>NC_059157.1:2505000-3130000 GCF_019923935.1 Bubalus bubalis
CCCACAAAGCAGTTTTAGATTGCTTTGATTTTAAGCATTTTCATTCCATAAATACTTATTTTTATGTTTCAACTATTTCCTGTAGTCTTCAATTAAGGGGAAAAAAATGATGATGGAAGGTAAAGCTCTGATGTTGACAGTCATCAATAACTTTCTGGTAACAAGGATTGTGGGAGTTTCCCAGCTGGCCCAGTGGTAAAGAACCCATCTGCCAAGGCAGGAAACGAGGGTCCAGTCCCTGGGTTGGGAAGATCCCCTAGAGAAGGAAACGGCAACCCACTCCAGTGTTCCTGTCTGGAAGTCTCATGGACGAGGAGCCTGGTCAGACTACAGTCCGTGGGGTTGCAAAGAGTCAGATGTGACTTAGCGACTAAACAGCCACAGCAACAACGATTGTGAGAGCAGGATGAGCCCTTACTGCCTCAAAGTCATAACACTTGTCTCAAGCTTGGATAAACAGACAGATAGACAGAGAGGCACGAGACAAATAGAAAGACTTGAGAATGCAGAGAGAATTTTCTCCATAGAGATCTCTTGCACTTGAGTGTTCTTGAATAATGTAGGTTCTCAGATTCTTGAGTCAACAGTGGAAAAGCTAATTACTCTCCACAGAGATATTTCTGGGGTCAAAATTGCCAGGCTTCTTGAATGTCAGGCATTGATAGTGGATTCTTTACCATTCAGCCAACAGAGAAGCCCTAAGTAAAACTTACCTTGAATCTTATAAAATTTCACAAATGTATGCAAAATGCCACTCAAAACATATATAATTAAATATCAAAATAAAGTTAATATATGCAAACTGCCTCTGTATGCTGAAAGAAACATATTTCCTCTATAATGGAAAAGCTAAAATGTGTTTGTTCACTAATGGCAAAAACTGTACTAATACAGATAACATTAACTGTAATTACTTTCATCATATCACAGAATTTAGTAACTACTCATTATAGTCACTGAATTGTATTTTTATCTGGCAAACAAAGATGTATCAACCATAACCAAGCCTATTAAATATGCTATCAAAATAAAATATAATTGGAGGATGAATACAATGTCTAAAGGCATTTCCAAGGCATGCAAGAAAAGGTGATTCTCTTTTGACTCAATAACTCCAGACAGACTCCTTCATTAGTAACAGAATAGGGTTAGGACATCTTTGCATCTGGCGTCAACAGAAAACATGTCTCCATTTGTGAGAAAACTCCATGGAGTCGATTATGCTTTAGCCTCTGGCAATAATCTAGTTGAGACAGAAAACTTCTATTTCACTTCATAAGAAAAATACACTTGGCCCCGTGCTTCTTCAACACTTAGGATATGTCCCTTTGAGGATGTGACTGCGTCAGGAAGACAGTAGACAATAGTAGCAGGGACGGACTGCATCTCACAAAGGTGGCCCAGATGATGTCTGCTGAGTCACACATTCCCCTCACAAGGCAACTCCCTCCATTAAAAAAGGGAAATCTGTGCTCCCTCCCCTTGAAGCTGGCTGGACTTCTATGAGCCCAGTGCAGTGGAAGCGACCTTGCATGGCTTCTGGGCTCCAGAATAAAAGACTCCTTTGTGTCCCCTGGCTATCGAGCCCTGGGCCTCTTTGCATGCAAGCTAACTTCCGTGAAGCAGACATGCGGTGAGGAGACCCAAATCGCCCACACGCAAGAACAGACGGGGAAATGCAGAGACCTCTTGAAGAGAGGCGTCCAGTCAGCTCTCAGCTACTCCAGGCCCCCACACTCTCAGCTACGGCCCCTCCAACCAGAACCAATCACAGAAGCCCTACCTGGATTCCTGGCCCACAGAGACTGTGAGAGAGAATAAGATGGTGGTTCTGACCCTGAAGGTGAAGGTAAGGTTCTTGCCTCGTGGGAAAACTATTCTGAGACGAAGCGATAGCTAAGAAACAGATTTGTTTAGAGAGAAACACACTCCATAGGCCGAGTGTGGGCATCCCAGAAGGCGAGAGGCCCTGAAATATGATGTGGTTAGTTTTCATGGGCTGGGTAATTTCATAGGCTAATGATGAGGAGAATAATTACAATTATTTTGGGGAAGGGGTGGAGATGTCGAGAAACTGGGCCATCGCCCAGTTGGTGGCCTTTTCCCGCTACCCTCAGAACTCTCATGCTGCCTGTGGGTGTGCCGTGTAGGTACTGATGTATTACAGGGCGCGTGTGATGAGGCTCAAGTTCTCCCAGAGGTTGCATCTTCCACCACCTTGGACCTTCCTTTACACGCATGCCCTGCCTCTTTCCCTCCTGTCTCAGTTTTGTTCTCTTTTACTGTTTCCCAGGGTCTTTTTACATAACAATGAACAACCAGAATAATAGCTGATATACACTGAGCCGGAACTGTGTGCCAGGCAGTGTTTCTAAAAAATTACATGTATTAATTCATTTGATTATTTTGAAAACTCTGAGATACGTATTCTATTTCAAAATACTAAGCAAAGAGTGATTTTGTAACTTCCTTAAGATCACAGTAGTATGCGGCAAATATAGGGCTTAACCCTGAGAGTTTAGCTCCTGACCTAACGCTTCTATTTTAGTATTTTATTTTATTATAGACATAAAGTATATGTAACATCAATAACATAATTGAACAAAAACATCAACCACTGTCAAAAATATATACACATATCAATCACAATTATATTATTGGATGAATAAAATATTCAAAGCTTTTTAAGATAACACTCAAAACTTCAGAGAAATATCTGTTTGAAGCTGTTCATCTAGACTCTTTGGAAAGCAAGCCTTTTGGAAAGCACTTCCTGAAAACATGTTTTCATTTTCTTCTGCTTTATTATCATGAACTTGAACTTTCTTCGAGGGTCATTCTAAGAAAACGTGATATGAAAATTGTTTCCACATAACTTATAAAGAAGCAATGTCATAGTCAGGCCTCTCCACCATTCCTGTGAGTAAAGACCTGTGAAAATTTCATATAAGGTTGTTGTACCTTTTTGAGGTACTTTTCTGACATGAACTTAATTATCTGGTTTCTCTTACTTTACGATTTGAATTATTAACTTTAATAAGCAGGTAGGATCCAAAAATAAAATATAAGAATACCTGTACTTATCTTGGGAATTCATATAAGAAAAAAAAACCACTGAGAAGTGTTTGTCATGTTGAGGACAAAAGAGAGTTTAACATACCGATTATTCATAACAAATTCTAAAGAATATGCATCAGGATCCAAATCTTCAGTTTCTCGTTGCTACAGGCTTGGTGGTAAATCTCACCCTGTGGCCAGAAGAGTGACCTGGAGGAGGCCGCGTCCGAGTCCTCTTCAGTGGCTTTTCCTCCAGCAGGCCTCCCTCTGCCTTTTGTGGAGCTCCAGGCAAGAGCATAAACAGAAGCCTGAGTACCACATGTATAAACATGTAAAAGCTATAACCTATACTGCACCCACAGACTGGCTTGCATTTCCATCCAAGGGCCCTAGAGCCACTTATGAGATGTCACCATGGGGACCCAGAGGCTAAAGGAGCTGCCCTCAGCATCAGAAGCCAGGCAGAGCAAGATGGCTATTTGCCTATTGATCACACTTGTTCACCAAACTTAAGGAAATTCCCTTTTGTTAGGCAATATATGTTGGGTTTATGCATGCTTCATTTTGGAAGTCACTGCAGACTCTAGAAAAAAAAAAAGGTACAAATGAACTTATTTACAAAACAGAAATAGAGTCATAGATGTAGAAAACAAACACAGTTCCTAGCAGGGAAAGGGGGGGAGGGGAAAGCTGGGAGATTGGGATTGATACATACATACTACCATGTATAAAACAGGTAACTAACAAGGCCGTACTGTGCAGCACAGAGAACTCTACTCAACACTCTGTAATGATCTATATGGGAGAACAATCAAAACAGGGTGGATACAGATATAACTGAATCACTTTGCTGTACACCTGAAATTAACACAGCATTGTAAACAACTACATTCCAATAAAAGTTTTTAAAGAAAAGAAAAAACATACAGATGACTAACAAACACATGAAAAGATGCTCTCTCATTATCAGAGAAATGCGAATCAAAACCACAATGAGGTACCACCTCACGCCAGGCCGAATGGATGCCATCAAAAAGTCTACAAACAATAAATGCTGGAGAGGGTGTGGAGAAAAGAGAACCCTCTTACACTGTTGGTGGGAATGCAAACTAGTACAGCCACTATGGAGTACAGTGTGAAGATTCCTTAAAAAACTGGAAATAGAACTGCCATACGACCCAGCAATCCCACTACTGGGCATACACACCAAGGAAACCAGAATTGAAAGAGACACATATACCCCAACGTTCATCACAGCACTGTTTATAATAGCCAGGAGACATGGAAGCAACCTAGATGTTCGCAGCAGATGAATGGATAAGAAAGTTGTAGTACATATACACAATGGAATATTACTAAGCTATTAAAAAGAGTGCATTTGAATCAGTTCTAATGAGGTGGATGAAACTGGAGCCTATTATACAGAGTGAAGTAAGTCAGAAAGAAAAACACCAGCACAGTATATTAACACATATATATGGAATTTAGAAAGATAGTAATGACCCTATATGTGAGACAGCAAAAGAGACACAGATGTATAGAACAGAATTTTGGACTCTGTGGGAGAAGGTGAGGGTGGGATGATTTGAGAGAATAACATTGAAACATGTATATTATATGTGAAACAGATCTCCAGTCCAGGTTTGATGCATGAGACAGGGTGCTCAGGGCTGATGCACTGGGATGACCCAAAGGGATGGGGAGGGAGGAGGGAGGGGGGTTCAGGGTGGGGGACACACGTACGCCTGTGGCTGATTTATGTCAATGTATGGCGAAAACCACCACAATATTGTAAAGTAATTAGCCTCCAATTAAAATAAATAAATTTAAATTAAATTAAATTAAATGAATTAATTAATTTTAAAAAGAACAATGCTGTGTGTTCCCTGGTAGCATACAGATGGATTCATCTTCTGGATTTGACTTCTCACTGAACTGAGTGCCTGGGGAGGCAAAAACGTTCCCCCTAACACCCCATACAGCTCAACTCCAGCTACACCATCAGAAGGCTCTGCAGCCTAAGGAATTACTCAAAAATAGAGTCTGACTTAAAATGGTGACTTTTCCAGGAGCAAAATTTCAGGGATATTCTTTTATTTTTTAATTTTCTTTTAATGTTCTCTCAATGGCTTCAGAAGATGAACTGCAAGAGGTATCATGTATTTAAGACTTCAATTACCAAACAAACACAGTCAGAGATGATATCAAACCTCTGCGGTTCTCAATCACATAGCTTACAAAGAAGCACAAAACAGTTGTCGCGTACTGCATAATTTGGCATCCTTGCCATCAAAGGCAGTTTTAAACACAAGATTCAAATGCCCACTGACAGCAGGACTCTTGCTGGGTATTAATCTGCCAGGATGGACCTGGAAAAACAGCAATGTTGCTCAATTAGAAGCACAAACTTCAATAATGAGAAATAAAATCATGGTGGCGTGAACAGGACACAGGTGGGTAATTGACAAGCTTGCATAATGTGGGAAAAAATCATAGGTTAGAGGAAAAGTCATAGCAATAACATGAAGCTCTGGGCTTGCCCAGCTGCTTTGGGCTCACCCAAAAGAGATCAAAACCCTCTCAGGCATTATCTCCTTCACCCCTACCGCCCCTCCTGCTGCAGGGCAGGGGCAGGGGCAGAGCAGATACACGTCAGGGTGGTTTCCGGGCCCTCGGCACCCTGTGCGGCCGCCTTCTCTGAACTTCTCTTTTCTGTAACAAAGGGTGAGATGAGGTTCCTAATCACAGATGGAGATGTAACGCAGAATCAGTTCTTCAGCCAATTTGTCCCTTTCCCCAACTTGTCACACTACACAGAGAACTAAAACATCTCCATCTATAGGTACATTATTAATGGGCTGTAACTGTGTCTCTGAAAGAGAGTTCAAAGACATCAAAAACATCTGTAATGACTAATTAAAGGCATGCTTAACTACATGAGATTATTTCAGAAGGCAGGTTGGCTCTGGGATTCATTTGCTGCTCAGCATCCCAGATGTGTCAGATCCTGGATTTTTCAGCCAGTCTCCTCCAACCTCCTACTGGAAAGATCATATACATGCTCTAGTGCATGTATGAGTAGATTCATGAAAAACAAGGGAAATTTTTAAAAAAATCTTTTGCTGCCATGCATACTAACTTTTCTGAAAGTCAGATTACCATAATCTTATTTCACATCTCTTTATTCATTGTATTTCAGGAAAAAGTAAACCTCTATGAAATATAACTAGGTTTCAAATGCTACTCATTCATATGATATCAATCAAAATTGTCAAACTACTGCTCATCTTCCTTGAGGGAGGAAGAAATGGCACTGGCTCAGAACGCTGTTTCCATGATCTACAAACCTTTATATATGCTAATAATTTTACTCTCTTAGAAGATTCTATTGCGTGACTGTTTCTTTGATGATCCATCCAAGAATTATACCTGCCATGTCAAATTGTCTTGGAAAATAAAATGTCAAAACCACATCTGCATTAAAATTTTAAATCAGTGACATCACTTTCAGAATATAATTAGTTAGGAAGAAGTACAACCATTTTTTTTAATTGCTGGGAAACACACACCTTGATTCTGGAAAATACAGCTAAAGAAGAATTACATGCAAATTCTCAGTTTGTATCGGCAAGGAGCCACTGCCTTGAATTTTTATATGAAATAAAATAATCAGTATTCATAATTGAGTGAGCTATAACAACGCCCAAATTTTCAGAAGAAATATCATTGTTAGAAGTGTGTCCCTTACAAGAAAGTTCAAGAGTCACTTAGGGACTAAGTTCAAGTACTTGCTGATTTGAATAATTTGGCCCTATGTACTGATTTTGCATTTCCATTGAAATTCAACTGCTTGTGTGAAAGACTGAGTTAAGGCTGCCATGTGTGGCTGCCAGGATCTGCTACTAGCTACTGACAATCTTGCTACTCTAAGAGCGGCCCTAGGCATCAGCTCGGATTCACTAGAAACGTGGACTCGTAGGTCCCACTAAACTAAGGCCTCAGTCTACTGAGTCAGAATCTGCATTTTAACATGATCTAAAGAAGACTGTTTTGCACATAAAAACTGGGGAAGCACTGAGTTAAAACAGTCTCAGAAAACTAAAACACAAAATGAAAGAAACTGTCTCAACAAAACTAAAGGTAGCATATTTGGTCCAATTCATCTTTTATCCACCATATCATCAACACTATACCTCTCCCCCATTTTCAAAATATGCCTTGGTTTGTTGCATGCGTGCTAAGTCACTTCAGTCATGTCTAACTCTGCAAAGCTATGGACTGTAGCCTGCTAGGTTCCTCTGTCCATGGGATTCTCCAGGATTGCCAGGCCCTTCTCCACAGGATCTTCCTGATGTAAGGATAGAATCCACGTCTCTTATGTCGCCTGCACTGGCAGGCAGGTTCTTTACCACTAGGGCCACCCCCACAAGAAGCCCACCTTGGGCTTGAAAGGTTGTTGTTGAATCACGTGAAGACACCGGGATTCTTGGCCCCCAGAGGAGAAGAATTCAATCCGGGGCCAGAGACGAGGCTTGATTGCTCAGAGCTTTTGTGTAATAAAGTTTTATTAAAGTATAAAGGAGATAGAGAAAGCTTCTGACATAGGCATCAGAAGGGGGCAGAAAGAATACCCTCATGCTAGTGTTAACAATGAAGTTATATAATCCAAAGAATGTCTGGAGGTTGTAAAGACCTCATCAGACCTACTCCCATAATTTACATTTTAAAATAACACTGTCCTCAGGCAAGATACATCTTTGTAAAGACCAGGTCTATTCCCATAATTAACATTTTAAGATAACAGAGGGTTTAATCCAAAGTCTGTCCTTAGGCAGGATACATTATTGTTATATAATCCTAAGGAATGTGGAGAAAGAAAAAAAGTTTGTCCTTTCTTCCTCCTTGAGAATTCCAGAGCCCTCTCTCCTTGGGGACCCCTAGACTCCCTATCAACCTGCCTAGGAAATGACTGTCTCAGGCTGTTAGATAAATTAAAAAAAGAAAAAAATACAGCCAAAAGGTCCATCGTTGGTCTCTTGGATTTTCAGCAATGATATTTTCTGCCTCAATAACTGAGAAGGAAGACTTTATGTCACCCCAGGGATGAAAGGAAACAAGAGAAGAGCTTTGGGGTCCCAAGAGGAATCTACAGTTTTGCTTTGTTTCAGAGGCTGTCTAATTTTTGCTCTTCTTGATTCTAATTAATCAGTTCACCATTCTCCCTTGTGACATATGGGTGTCATCAATGGAAACAAAGTACATTTGAACTTTTTCTGCTTCTGTAATATTTTATTGCCCTCATGTCATATCACTATGAAAATGTCACTGAAGTCTTCTAAATATTAAATTCTAAGCAGAAGCTATAAATAAAGGCAGTGCCATTTCTCTGGATGTGAATGAATTCGTAGAGAAATTTGATAGACTACTCCTACTGACATTGAAACATGGAGTCAATAACAAACTGGAAATTTCCACGACAGTAAGAAGAGGCCTCAAAGGTACCCCAAACCACCCACGCAGAATTGTGCCTTCTAAAACCTCAGATCATGGGATGTTAAATGTTGAGCTTTCTCACCAAAGGTCTTTTGGAATCAAACTCTATTTCCAGGGAATGTTTAGTGTTAACAGTCAACATTTTGAAATATTTGGAATATGGCTCAGGTCATGCAGGTTACAGTGAACTCACAAAAGGCTACCACTAGCCCTATTTTTCCCATGGGTGCCAGATATCATAAGCAGTTTTCAGGGGAGCAGTTTCCAGAATTCCACAGGTCCTTTATTTCAGCCTGAAAAACTCCAATATAACCTCTATAATTTTGTTTTGGTCATACACTGCATCTTAACTAATGCACCCCAAAAGTCAATATAACTTTTAAAAAACCCACCAAGTTTATGATCCTTACAGATTCTATGAGTCTGGTGGATTCAGACAGGGTGGAGCAGGCACGGGATGTCTCTGGTCTCTGGTGTTTGGGGCCTCAGCTGAGAACTGCACAGCTGGGAGTGACTCAAGTGGATGGGGGGTGGGATCCCAGAGCCGGGACCAGGATTGCTGGCGGAGACCGTGAACCAGCATCTCTACAGCGACCCCTGCAGGTGGCCTGGGCCTCCACACAGCGTGGTGGCCTCAGGGTAGTTGAACTTCTTACCCCTTCATGGTCACAGCCTCTAAAGCAAGTGTCCCAGAGCAGATGGCGGAAGCTGCATGGGCTTTATGACTCTGCCTCAGCAGTCGCCTAGGGTCTCTTCCACCATATTTTGATGGCAAAGCTATCACAAACCTGCTCAAACTCAAGGGAAGAGGACACAGACCCTAACCTCAATGAAAATACTGTCAAAGAACCTGAGGCAATATGTTAAAACTGCCACCTTTCCAATCAGTTTAAGGGCAGTATTTCCACTTGGGAAACGGTTCCAAAGTTACATGAAAAAATCAAAGGAAAAAAAAAAGCGCTGATCAAATCCAACCCTGCTGTTTTGCAGATGAAGAAAGTGGTCTTAGCTGAAGGAAAATCATACACAACATATTTCTTTTCCTCTCATCTTTTGAACTGGGTGGCATGCATTTCTCTCAAATTTAATCTCAATATGCTTAACACTTTAAGGAAGAGGACTTCCCTTGTTAATGATGAGAATAACTCATTCTATATACCACCTGGAAGCTCCACAAAAGGTATAAAGTCACACCACCTTTAACAATATTTACCTACCAAGGTCACTGTGCATGCCCTGAAAGGTTAATCTTCGGGATAAAATAGTTTATCTCTGTCCATTTAAAATGTTCTTTACCCAGACATAGTAAGACAAGTTCTCTCCACACCCTGTATCTGTTAGAGTCCCCAGTCACTCTTACAGAATGAGATAGAGTTGAAATGTATTCAACCAGGCAGAGAGCATGGAAACGATGGGAGTCTAGAAACCATACAGGAAGCCAGTGATGTTTCTCAAGGTCAAAGGAGAAAAGGGGTTTCTTCCGTAAGGAGAGAGAGGAATGTCACTGCTATAAAGAACCATAATAGAAACGACACGGGAGGGAACTTCCTGGTGGTCCAGGGGTTAAGAATCCACACTCCCTGGTTGGGGAGCTAGATCCCACATGCCTCAACTGAGAGTTTGCAGCTAAGACTCAGGACAACCGAATAAATAAATAAAAAATTTTTTTAAAAATACATGGGAAAGTAGTAAATCGTTCCAAGACTGACAGAATACAGTAAAAAGAGCTAAAATAAAAAGTGGAAGCATTAACTGAGAAGATAGGGGAGGGGCTATAGGGCCTGAATGCTCATATTCTTCTCCCAGTCCTGGGGTGCACACAGGGCAGAGTGGGGGCAGCTGCACCAGTCAGGGAGCCTGTGAAATAGGGTGTTCCTTGTTTATCACAAACATAGACATCTTAACCACTGGACCACCTTTCATAGTGTGTGTGTGTGTGTCTCTGTCTGTGTAAGAGGTAATAAGTTATTTAATTATTTTTAAATGAATGTCTTAGAAAATGTCTTTTTAAAATTACACTATTCCATCAGTTGTTAAAATAATACCAGCATTTCATGGTCCGTTATCTCTGATTAGGCTTCAGGCCCCATCATCAGAAGCTATGATAGGCAGAATAAGAATGTTCCAGGAGACATTTATTCCAAGAGAAAATTTTCCAATTAAAAAATCAAGAAACTTTGATGAAACTAGAATTGAAGTGAGGTAGCTAATGAACCATAATTAAACTAGTTTCCATAGAAATCAAAGCAAAAAAACAGACTTTAATTTTCAAAATTTTCTTCTAAAAGCTCAAACAACACAGAATCTGAGTCCATAAAGGCTGAATTCATTACAGAGTCATTGATCAGGTCCATTAAAGACAAACCAAGATTTCTTTTCACAGAAAAAGAAAAACCACACATTAGTTTCATAGCTTCGCTTTACATACTTTCTTGAAGAGTCCCTTGCCTAGAATAATCGATCTACAATGAGTAAAGAAAGCGAGTTAATCATTAAGGGTCTAGCACGGGGGGGCCCCATCTGTTCCACGGCAACACCTGCTGATGCCAGGTTGACATGGTGAATGGTGAAAAGCAGCAGAAGGAATGTCTTGATGATAAACAATTAGGTCAAATGATTAAATCAACCACTTATTTAAATCCCAAGTGAACCAGCTTTAAAAATGAAAATCCTTTGAGGGCCAACATACTGAAATAAGAAATAGGAAATGGCAACCCACTCCAGTACTCTTCCCTGGAGAATCCCATGGTCAGAAGAACCTAGGGTTCTTACATAGGATCGCAAAGACTCAGACGCAACCGAAGAGACTTAGCACACACGCATACTGAAATAATCTTGTCAAGTTGTTCACTCGTTAGCCATCACATTTTGTAATAACCATCTTGTAAAACTTTATAACAAATGAATAATTTTTTCCTGGTACAAATCTCGCATCGTGCTCTGCTACACACAGGGTCTCCACTGCGGTCAGAGCCACTGGGGTCAAAGATATGAACTGGATCCCAAGGGGGACAGCACGCCACAGAGCCTGCCTCATGGCTCAGAGGAAGACTAGACTATTAAGTCCACGAGCTTGGAGGGTAAATTGTTACTTTTTAAATTTGTGTTTATTGTTTTTGCCAATATGTGAAGGGAAAAATGGAAATAAAGCCTTAATAATCAAAGGCTAGGACTTGACTCCATTCTCTGCTTGTGACTTTTCCAGTCACATGGGTATTCCAATCCCCACAACAGTCGACTACACTCAATACCCATCACCATCCATCTGAAGGAGCTAGGAACATGGGTTGATGGCAAGTAACTGGCTCTTCTGAGGCTTCCAGGCCACAGCTACGTCAGCTCAGCTTCTGATCCCAAATTCTTAATGACCTTCAACTCACTCATGACTGCAAGACAAATACTTTTTTTTCAAGAAAGACAAAAACTTTCTTATTTTATACTCACTTCTGGAACCTTGACTCTTTCAGTCCTTCTGGTCACCAGCCTTTCATCCCTTCCCTTTCATTTGTAGTCTGTGGTGGTCTCAAGATTAACCAACTGAACTCATCCCTAATCAGCATGCTTTGTCCTCCTGCCCCAATACCTTCTAGAACCTGACCGGGTAAGGTTCCAACACCTGCATGATGCTAAATTCCCATTCCACAGCCTCCACTGGAACGGAAGAACCAGCAGCCAGTCCTGTCACACATCCTCAGTCGGTTTCTTTCCTACCCTCTAACGGTTCTTCCATTCCAGTGGAGGTTGTGGAATGGGAATTTAGCAAGGTGCTCTTTGACATGAGATCATGAATGTCTATTCCACCACTGCCTCCACTGGAGTTGGGGGTGTTTAGCATCATGGCTGCAGCCACCATCTGCAGTGATTTTGGAGCCCAAGAAAATAAAATCTGTCACTGTTTCCATTTTCCCCATCAATTTGCCACGAAGTGATGAGACCAGATGCTATAGTCTTAGTTTTTTGAATGTTGAGGTTTAAGCCAGCTTTTTCACTCTCCTCTTTCACCTTCATCAAGAAGCTCTTTAGTTCCTCTTCACTTTCTGCCATTACGGTGGTATCACCTGTATATGTGAGGTTGTAGAGTGAGTAACTCCAAATCCTCCCTCCAAAAGGCAATGATTAAACTGGATGAAACTGTCAAAACCCCAAAATTTCAGGACTCTAGAAACAGTAGAAAGGCATAAAATAAACTGGGATATATCTACACAAGACGAGACTGTGTAGTGGTAGTGGTGGTTTATTCAACATGTGTGTGAAGGCAGTTCAGGTCGGGATTTCACCGTGGTGTTGTATCCTGGGCTTGCTATGATCCCAACCTTGCCACTCACCCCATCTCTGCCTTTGTGGTTAGCTATGTTCTGGGTTGGTGTAAGCCATGAAAACCAGATTCTGAGCCAGCAGGGCTAAGAGCTAACTTGATAGTCATCAGAACATGGGGGAATTCCCACATGCCTGGACGTTGTCAGAAACAGTAGCAATTTTAGTGACAAATTAGAAAGGCCAATGTCAGTTAGGCTGAGGTTGTGGCAGTCAGACTAGGCATAAATTTATCAGGAATGAGACAGCCAGAGGCGGCCTTAATAGGCCCCCATGTAGCCCTGGGTCCCAAAGGCAGTGTGCGTGTGCAAAGCTGCACATGTTCTTAGCAGAGACTAGAAAAGGCAGCTGTCTATTTGTCCCTGGGTGGATGTGAGGCTTGTGCTAGCAGAAGGTAGAAGCCAGGAAACACTGTCAGATGAGCTGTCTGAAATTTACATGTGTCTCCCAACTCACACACAGATCCGTGAACATGGGGAGATGCTTAATATAACACATTAAGGTATAATATCTTATATATATATATATGATACATAATATATATATGAAATATATATGTGAGATATCATAGCTCAAGGTAGATGAGAGCAACCTCTAATTTTTTAGTTATCACTAAACAATTCTGGCATGGGAGCATCCCCTATGAAATTAGGCTTGAAAATAAAAGTAATAATGAAAAAGAAAGCCTTAGAAGAGACATCAGAGGTCACACACTGTGGGGAAGGATAGACTTCACAGAATTAGTCCAAACAAATCATTAACAACAAACAGAACAATATCAAAGAAGAATCACATTCACACTTGCTATGATTCATATTAGGAGCTTCCCAGGTTGCTCAGTGGTAAAGAATCCACCTGCCCATGCATTGAATGTGGGTTCAATCCCTGGGTCAGGAAGATATCCTGGAGTAGGAAATGGAAACCCACTCCAGTATTCTTGCCTGGAAATTCCCATGGACAGAGGAGCCTGACGGGCTATATATTCCATGGGATTGCAAAGAGTCAGGCATGATTGAGCAACTGAACATGAGCATACATATTTCTTAAAATGTCCAGTTTTCAAAAAAAACAATACTATACAAAGAAACACAGAAATGTTACCTGTACACAAGGAAAAAAGCAGTTTTAAAAAATTGTCTACTAGGGGACCTAGATGTCCCATTTAGCACAAAAAGACAGTTATCACAAATGGATTCAAGAAACAAATGAAAATCACTTCTATAAATTAAAGAGAAATATGATAAAATGGCTCATCAAATAGAGACTACCAATAAATAAATAAATACTGTTTATAAAAAAGGAAATTCTGGAGTTCAAAAGTATAATAATAATAAATGGCACTTCCAGTTCTCATTACAACATGTGAAGAGATTAGAAGTTGTAATTCCCATCTTAATAATGAGAAGAAAGTTGAAAAACTAAAAATCAACAACTGTCCTTAGATTCATCAAAGAATTGAGGTCACAAAGAAAACTATTGCCCTGAAAAGTGTGTCAGTCGTGTCTGAGTCTTTGTGACCCCATGGACTGTAGCCCAGCAGGCTCCTCCATCCGTGGAATTTTCTAGGCAAGAGTGCTGGAATGGGTTTCCATTTCCTTCTCCAGGGGACTTCCCTGAAAACTGGAGGGAAATAACACGGAGAATCACAGCTTATCAAGAGCAGAACGTTCTGGAGCCAGAAACTGGTGGGAACACAAAAACTGTAACCGACACATTTCTGGAGGATGAGTGTTGACTAGCTGTAGACTTAAAACTCCTGAGGACCCAGTCTTCAGGAAGCCTCTATACATTCATAAGTTTTACCTCCAAGAACCCCACCAAATTCCCACTTGTGAAAACCAGGAAGAAAGCGCCCATATGCTTTGCAGAAGATGAAAGAAACAAAGGAACCGTCTGAAATACAACTCTCCAAAACAAAGACCTGATTTTAAGGAAAACGACTTCACTGGAATATGATCTCTAGAAGGGCAATGAGCTGACTCTGCTCCCCATAGCCAATTTCTCCTGGAGGTCATAGTCCAGGAATTCTGATCCACTTTTTAAATAGAGAGTAAATCATGAGAGTATGGAATGTTTGCCTTCTCCAGTATGTTACTACCACATTAATAGGGATGGAGAATAATAACAATAAATTACAACTGAGTTAACTTCAAGAAACAGACTATGTAAGAAGGAGTTTCTAGGGAAACTCAAGAACAACAGAGGAGACAAAAACAAGGATACCAGAGTAAATAGAAGCATCTTACACTATTGCTGCTGTTCTTCAGTTGCTAAGTTGTGTCCAACTCTTTGCAACCCCATGGACTGTAGCTCACCAGGCTGTTCTGTCCAAGGGATTTCCCACACAAGAATACTAGAATGGGTTGCCATTTCCTTCTCCAGAGGATCTTCCCAGATGATTGAACTCATATCTCCTACAACAGCAGGCAGATTGTTTTCCACTGAGCCACAGGGAAGCCTGCCTCTTACACTATAGTTACAACAAACAAACACAGCCTAACTGCTAGTCATATAAATACAGAACATCATCCAAAGACCTATTCACCTCGTTTTCTAATACATAATGTTTGAATTTCAATAAAAAATTGCAAGGCATATTAAAAGGCAAGGAAAAATCAGACTGAAGACACACACCAAGCATCAGGAAACTAACTCAGCTAGCACAGAGAAATTTTAATTATTAGACCAAGAATTTAAAATAACTACAATTAAAATGTTAAGGACTCTAATGGAAAAAGTGGACAATATCTAAGAAAAGATAGGTAATGTAACCAGAAAGATAAAAATTCTAAGAAAGAATCCAAAGAAAATGCTAGAAAATGAAAACTGCCTGGTAAATGAAGACTGTCTTTCATGGACTCCTCAAAGGTTGAACATGAATGAAACACAGCTGAGGAAAGAATCAGTGACTTTGAAAGTAAGTTTGTAGAAACTTCTAAAACTGAAATTCCAAAAAAGAAAGAAAAAAACAAGACAAGCAAAAGCATAATGAAACAAAATACCCAAGGACAATTAGACAATTAGAAAAACTGTACTTAATGTGTAATGGAAACACCAGATGGACAAGAAAGACAGAATTTAAATGAGAACTGAGAACTTTCTAAAATAAATGACAGACATAAAACCACAGATTTCAGAAGCTCAAAGAATATCCAGCAGGACAAATACTGGAGGAAAAAAATAAAACTATACCTATGCATATCATGTCAAAAAGCAGAAAACAAAAAAGAAAATTTTGGAAGAAGTAGATGCCAAAGGGAAAAGAACACATTATCAACAGAAGAAAAAAGATACGAATTACATTGAATGGCTTTTCAGAAACTATGCTAGCAAAGAGAGCGAACTGAAATATTTAACATATTGGAAGAAATAAAATCACAAACTTGCAATTCTGTATCTAGCCAAAGTATCATTCAAAAGTGAAGAAGAATTAAAGACTTCCTCAGACAAACAAAAATGGAGGGAATTTATCTCCAGTAGACCTGCGTCTGGAGAAAGCAATGGCACCCCACTCCAGTACTCTTGCCTGGAAAATCCCATGGACGGAGGAGCCTGGTAGGCTGCAGTCCATGGGGTCGCTAAGAGTCAGATACAACTGAGCGACTTCACGTTCACTTTTCACTTTCATGCACTGGAGGAGGAAATGGCAACCCACTCCAGTACTCTTGCCTGGAGAATCCCAGGGACGGGGGAGCCTGGTGGGCTGCAGTCCATGGGGTCGCTAAGAGTCAGATACGACTGAGCGACTTCACGTTCACTTTTCACTTTCATGCATTGGAGGAGGAAATGGCAACCCACTCCAGTACTCTTGCCTGGAGAATCCCAGGGATGGGGGAGCCTGGTGGGCTGCCGCCTATGGGGTCGCACAGAGTCGGACACGACTGAAGCAATGCAGCAGCAGCAGCAGCAGCAGACCTGCATCACAAAAAAGTTAAAGGAAATTTTTCAGAGAAAATAAACATCACATAAGCTGGAAACCTGGATCTTTATAAAGAGAGGAGAGCATTAGAGAAGAAATAGATGAATTAAACATTTTATTAATATTTTATTTATTCTTAATTTATCTAATATATGTGTTCAAAATAGCAGCAGCAATTAAGTGGTTAAAGCTTATAGATTAGCTACATGAATGAGTACAACCTAAGAAACAGAATGGAGAAATAAGGAATACTTTGTTATGAGGTACCAGACTACCCACAGAGTTGTATGTGTTATTTAAAAGTGAACTTTACATTAGTTGTAAATGTATGTTTCAAACTCTAGATCAACTACTAAAAATATTTTAAAAAGTGAAATTGGTAAGAAAGAAGAAAACAGTGGAATCACATAAATACGCTAAACCAGAGAAAGCAAGATAAAGAAGAGTAGATAACAAGCAAAGTGGAATAAACAGAAAACAGCTACAAATAAACACACCAATTTAAAGACAAACAGTGTATTTAGAGCAAAAAAAAAAAAAAAAACAACCCCACACACAAAGATACATTGTCTACAAAAAATTCACTTTAAATATCAAGCAAGATAGATTAAAAGAAATGGAAAAAGATATATCATACTAATACTGATCAAAAGAACGCCAGAGTAAAAATATTGTTTCAGAAAAAATCAGACTTCAAAAAAGGGAAAATTATAAGTGATAAAGAGGATATTACATAATCATAAAGAAGTCAGTTCTACAAGAAGACACAGTAATCTTTAATGTGCATATACTCAACAACAGAGCATAAAATATGTGAAACAAAATTATACAGAACAAAAGCAGAAAGAATTAAGTCCACTATTACTGTTGAGACTTCAACATATCTTAATCAGTAATTGACAGAACTAGCAGACAGAAAGTCAGTAAAAATATCATTGAACTGAACAGCATCATCAATCAACTTGACTTAATTGACATTTGTAGAATATTTCATCCAACAACAGCAGAATACATATTCTTCTCAAGCTCACACAAGACATTCATCAAGACAGATGACATTCCAGGCCATAAAACAAACTTGATTTTTTAAAAAGAAGAATCATAAAAAAAATGTCCACAAGTAATTGAACTAGAAATTAGTAACAGAAAGATAACTGGAAAATCTCAAAATATTTAGAGATTAAACAACATATATGAAACAAATACATAAGTCAAAGAAGATTCGATTTTTAAATATAGTTTAAACTAAATGAAAATATAGGTAAAACTTATCCAAAATGTGTATGGCTCTGAAAAAGCAGACCTAGAAGTAAATTATAGCAATGAATACATATACTAGACAAGAAGAAAGATATAAAATAACAATCTAAGCTGCCACCATCTAGAGAAATAATAGTGACCCAAACTCAAACCACATAGATGAGTTAAAAAGCAGAGAAATGAATGGAATGGAAAACCAGAACACAGAAGAGAAAATGGATGATACCAAACACTTGTTCTTTGAAAAGATGAGTGAAACTGATAATTTTAGTCAGGCAAACTAAAAAATAAAGAGAAAAGATATAACTCAGTAGTATCAGAAATGAAAGACAGACCATCATTCCTGGCCCCACAAACATTAAAAGCATAGTGAAAAAATATTCTGAACAACTCTATGCTCAGAAATGTGATGACAGACAAAATAAACCATTTTCTTAGAAGACACGCCTGCTGAAACCCACACATGTAGATATAATCTGAGGAGGCCTGTATTTAGTAAAGAAATTGAACTAATAATTAAAAACCTTCCAGAAAAAGAAAGCACCAGGGCCTTACGGTGAATTCTGCTGCTGCTGCTAAGTCGCTTCAGTCGTGTCCGACTCTGTGCGACCCCAGAGATGGCAGCCCACCAGGCTCCGCCATCCCTGGGATTCTCCAGGCAAGAACACTGGAGTGGGTTGCCATTTCCTTCTCCAATGCATGAAAGTGAAAAGTGAAAGGGAAGTCGCTCAGGTTGTCTACTTGAAAGTTATAGTCTGACCCCATGGACTGCAGTCTACCAGGCTCCTCCATCCATGGGATTTTCCAGGCAAGAGTACTGGAGTGGGGTGCCATTGCCTTCTCCCAGGTGAATTCTAGCAAACATTTAAAGAAAAAATTATGCCAACTCTCCACAATCTCTTCCCTAAAACAGAGACAAAGTGAACATGTCTTAACTCACTCTATGAGGACATCATTACCTTCAAAGCAAAATCAGATAAAGACACTGCAAGAAAGAAAACTTACACCAATACCTCTCACGAACACAGATGCAAAAATTCTCAACAAAATAATAGCAAATCAAGGGGCTTCCCTGGTGGTCCAGGTGATAAGAATCCACCTGCCAATTCAGGAGACACAGGTTCAATCCCTGGTCCGAGAGGATCCCTCATGCTATGGGGCAACCAAGCTCACGTGCCACAACTTACAAGCCAGCGTTTTAGAGCCCACGAACCACAGCTGCTGGGGCCCAGGCACCTAGAACCCCATGCCCCTCAACAAGAGAAGCCACCGCAGTGAGGAGCCTGCACACCACAGCTAGAGAGTAGCCCCTACTTGCCATAGCTAGAGACAGTCCTAGTGCAGCAATGGAGAACCAACACTGCCAAAATAAATTAAATAAATCTTTCAAAAAAGAAAAAAATATTAGCAAATCAAATTCAACAAAAAGAATTAAACACCACAACTAGGTGAGATTTATCCCAGGTATGCAAGACTGACTCAACATTTGAAAAGTAATTAATATATTTTATTGGGTCAACAAAATGAAGAAGAAAAAATACATGATGATATCAACAGATGCGTAAAAAAGCATTTAACAAAATCTAATACTCATTCATGATAACAACTCTTAGAAAACTATAAATAAAAGGGAACTTCATTAATTTTATAAAGAATACCTACAAAAACATATAGATAAAATCATATTTATGTAAAAATAGAAAAAATAAATGCTTTCCTCCAAACATCAGGAATAAGGCAAAGATGTTTCCACCATTGCCTTTCAACATCATATTGGAAGTTTTAGCTAATGCAATAAGATAAGAAAAAGAAATAAAAAATATATACATTGGGAAGAAAGGAACAAAGCTGTCTCCTCTGTTCCTGGATGACATGATCATCTTTGTATAAGACGTGAAAGAACAGATAAGCTCTTGGAACTAATAAATGATTATAGCACCTTTTCAGTATACAAGGTTAATATACAGATTCAATGACGTTTTTGTATACTAGCAATAAACAAGTTAACTTTTAAAAACACAATACCAGGACTTCCCTCATAGTCCAGTGGTTAAGAATGTCCCTAACAATGCTGGGGAGATGGGTTCAGTCCCTGGTCTGAGAAGGTGCCTCATGTCGCAGAGTAGCTAAGCCTGCATGCTACAAAGACTGAGTCCATGCTCTAGAGCCCGTGTGCCGCAACTACTGAGCCCAAGTACCACAGCTAATGACGCCTGAGGACCTAGCACCCAGGCCCCACCGTAAGAGAGGCCACCACAGTGAGCAGCTTGGGCACCACAGTGAAGAGCAGCCGCCGTTCGCTGCAGCTAGAGAAAGCCTGCACGTGGTAACAAAGACTCAGCGCAAGCAAAAATTTTAAAGTTAACTAACCAAATAAAATTAAAAATGGATAATGCTGGACTTCTGGATCAGTCCTAGAGTGGTGAACCAATCTTTTAAATTCAATAAATAAAAGAAAAAATAAAACCACAATACCATTTACCTTAGCACTCCCAAGAATGAAATACTTAGGTGTAAATCTAATAAAATATGTACAACATCCATAGGAGGGACTATAAAACTCTGGTGAATGAAATCAAAGAACCAAAAAATGAAGATAATTCATCCTCACAGGTAAAACTCAAGATGTCAGTTCTTCCCAACTTGATCTGTATATTCAATGCAATACCAACCAAAATCCTAGGAAGTATTCTGTGGATAATGCCAAACTGATTCTAAAGTTTGTATGGAGGTGCAAAAGACCCAGAATAGCCAACAAAATACTGAAATACAACACTGGAGAATGAACACTACCCGACTTTAAGACTTACTGTAACGCTACAGTAATCAAGAGTATTGGAAAAAGAAAAGACAAATGGATGTATTAGAACAGACAGCTCAGAAACAGATTCACATAAATAAAGTCAGCTGATCTTTGACAAATGAGCAAATAAAGGCAGCACAATAGAGAATACATAGTCTTTTCAACAAATGATGCCAAAACAACCTGATACCCACCTGCAAAAAATATAGGAATCTAGGCACAGATTTTATACCTCCCACAAAAATAAGCTCAGAATGGATGATAGACTTAAGTGTAAAATTCAAAACTATAAAACTTCTAGAGAACACAGGAGAAAATCTAGGTGACTTTAGGTTTTACATTTACTTCTTAGGTGCAGCAACAAGGCATAATCTGTGAAAGAAAATACTAATAAGTTGAGTTTCAATAATATTAAAAACTTCTCTGTGAAAAACACCTAAAATAATGAAAGACAAGTAACAGATTGGGTAAAAATATTTTCAAAATATATGTCTTATAAGGACTTGTATCCAAAATATAAAGAACTCTTAAAATTCAATCCTTTATTCTGTTAATATGGTATATTTTATTTGAATATACATTTCTTCAAAAATGGTATATGAATGGCTCAGAAACAGATGAAAAATGCTCATCATTAGTTACTTGGAAAATGCAAATTGAAACTACAATAAGTTATCACTTTTACCCAACATAAGGACCATAATCAAAGGCCAACAAGTCTTAGTATGGCTGTAGAAAACTAGAACACTCATATATTATTTATGGGAATATAAAACTGTACAGTCCTTTTGAAAGTAGTTTGAAAGTTTCTTTAGAAATAAGCCTAAATTTATCATATTACCTAGGAATTCTACCCAGCTGCCTGCCCAGGAGAAATGGAGATATATATCTATATAAATTTTATATTCTATGTTCACAGACACATTATTTAGAATAATCTATAATTATAAATGTTCTGAATAACCCATGAACTAGAAAATGGTTAAACACAACGTAATACATCCATACAGTGGGACACCATTCATTAATAACAAAGCACTGATAAATGTCACAATACGGGCAGCTAAAACAAATATGCAAAGGAAAAAATGTAAATACCAGACACAAAAGACTATATATATTATATCCAGAAAAAGGCAAATCAAAAGCAAATTAGTGGTTACCTGGGGCCAGGATTAGAATGATAACTAAAAACTGGATTCTGGCAATGTTTGCACAATTCGACTCTAAAAACTTACTAAGAATTATTGAATCATACACTTAAAATGGGTGAAGTTTATAGTACATAAATTATACTTCAGTAACACTCTTGCTTCTCTGGTGACTCAAACTGAAAAGAATGTGCTTGCAATGCAGGAGACCCGGGTTCAATCCCTAGGTCTGGAAGATCCCCTGGAGGAAGGCATGGCTACCCACTCAAATATTCTTGTCTGGAAAATTCCATGGACAGAGGAGCCCGGCAGACTACAGTCCATGTCGTCACAAAGAGTCAGACATGACCAAGCAACTCACACTCACTTACTTAACACTTGCAGAAAAAGAACACAAATGGTAATATGTGACCTGCCTCACCATCACAGGCACATGTATCACACGTAGGACGCAACCACATTCATTCATCTCTTGCTTGCTTTCCTCCAAATACAGGGCTTTGAATCCCTTCAGTTATAAGTCTCCACCTC
Source organism: Bubalus bubalis (assembly GCF_019923935.1). Lineage (NCBI taxonomy): Eukaryota > Metazoa > Chordata > Mammalia > Artiodactyla > Bovidae > Bubalus > Bubalus bubalis. Next base: position 2,527,529 of record NC_059157.1, read on the forward strand.
TACTCACCACATATCTCCTTCTACCCTATTTGAGATATATCACTTCATTTCTTTGAAAAAATGTGCTTTTCAAACAATATAGCACATGTATAGGAAAGCAATAAGGTCAAAATGAATTAAATGTGTTATTCCCTCACTTGATAATGTTCAAAGAATGACTGCAGAGGAATTTAAAGCCTTCTCGTGGAAAGTATTAGCAGTCCAGAAGATGACAGAAGACAAGTAAGAGGAAAAACTGTTTGGAAATCTGGGACTGGGGGAAAAAAAAACCTACCAAATAATGGTGAATGTTCATTTTCTAAAAAGGCAAATTCATCTAATTAAAAGTTTTGAGATAAATGTAGACACACTTTAAAAGCTGTAAGGATACAGATTTCAGCACAGTCTTAATGAGCCAAATGATTTGGTCTAATACACCATATGTTTTATGGGAATTCTTGTTTTTTAAAGAAGCTTTAAGCAAATTCTTAGAAATATTGCCTTTAAATTAAAAAAAAAAGAATGAGTTAAGGAGAGAGCATAGCATAGCTGCTGGCATTTGGCAGACCTGGATTTGAATCGTTGACCTTGATGAATTTCTTAATCTCATTGAGGTTTGGTTCTCTATTCTTTAAAATGAATTTTAAAACATCCTCAGTGTTGTTTTAACTATAAAACTGGATTAAGTGTGTACAGAATTTACCACAGTACCTAAAACAAAGGAAATGCTTAATAAATGCTAACTGCTATTATTTGCTGGCTGGTTTAGTCGCTAAGTCATGTCTGATTCCTGCGATCCCGTGAACTGTAGCCCGCCAGGCTCCTCTGTCCGTGGGATTCTCCAGGCAAGAATACTGGAGTGGGTTGCCATTTCCTTCTCCAAACAATTTCACTAGTTTTACTTTCATTTATAACATTATTATTGGAATTGTCCCCTATAATATATGATCACTTACAGTCTGTAGTGGACATCTCTTATTTGTGGTCACCTAGTATTATGCCATCTGGTCCCATCACTTCATGGCAAATATTTGGGGAAACAGTGGAAACAGTGAGAGACTTTATTTGGGGGGCTTCAAAATCACTGCAGATGGTGACTGCAGCCATGAAATGAAAAGACGCTTGCTCCTTGGAAGAAAAGCTATGACCAACCTAAACAGCATGTTAAAAAGCAGCAATATTACTTTACTAACAAAGGTCCGTCTAGTCAAACCTGTGGTGTTTCCAGTAGTCATATATGGATGTGAGAGTTGGACCATAAAGAAAGCTGAGCACCGAAGAATTGATGCTTTTGAACTGTGGTGTTGGATCTCCTTGGACTGCAAGGAGATCTAACCAATTCATCCTAAAGGAAATCAGTCCTGAATATTCATTGGAAAGACTGATGCTGATGCTGAAACTCCAATACTTGGGCCAACTGATGCAAAGAACTGACTCATTGGGAAAGACCCTGATGCTGGGAAAGATTGAAGGCAGGAGAAGGGGATGACAGATGATGAGATGGTTGGATGGCATTACCAACTTGATGGACATGAGTTTGAGTAGGCTCTAGGATTTTGTGATGGACAGGGAGGCCTGGCGTGCTGCAGTCCATTGGGTCACAAAGAGTCAGACATGACTGTGCGACTGAATTGAATGGCTGGAATCCACCATGAGGTTAGGGACTTGGCTCTCTTTTCTAATCTAGCATTTACACATCCCAATGGAAGACTTAGACTGCGTTGCTTTGTCTCCAAGATGGAAGACTATTACTAGACAGAGTCTAAGCCAAGTCAGGGCAGAGGTACTTGGTCTGACACAACCCACCTTTCGTTTAGTATCTAACCTTTTTCTAAGTAGGACTGGATGGGGAAGCTGTATTCATTTTCAACAATGTGCCATGAGAGATAGCAACTTTCATATGAAAGAACAGACGAGGAGCATGAAGCGATAGGGATTCGGCGGCACTTGGAACTGCACCGCCTTCTTCCTGGTCTCCAAATGTGTCACTCTTGCAAGACAATGTAAAATTCCGGGCCCGCAGCCATCTATTCTGCCGTTTGCTTCCTACTCTTTGACACTTTTCCAATGACCCTGGCCAGAACCTTGTGTTCTCCTCATCCACTGGTATAAACATACATTGTTAGAGATCATTCCTTTTGAGAATGTACCAATGGACTGTAATATTTTAAAGCAGACATTTTCAATTTCCACAGAACATTCAATCCACATATAGTATTCTTCAAAAGAATTCCATATTTGATTAACTCCAAACATAAAATGCTGAAGTCTAAAGAGAGTGTCTTGAAAAAGAGCAGGTCATAACCTAACGTGGCTGACTACTGAAGTGAGAGATGACTTCTGAAGACCTAAACCTGTGAGTGCAATATGAGAAGGCGATCATTATTCTGGGACAGAGTGAAAAAAAGAGCATCGGCCGTCTTGTGGAAACAAAAGCCCTAAATACTACAGTACACTGTGCCAACTCCTGCCAAGCAACTTTTGGAGATTGGCTGAAACATACTACTGAGAAGCAGAATACGTTTCTAGCAGCTAAAAGAGAAAAGAACAGAGAGCCAATCAAAACCTTTTTGCCTGGCATATGTGCACTCTGGATACACAATGCTTCAGCACTTGGTTGACATACCTAGCAAGACTTAACCTCCACAAGATTCATCCAAGGGAGAGGAAGAAAGCATTGCCTACTTATTAGGACAAGACTAGCTGTTAAAACATGGGAGAAGGCAATGGCAACCCACTCCAGTACTCTTGCCTGGAAAATCCCATGGACGGAGGAGCCTGGTAGGCTGCAGTCCATGGGGTCGCTAAGAGTCAGATACAACTGAGCGACTTCACTTTCACTTTTCACTTTCACGCATTGGAGAAGGAAATGGCAACCCACTCAGTGTTCTTGCCTGGAGAATCCCAGGGACACGGGAGCCTGGTGGGCTGCCACCTATGGGGTCGCACAGAGTCAGACACGACTGAAGCGACTTAGCAGCAGCAGTAGCTGCTGTTAAAACACAAAAAAGTAACAAATAAAACAGAGCAGTTGTTATTCATTTCTCACTTGTAGTACGTTCAAATGAGAGAATTGTGATAGGGGAAACTTCTGGTTATTGGAGGGCACCATAAAACCCTGGTGAGAATCCCCAGACCGCAGCCCCTTGGAGCCATTTCACTGTACTGATTTTGCCCTGAAAAGCCACTGAGGCCTGAGCAAGCTCTTGTCAACTCATGAAGTGGTAAGTCCTGTCATTGTAATTTTATTTTGATTACAACAACAATATTCTAATATATAGCAGTAATTTTTTAAATAATAATTCCGTAAAAGCACTCCATCTCAAAAGACGTCAAGAGTCACTGTGGATGAAGCATAATAATACAAATAAATATCTCACAAATGGTCCAACATGGGCACTCAGCACCATTCAGATGCGAAATAATTAAACAGGAGGCCAGCCACAATACTGAACCGTTCACACCTGATGACATCAACCTGCTCTCTGTTCACACCACGGGGAGCCCGTAGAAATCCTCCAGGTGCCTGTGACCTCGGGCTATGGGAGCACATCTGAAATCTGAGGATGGTTTCTGAGCTGAGGGAGGGAACCAGTCATACAGCCAGGCTCAATTGCAAGCACTGTGCAGCTCCTCAAAGCCAAAAGCTCCACCAGCCCCCAACACCTGAAGCATTTGAATGAGAAGGTCGCTGAAACTGGACGCTCCTCGTTCAGGGAATATCTATTCCTCAAGAACCTCTGTGGATTTTTAAGAGGAAAGTAATGACATGGCAGTTCTTTTTTTTTAATTGAAGGATAATTGCTTTGCAATGCTGTATTAACTTCTGCCGTACAATGCAAATCAGTCATAATTATATATATGAGCTCCCTCTTGAGCCTCCCTCCCCACTCCCATCCCACCCCTCTAGATCATCACAGAGACACAGGCTGGGGTCCCCATGTTAAATAGCAGCTTCCCACTAGTTATCTATTCTACACATGATGAATGAATAAAGATTTGGTGCATAAATACAACAGAATATTACTCAGTCATAAAAAGGAACAGTTGAGTCAGCTGTAGGGCAGTGGATGAACCTAGAGCCTGTTATACAGAGGGAAGTAAGTCAGAAAGAGAACAACAAATATTACCATGAGTTTTCTTGCTGAGCTGGAAAAAAAAATTTAAAAAGAAAGAGCTTAAGAACAGGCCAGAGCTTCCTGCGTTGCTCAGTAGGTAAAGCATCTGCCTGCAGTGTGGGAGACGTGGGTTCAACCTGGGTCGGGAAGATCCCCTGGAGAAGGGAATGGCAACCCACTCCAGTCTTCTTGCCTGGAGAATCCCATGGACAGAGGAGCCTGGTGGGCTACAGTCCAGGGGATCGCAAGAGTCGGACACGACTTAGTGCTATCTTTCTTCTTTCTTTAAGAACAGGCCAGGAAAGAACAAGAACAAAACACTGAAGAAGAAAGAAAGATTCACAGAAAACATTCTGAGTAGAAACCTTCACTTCAACCTTACTGGTCCATGCCAGCTTCATGCCAACTTCAAAGTTAAAGAGGGGTTGATGATGTTGTTTTCACAAATTGTGCAAAAGGTGTAAATGATCAGAAGACAGAAGATTTGGAAATTATACGATGTGATCAGAATTTCACAAAAAGTTCATGGAGAAATATACAAAATAGTACAGTTTTATGTGCATAATTAAAGGCTGAAAATGTAAATGATCAGCCCTTTATTTGGGGCTGTTTGTTTTTCTCTTTCCCTCCCATCTAAATTGTTATAGGCTTTCCTAAAGTCAAGTTCCATAATATCTTTTGCTTCATTGGTTCCTTAATAAGGTCTTGGGAATTGGTTTAACTCAGCTTCCATCTCCGAATATTTTCAGTCATATATTTTCTTTTGAATATGGGAAAAGGAGTCTGCTTGTAAAAAATATTTTTCATAGTCAAAAAGCAGCAAAGAAAAGGGACCCTCTTCTAGGGAGCATAAGTCTGTAAATATGACTGGGGTCAGGACTGACTTCGTACCAGGGATATAGGAAAACAGACCCCTACACAGGCCCACCTTGTTTAGCAGATGGCAATCAGGACCATGGGAAGTCAAAACCAGGAAAAGTATCTGAGCATCCCAGTGAAACGTTTCAGTCCTTTTTCCATGATGGGACTTCTCTGAGATAACAAAAATAGGAAGAACAAACAAGGGATGGTCATACATCCACACCTCAAGCCCCAAGTTGTGCTGCCCTGGAGTGGTGGAGAGAGTCAGTGCTCCGCTCAGATCCTCTCACATCTACGTTATGCCATTTTTGTGTACTCTACAGCAGAAGTGAGGTGTTTTTGATAAGTAGGAGCTGTATCTCTTTGCAGGAGAAGGATGGCCCTCAGGTCACGGGAACCGCTTGGCCTGTAGACACAGAGAAGGGCTTTGGTGCCCATGTTCACCTGCACTAGACTTAAGCCAGTGACAGATATGGGTGAGAGCTACTCCCTCGCCCGCCTCCTTTGCTTGGGTTTGTGGATCTCATACCCCAGCGTTCTGCCAAAGACTGAGGCAAAGCTCTCCTCTGTGATCCAAGACCACTTCTTTAGCTTCTTCTGCTTTCTGCCCCAAGCCCTATTCCTTTTCTAGCTTCCCTCAAACACTTCTTATAATAAAAAACTGGCACACAGAATCTCATCTTGGGATCTGTTTGCGGGGAGCTGACCTAAGAAACTTGGCATTCGAAAGGCATCCTGACCATAGGTGGGTAGCTCACATTTGCAGACTCAGCAGAAGTCTCAGGGATTCACGGCTGCTTTGAGGAGGGATCAGTGGCTACTGCTATTTTGTTCCTTTAGAAGCGTATTGAAAACTACTTAGAATTTGTTTTGTAAAAAAAAGAAAAAAATACAGATAAATTATATGTCCAAGTTTAAGTCAAAGAATCGTTCTCTTTTGGTCTAGATTCCTGTATCCAATACTCTTCCCCTGAAGTATCCAGTAAATAAGTAATCTTCCATCTGAAGACAAAAACCAAGATAAATGTATCCCCTTTAGTTTCTAATGAATAGAACTGGGAAGCTGCACAAGAGAAATAAAAGATTCAAGAAGGCCTTCAAGCAAGTCCATTTAATTAGCTGGGCTAATAGAGGGAAGGAAGGCCATATATAACACAAACCAACAGATTATCTGTAAGTAATTTGTATTTGCTTTAGTTAAGCAGGTTTATTTTCCTATTTGTCTTTGCTCTAGGCAAATATCGAAGTGAGATTTACTTTCCTGAGCTGGAACCAGGAAGAGCACGGCTAGAAAAACACGACAGAGTAAAGGTCTGAGAACAGCGGTTTGCTTCAGCGAGTGCAGAAAGCAGGCCTGCTCCACATGGATGAGCAGGAACCGAATCCAGATGATTCAACACTAGAGATAAAGACACTTCCCATTAGATTAGAATCTGGTTAGGATTTCTCCACAACTCCAGGAGCAGAGCAATGACTGAGTGACTGTAGCTACCCAGTAAGTCCCCAGTCAGCAACTGCTAAGAACAGGAATGGGAATCTCCATAGAGTAGCTTCAGTTTTCACTTCATAAGAAAAAAATCTTTAAGATAGCACTAGACTACTCAATCACCAACTCAATGGACATGAGTATAAGTAAACTCCAGGAGATGATGAAGGACAGGGAAGCCTGGTGGGCTGCAGCCCATGGGGTCACAAAGAGTCAGACACAACTTAGCATCTGAACAATAATTAGGCTACAAATGAAAATCAGACTTCTCTATTTCTTGGGTGTAAAGTGAGCAGCAACTTTTAAAAGGTTAATGAGAAAATATTTTGTGTGACTGACTATAGTCAAGTGACTTTATTTATTTAGATGACATTTTGGCTTATGAGGGAACACTGAAATCGAAATTAGTTTCTCTGTATTGGATATTGTTAAGGCTGTCATTTTTAAACTCAATTCCAAGGGTGGAAAACAGTTTCTGCAAATAATTGATTTAGCATGCTTAATTAGTAATAAAAGAGCCTTTGGATGAAAGTAAGCTACCAGAAGGACAGAGTTGACTTGCATCTGGTTGATTTTGGAGAAATTTATAAACCCATATATTGCTTTCTTTAGTTAGGAAATAAACTCAAGACAAACTTTGAAAAGCTAAAAATCTTCAGAGAAAAAAGGCAGAGGAAGAATTTAAGGGATAAGAATTATTGACTAAATACATCACTTTCTAGTTACAATAATATTAATAATATAGGCACCTGTGAATTTAACTTATTATCTTTATTGGATAGGGCACTCCAGTGAGTATTAAAGAGGATATGTTTGCATTTCATTACTGATGAAATTATTTTTACAATACTTACTTCTTTGTGGAAAGTCTAATACCCTTGACCTTGGAACAAAGAAACCATCCCATAGGAGGGCACAATCGCACAAAATTATACACAGTATCATCCAGGGAGATTTTTCAACTTCTGCCTCCTGAACCCCAGATCCTAGGCTTCAGCATCATCTGCATCTGGGTGGAATTGTTGCCTCCATGGCCTACCGTGACTGAGAGGGGTGTGTATACTTCTTTGGTAGCTTGAATGGATAGAAAGTTGAGAAACAGAAAAACTGAATACATGAGAAGTGTTAGTCCTTGGAACATCCCTGGCAGTCTAGCGGTTAGGACTTCATATATCTACTGCAGGGGGTGCAGGTTCAATCCCTGGTCAGGGAACTAAGATCCCACATGCCACACAGCTTGGCCAAAAAAAAAAAAAAAAATGTTGGTCTTCGAGATTGTTTTATTCTGGAATTCAATTCAAGCATTTGAGCACCTACTGTGCACTTAACACTCTTCAGGGTGCTACAACACAGGTGCTGAACAAGAGAAGAGGTGCCTGCTCTCCTGAAAAGCTTCACAGCCCATTTTTTATTATATTTTTATTTATCAAAGTCATATGTGCTGCTTATGTGTACCAGACATTGATCTATAAAATAATACTTCCTTTAATCCTTATAACAACTTTATCAGTAGATGTTATGAATATTTCCATTTTATAGATGAGGGAGCTAAATCACAGCTAGTGGGGGGTTGAGCCAAGATGAACTATAACCATTTTTACTCTGAATCTGTGCTTTTAACCACTATGTTATATTTCTTCTAGTGGAAGAAGCACCAATAAATAAGTTAATAAGCTAACATGCTATTTATATGAGCTGTGAAGGAAAATAAAAATCTGCTCTATCTCAGTAAGGGCTTGACCAGAGAAGCAGAACCAGTGGGAGATACATATGCTACCATCACGTCTGAGGCTGGAGCCTGAAGTCACACAGCAGGCAGGCAGGAAGGGGAGATGAAGAGCAGGCTGGAATCCTACAAGGACAGAGGGAAACACATGTCTCTTCTCGTGGTCTCTGACCTTGATGACAAGAGAGCCCTGTGAAAGCCAGGACCCTCCGAGGCTGAGTCACATGTATCTGGCCCAGATGATGCTTCACACCAAGGCGGGGAGTCAGGAATCAGCACAACAAGATGAATAGACCACATGCAAAACGGCTACAGCCTCCTCTCCAGGCTCCAGCTGTAGAGGGAGAATTTACCTAACAGTCCTCCTCAATGAGAAACATGCAACAAAGGGAATTTCAGGACACATGGTTCAATCTGGCCAAATTGGTACATCCCAAAGCCACTGCCTATGTTTGGAAATGGAAGCGTGAGGAACTTCTCTGGCAGTCTGGTGGTTAGGACTCTGCACTTCCAATGCATGGCCCATGGGTTAGATCTCTGGTTGGGTAACTAAAATCTCACATGTGTTGCAGCCAAAAAAATGAAATGGAAGAGTGAGATGGAGCTGGCCAAATACAATAGTAAATTGATTCCTCGACCTTAAAGAATCCAGAACTGAGCGAGGGAAATAGACACTGAAGAAGGAATAAATGTGATGAATGTTAAAACAAGGGTCATAAGATCTGCTGGGAAGATTGCTACCAGAAGAATTAGAAGGTCAGTAGGGAACTCACTGAAGAAATGACCTTTAAAACTAGAACCCAAGAAATGATTTAGAATTACATGTTTAGGATAGAGTTTGGGAGGGAAACATGGGGAAATTTTAAGTATGAGAGCTGTGCAGAGGCCAGGAAAGAATAAAAGCATGGCTGGAAGTACAGACTGAAAGAAAGATTAGACATGAGAAGTATGTTGGTCCCACATTAAACAAACATATAGTACATAGTCTCCTTTCCCTCATTATCATTAGGTTGCCTGATCACTATGAGGTCTTTAAAGGTAGGAACACTGTCCCCCAACTCTGAATCACCAGACCTTTAGCATCAAGATATATGACATGTATTCAGAAAATGTTAAATGACTAAGTCAATCACTCAGTGGTTCCTGCCCTCAGACATATATGTGCAGCATGCTCTGGAATGATTTAATTTGGTTTGATTGAAATACTATCAGTGCAATTTACTTTGTTCTACCTCTGCCCAAGAAGTTTATATTACAGGTCAATAAAAACTTTTGAATCATGAGAATATATTTGCAAATCATCTATCTAATGAGGGGTTAATATCCAGAATATATAAAGAACTTCTACAGCAAGACAAGATGGCAGAGTAGAAGGACGTGTGCTCATCTCCTCCTGCAAGAGCACCAAAACTGCAACTAGCTGCTGAACAACCATCATTCTGGGAGGACACTGGAACCCACCAAAAAAATACCCCACATCCAAAGACAAAGAAGCTGCAGTGAAATGATAGGAAGGGCATAATCATGATAAACTCAAATCCCATACCTGCCAGGTGGGTGACCCACAGACTGGAGAACAATACTCCCACTGCTGTGAAGGTTCTGAACCCCACATCAGGCTTCCCAGCCTGGGGATCTGACACTGGGACTGGGAATCCCCAGGGAATCTGGCCTTGAGGGCCAGTGGGATTTGATTATAGGACTTCCACAGGACTGGGGGAAACAGAGACTCCAGTCTTGGAGGGCACAAACAAAATTTTGTGCACACCAAGACTCAGAGGAGAGGAGCAGTGACCCCGTGGAGACTGAACCAAAACCACCCGCTAGTGTTGGAGGGCCTCCTGTGGAGGCGTGGGTCAGCAGGGGCTCACCAGGGATGGGGGCACTGGAAGGTCCCCCTTGGTGTAGACCCTCTTGGAGTTTGCTATTAACCCTACCACAGAGCCCCTAGACCCCAGGATTGGGTCTTGGGTCACCTCAGGCCAAAAAACTACCAGGGAGGAAGGGTATCCATCAGGAGATAACATCCCACCCATCAGGAGATAATTGGATTAAAGCTTTACTGAGCAAGGCCCTGCCCACCAGACTAAGACCCAGCTTCTCTCATAAAAAAGCTTACACAAGCCTCTTAGCCTCCTCCATCAGAGGGCAGACAGAAGAAGAAAGCAAGAAGCATAATCTCACAGCAGCTAAAACAAAAACCATATTACAAAAGTTAGATAGGATGAAAAAGCAGAAAGTCATGTCCCAGATGAAGGCACAAGATAAAACCCTAGAAAAACAACTAAACAAAGTGGAGATAAGTAACCTTCCAGAAAAAAAGGATTCAGAATAATGATAGCAAAGATGATACAGGATCTCAGGAAAAGAATGCAGGCAAAGATTGAGAAGATATAAGAAATGTTTACCAAAGACCTAGAAGAACTAAAGAACAAACAGAAATGAATAATACACTAGAAGAAATCAACAACATAATAACTGAGGCAGAAGAATGGATAAATGACCTGGAGGATAGATTGGTGGAGATCACTGCCATGGAGAAGAATACAAAAAAAAAAAAAGAATGAAAAGAAATGAAGACATGCTGAGACCTCTAGGACAACATTAAATGCACCAGTATTCACATTATAGGGGTCCCAGAAGGAGAAGAGAGAGAGAAAGGACCTGAGAAAATATCTGAAGAGACAATAGCTGAAAACTTCCCTAATATGGAAAAAGAAACAGTCAACCAAGTCCAGGAAGCACAGAAAGTCCCAGGCAGGATAAACCCCAAAAGGAACACACCAAGACACACAGTAACCAAACAGACAAAAATTAAAGACAACAAGGGAAAAATTAAAAGCAACAAGGGAAAAACAAAAAATAACATACAAGGAAAATCAGGCTATCAGCTGATTTCTCAACAGAAACTCTACAAGCCAGATATATTTAAAGTGATGAAAGGGAAGAACCTGCAACCAAGAATACTCTACTCAGGAAGACTCTCCTTCAGATATGAGGGAGAAATCAAAAGCTTTCCAGACAAGCAAAAGTTAAGAGAATTCAGCACCACCAAATGAGCTTTACAATAAATGCTAAAGGAACTTCTCTAGGCAGGAAACACAAGAGAAGGAAAAGACCTACAGAAAATAAACCCAAAACAACTAAGAAAACTGTAACAGGATCATACATATTAATAATTACCTTAAATGTAAATGCATTAAATGCACCAATCAAAAGACAGGCTGGCTGGGTGGATGAAAACATGTGCATGTCCACACTTCCACTTACCACACCACTCTGCTTGACTTCCCCCTCACCAAGCTGAATGTAATTATTTTCTATTATTAAGTTAATCATGTTACCATTATGCCTTGCAATTGTCATTATCTGTTATTTTTTGTCTGGCTATTGATTTTGAAAACTGATAAACGTCTATTACTATTGTGATTATGTAACTATTACTCACTTAATACGTTTGTATCATGATTGGTCAACAGAAAAATAATAGAACTCTATATCACCAAAACTAGGATCTAATAGAAAAACGTGATCACTTTTTAAAATACAGATGCACATCAGAATTATCTTGAAATTTTTTGAAAAATACAAATGCTCAGGTATTGCTTTTTTCCTCCAGAGCTCCAGGTATGTGTCTAGTAGGCAGTTGTGTTTAAAAACAACTGGACTATATGATGATCTTCTACTTGTATCTAGTTTGTTTCACTTTTTCTGTTTCATACTCAGTACTCCCATTTCACTTATGTTCTCCAATTTCTCCATCTCTTCTCTTTTCTTCTTCTTTTTTTTTTTGATGTTCCTTCTTAAGCCTTTATCAAGTGTAGTAGAAAAGTTTTTAGATACATAAATATGTATAACATATATTTTAGAAAACTTATGAATTTTGCCTAACCAAAAAAATTATGACATTTGATTCCACATGTTTGACTTAGCATGAATAGAATGCTAGATTTCTAGTTAAAAAATAGGTATGCAACAAAGGTTTACTGTTAGCACAGGGAACTGTAGTTGATATCTTGTAATAATCTATAATACAAATAATTTCAAAAATAATATATGTGTATTTGTATAACTGAATCACTTTGCTCTATACCTGAAACTTGTATAACTGAATCACTTTGCTCTATACCTGAAACATTGTAAGTCAACTATACTTCAATAAAAAATATACAGAGATGTTTAAAAAAAGAACTTCTACAATTCAACAACAAAAACTTAATCTGATTTAGAAATGGGCAGAAGACTTAAATATATATTTTTTAAAGAAAATAACATATGGTAAGTACATAAAAAGATGCTGAACATCATTAATCATTGGCAAAATGCACATCAAAACTACCATGAGACACCACTCCATTAGGATGGTTTTTATTAAACACAGAGAGAAATAAAATAAGTCCTGGCAAGAGTGGAGAAACTGGAGCTCATGTAGTACTGACAGAAACATGAAATAGTGCAACTTCTGTGGAAAATATAATGACAAATCTTTAAAAAATTAATCACAGAGTTACCATATGACCCAGTAATTCCATTTTTGGACATAATTTCCAGAACCTAAAAGCAGTCTCAAAGAAATGTTTGTACATCCATGTTCATTAGCAGTGTTATTTATAGTAGACAAAAGTGGAAACAATCCACATTTCTATTGCAGAAGGAATGGGTGAAAAGAATGGAGTACACATACAAGGGAATTTGAAACGGAGAATGAAATTTTGAGACACTCCACAACATGAAAGAAGCTTGAAAACATTAAAGCTAGGTGAAATACAGCAGACCCGAAAGGACACACAGGGTTTCCCAGGTGGCTCAGACGATAAAGAATCTGCCTGCAACATGGGAGATGCAGATTCCATCCCTGGGTCGGGAAGATACCCTGGAGAAGGGAAAGGCAACCCACTCCAGTATGGGGTCACAAAGAGTCAGACACAACTGAGAAACTAACACCCTCACTTCCCACTTTCAAAGGGCAAATATTGTGCAATTCCACTTATACAAAATAATTAGAGTAGTCAAATTCATAGAGACAGAAAGTAGAATGGTGGCTGCCAGGGGCTAGGAGAAATGGGGACGAGCAGGCAGAGTTCAATGGATGCCAGGCTTCAGTGCGGGAAGACAAAGATCATGGGATCACGGTGATGGTGGTTGCACGACAGTATAAATGGACTTAATGCCCTAGAAAGGCACACATAAAAATGGCTAAAATGCCATGTGTATTCTACCACAATTGTTAAATATTTTAAAGATCTGTGTCCTCAAGGGCATTTGCTTCAAAACCCTTAAACATCATTAGACCGTACTGTTTTCAGTAATAATATCTTTAATGTGCAGAAAGAAAAATAACTCAGTTTTCTTCTAAGCTACACTATCATTCAGGAGAGGTAAAATAAACATGATATTTTGTTGAGCTGTCAACAAAAGATTGCACCAGATAGAGTTAAACAGACAAGGAAGACTTCATTCAAGACTATTGCAATATGGACAACAGAAGGGAAGTTCCTTTAAAAACTAAAAGTAGAGCTACCATATGACCCAGGGATCCTAGTCCTGGGCATGTACCTGGAAAAGACAATAACTCTAATTCTAAAAGATACATGCACCCCAATGTTCATAGCAGTATTATTTACAATAGCCAAAACACGGAAGCAACCTAAGCGCCCACTGACAGACAAAGGACGTGTGGTACATACATCTAATGGAATAGTACTCAGCCATAAAAAGAATGAAATAATGCCATTTTCAGCAACATGCATAGATCTAGAGATTCTCACTAAGTGAAGGAAGTCAGACAAAGAGAAATATCATATAATATCACTTATATGTGGAATCTAAAAAATGATACAAATGAACTTATTTACAAAACACAAACAGACTCATAGAGAGCAAAGTTATAGTTACTAAAGGGAAAATGTGGAGGGTGGATGGGTAAATCAGGTGCTTGGGACTGACAGACACACACTACTTTATATAAAACAGATAACCAGCAAGGATCTACTGTGTAGCACAGGAAACTGTATTCAATACCTTGTAACAAGCTATATAGAAAAAAATCTGAAAAAGGACACATATGTGTGTATAACTGAATCACTGCCGCACACCTGACACTCACACACACTGTAAATCAACCGTACTTCAATTCAACAAAAGACTCCTGCCCTGGAGGAGAAAGACTGAACTCAACGCCACGGAAACAAAGGCAAGAGGGGTTTACGTTCAGTGGAGAAGTGCTGGGTGAGGCCAGCGGGGAGACTGCCACGGGCCAGTGACGGGTCAGTCGCTTCTGCTCACTGTTTATGGAAGCCAGGCTCCTGACCTCCCGCAGAGCCTGTGAGACTGGGTCCCTGTCTTTCTTGCTGATGACATCTCGAGTGGGATGGCTCCCATTCCGGGGCTGTAAAACCAGAGAGAGGATGGTAGAAGATCTACATCTCAAAAGAGCAGAGGAGGAATTTGAAATGACAACTTTTCTAAAGGAAATGCTCTTTAAAATCAGAGGTGGAGGGGCCTAGAGCCAGGGGGAAGTCTGTCCAAAGTTTAGTCAAGTTGACATATCAGATCAGATCAGATCAGATCAGTCGCTCAGTCGTGTCCGACTCTTTGCAACCCCATGAATCGCAGCACACCAGGCCTCCCTGTCCATCACAAACTCCCGGAGTTCACTCAGACTCACGTCCATCAAGTCAGTGATGCCATCCAGCCATCTCATCCTCTGTCGTCCCCTTCTCCTGCCCCCAATCCCTCCCAGCATCAGAGTCTTTTCCAATGAGTCAACTCTTCACATGAGGTGGCCAAAGTACTGGAGTTTCAGCTTTAGCATCATTCCTTCCAAAGAAATCCCAGGGCTGACCTTCAGAATGGACTGGTTGGATCTCCTTGCAGTCCAATGGACTCTCAAGAGTCTTCTCCAACACCACAATTCAAAAGCATCGATTCTTCGGCGCTCAGCCTTCTTCACAGTCCAACTCTCACATCCATACATGACCACTGGAAAAACCATAGCCTTGACTAGACGGACCTTTGTTGGCAAAGTAATGTCTCTGCTTTTGAATATGCTATCTAGGTTGGTCTAACTTTCCTTCCAAGGAGTAAGTGTCTTTTAATTTCATGGCTGCAGTCACCATCTGTAGTGATTTTGGAGCCCAGAAAAATAAAGTCTGACACTGTTTCCACTGTTTCCCCATCTATTTCCCATGAAGTGGTGGGACCAGATGCCATGATCTTCGTTTTCTGAATGTTGAGCTTTAAGCCAACTTTTTCACTCTCCACTTTCACTTTCATCAAGAGGCTTTTGAGTTCCTCTTCACTTTCTGCCATAAGGGTGGTGTCATCTGCATATCTGAGGTTATTGATATTTCTCCCGGCAATTTTGATTTCAGCTTGTGTTTCTTCCAGTCCAGCGTTTCTCATGATGTACTCTGCATATAAGTTAAATAAGCAGGGTGACAATATACAGCCTTGACGTACTCCTTTTCCTATTTGGAACCAGTCTGTTGTTCCATGTCCAGTTCTGACTGTTGCTTCCTGACCTGCATACAAATTTCTCAAGAGGCAGATCAGGTGGTCTGGTATTCCCATCTCTTGAAGAATTTCCCACAGTTTATTGTGATCCACACAGTCAAAGGCTTTGGCATAGTCAATAAAGCAGAAATAGATGTTTTTCTGGAACTCTCTTGCTTTTTCCATGATCCAGCGAATGTTGGCAATTTGATCTCTGGTTCCTCTGCCTTTTCTAAAACCAGCTTGAACATCTGGAAGTTCATGGTTCATGTACTGCTGAAGCCTGGCTTGGAGAATTTTGAGCATTACTTTACTCGAGTGTGAGATGAGTGCAATTGTGCGGTAGTTTGAGCATTCTATGGCATTGCCTTTCTTTGGGATTGGAATGAAAACTGATCTTTTCCAGTCCTGTGGCCACTGCTGACTTTTCCAAATTTGCTGGCATATTGCGTGCAGCACTTTCACAGCATCATCTTTCAGGATTTGAAATAGCTCAACTGGAATTCCATCACCTCCACTAGCTTTGTTCGTAGTGATGCTTTCTAAGGCCCACTTGACTTCACATTCCAGGATGTCTGGCTCTAGGTCAGTGATCACACCATCGTGATTATCTGGGTCGTGAAGATCTTTTTTGTACAGTTCTTCTAAAATAGACAGTAGAACCTACTGTATAGCACAGGGGACTCTGCTCAATACTCTGCAATAACCTATATGGGAAAAGAATATGAAAAAGAGTGGATATATGTATGTGTGTAACTGATTCACTCTGTGGTTATACCTGGGACTAACGTGATACTGTAAATCAACTACACTCCAATAAAAATTTAAAAAAACAAACAAGGTTCTAGTATGTAGCAAAAACTATCAGAGGTAAAGAACCCACCTGCAGTGCGGGAGACACAGGTTTGATCCCTGAGTCAGGAAGACACCCTAGAGAAGGGAATGGCAACCCTCTCCAGCATCCTTGCCTGGAGAACCCCATGGTCAGAGGAGCCTGGCGGGCTACAGTCCATGGGGTCACAGAGTCAGACAAGACTGAGCGATAAGCACACACGATAAACCACAGCAGAAAAGAATGTAAAAAAAGAATGCGTGTGTGTATGTGTGTATATATATACACAAATGTGTAACTAAATCACTTTGCTACACACCTCAAACTAACACAATTTGTATATGCTGCAATAAGAAAACTTTTTAAACTTTAGTGGCCCTGAGAGGCTGGCTTAGTTACAGTAAAGAGAAAAGACTTGCCATTTTTTACTCTCAATGAAAAAGCTATTGAGCTTGTATTTTAGCAAGAATGTAATTGCACCAGGGAGGACTGGGAAACAAGAAACAAAAATGCTGAATAAAGAAATTGGCAAACAGAGTAGTAAGTTAAAACTAGCATTGAGTATAAACAGGGCTTATAATAAAAATGAAAATTTGGGAGAATTTACAAATGAAATGGAACTAAAATAAATGACCATAATAATGGGCAAGAAACTGGAAGGAGGATGTTACAGTTGGAACATGCTAAGATCTATGGTAGGCTATGGAAGTATTGATATATTTTAGAATTAGGTACTTAAAAGGGTTACTACTGACATACAAGCAGGAAAATAAACTATTTCCAATCTTTAGTAAGAAAGGGGATAAAATAGAGCTCAAAGCAGAAGCCTGCAACCAAACATGCCAACAAAAATGAACAGACAAAACTAACAAGCTCTAAGGATCTGGAAAAAGGCAATCTGTAGCTGCTCCGTCACTCAGTCGTATTCTACTGTAGCCCACCAGGCTCTTCTGTCCATGGGTTTCTCCAGGCGAGAATACTGGAATGGTTGCCGTTTCCTTCTCCAGGGGATCTTCCTGACTCAGAGATCTCCTGCTCTGCAGGCAGATTCTCTGCCACTGAGCAGCCAGGGAAACCCAAAACAGAAACCTGTCCCTACCTTCCTGTTAGACCTGAACACTGTTGGGGAGAGAAGGGGGACATGTGGCCCTCCAACCACTCTGTCAGCAAAGTCCATGTTTGGGCAAAATCATCTAACACAGAGCTTATTTTACAACAAAGTGCTGAATGTCTCGTGCAATCTATTAAATGCTGAACTGAAAGTGGAAACCAGAATGTTGTGTGGGTTTAGTATGGTTGCAAGTGCATTGTTGTTAAATGTTAAATTTCTCTCATGCGCTTCTTTACATCATTAGGTTTTGTACATGTTTACCCCCTTGATTGCCCGGCTGACCAGAAGCTGAGGCCACTGCCCACCACTGTGAGAGAGAATCATACCACGTACCATTAGCCAAGAGAAAAGAAAATTAAAAGTATGATTCAAAATTGGAAACATGATTTCTACTGAATGCATATACCTTCCACATCACCTTGAAGTCAAAAGGTCATTATGTCGAACCACCAAAAACCGCGGCCTTGTGGATTCAGAATACTTAACACAAAACCAAAAATACAGAAAGTGAACATGGGAACAATGTGACTAAAACTTCACTTTACATGTAAGTGGGCAAAGAAACATTCTAAACCAACTAAGAAGTTCCACTTGAGCCATGGATATAGAACACTGGGAAGAACATTGCCCCAAACCACAAAACAAAACAATTGTAGTTGTTATAGTGGAGAAGAACGGGTGGGGAAAGTGGACCGAGGAATTGTCTTGGGTGTAAATCTATGATATAAAAAAAAAATATGCCTCAGAAAAGTAATTTCAAAACAAGAATGATGCCCCTGTTTCAACAATCAGGAAAGTCTAAATAAACTTCAAAATCGTTTAACTTTTAGATATTCTTGAATATCTCTAAGAACTAAGGTTGCCAGGAAACCAAATACCCAGTGTTGGACTTAGGGTAATGACTGCAACATGCACACAAGCCCAGCTCAACACCTTATTTTGGAGGAAAAAGAAATGTAGTGCAGAGAGTATATATCAAACATCATATTAAATGGCATACCTCTAAAGTACTCCCTTGCGAGATTGGGAACAATGTTTGACATTTTTCAATCCTAGTCAGCAAAGTTAGGCAAAGAAAAATATTAAAATATGTAAAAAGATAAAGGAAAAAGCATAACTATTATTTACATATAATATATTTATGTCCTTGGAACATCCAAAAAGATCCACAGATGAGAGAATTTATCAAGAAGGAAGAAGTATCTACAAACAAAAATCTACTGTATTCTTATAAATCAACCTAGAATTTAAATTTGCGAAAAATGATTTAATATGCCATTTGCAATCATTAATCAATTTTTTTAAATGTTAAATGCCTAAGAATAACCTTAACAGAATATTTTTTCAAAGAAAATAAAACTTTACTGGGAGACAGTAAAGAAAAAACTAGACAAAAGCAGAACAAATGCAAAGGTTTCAATTATCTCTAAATTGATCTAGAAATTCAAGAGATTCCTCATCAAATTCCAGTTTGTTTTTTGTGGAACCAAACCAGCTGACTCTAAAATGTATAGTGTGAAAGTGAAAGTCGCTCAGTCATGTCCAACTCTTTGCAACCCCATGGACTGTAGCCGGCCAGGCTCCTCTGTCCACAGGATTCTCCAGGCAAGAATAGTGGAAAGTGTAGCCGTTCCCTTCTCCAGGGGATCTTCCCAACCCCGAGCCCCAGTCTCCCACATTGCAGGCAGAATCTTTACTGTCTAAGCCACCAGTTTATGGGAGTAAAAAGGGTCAAGACTAATCAGTACACTTTTTTTTTAATTTAATTTTATTTAACTTTACAATATTGTATTGGTTTTGCCATATATCAAAATGAATCCGCCACAGGTATACACGTGTTCCCCATCCTGAAACCTCCTCCCTCCTCCCTCCCCATACCATCCCTCTGGGTTGTCCCAGTGCACCAGCCCCAAGCATCCAGTATCGTGCATCAGACCTGGACTGGCGACTCATTTCATATATGATATTATACATGTTTCAATGCCATTCTCCCAAATCATCCCACCCTCTTTTTAAAAAGCTAAACAAGATATGAGATCTTGTTCTTCAGATATCAAGGCTTGTTCCACAGTAATTAAGCCTGTGAGTACCATATAGTGATAATCAACAGACCAGCAGAACACAACGACCCACTGCAAAGTAGACCTATACTTAATGTGAGCTCTTGTAATATTGCAAGGGTGGCTCTGGAGATTGTTAGGAAAAGAATCATCTTTTCAATAAACATGAAAAACTTAATTAAAACCCTTTAAGAAGACATTGTGGAAAAATACCATCCTTTCTTTTGGATAAAGAATGGTTTATTAACCAAGATGCAAAGAGCACTAACTATAAAGGATAATATACATTTATTTACATTGAAACTAACAACTTCTGGGGCTTCCCAGGTGGCGCCAGTGGTAAAGAACCTGCCTGCCAATGCAGGAGATATAAGAGATCCTGGTTCAATCCCTGGGTAGGGAAGATTCCCCTGGAGGAGGGCACAGCAACCCACTCTGGTATTCTTGCCTGGAGAATCGCTTGGACAGAGGAGCCTGGCGGGCTATGATCCACAGGGTTGCAAAGAGTGGGACACAAGTGAAGCGACTTAGCATGCGTGCACGCAACGGCTTCTGGCCACGCAAAGACACCATGAAAGGAGTAAAAAGTCAAACACGCAGCATGAAAATGTTTGTAACGCATATAGCTGGAGAATTTACTCTTAGACTACATGAAGGCTTTCTAAAGTTAATAGGAAAAGGCAGAAAACTGAATTTTAAAATGAGCAAAACACTAGAATAGTCATTTTATACAAATACAAGGGAAACACAAGTGACCAATACCACTTATTTAGATGGTGCTTTACCTAATTAGTAATAAAAAAAAGACAAACTTAAGAAAAACAGGGTACCATTGTGCTCCTGTGCACTCAGTTGTGTCCAACTCTCTGTGACCCCGTGAACTGTAGCCCGCCAGGCTCCTTTGTCCATGGGGTTTCTCAGGCAAGAATGCTGGACTGGGTTGCCGTTTCCTTCTCCAAGGGATCTTACTCACCCAGGGATCAAATCTGGGTCTCCTGCCTTGGCAGGCGGATTCTTTACCACTGAATCACCTGGGAAGCCCAATAAACTGGGCAGGGCCTCAGTATCTGTGGGCTTCTCTTGTAGCTCAGCTGGTAAAGAATCCGCCTGCAATGCAGGAGACCCCAGTTTGATTCCTGGGCCTGGAAGATCAACTAGAGAAGGGATAGGCCACCCACTCCAGTATTCTTGGGCTTCCCTGGTGGGTTCAGCTGGTAAAGAATCTGCCTGCAATGTGGGAGACCTGTGATCAATCCCTGGGTTGGGAAGATCCCCTGGAGAAGGGAAAGGCTACCCACTACAGTATTCTGGCCTCGAGAATTCCATGGACTATGGGGTTAGTCCACGGGGCTACAAAGAGCTGGACACAACTGAGCAACTTTCACTTTCACTTTTCAGTATCTGTGGGTTAAAAACCCAAATCAGATTTGATAAAATGCTTATGCCTAAATTTGATGATCCCCAGAAAAGTAAGTAAAGGATACAGATTTAAAATGCATTATTGAGTGGAAATAGAAAGAAGGAAATTTTTTCAAGAGTCATTCTTTCCAGTCAGCACTGGTGTTACAGCATTTTGTTGATGGAATATAAAGCAAAGATGGTACATAACAGCAGATGGGACATTTCCATTTATCATGGACAGATTCACCAGTTTATTGTGCTGTTTCATAGGAAAAGAAATGTCTATCATAGCAGTCAACTCTGAAGAAAATCCTCAAGACACAGAATCAAAGGTCGACTGGGCAGCCCAGGCTCCTGCTTTTAGATAGGTGTGGTCTTCATGATTCCTTTTATCCATGAGACGGATTCCATCTGTGGCTTGTCCAAGATGCCTCAGGTAATGGGAAGCATCGTATCTTCAAGAGAAATGGAAGTTTAATGGTTACCTTGTTACCTGTTGATGTGTCCTGAGCAGATGATTGAACCCCATAAAATTTGCTGCATCAAGGACTTCTGTCTGAAGAGCACAAATGAATCGATCTACGAAACAGAAGCAGACTCACAGACAGTGAGCACACCATTGCTGCCATGAGGAAGGTGGGCGGGAGAAGATGGGTTGGGAGCTTGAGGTTGGTAGGTGCAAACCCTTACATCTGCGATGCATAGACAACAAGGTCCTAATGCACAGCTCAGGAAACTATATTCAGTAGCCTGTGATAAGCCACAGTGGGAAAGAATATGAAAAAGGAATGTATATATGTGTACAACTGAGTCACATTGCTGTACAGCAGAGACAGGCGCAAAACTGTAAATCAACTGTGTGTGTGTGCGTGCGCGAGCTCAGGTGTATCCAACTCTTTGCGGCCCCATGGACTGCAGCCCACCAGTTATACTTCAATCAAAAAACAAAAAGAGACTTTTGTCTGCAACAAAAAAATTATCAAGAAGTTACTAAATCAACTCTTGCCTTCAGGCATATCTATACAGCTTGCTTCCTGTGAATCTGTTAACAGGTAGAAAAGCAAAATTGAATGCCAAGGACAGATAACTGATTATATGGACCCTCACACATCCATCACGGTCAACAGTTCTTTTTGGACAGTGTGTTAAAAGTGAATCCCTATAAAGTCAGCATTGCTCTACCTCGTGTGTTTAAAAAAAAAAAAAAAAGAACTGCTGATAATAAAATAACTAAATATCCAATTTTCATAACAAAATAACTTAATATCCAATTTTTATTGTTTCTTTGAGGAAATTCCACAGATGAATCACACTTAAAATATTTGCAAGCACTAGAAGAGTTAGAAAAAAGACTAGCGACCAAGCTTCATTGCCCTTTGTGAACTCCTAGTAATGAATAAATTTCTTTGAGTAAAACTGCAGACAAGAACCAAAGACCTCAATACCTGGACAGTCTCAGTCAGGGAGTGTTCTGCTTTATTAAGTGCCTGATGGTGTCAGGTTTGAATATAAACCCCTCCATATCCTGGCTTATTATATATACCCCTTCTGAGTGAAAATATATTTGAAGTCACCACTTGAATATCAATTACTATTGTGTTATTTCACAGGCATAAAACTATCCTAGTCTTCTCCTGGAATATAGTTTATAGCAACTAAACCTCTGATCTCAGGTTTTTGGTTTGTTTGTTTTTTTTAAACTATTTGCTCTTCCAGTTAAAAATCACATGTAAAAATGATTGCCACTGAGAGGGCTCCAGTTAGTTAAACTTTTTCTATACTCTGTTCACTCTGTTAAAAATGACTTTGAAATCAAAAAACAGTACATCTCCCCCTAAAATATGGGAAGTTGCTTTTCACCAGGTACTTATGCCCACATCCTTATCTGTCACAATAACATTATGAAATTGATAAAGCAAACTGCTCATTCTTTGCCCCCTGGACTTTTATCCCAGCCTCCAAAAGAGTCGCCTTTTTCTTTTTTCTAATTAATGTATTTATTATATTTTTTGGCTGTGAGGGTTTTCAGAGCTGTGTGCGGGCTTCCTTGGTTACGGTGAGTGGGGGCTTCTCTCGTCTCTGCTCACTGGAGTGGCCTCTGCATTTCCAGCTCCCAGGCTGAGTTGCCGTGCGGCATGTGGAATCTTCCCAGACCAGAGATGGAACCTATGTCCCCTGCATTAGCAGGTGGACTCTTAACCTCTGGACCATCAGGAAGTCCCAACAAGTCCTTTTTTCGAGTCACTTCTCAAATCAGCAGCCAGAGGACGTATTTTTTTTTTAACTTTACAATATTGTATTGGTTTTGCCATATATCATGAGCCAGCTGGTGCTTGCTTCTGCCCAAATCCCTGTCACAGCTCCACCCACTCCCATTTTCCCTGCTCTCACTTCCCCTCCTGCTATTTCCCCTGCTTACCTACCTACCGCCTCCCTGGTCTGCACACTGTCCTTCAAACGCACCAGGCCATTCCTGCTTTGGCCCCTCTGAACTGAACCGTCGCTGGACGCTCCTGCCTCCAATGTCCACACAGCTTCCTTCCTCAGCTACTTAGACTCTGTTTGATTCTCATCTTTGCAAGGAGACCCACCCTGACCACCTGATCCTGCTCATACTCCACGTCTCTTCCCTTGATTCCCTTTGCTTGTTTTTAACCACAATACTTAAGACTTGTTCTCAAATCTCCCACCCTCTGCCCACAGATGAAAACTCAAGATGGTGTCATTTTTAGCATCAATAAACCCCAAGTGGCTCAAACAGTTCCTGAAGCACATTAAGCTCTCAATAAAAATCTGCTAGATAACAATGTGAATGGAAACATACATGTGAGGTGCTCAATTGCATTAATTCTTTGTCGTGGAGGTTATTTCTCTGTTTCGCTTTCTTAGCTAATTGGCTTAGAACAGCACTATTAGGATCTGGGCTTCCCTGGTGGCCCACTGGTGAAGAATCCACCTGCAACGCAGGAGACCCAGGTTCAGTCCCTGGGTCAGGAAGATCCCCTGAAGAAGGAAGTGACAACCCACTCCAGCATTCTTGCTGGAGAATCCCATGCACAAAGGAGCAAGGCAGGCTGCAGTCCATGGGGTCGCAGAGAGTGGGCCATGACTTAGTATGATGCAGGCGTTATGATCTAGGAGTTTCCTTATTTGCGATTATTGATAACACCCGATGTGGTCTGTAAAATCTAAACAATTTAGGATTTTCAATGTGTGTAGTACTGACTATAGTCATGGCCCCTGATCTGGATAATATTAGGAAAAAGTCTCTCTCTATCCTAGGCTGTAATGTAAGAAGGACTGAGTGAAATGCAAATTGGGAGGAGATTTAGGGATTTCATTACATTTAGGAGTCAGGAGCTTTCCAGGTGTCCCAGTGGTAAAGAATCCGCCTGCAATTCAGGAGACCCTGATCCCACCCCTGGGCTGGGAAGATCCCCTGGAGAAGGAAATGGCTACCTACTCCAGTATTCTTGCCTGGAGAATCCCATGGACAGAGGAGCTTGGTGGGCTACAGTCCATGGGGTCACAAAGAGTCAGATAGGACTGAGCGACTCACACTTTCACTTACTTTAACTTCAGAGACAGGAAATTGCCTGATGCCCAAAATACATTGCTCATCTCACGCCAAGAAAACAAGAGACACTTCTGGCTTCTCCTGTGTTAATACAGAGTCTCAGGATCACATCAGCGGGAGGGGAGCCCCTGGGAGCCAGAATAAAAGCATTAAGGAACTTGGTTCAATTATATCCACTGCCATTCAAAATTGACAATGTACTCCCCTTATTATAAAGCCCCAAACAAAAACAGAGCAAAGTAAAAGAAAAGAAGGAAATACAGGCTCAGGTTCCTATAAAAGCCTCAGGACATCCTACATTTATAGCTTTCCCAACCCATCTCCTGGAATCATTTACACAGAATTTTACAGTGGGTTCCCTGTATTGAATTTTTCTCCTTGAAGCTTATAAAGAAAAGTGATCATTTGGCTGATGGAAAGTGATTCAATCAGCTTTCTTGCTGAAATAGTGCTTATAATCAAAAGGATGCCTTTTAGCTTCTAGAAAATACTGTAAAATGGATTTTCATGCTGGCAATAGTAATCCTTCAAAATACACTGTCCCAAAAGAATTGACTGTATTTTAGTACCGACATCTTGATTTAAGCAGACACATCATTTTCGAAACCTTATTTTCAAAGGAATCAGTAGGAATAAAACCACTTAAGCATTTACTTGATTTAGCCAACTACATAGACATCTACTCCTGAACTTGAGCTTGTCTTGAGGTACAGCCTTTCAAATTTCATTTGTGCAAAATATTGTCTGATCTTAAAATTTAGCTAATGGGCTTCCTAGTATCTCAGTGATAAAGAATCAACCTGCAATGCAGGAGGCACAGGTTCGATCTCTGAGTCGGGAGGATAGATCCCCTTGAGAAGGAAGCAGCAACTTACTCCAATGTTCTTGCCTGGAGAATTCCACAGACAGAGGAGCCTGTTGGGCTACAGTCCATGGGATCACAAAGAGTTGGACATGACTTAGCAACTAAACAGCAACAAAATGTAATCCATACTTAGAAAATGTGTCTATCAGAAAAATATAACTCATCAGACTGACTCAATCGGTTTACTCCATATTCTTTAAGCAAAGAATATTTTCAAGTTCTTTCACAAAATAGTATCTTTAAGAAATGCTGCAATATACTTTGTTGACATAAAATCAACTTTCCGTAATAGGAGAAGCATGTTGATTTTTACATTAGGCAGAAGTGCATTCAAATTCTGTTTCTATCATTTACCGTCATGTAATACTAGGTATATTACATACTTAGATGAGTCTTAGTTTTTATCATCTATAATATGGGAATAATACTGACTTACCTCAAAGGGCTCTTTATGGTGATTGTAAAGTATATGTAAACCATCTTACACATAGAACATGTTAAAATAAATGTGGGGTATTCATATTCTGGAAAGACATCATTCTGATATGCTAAAATACCTTAGTGGCCTAGAAGAGATGAAAAGGGTTACAATTTCTTCAGAAGTTATTCTTGTTTGATCTTTCTTCTCTCATTACTATCAGCCCTCTGTAGACTGCTGTCTCTGATATGGTCATAAAAATGCCTTCCTAATACTCATCCTCATCTTTACCATTATAATTCCAGTACACCTGGTGAATTAGCCTCCAGATGAATCTGCCTAGTAAATATATGCATTTGATAATAAAATGTTTCCCATCTCACACCCAGTTATACACCAAATTAAACTGAGACTTCTGAACCTGATATTTAAGGCTCTTCTCAGCTTTGCACAAACTAATTTTCCTGTCTGATCTGATCTCCTCACAATTCACCTCAGTTCAGTTCAGTCACTCAGTCATGTCCAACTCTTTGCAACCCCATGGACTGTAGCATGCCAGGCCTCCCTGTCCATCACCAACTCCTGGAGTTTACTCAAACTCATGTCCATTGAGACAGTGATGTCATCCAGCAATCCCATCCTCTGTCATCCCCTTCTCCTACAACCTTCAATCTTTCCCAGCATCAGAGTCTTTTCAAATGAGTCAGTTCTTTGCATCAGGTGACCAAAATACTGGAGTTTCAGCTTCAGCATCAGTCCTTCCAATGAATATTCAGGACTGATTTCCTTTAGGATGGACTGGTTGGATCTCTGTGCAGTCCAAGGGACTCTCAAGAGTGTCCTCCAACACTGCAGTTCAAAAACATCAATTCTTCCATGCTCAGCTTTCTTTATAGTCCAGCTCTCACATCCATACATGACTACTGGAAAAGCATAGCTTTGATTAGATGGACCTTTGTTGGCAAAGTAATGCCTCTGGTTTTTAATATGCTGTCTAGGTTAGTCATAAGTTTCCTTCCAAGGAGCAAGTGTCTTTTAATTTCATGGCTGCAGTCACCATCTGCAGTGATTTCGCAGCCCAAGAAAATAAAGTCTCTCACTGTTTCCATGGTTTCCCCATCTATCTGCCATGAAGTGATGGGACCGGATGCCATGATCTTAGTTTTCTGAATGTTGAGTTTTAAGCCAACTTTTTCACTCTCTTCTTTTATTTTCGTCAAGAGGCTTTTTAGTTCTTCTTCACTTTCTGCCTTATAAGGGTGGTGTCATCTACATATCTGAGGTTACTGATATTTCTCCCAGCAATTCATCTACACATATCTTACAGTTCAGTCAGTCGGACCTACTCACTGTTCCAACCGTATTGGGAGGGGTTATAAGCAAGGGAACACAAAAGCAAGAGAGGAGAGCTATCCTGGGTGCCCGGCTTAAAGGGCAGGTGTCTAAATTTGGTAACTACTTAGCACTAATTCTCTTTCCAGAAAGAAATTCCATTTTCTCTACAGTCTGATTTCCTTTTTGTTTTAGGGAACTGTGTAGTTCCATGATGACCAGGCTTCTATTAGGTGGTCTGAGCTGAGATGCTAAGAACTGAAGTGATCCTGGAAGTACAGGAAGCAGAAAGGACACAGGAATCTAAGTGAGAGCCTCTGGCCCAGGGTAAGAGGTGCAGCTATATCCACCTGTTGGTGGAAAGGTTCTGTACATCAGAAAGTGCCAGAACCCTCCTGGGGGAAACGAAGTCCTTAACGGGAGCCAAGGGCAAACATTTCCAGATGGTGGTCCAGGTGACAGCAGCAGGCTTTCACCCCTTATCTTTCATAATCCGCTCTTGATTACCCTTATTATGAAATGTGAGTTTTATTGTGTAATTTACACTAAAGTCTAATGCAAAGAACATGGGGTGCTCCACCATCAAAACCTTGGTATGTTCTTTGAGCAGCATCATTTGCTGCCATGGTGAGGGCAGCACCTTTAAAAATCTCAGAACCCTGAAAACACGGATCAGCCTTTTGATTCTTCGTGTTCCTTGAGGAGCCAGAGAAGGTTCTGGCTGTTGAGGGGCTCGGTGTTGTACTAAAGAACACTCAGTCTGAGCCTTCCCGCCTCTGCCAGCCTGTCAAGTCGCGTCTTCTCCCTATGACGTGTCCTGTTAAAACTGTCCCAGCTTTGATCAAGCTCAGTGGTACATCCACCGTGAAGCAGCTCACCTTTCCTTTCCTTGTCCCCAGCAGAAAGTTTCCTCCTTCAGTTCTCCATGTATGTGATAGCACAATCTTGTATCTATTTTTTCTCATGTTGTGGCCCATTTTATCCTTGGAGCAAAAAAGGGGGGTTGATTTGGGTTTGGATTTATAATTTTATTACTCTTCTGCAGTTTCTCATATAGGGCCTTCTATACTGAAAGTATTCACTAAACTGGCTACAGAAATGATTCAAAACCAAGTATGGGTCAACACCCTAAGTCGTGTCTTGGGATTAAGGGAGATAACTCAAAGTGAGTCTTGAAGGCTGAGGCAGGGACAATGAACAAAGGGAAGGAAATGATATGGTGGGAAAGTATTCTTGTATTCTTGAGACAGAAAGAGTTCCACGTGCTAAGGCAGGGAGCTCAGCAACAGCACGGCTTGGCCAGGAGAATACAGTAAATTCAGAAGGACTGGAGGGCAGAAGTGCCTGCTCACCAAGGGGTCAGTGTAATGCCCAGAGAGAACTTGTGAAGAAAGCGTCTCAGGTAAGGAGACGCTG
Organism: Bubalus bubalis; assembly: GCF_019923935.1. Classification (NCBI taxonomy): domain Eukaryota; kingdom Metazoa; phylum Chordata; class Mammalia; order Artiodactyla; family Bovidae; genus Bubalus; species Bubalus bubalis. Next base: position 2,556,205 of record NC_059157.1, read on the forward strand.
GGGCTATCCTCTGCCTCATATCCCTTTATGAGCTAAAATTATTTCAATAAAGCAATCTACTGAAAATAACTCCCAGTGTGACTACAGACACTGTGTTTCTTGCTTGTTTCTATTATCCTTCAAATAAAAACAAACTTGCGAGGAAACCGCACGCGTCAGGTGGGACTCAAGCCCAGCTGCACTTCAGATCTGGAACGTGAACCCAGCACCCCTGCCTTAGGAGGGGACTGAACCCAGCATCTTCTAACTGAAACCTCCCGCCTGGCCTCGGGACTACTGAAGCTCGGGTTCTTCCATCTTGTTGCAAGCACAGGCAACGAGGGAGTTTACCGGCACAGGGCAGACGTCGTGAGAAGCACAGGAGGGCAGGCAAGGGAGCGTGGCCCCGAGGACAGGGCTGCATCTTTACAGTCAAAGGAGAGGCAGGAGGGGAGATGTCAGCTTCCTTACTCTGGGTAACGGCAATGCTCACATCGTTAGTTCCTCCTCCGGCCCTCTGCGGTCTACCTCGGACTGTCTCCGCGAGACGTAAGTCATTCGTATGTTAGCAGAAGGGTGTTTCATGGCAATGGCCTCTTTCCCCTAGGTTCCTACTCCTTTTACCTATATTCCCATTTGGGCTAGAAGCAGGAATGCGGTTGTCAGGGTCTGCTATCTTATAGCCCTCCCAAGGCTGAATGCTGCTCTTGGATCCATTTTTCTAGGCCCAAGGAAGCGTGTTTAGTTTCAAAATGTTCTGATTATTGTTTAGAAGCCTGATGTTCTAGGCATGCTCTGCTTGGTGTCCAGCTTATGGTGATCTCCTGAGGTGAGTCTCTCCATCTATCTACATCTCTCTCTCTCTCTCTCTCTCTTTCTCTTTCTCTCTCTCTCTCTCTCTCTCTATATATATATATATATATATATATATATATGAAATAAAATCTCTCTCTCTCTAGAAATCCCACTGGGATTTCTAGTTAGGTAACTATTATTCTACCCCCATCAATAACACTTCCAAACAACTAGTCAGAAACCTGGAAGATTTCTTGAATAGCTGTACCAGCCTTCTCCAATAAGCAAATGTGTCTGGACTTCCAAATGTATTTATAAGTCAGTTGTCTCGAACTCAGAAAACAGACACCATGGAAAAGGTGGCAGTTAGTCTCCAAGGCTGCCTCGTGGTCCTCACGGTGCATGGTCCTCAGGCTCTGGGCTCAGTAACCCACTCCCTACTCTACGTTATCTCCCATCTTTCTTTCCCTTTCTAGTTCAGCTTTCACTGAAGTCCCATGTGTATTTGTCCAGTGCATCATTTTATACAAGTAATATTTGGAAGCACTTCCTTCTAGAGCTCAATCTTCTTAGTATATGCAGTGCACACGAAGACTAGTAAACATATGTAACTACATAAAAATACATCTTTTTCCACATTTATAAACTACTGGCACAATAAGGTCAAAGTTCCTGAAGGGCAGGACTCGTAGATGCCAGTGGGATGTAACCAGCAGTGGCTGGAAGGTTACAGCTGTGTTCACACCGGCCTCATCTCCCTCACAACACTCAGCTCTAAGCTCCTCTCTTGAAGCAGGGCTCAGCTTTCGTTCATCACACGACACTTTGCTGCTCAATAACAACTAACATTTAGTGAGCCATGTGCTCTACTCACCTTTTCCCATGTATTTTCCAACCCCAGTAAGGTGAATCGTAACAACGTCATCTTCATGTTACAGTTGGGAAGGTGAACTAAACTTCCCACGGCCATCTAGCTAATGAGTGAAAGATCCAGAGCTCAAAGCCAAACCCATTGATTCCAAACAGCATGACTTTTTCATTCTATGTTGTACTTGACACTTCTCACCTGCTGTGATAATCTGCATGTTCAATGACTTTTTGAATAAAGAAAACCAGTTGATACACATCAGATAAAATTCTTTGTTGTGTGTTGAGGTCCTTTAACAAACCAGAACCTGGTGGTCTGGAGTCGATGATAAGAAAGTAAAGGAGAGAAAGAGGCTGATATTCCTTGGTTTACGCAGAAAGCCAATAAAGCCCCTGGCACGGGGCTTGCTCTGTTCACGGAGGCCTCAGGCGCCCTCTCGATGGGGTGAAGGCACAGAGCACCTTATCGAGAGGGTCTTAGAAGCCCGGGCAGGAAAGTGAACTCAGAGAGCCTCTGCGCTCCAGGACATCAGCCTGAAAAAGAGAGGCAGGGAGAGAGAGAGACAGAGAGAAAGAAAGAAAGACAAAGAAAGACACGGGTACCAGAGCTCTGATGGAGCAAAGGTGTTTTAATCAACATGGTGTGGGCATATATACCATCTTACAAAGTAGTTATTCTCAGCAAAGATAAAGATTAAAATTCCAGACTTACAAAACATAGGCAATCCATATTAAAGAGAGAGAGTTGTAAACAATCACTTTTACCATATGTTTCACAAGAAGGAAGAGGGTACTTATCACCATATAGAAACACTAATGAAGGAAATGCCTGGATTCCTCAGCCCCGGGAGAGGCTTGCCTCTCCTCTTAATTCCTGAATATTCAGGAATTAATAAGGAACAGAGAATTCCTGACAGATCCAAAACAGCACACAGGAAGCCGCCTGTTAAATGCTTCCTGGCAGTTGTGTATGTCACTAGAGGGGTCACGGAATTCTAAAAGTCACCCCAAGCCACATGGCAGCCAGATATGATCCCTCACCCTAGTTGCTTAAAGGAAATTGACTTTTGCATCTTGTTGTTAAATTATTTCACTCTAGGTAATTCTTAACATTAAAAAAAAAAAAAACTTTGCAAAGAGGCAGCTCTTGCCAAATTGATCTATAGACTCAATTCCAGTGAAAATCCCAACAAGTTGCTTTGTGTCTATCAACACACCGATTCTAAAATTTATCTGGAGAGGCAAAAGACCCAGGATAGCCAGCACAATACTGAAAGAGAAGAACAAAGTTATAGTTTGTTCAAACTACCTGACTTCAAGACTTACTTTAAAGCTTTGTTTCTTTCACCAATACTATAAAAGAAGTGTGGTATTGTTGAAAAATTGACAAATATTAATGAAACAGAATGAAGAGCCCAGAAACAGAGGCCACATAAATATGGGCAACTGATGGTTGACCAAAAAAAAAGGCAGTACAGTACAGCAAAGGTAATCTTTCTAACAAATGGTGCTATAATAATTGGACATCCTTACACACACACACACACACACACACACACAACGAAAAACTTTATACACAGACCTTAAACCCTATATGAAAATTAACTCCTAATGAATCATAACCTAAATGTAAACTGCAAGATTATTAAAATTCTAGAAGCTAAAAGGGGAGAAAAATCTAGGTGACCTTGGGTATGGTGATGTCTTTTTAGATACAATACCAAAGGCATAATCTATGAAATAAATAATTGGTGAACTGGACTTTGTTAAAATTAGAAACTTCTGTTCTGCAAAAGACAATGTCAAAAGAATGAGCATGCAAGCCATAGATTGGGAGAAAGTATTTGCAGAAAACACAAGTGATAAAGGACTGTTATCCAAAATAGCATAGAATTCTTAAGACTTAGGAACAAGAAAAAAAATTTTAATGAGTAAAAGATATTAGTGGACACCTTACTAAATAAGATATATGGATGAAAAAAAAAGCACATGAAAACATGCTTCACATCATACATCATTGAGAAAATGCAAGTTAAAACTACACAGTGAAGCTTCACTACACATCTTTTAGACCAGCTAAATCCAACACTGGCAACGCCAACTGCTGGTGAAGACATGGAGCAATACGAACTCTGATTCACTGTTGGTAGAAACTCAAAATAGTATGATCACTTTGGAAAATAGTTTGGTAGTCTCTTACAAAACTAAACATATTCTTACCATAGAATCAAGTAGTCACACTCCTTGGTTTTTATTCAAATGAACTGAAAAAATATGTCCACATAAAAACCTACAAACAGATGTTCAGAGTAGTTCTATTCACAATTGCCAAACTTGAAGCAACCAAGACAGTCTTCAGTAGGCAGATGGATAAATAAACTGTAGTCCAATGGGCTTCCCTGATGGCTCAGCTGGTAAAGAATCTGCCTGCAGTGTGGGAGACCTGGGTTTGATCCCTGGATTGGGAAGATCCCCTGGAGAAGGGAAAGGCTACCCACACCAGTATTCTGGCCTGGAGAATTCCATGGACTGCATAGTTCATGGGGTCACAAAGAGTCAGACATGACTGAGTGACTTTCAAAAATCCAGGTAATGGAACACTACTCAGTGGTGAAAAGAAACAAGCTATCAAACCATGAAAAGTCATGGAGGAACCTTAAGTGCACAACACTAAGTGAAAGAATCCAATCTGATCATGCTACACACTGCATGATTCTAACTGTGTAGCATTTTGAAAAAGATAAACTATAGAGGCCGCAAAAATATCTGTGGCCGCCAAGGGTTGGGCAGGGGAAGCACGAGCAGGCAGAGCACAGAGGGTCTGTCAGGCGGTGAAAATACACTGCCTGATGCCATAGCGGTGGATGCGTGTCCTCACACGTGTATCAAAACCCACAGACTGCAAACAGCAAGAGTGAGGCCTCACGCAGACTATGGACTCTGGGTCACACTGACGCATCCACGTAGGTTTATCATTTCTGACAAACGTGCCTTCCGGTGCTCTCAGGAGAGGTGGGTGTGCGGGGCAGGGGCACTAGGGAACTCTGCACTTTCTGCTCAGTGTTGCTATAAGCCTGCAACATCTCCAAAAAATAAAGTCTTTTAAAATATATTAATAGAAGACTTAGGTTAATAGATACTGTTGGGTGGTAAGATGTGATATCATAAAGGTGTATTGCCCCCAACATAGATTCATCAGTTTCACACAACTGCAATCTAACTGCAATGAGATGCTGAGATGGTTCTTTGAACCTAGACAAAAATGACTTGAACTTGATCTTGAAGAGTAAAGTGTAAACCTGAGGTCTTAATCAAAGAGTCAAAGGCCAAAGGAAATGACCAATTTCACAGGAAGGAATGCTGGGGGAAGACCCTCAGAAAGTGTCTGGATGACAGTAAGCACTCAGTCAACGTCAGTTCTTCTTACCGTTACTGAACGTAAACAGAATTTTACTACTCTCAATGTGGTTCTCGTCAAGGTAGAAAGAGAGAATTAAAATGGTCTGAGGTGAGATATCTGGGAGTAACATTCTGGTAGCAAAGGAAAGGAAGGATAAGGTTTTCTTACCAGAGAGACTGTTTTAAAACAAAAGAAATACAAACATACTTGTGAGCTGTGAGTTTGTGGATAGAGGGGAGTGATGGCAGGTGAGAATCAGAGGGGATTCCTGGGCCCTTTTCCTTGAGTAGATAACGGGAGTGGGGGATAAACAGCCAGACATACAAGGAAGATCGGTCCTGCCTTCAGAGGGGCAGCCTACACGGGACAGACACCGGTGGGAGGTACACGGCCACACACGGAAGCTCGGCATCTGTGGGGTGGAGGCCCCGCAAACTGCATTCTACCAAGCTCCCTAGGTGGCTTTTGCTCTTGCAGGGTTTAAATCACGGGTCTGTCCAACCCGTGCATTAGACACATAGGAAAACTGAGGCCCAAGAAACAAAAAATTGCCCACTGTCAACCCGCCCTTTTACAGCATAAACAGAACGAGTTTGCAGCACCCTCTCTGCTTCCGTCATACAAAATGAATCAATAAAGTAAAAGCAAGTTTCACATAGAACCAGGAAAGGCTATTCCACAACTACTTAGGCATTTGGATGTAACAAAAACAATTCAAAGCAAATTTTACAGCTTTTTCAGTTCACTATAAAATGTGACACTAAGTTAATGGTATTAAAATCTGAACTGAAGAAGCATTTCTTGGCTTGGACTCTCAAACTCCAAGAACATGAATATGAAAAGTTCCCTACATTATATACAAATAATTCCATTTAAGAGTTCCATTTAACATGACATACCTCTCTACCAAAAAAAAAAAAATTCTGCTATGCCATTTATTAAAACTTGCTAACTGGTTTAGGATACAACTGTATATTAATTTATTAAAATATTTTTCCCGAGATGTAGATTAAATTAGTGGCTTTCACTGTCTTACCAGTTCCAAGTCAAGCTCACTCAGAATTAAGCCTTCAACACGGATTTAACACATGCATGCTTAACAACACATTTTCAGTGAAGAATCTTCTTAAATGTGGGGCATGTAAAGTCCTTTCATACTGATATTTTTCTAGTTATAAATTTGGGGTATATTCTTCCACACACCACCACCTTCTCCAAAGGATCACAGAGGAAGATGAACAATGTTAATGTCAAGAGAAAAAAGTAGAAAGGCACATACAATAAAGCCCAAGTAGCTGAGGACACTTAGTATAAGGGATCTGGGAACCAGGCTATTCATTCACTGGGCTAAAATTGCAGTCTGTAGATATGAAAGTTGATCCTTGTGTACGTATGTGTGTTTATGTGTATTTTGGTAAGCGATAAAACAGCCAAATGTTATACAATGGAAAGCTATCCTCCCCTATTAAAAAAAAATCATAAAAACCACCCGGTTGTGCTAGGATCAATTACTAGCATAATTCACATTTCATGCCAAGTGGTAAATATATAAAGATTTTTAACAGGAAATTCTTTTCTGTTTTCAACCCTACGCTATATGCAAAACCAAGTCCTGAGCTATGCGAATTCATTTCGTAACTGAAAGTGTGTTTAAAAGAATTACTGATGGTCCTGTTAGCAAAATTAACATGAGTCAAGCTGGTCAGGAGTGTAGATTAGAATCCAAGAAGCATTCAGGGGGAAAAAAGGAGTAGCAGAAGTCATGAACAAGCAGAAAACATTCGGCAGGACAGCAGAAGGCTGAAGCAGAGACATCCAGCGGAGTTGCACTTTTTCCCCAGAGCCCCCGTCAAAGTGTTAAAGACCTTCTCTCAGGAGAGGAGGCGGGGCTTTGCCCAGAAGGAATGCAAATCTCACCCCTGGGGGGAGCTGAGGCCTAAGAATAATACAAGGATACAAAGCAGCAGCCCAGAACAGACCTTGATGTAACCAACCCCTGGGATGAGGCTGAAGCTCGCCTCCAGCTGAGGCCTTGCCCCCTCCTTCCCTCGTTCCCCAGGGAGCCCTCCTTCAAGACTCACCTGCACAAGAATTCCCACCTCTGACTCTGCTGCTGGGGCATCCAGTCTAAGACGCCACCTGAGTTCCAGACCCAGTGCCAGGCCCTGGGAATGGTGAACAACAGAAGCCCAGCTCTTCCACCTGGAACTTCTGGATTTGGTAGGCAATGAGAGACAGAGATAGAAGATGAGATGGTTGGATGGCATCACCGACTTGATGGACATGAGTTTGAGTAAACTCCGGGAGTTGGTGACAGACAGGGAGGCCTGGTGTGCTGCAGTCCATAGGGTCACAAAGAGTCAGACACAACTGAACGACTGAACGGAACAGAGAGACAGTACTATAAAACAATCAGAAAAAGGATTTTATTATAATTTCCATTACTTCAGTGAAGGAAAATGACACACTTCAATGAGAGGTATTAGGAAAACTACAAAATTCAGAGTCAGCCACAAGATTCCAGGTGGATGACTAAACAGTACATAGTTACCCTTGAGGGCTTCCCTGGTGGCTCAGATGGTAAAGAACTTGCCTGCAGTGGAGGAGACCCACGTTCAATCCCTGGGTCAGGCATATTCCCTGGAGAAAGGCATGATGACCCATTCCAATATTCCTGCCTGGAGAATTTCATGGACAGAGGAACCTGGCAGGCGACAGTGTATGGGGTCACAAAGAGTCAGAAACGACTGAGCAGCTTCTTCCACTGTTTCTTTCAGCAACCACTGAAGATGTTATATAATGACAATCAAGGAACAAAGGAGCACATTTTGTTCTTTCTTCAGTTTAGGTACCATTTACTGAAGACAATCCCAGCTTCCTAACTTGAATTCAGGGTGTCACTGCTCTTCTTTCGGAATACAGACTTTCTCCTTTTCTATTATTCCCAATAAATACAGTTTCAATGAGAGACTCAGACAATTTCTGCCCAATGTGCTACACGCATGTAGAATACAAGAAATAAATAAAAGGGAAGAGAGAAAACGTACACACACCCTGAGAAAATGTATAGTATTAAAATCACATGTTTTCAGTAATGTCTACAATTCCGTGATATTACTAAGTCTAAGCTCATACTGCCCATATGGCAAATAAATCAGAAATGAGTTGCTAGGGCAAGAAATATACATCTTATTCAGAAAGCCGGTCGACCAAGAATATGGTGAACTACTTACTGTCCCTAAGAAACATCTCCCCCAAGTTAAAATTCAGGCTTCTTTTATATTGAAAGGTGTGACTCAGTTCAGTTCAGTTCAGTCGCTCAGACGTGTCTGACTCTTTGTGACCCCATGAATCGCAGCATGCCAGGCCTCCCTGTCCATCACCAACTCCCAGAGTTCACTCAGACTCACATCCATCAAGTCAGTGATGCCATCCAGCCATCTCATCCTCTGTCGTCCCCTTCTCCTCCTGCCCCAAATCCCTCCCAGCATCAGAGTCTTTTCCAATGAGTCAACTCTTCACAGGAGGTGGCCAAAGTACTGGAGTTTCAGCTTCAGCATCATTCCTTCCAAAGAAATCCCAGGGCTGATCTCCTTCAGAATGGACTGGTTGGATCTCCTTGCAGTCCAAGGGACTCTCAAGAGTCTTCTCCAGCATCACACTTCAAAAGCATCAATTCTTCGGCGCTCAGCCTTCTTCACAGTCCAACTCTCACATCCATACATGACCACAGGAAAAACCATAGCCTTGACTAGACGAACCTTTGTTGGCAAAGTAATGTCTCTGCTTTTGAATATGCTATCTAGGTTGGTCATAACTTTCCTCTCAAGGAGTAAGCATGACTAGTTATTATCAATATCAACAGAATCCTTTGTTCCTGCAGCTATCCATATAGGTCAGGTGACAATGTTCCTGTAAACCTCCAACAAATGTTATTCTCTATCTTGAAAATTTTTATCTCTACATGAATGGAAAACTGTTATACTTTTAAAGATCAGAGCCTTGAAAATGGGCTCTTCTGTATATTTCAGACTATAGGCAATACTCTTAACGTGTAGCAAAAGCAACAGAATTCAAATGCTGAAGTAAAGGGAATAGATTTAACTGGAGTGATATTTGTTCTTCCCTATTAGAGGGCCTCTCATATAACTTCCGCACTTCCCTTTCACAAGAGAGTTTAAGGAATTAAGAACACTTCTCCAAAACTAAAACCTAAAGGACACAGGGCTGTATAGGGCACTGAGGAAGCTAGAGGTCCCTGGCTAAGAGGGTAAGTAACCATGATGATTAAATAAAAGCATTCTCCTAATACTTAGAAATTCTTTATTATTTATTTTTAAAACTTTTTAGTTTGTATTGGAGTATAGTTGATGAACAATGTTCTGATAATTTCAGGGGAATAGCACAGGGACTCAGCCATACACAGACATGGATCCCTTCCCCCCAAACCTCCCTTCCCAGCAGGCTGCCACATGACGTTGAGCAGAGTTCCACACACTGTACAGTAGGTCCTTGTTGGTTATCCACTTTAGACACAGCAGTGCACACATGTTCATCCCAAACTCTCTGGTTATGCCTTCCCCTTGGTAACTCTAAGTTTGTTCTCTAAGTCTGTGACTCTGTTTCTGCTTTGTAAGTATAACTTCATTTGTATCATTTCTTTTAGATTCCACATACAGGGGATGTCACAGGATATTTCTCCCTCTCTGTCTGACTTACCTGCCTCAGTACCACACTCTCTAGGTCATCCATGAAGCCATTGCACCTATGGCCAATTAATCTATGACAAATCCTTTTTTATTAGGTGAGAAAAACAGCTTGGCTGCTCCTCTAAAATCAGACCTTAGTACATGTGAGCCTGAAGAGTTTAATTTTAAGGTTAAAATTAATTTTACAGGGTAAAATTAAACACAGATACATGTGGGCATGGCTACAATGAAAGGGCTGCAATTAAATTGATTGGTTTCTAGTGTCCTCAAGCCACAGGCGTTCTCTCCAATGTACATAAGTGACACAGTTTACTGTCTACATATCTGAGACTTCCTATTTTGAAAATGTTCTGCATGTGGAAAATTTCTCAGAAACAGCACTGGACTCATGCCCAAGAGGAAGATTTCAAGCTACCACTTGTATTTATCAAGGCAGGCCACTCTAAGAGTAGAAGTGTTCAAAGTTTTTAAAACACAGGTATATTTTCAACTGTATATACTGCAGTGGCCACAGGACTGGAAAAGGTCAGTTTTCATCCCAATCCCAACGAAAGGCAGCGCCAAAGAATGTTCAAACTACCACACAGTTGCACTCATCCCACATGCTAGCAAAGTAATGCTCAAAATTCTCCAAGTGAGGCTTCAACAGTACATGAACTGTGAACTTCCAGATGTTCAAGCTGGATTTCGTAAAGGCAGAGGAACCAGAGATCAAATTGCCAACATCCACTGGATCATCAAAAAAGCAAGAGAGTTCCAGAAAAACATCTACTTCTACTTTATTGACTATCCCAAAGCCTTTGACAGTGTGGATCACAATAAACTCTGGAAAATTCTTCAAGAGATAGGAATACCAGACCACCTGATCTGCTTCCTGAGAAATCTGTATCCAGGTCAAGAAGCAACAGTGAGAAATGAACATGGAACCACAGAATCGTTCCAAATTGGGAAAGTACGCCAAGGCTGTCTATTATCACTCTGCGTATTTAACTTCTATGCAGAGTACATCATGAGAAACGCCAGGCTGGATGAAGCGCCACCTGGAATCAAGACTGCCAGGAGAACTATCAATAACCTCAGTTTTGCAGATGACACCATCCTTATGGCAGAAAGCAAAGAAATAAGAGCCTCTTGATGAAAGTGAAAGAAGAGAGTGAAAAAGTTGGCTTAAAATTCAACATTCAAAAAACAAATATCATAACATCTGGTCCCATCACGTCATGGCAGATAGATGAGGAAACAATGGAAACAGTGAGAGACTTTGTCTTCTTGGGCTCCAAAATCACTGCAGATGGTGACTGCAGCCATAAAATTAAAAAACTCTTGCTCCTTGGAAGAAAAGCTATGACCAACCTAGACAGCTCAGCATTTGTTGGCAACTTTGTCGCCAAAAAAGCTCTGTCTAGTCAAGGCTATGGTTTTCCCAGTGTTCACGTATGAATGTGAGAGTTGGACTATAAAGAAAGCTGAGTGCTGAAGAATTGATGCTTTTGAACTGTGGTGTTGAAGAAGACTCTTGAGACTCCCTTGGACTGCAAGGAGATACAACCAGTCCATCCTAGAGGAGATCAGTCCTGGGTGTTCTTTGGAAGGACTGATGCTGAAGCTGAAACTCCAATCCTTTGGCCACCTGATGCGAAGAGCTGACTCACTGGAAAAGACTCTGATGCTTGGAGGGATTGGGGGCAGGGGGAGAAAGGGACAACAGAGAATGAAATGGCCGGATGGCATCACCGACTCAATGGACATGAGTTTGGGTGGACTCCGGGAGTTGGTGATGGACAGGGAGGACTGGCGTGCTGCAGTCCATGGGGTCACAAAGAGTCAGACACAACTGAGTGACTGAAGTGAACCTAGACAGCATAAGGTCTGTCTAGTCAAGGCTATGGTTTTTCCAGTAGTCAAGTATGGATGTGAGAGTTGGACTATAAAGAAAGCTGAGTACCAAAGAATTAACACTTTTGAACTGTGGTGTTGAAGAAGACTCTTGAGCATCCCTTGGACTGCATCAAACTAGTCAATCTTAAACAAAATCAGTCCTGAATATTCACTGGAAGGACTGATGCTGAAGCTGAAACTCCAATACTTTGACCACCTGATGCAAAGAGCTGACTCATTGGAAAAGACCCTGATGCTGGGAAAGACCGAAGGCAGGAGAAGAAGGGGACAACAGAGGATGAGATGGCTGGATGGCATCACCGACTAGATGGACATGAGTTTGAGTAAAGTCTGGTAGTTGGTGATGGACAGAGAAGCCTGGCATGCTGCAGTCCATGGGGTCGCTAAGAGTTCAGACATGACTGGGAGACTGAACTAAACTGATAATTTGCAAAACAGAAAGAGACACTGATGTAGAGAACAAACATATGGACACCAAGAGGGAAAAGGGAGAGGGGGGTGAATTTGGGAGACCAGGATTGACATACACTGCTCTGCATAAGAGATAACTAGTGAGAACCTACCGTATAGCTCAGGGAACTCTACTCCGTGCTCTGTGGGGACCTGAATGGGAATGAAATCAGAAAAGAGGGGATCTATGTAAACATGTGGCTGACTCACTCTGCTGTACAGTAGAAACTAACACTGTAAAGCAACTATACTCCAATAAAAAACAAATTTGAAAAGTTAAGAAAAGAAAATTATATAGCATGCTTAAAAAACCACGGAAGTAGGCCTGCTTGCATCTGGTTCTGCAAATTAACGTCGCTGGACCTTCGTTTTTGTTCACCGTGCCTGGTCAGCCCAGTGTGAGCAGTACTTTCGAGAAGAGCTTGAAGATGAGGCGAAATGACCTGCAGAGTGACGACAGGAGCAACACACACCACGGGGTCTGGAGGCCAGCAGGCCCGGGACCAAGCCCCGATTCTACGAGTCACCAGCTGCATGACCTTGAGCAAACCACTTCTCTGTGCCTCAGTTTCCCCATTCGTAAGCAAGCTAGTCACAGGTTGGTGACAATGACTAAACGTGACCTTGAAGGCATAGCTCTTGGCACACTGCTCACTGCCTAAGAGGCGCCCACCACCTCCTGTAATTAACAAACACTTACTGAGTGCCTACTGTATGTCAAGCCCTGACCACATCTGCACTTCTGACGTCAATCAGGCAGTGGTACAGTCTACAGGAATGATAGCTGTGGGCTTCCCAGGTGGCACTAGCGGTAAAGAATCCACCTGCTGATACAGGAGACTCGGGTTCAATCCCTGGGTCAGGAAGATCCCTTGGAGGAGGAAATGGCTCCCCGCTCCAGTATTCTTGCCTGTAAAATCCCATGGACAGACAAGCCCGGTGGGCTGCAGTCCATGGGGTCACAAAGAGTTGGACAGGACTGAGCGACTGAGCATGTACTCACTGAAAAACTAGGGTGATTTGTTCTTCAACGTTTCCACTCAAATACTCTTAGAAGTCAAATAGTATTGTAACTTAGATTTAACCAACTCACTTCTGAGGATGAGATCGAGCTGAATTTTATCCCCTGTTCTACAGCCACAGAGAGCCTCCTAAGCTAATTAATGCTATAAACAAGATGGGAGGGGAATTTTGCCTGCATCAGAGCACAGTTATTTCCAAGTGCTTTCACCTATAATTCCAAAAAGCATTGTAATTGCAAAGTAAGTAGAAGCCAGAGTTGCTAAGGCGTACTCTGTAGTCATCCCTGCTCACCACCGTCCACTCATCAGCGTGGTCCTGAAGCTGGCACAAGCCAATCGGCCTCATCCTAGGTATCCTGCTCATGTGCAATGGGACAAAATGCCATAAAAGATTACAGACCGCACTGATTCAAAACTCGGGGGGAAGGCAGTAAGTAGGTGAGGCCTCTGGAGTTCACGGACATGAATTCAAGGGCAGCTTGAGTTGGTTTGGTCCTCCACAACCTTAGTCAGCTCATTTCATTTCCTGAGTCTGGAATTCATCCCCTGAAAATGTGGACGGTGACAGGACCTAACAGTAGAGTTATTACCAGGCTTAAAGAGAAAAATCTATGAAAATCATCTTCCATAAGGTAGACCCACAATAAATGCTTAAGAAAATCTAGCTGCTGCCACTTATTATCATGATCTTCATCATGCTGATCACAAAATATGATCAGTGAGAACACAGAGGGTAAGAAAAAAGCCACACTTTGACAGACAGGGAACAAGAGGAGCCTGTAGATTCCCAAAAGGAGATAGAGTGGACAAAGAAAGAAATATCCACATTCAATCTCACTTTTAAAAATTGCACTAACATTTGAAATCTCAGATTTTCCATAAAGATATTAAAAAATCCTTAAGAAGAATTACACTATCCCCTTATGTCAGCAACCCACATTTTTAAATAAATTAATGAAATACGAAAAAGAATTATTTATACCTTGGTTGCCAAAAGGCAGATTTTTATTCTACTTATTTATCTGGTCAAGAGAGGCAGAGGGAAAAGAGCTGTATTTCTCCAAGTCAGGTTTATTGATTCTGCTCTGAGTGCATTATCAAGCCAAGATAGTAGTCACCAACTGTTTCAGACTCGCTGAGTTGGGGAGCAAATCGAGACCCAAGGGATTTCATTTTCACCTGAGAATATCAACTTTCAAAGTCAAGGTAATTTTGTTAAGCTTTCATACTGTATTCCCCTTCAACTAAATCTGAGATATCAGGGTATTAACTTATCAGTGGAAAAAAATTTGAGGTGCTTTTCTCAATTTTTGAAATTATCTATTTGCTAAAGCCTGTAGCTTAGCTTCAAGGTTTTTCTCTTAATCTTTCCAGATCAGGAATATCTCCAAATTCATTTTGAGATGACAAAATTCTGCAATTAAATTTAACATAATCATATATGATTCCTTTAACATAGTCATTTTATCTTTTTAAGCTGAAAAGATGTTCGCATTCCTGAACCAAATTTCCAAAGAGCCACCGCAGAGCATCTCATTCTGCTCATCTTGCTTGAAGCCACGGTTGGATATGAGGGTTGTCACTGAGGGTTCCTTAGTGACAAAGTCACTTTTTCCTCTGGGAGAAAGCTCATTCTATTTGTTCTTCCTCAATAACTCTCCCAAGTGGACTGGCCCTTCTCCTTCAGACGGCAGTGCTAACACTTGAAAAATATCATTTCATGTTGTTCTTTCTAAAATGATTTGGAACCTAGGCAGCTTCACTCCTGTGCTTGACAAATAATCATTCTTGATTGAAAAATAGGACAAAGTGGAAAACACTTCCCATCAAATGGATTTCAAATGCGAGGCTGCTGCACTGTGATATACAGTCATAGAATAACAGCCATTTTGAGAAAAGGCACTTCAAAACACCCCACATAAGTGAGCGACAATACCTAGCCCCCATCTATCATCTCCCCCCGAAAATCTGGAGAGCAGCAACACTTCAAAAGCAAGAAACCAGGTCTCTAGACTTCACAGTCCAAAGACAACAGCACCTAATTAACTGTGGGCGTGCTCTCCTGATGAAACACGCGCACCACACAGTCATGGCTGCAATGAGGCTAACATGTGCCCCAAGGAAAAGCTCAGAGTCTCCAACACCAGCAGTTAGGAAGGCAGGATTAAAGATGATTAATAGGAGGAATTTAACATAAACAGGAGGAAACCTGGAGGAGGGGAAGAACCTTCCTCCACACTCATTTTAAAAAAATGAAAAAACATTCCTACATGTCTATCATGTTTTAAAAAAGAGAGTCCAGTTCTTTGAATAAGTGACAACAATCCCGTAAATAATCAAAACAATGTGTTGCCATTCAAACAAATTAGAAAGGAAAGGCACGGCTCTCACGTCTATAAATATTGTTGTTGTTGTTCAGTTGGTAAGTCGTGTCCTACTCTTTGTGACCTTACAGACTGCAGTGTGCCAGGCTCCTCTGGCCTCCACTATCTTCCCAACTCTGCTCAAATTCATGTCTACTGAGCTGGTGATGCCATCCAACCATCTCACCCTCTGTAGCTCCCTTCATCTCCTGCCCTGAATCTTTCCCAGCATCAGGGTCTTTTTCAGTGAGTCAGCTCTAAGCATCAGGTGGCCCAAGTATTGGAGCTTCAGCATCAGCCCTTTCAATCAATATTCAGGGTTCATCTCCTTTAGGATTTCCTGGTTGGATCTCCTTGCAGTCCAAGTGACTCTCAAGAGTCTTCTCCAACATCACTGTTCAAAAAAGCATAAATTCTTTGTCACTCAGCTTTCTTTATGGTCCAACTCTCACATCCACACATGACTACTGGAAAAACCATACCTTTGACTAGATGGACCTTTGTCTGCAAAGCAATGTCTCTGCTTTTTAATACACTGTAGGGTATGTGTGTGTGGGTATTTCCAGATTCCATGTAACTCATATATGGAATTATTGGGGATTGTTGTTTAGTCGCTAATTCATGGCCAACTCTTTTGCAACCCTGTGGAGTGTAGCCCACCAGGCTCCTCCGTCCATGAGATTTCCAAAGCAAGAATACTGGAATGGGTTGCCATTTCCTTCTCTAGGGGATCTTCCCAACCCAGGGATCAAACGTATGTCCCCTGCATCAGCAGACAGACTCTTTACCACTGAGCCATCAGGGAAGCCTATAACTCATTTAAGGGTCCTCAAGTAGCTGCTGAAAATCTATGTCTTTGTAAACTCTTCAGATAGCTCCAGTTTGAGACATCTGGTCTAGAGAACACGACAAAAGATTGACTCTTCCCTACTGTACTGACTCATTCTGACTCTGCATCACACATCTGGAGACACTGGCTCACCTCATTAGTAGTGACCAAATACGTCACTCTGTATGGGTCTTGGCGAAAAGAAACTCTCAGTCCTATGGAATTATACTACACTCATAGGATCAGGATAACTCTCAATAAATGTCCTTTTCTAAGAAAATATTGACAGTGTGCTATGGAGTGTCCTTGTCTGATTGTAATCCACCGGTTCTGTGCTTTACATTTGTCGTCCCACACAATCCTGGAAGCCTGCAAGAGCACAGCCACATGTTAAGGCAAAAAGGGGCTTAAAAATAATAAAAACCACGTTCTGCGGCGAAAGACGAGTGGCGAGGAGGAAGAGACACAGATTTCACAGTCACGAGAAGCAAGCTCAACACCTTCTACCTGCAACAATCAGAGACAGAAAGGAAAACCAAAGCACATTTACTATCACTTACTACGTGCCAGACCCTCATCTTATGACATCGTGTGCGTTCACCCTTGATTCTAGCCCAGTACTGTTAACTCCACTGTCTTTCTCAGATTGAGAAAAGAAAAAGGTGTCCATGAGAGGCCTGAATAAGATGCTTTACAAATGCCAGCCACTAATAAGCACTCAGCTCATCCCCTGCACACAACCAGCTCTCCAGACAGCCCGGGGCCTGCCATTGCCCACGGGGAGCAAACTGTGAAACAGCCAGCTGTGCTTGTCCCAGAGGCATTTCTTATATCCACAGACACGATCCGGGAATCGGGATTGTTTTATTTGCAACATTCAGACAGTCTCTTGTAGTCCTGGGAGACCACTTCTGGCAGCAAAGTTGGCAGGAAAAGAGATTTTTCAAAAGAAAAGAATCTGTCTAAATACCCTGGAGAACAGTGAAAAGAGAACGGAGAAGCGTTCTGCTCCTCATGGATCAGAACGACTTTCCATTCAAACCCTCAATGGCATGTGGAAAGGAGAGACAGTTTTCAGAATAACTTGATCCAAAAAACGATCTTTCATTATATTTCTTGTTCAACTCACTTTATCCCGAAATACATGCTTTCCACTTTTTGAAACATACCCATGAATTTTCAGTAATTTCCTTATCTGACTTGTATTTTTTTTTTTTTTCAACTTCATTGGGCAAATATCTCAGGTTAAATACCTGAGATTTCCAGGAGTCAGAAAAATCAATAACTTCAAAGAATCCATATCTAAAACATCTTCATATCAGAGAAAAGCAATATTCAGATGTCTGTATGTTCTACAGATGTCAGCATATCAAAACGGCTCCCCAACATAATATATTATGCACTTGAATGAAATTTTTGAAATGTGCTTAGTCACTCAGTTGTGTCTGACTCTTTGTGACCCCAAGGACTGTAGCCCCCCAGGCTCCTCTGTCCATGGAATTCTCCAGGCAAGAATACTGGAGTGAGTAGCCTTTTCCTTCTCCAGGGGATCTTCCAGACCCAGAGGCTGAACCTGGATGTCTTGCACTGCATTAGGATTCTTTAATGTCTGAGCCACCAGGGAAGCCCAATTTAAAATATAGTTCCATTAATATTTCCTGAATTAAGTTAAGCACAAACGTCAGTTGGAGAGAGCACTTTCATAGCTCAGAAGCAGTAACAAAGATACAAAGCGGAGAGTGAACGAGGCACACAGCCCCAGGTTATAGGCACAGCACGTTGAGTGGCCCGAGGATCATTTTGTAACCTCCATGAACCACACTCATGACCAGGTATCTTGAGGTTCAAAGGGCTTCTGGTTTGCTCAGCTGTTGGCATTTGGTTCTGAGAGATTTACGAGGAGAAAGCAAAGGATAACAATTTCACTCTGGTATTATACAATCAATAGCATCATCCTCTAGAGCAGTGCTGTCTAAGAAAGTCACATACAAGTCACATAGGCTATTTATTTTAAATTTCCTAGTAGCCACAGGAAAAGAAGTTAAATATATGAAATTAGCCTTAATGATATGGGATTAGGATTGACATATACACACTACTTTATACAAAACAGGTGACTAATAAGAACCTATTGTACAGCACCAGGAACTCTAGTCAACCCTCTGTGATGACCTATATGGAGAAAAAGATCTTTAAAAAAGTAGATATATGTATAACTGAGTCACTCTGCTGTACAGCAGAAACTAACACAGCATGTAAATCAACTATATTCCAATAAAAATTAACTTTAAAATGATTTGTTACATTTAATCCAACATATATAAAACTATTTCAATATGAAACCAACATAAAAATAGTTATTACTGAGATATTTGACATTTTTGTGCTAAACGAATGAAATCTCAGGACATCTCAGTTTGCACTAGGCATATTTCAAGTGCTTAAGAGTACATTTTGGGATGAACATATATACACTATCATACATAAAACAGATAATCAGTAAGGTCCTACAGTAAAGCATAGGGAAAAAGAATATATGTGATTATATAAACATATACACATATGTATATGCAAATCACTTTGCTGTACACCTGAAAGTAATCCAATTGTAAATCATTATACATCATTGACTCGATGGACGTGAGTTTGAGTGAACTCTGGGAGTTGGTGATGGACAGGGAGGCCTGGTGTGCTGCAGTTCATGGGGTCGCAAAGAGTCGGACACGACTGAGCAACTGAAATGAACTGAACTGAACTGAACTGATACTTTAATAAATTAATAAAAATTCATAGGTGGATCTTTAAGACCAAACAGGAAAACAATAGCACACGTGGCTATTGGCTACCGTGATGAACAGCACTGGCAGAACATCTCCACCTCACTAAGTTCCACTGGGCCGTAATGATTTGGAGTACTGGAAACTTTAAAATGCAGAGTCAGGCCACCAGGCAGCATTTGCTCTTCCTATGTGCCCAGTCTCTGGGGCTAATGAAAATTTCAGTTTAGGGAATCCCAAACTTTTCCATCAACAGACTCACAGAGGAGAAATACATTAAGGGCTTGAAACTGATGACCCCTACAAGGTAGGTCCCCGTCAGCTCTCACCATGTCTTTAGCAACTGTTACAAGAATCTGTATAAACAGTATTGTTGTTGTTGTTTAGTCGCTAAATGGTGTCTGACTCTTTTGTGACCCCTTGGACTGCAGCCCGCCAGCATTCTCTGACCATGGGATTTTCCAACTCCGTCCATGCGAATTCTGGAGTGGGTTGCCTTTTCCTCCTCCAGGAGATCTTCCTGACCAGGGATCAAACCTGTGTTTCCTCAATCTCCTGCTTTGGCAGGTAGATTCTTTACTACTGAACCACCATGGCTTCCTGTGAACAGTATTACTGACCTTAAAAGAAACAGCTTGTTTCAAAATAAGCACTTACAAGGAACTGTGTTTCAATATTATCTCCACTGTACATTAAAAGAGACACTGGAACAGTTGGTTTGAACTTGGATTTTTCTTTCTGTTTATCAGTGTTTTCCCCAGCAGGGACAGGCACAGAGCCCAGAAGATGAGCCAGTCTCCCCTGGAGTGTAGCCAGGAGTGGTCCCACACTACACTAGTCCAGCTCAGAAGTTCAAGGGCAAACCCAGCAGCCTTCTTCTTCCCCCTCCTTAAAAGAAGTTGCCAGAAGAAATGACTCCCAAAATGGTTATTACAAAAAGCAAATACATGATTCAACCATTTAATTAAGGCACAAATTTACTGAAGCCATACCCATGCAGATATTTAAATTTGGTGAATTCAGAACTATACATACAGCAAGAAAGAGGAATCTCTATAGAAAGAGAGCCAGCTCTCCCCTGACCATTCTGTTCAGTGAGCATATGGCCTCAGGGCAAGCAACTGGTCCCATTTTCCTCCCCATTGGAGCATCTTTTTGACATGAGTATCTTATAACCTTTTAAATAAAATATTTTTCATGCACATGGCCCCTAAACTCAGCAGTGCAGTTTATTGCCTGGTGCAGTGGTAAATAATCCTTCAGGCAATGCAGGAGACATGGTTAGATCCTGGTGTCAGGAAGATCCCCTGGAGAAGGAAATGGCAACCCACTCCAGTATTCTTGCCTGGAAAATTCCATGGACAGAGGAGCGTGGTGGGCTACAGTCCATGGGGTCACAAAGTGTCAGACATGAGTGAGCATGTATGCACATATGCAAAGGATTAATCTAGGACATTT
The DNA here is from genome assembly GCF_019923935.1 of Bubalus bubalis. Lineage (NCBI taxonomy): Eukaryota > Metazoa > Chordata > Mammalia > Artiodactyla > Bovidae > Bubalus > Bubalus bubalis. Next base: position 2,576,753 of record NC_059157.1, read on the forward strand.
TGACTCTGCATAATTTTTGCCTGAAAACTTGAATATCCACCATACCCCTTTACTTGTCAGATTTTATATGGCAGGTTCCTCCAAGAAGACCTTTTAAAACTGACACCATGGTAGGGAAGACAAAGATATATGTACCAACCACTATCAAATTAGGCAGAAAGCCACAGCACCTGTTAGACTGTTAAAATATGTGAACTCAAACGGTAAACTAACATTTCTGCCAGCTCGAAAGAAGACGTCTTAGAGGAGGTAGCATTTGACATAGGTCCTCAAGGAAAAGGAGGACTTCAAAAAACAGGAATAGGATGGAACAACTTTATACCCAGCAGGCAATTGCATAAGTAAATCCATAAAAATAAGAAATTAGATTTTGTGCTGAAGAAATAGACAATATTCCAGTGGGACCAACATGTAGGAAGCATTTTTTTTTTTTTAAGTAGGGAAATGTGTGTGTAAATAGAAGCTTGGGCCCAATCCCAATATGTCGATCGTGGTAGAACAGGCTGTGATTCTAAGCCCCAGCGTGCATAACGGCCCAAACACAGCAAACGCTTACTTTCCATCCGTGTGACAATGTCCAGCAGAAACCTAACCTGAGGGGCGCCTGTCCTCCACAAGGTGATTCAAGGATCTGGGCTCCTTCCACCTTGTGGTTCCACTGTATTTCAGGGGGAAGAGGTACAATAAGGTCTGTATTTCAGAGAACTAAGTATGACTTTTACATTTCTAAAGAGTTGTAAAATACTCAAAATAAGAAAGATTTGTATTGACATACCATTCCACAGAGCATGAATATTGACTATCTGGTCCTTTCCAGAAGAAAGCCTTGGAAGCGTCTGCCTCAAGGCCTCACTATCTCCCATATGCAACAGTCACAAAGAGAAAAAATTTGTGGAGTGGCTTCAGCCCTTTCTTAAAAGTCTTGCCGCCAAATGACATCCATCACTTCGGCCAAACATCACTTCTCCTTCTATTGGCTAGAACTCAGTCACATGGCCAGCCCTACTTCCAAAGAAGGCTGGGAAAGGTAGTCCAGCTGTGTGTCCAGGAAGAAAAGGAAATAGGATTCTGGTAGACAGCTATCAGTCTCTGAACGTCCAGCTTATATTTTCTTCAAAAAGCAATGAGGAACCACAGGGAATTTTAGGAGAGAGAACTGATGTGATAAAATTGCTTAAAAGCATCTCCTTCTGAAGTTTTAATAAGCATTCATCTGCAAGGAGCAGAATCAGGCATTCTCAAGGCAAAGAGGCACTAACCAGACTTACATGCACCTGGCAAATGGCCCAAACCATTTTTAAAACCACCTATTTGTCAGTTAAACTTCACCACAAAGCAATTAGCATACTGATTTTTATTTCCACAAAGCACAGACTGTAGTTGTAAGGATTTACAATAACAGTAGATTCTCATTAATGGTATGTGAAAAACATCAACAGCAAAGTATTGATTCAAAGATAAATTTCCTTCAGTAGAGAAGCACAGACCAGATACCATGGAAACACAAGGAACATATAGGGAGTCGGCAGTTCAGGCTCTGACAGTCTCTCCATGAGATGAAACGAACAGAGGCTTAGAAATCAGAATGGCCTGGGCTCTGATTTCCACTCTGACACAAGCTATATGACCACAAAATCACTTCATGTCTCAGTTCCATCATCTGTAAAACAGAAGTTAAAAAAAAACTGCTTTGCAAATGATTGTAAGGATTAATAATAATTAACAGAAGGCGGTTGATGCAGTGTCTGGCACAGAATAAACCTAAATAAATTTTAACTACTACCAGTACTATTATCATTAGCATGCCCATTTAGGCCTCTTTTGAATAAAAATGAAGTCATTTGTATCTTAAAATGGTTTGCCAATGACACGTAATTTACAAACATATTAAAATATATAGTTACAACTTGCTCTTTCATTTCAAATTTACAAGAGAAGCAGAAGTTCAAAAAGCAATTTCCTTAATTAAAAGGAATCTGATATTCAATACGCAAATGAGGTTTCAGAGCCATTAGATGAATGAATCCAGCCCATTCTTCATGCTCCTTCGTGGTTTTCAAAACTAGTCTACCTTTAAACACTTAGAACCTAGTGGTTGCTGGATGAGAGTTCCAGGAGAGTCCTTCTCCATTATGAGACCCTTGCATAAGTCACACAAGTCATCATTTAGTAGAGAAAGGACATAAAAGACAATGTAAGAACACAGCATTTTGTGACATTCATCTGGGGCTTTTTGCTCCATGACAAAATCAGGGGTCAGCTTATTAGAGCATTATGTACTATGAACTTCTTAGCTGAAGCACAAAGCAGGCATTCAGTGAGGATCTGTTGTTTAACAAAATGGTGTGGACCTTGGGCCTGTAGTTTATGAGTTACTCTTCTTAAAGGCACCTGTCATCTGCTTTCAAAGTTGATATGATTCCCACCTTAAGCTGGGTTCCCTTGAAAGCAGGCCTAAGACAAGAATTTGAAGGTGCATGGTTTATTTTTTTATGCTACCCCAGGAAGAACCAGTGGAGAAGCCAATGGCACCCCACTCCAGTACTCTTGCCTGGAAAATCCCATGGATGGAGGAGCCTGGAAGGCTGCAGTCCGTGGGGTCGCTGAGGGTCGGACACGACTAAGCGACTTCACTTTTACTTTTCACTTTCATGCATTGGAGAAGGTAATGGCAACCCACTGCAGTGTTCTTGCCTGGAGAATCCCAGGGACGGGGGAGCCTGGTGGGCTGCCGTCTATGAGGTCGCACAGAGTCGGACACCACTGAAGTGACTTAGCAGCAGCAGTAGGAAGAACCGGGAGGGAAGCCAGGAAGTAAGGTGCAGAGAGGGAGGGAGCAAATTAACCAAGTTTCAACAAGAAGGTTACCCCTGCCAGAAAGTGGGGCTCAGTCCTTCTGGGAGCCTCTAGGGGGCAGTGCCTCAGGGTTGTTCCATGAGATGCAGGGAAAACGAAGGTGTTTAGCCACTAACTCCTTTTGTTAGGTTGATGGAAAGGCCTGAAGGTGTTAAGAGCCTGGTACTGCATCCCGCCCAGTTAGGCCAAAAACTTTTCTCTTCCTACAGCCAGAGAAAACCCCTTTGTGGTGCTGAAGAGGCATGGGTAAGGTGCTAACAATGTGTATTAATACATACCATTATATTATATGCTGTGGAATTACACTAGCTATTACATATAAACATAGTAATAATTAACATTCTATTATATAAAAATTAGTTAAAATAATTCTAATAATATTTAATGATAAAATAAGCCAAGTATTGTCATCACCACTGGTACTTTACCCAAAAGGAAATATGTTTAGCTACCCGAAACCATGCCAGAAAATCTGTCTGTTGTACTACGGTTCTCCAGAGAAGCAGGAGTGATGTGATATATGTATAGCTGGATACAGATATAGAGATGGAGAGGGAGTTACAGAGACAGATAAGGAATTGGCTCACACATCATGTTTACAGAGGCTGCCGAGTCCCGAGGTCTGCATGGGGAGCTGGCAAGCTGGAGAGCCAGGAAAGACAACAGTGTGGTTCCAACCAAATGACGCCAGGCTCCAGGTCCACAAAGAGACGCTGTTTCAGTTCACACCTGAAGGCAGGATAAAACCAAAGCCCCAGATCAAAGGCCCTGGGGCACAAAGAATGCTCTCTTTCTCGGAGGAAGGCCAGTCCCTCAGTTCAATGCAAGTCTTCAACTGATTAGATGAGGCTCACCCACATTAGGGAGGGCAATCTGCTTTACTCAACCTACAACTCAAACGTTAGTCTCATCCAAAAGCACCCTCACACTCAGTCATAAAAGAACGAAACTGGGTCATCTGCAGAGATGCAGATGGACCTAGAGACTGTTACACAAAACGAAGTAAGTCAGAGAAAAACAAACAGTGTATATTAATGCATATATGTGGATCCTAGGAAAATGGTACCGATGATCTTACTGCAAAGCAGAAACAGAGACACGACATAGAGGATAAGCATATGGACACCAGGAGGGGAGGGGGAGGTGGGATGAGGTTGAGACTGGGATTGATGCATATGCACTATCAATACTACGTATAAAACAGGTAACTAATGAGCACCTACTGTAGAGCACAGGAACTCTACTCAGAGCTTCATGGTGACCTAAATGGGAAGCAAACCCAAAAAAGTGTGGGTATGTGTGTATATGTATGTGTATATATATATATATATATATATATATCTGATTCACTTTACTATACAATAGAATCTAAGACAACATTGTAAAGTAACTTATACTCTACTCATTGAAAAATAAGAACAAACAAAAAAAACCAGAAACAAAAACACCCTCACAGAAACACACAGGATAATGCTTAAGCACCTACCTGGGCAACCCGTGACCCAGCCAAGCTGACACATAAAACTAACCATCACATTCATTTAGCAAATGGAGTACCCATTAGTTTTTTTTCAGATTGAGAACTCAAAATACTTAAATTTCTTCACACTTTCACATGACAAGAACTAAACCAGGGAAAACAATTATAGGAAAGAGTGTTTGAACTAGCCCCCACCGAAACACATTATGAGAATAGCTATATTTTATGCTCAAACATTTCCATCAGTCCGACTTGTTTTTAGGGTCAAGGGTCACAGATCTGCAGTCAAGGATGTTTATTTCTAAGAGCTCTGGACAGACCACTATGGGAAGAAACACCAACTTCCTTATATATACATATGACACACAGGTTTCTATAATGAAGCAAGAAATGCAGAGGCCAACCTGCTTTGTAGATACATCAGTAACCTAAATAGCCCTGGCATTTGAGTTCCTAGATATATACAAACACATCAAAATCTAGTTAATGACTGATCTTTGTTGTGTATGATAAATCAGGTTCTCAGTTCAGTTCAGTTCAGTCACTCAGTCGTGTCCGACTCTTTGCGACCCCATGAATCGCAGCACACCAGGCCTCCCTGCCCATCACCAACTCCCAGAGTTCACTCAGACTCACATCCATCAAGTCAGTGATGCCATCCAGCCATCTCATCCTCTGTCGTCCCCTTCTCCTCCTGCCTCCAATCCCTCCCAGCATCAGAGTCTTTTCCAATGAGTCAACTCTTCGCATGAGGTGGCCAAAGTACTGGAGTTTCAGCTTTAGCACCATTCCTTCCAAAGAACACCCAGGACTGATCTCCTTTAGAATGGACTGGTTGGATCTCCTTGCAGTCCAAGGGACTCTCAAGAGTCTTCTCCAACACCATAGTTCAAAAGCATCAATTCTTCGGTGCTCAGCCTTCTTCACAGTCCAACTCTCACATCCATACATGACCATATCCTTGACTAGGTGGACCTTTGTTGGTTTTACCTTTATAAATATTAACTGCTTCATACAGTTATCTCTGACACCCTCTGCTTAAAATCCAATAGGTCAAAGAGATTAGGACGCCTCTCTTTCAAGGTCTGTGTGCTTATTGGAAATCACAATGAGTGAGTGTTAGCTTCTCTGCTCTGGGTTTATTTGCCAGAAATCACAGTGTCTCACCACAAACTTTATCAGCTAAATGTGATAAATTCATGGTACCTCATTTGTGTGTTTTTAATACTTTTTGTGGTAAACATGATATTTTACCCAAAAAAAACAGAAGAGAAGACTTTGTAAGGGGATGGGAGGAAGGTGTTTTTTATTAATTATTTTCTTACCTAGGTGTCAGGTAAGAAGTTAGTCAGGATCTCTTCCTGTTCCTGGGATGTAAGAGAAAATAAACTAGATAGAAATATATGCTCTTGTGGTGTTTACATTCAAGGGCCAGAGAGGGAAGATAGAAGTAAGTCACTAAAATGTAAGTAAAGTCCTCAGAGAAAGGCAAGCTGTACAAGAAAAACAGGAGAAAACTGACCACTCCAAACCAGCAGCCAGGAGAGGCTCAATGAGCTGTGCTAGACAGATAACAAAGGTCCGTCTAGTCGAGGCTATGGTTTTTCCAGTAGTCATGTACGGATGTGAGAGTTGGACTTATAAAGAAAGCTGAGCGCTGAAGAATTGATGCTTTTGAACTGTGGTGTTGGAGAAGACTCTTGAGAGTCCCTTGGATTGCAACGAAATCCAACCAGTCCATCCTAAAGAAAATTAGTCCTGTATATTCATTGGAAAGACTGATGCTGAAGCTGAAACTCCAATCCTTTGGTCACCTGATGTGAAGAGCTAACTCTTTTGAAAAGACCCTGATGCTGGGAAAGATTTAAGGTGAGAGAAGGGGAATACAGAGGATGAGACTGTTGGATGGCATCACCAACTCAATGGACATGAGTTGTGTAAGCTCTGGGAGTTGGTGATGGACAGGGAGGCCTGGCGTGCTGCAGTCCCTGGGGTCTCAAAGAGTCGGACACGACTGAGCAACTGAACTGAACTGAGACAGATAACCTGAGTGAGCACTTGTGACAGCAAATAGAATGGATAACAGAACTAACTCTGAACTTTAAGACTGTAAAAACCTAACTTTAGGTTATTAAGTGCGATTTCAACTGTAGCAGGGTCTGTGACATCACTGGGCTCTCTACACTTACTCACCTTATAGATTTTCTTAGAGTCCAGAGTGAGAGCCTGGAATGGCCAATTGCCCATCATGGCAGCCCCTCCTGTTATCTGGCAGGTCATACAGACCTCTGCAGCTGTGGATGCAGGTATACACATCCTCACACTGCACCAGAAACTGGAACACGCCAAGGAAGAAGCAGTGTCTCTGGTTTAAAAATTCAGTTACTCCTGCAAATTTCCCCGTGATCTGCGGATAGTTGGGACATACGTCTTCTTGCTGCCTAATGTAACACACCACAAGTTATTAGTAGTAAAAACTTATTTTAAAAGAGCCAGACACCCTTTATGCCTTGACTTGTATTTCCGGGCCTCACCACTTTGATTAGGTCATTCCTGCAACAACCAGCTGCTGGAAAGGTTACCTGGCGGCACACCTGCCCAGGGCTGAGGTCGGATGCCTGCCAGAGACTGCCAAGATCAACTTGAACTTGGACGAGCATTAACACTGCTAGGGGAGTGGTTCCCAGGGCTGAGGTCGGATGACTCCCAAGATCAACTTGAACTTGAAGGAGCATTAACACTGCTAGGGGAGTGGTTCCCAGAGGGTGGCCTCTGGATTAACAGTCTCAACATCACTTTAGACCTTGACAGAAATGCCAATTCTCCAGCACTACCTAAGACCTACTGAAACTCAACAGAGAGAGTTCAGCAATACAATAGAATCTCATACCCTTGGCTTGGCTTTCCTTCTCTATTCTGCTCTTCCGAGCCCCATGCTTCAATTCCTTGGGAATCACTTCCCAAAATAAGATAAGTCCTTGTCTCATGCTCTGCATTTCTGGAGGAACTCATGCTAAGCAGCACCTATTCCATCAGTGTCAACACACAAGCTTACTCTCCCACAGATCTCAATCTTCTTTGCAATATCCACTTGCTCAGTGCACAACTCACTCCCCTCTGATTTTAACAAGTGCTTGTATTTATTTCCTTTGGTTTGTTCCTAATATTCAGGAGGAATATCCCAGCTTCTGCCAGAATCACCATTCACCATGTCTTAAGAGTACTCTTTCTGTTTTCATTCCCAAATGAATACCTTCTAACTCCCAAATTCTTCAATATCAGCATTCAGATTATTATCAAAAGCAATCAGCATCACTATCTGTGGCAGGATAACTGCTACTAGAATATAACGTCCTGGTGACATCCGAGGTGACGTCAGTGGCGTGTCCTCTGGAAAGCAGGATGGCACATGGTTCATTGTGCTCCAGTGGGACTGCTGATTAAGAAAGCAAGACCCTCACTCAGTTTGCAGTGGTGAGCTTCTTCTCCCTGGAGTGTCCCCATCCCCTGGAATTCCTTCCAATAAAGACTCTTCCTGTGATCTTTGGTTTTTTAGGACCCTCCATACTGTTCTCCATAGAGAGTGCACCAATTCACACTCCCGCCAACAGTGTAGGAGGGTTTTCTTTCCTGCACACCTTCTTCAGCATTTATTGTTTATGGATTTTTGATGATGGCCATTCTGATTGGTTTGAGGTAACACCTTATTGTAGTTTTGATTTGCATTTCTCTACTAATGAATGATATTAAACACCTTTTCATGTGTTTATTGACCATCTGTATGTCTTCTTTGGAGAAATGTCTATTTAGGTCTTCTGCCCATTTGTTGTCTTTTTGATATTGAGTTGTACTAGCTGTTTCTATATTTTGGAAATTAAGCCACTCCTGGGCATATATCCAGAAAAGACAAGAACTCTAATTAGAAGAGATACGCACACCCACAGTGTTCCGTGCAGCATTGTTTATAATAAGATATGGGATTTTCCAGGCAAAAGTACTGGATATGGAAGCAGTCTAAATGTTCATCAATAGATAGATGGATAAAAATGAAGTGGTACATATATACAATGGAATATTAGTCAGCCATAAAAAGAATGAAACAATACCATTTGCAACAGCATAGATAAAACTAGAGATTATCATACGAAGTGAGGAAAGCCATAAGGAGAAAGACAAATATCATGTGACATTGCTTATATGGGAAATCTAAAAAAAATTATAGAAATGAACTTATTTACAAAACAGCCCACAGACACAGAAAACAAACTTACAGCTGCCAAAGGGGAAAGGGGAGGTGGAGGATACATTAAAAGCTTGGGATTTACAGATACACACTAGTTAGTATATATAGAATAGATAACCAATACGGATCTACTGCATAGCACAGGGAACTATTCAATATCTTGTAATAATTTATAATGGAAAATAATTTGATGCTGTACACCCGAAACTAACACAAAACTGTACGTCAACAACAGTTGCATATAAACATTCTTAATGTTTTTAAAGTAAGAAAAAGGAAAGGATTTAGTTAAACCTAGGTCTTCTATGATCAGGAAAGAAAGTCACCAGCAGTCAAGCAGCCAAGAAACAAAGGAGGGAAAATGAACAGGAAGTGTGTCCAACTCCAGGCCCATTGAGAACCTCTATAGCTTGCTTTAAAATTGCTGAGATGAGAGAGGAGCATCAGATAGAAGTTCGGGGTGTGTTTCTCTTTTCCTTTTCTGTCCAGAACATTTGTGTGAAAAACCGTTCAGTAAAAGAAATAAGATCAATCAAAAAGGGTCTGTGGGAAGAAAAAAAAAAAGTGTAATGAAGCCTGTACTCCATGTTGTCGCTGTTGTCATGGTACAAGCAAGAAAGAACGGGATTGTTAAAGCAGGAGGAGAGGTGGGCTCCAGGGAAGTTTCAGCCGAAGGAGAATTCTAGATCTCAGCACCTAGTAACTTACAGCATCCTGATGTGAGATAAGTCATCTCACCTTTGCCGCTTTTGCCTCGCTCATTTATTACAACAAATGACTGGAAACCCAGAGCATGTGATTTATTTATCTATCAACTTGCTAAAGTCCAGACTAACCCAGGGAGAAAACAGGAATGAGAAAGCCATCTTTCATTTTGAACTAAACACTTGTTACCAAATCATGAAAATTTGTCCTTTATCCAACCTACATCCAAGATCAATAATAAAAGGTCATGTCTTGGGACCAAGGTGACTTCAAGGCTTCCACTAAATCTCCAGCCTTCCGTGAACTTGAGCTTCAACCTTCAGAGACAACGGGGTACAGAGTTTGGCAGCAAATGATCCAATTACTTTAATGCTGATGTGAAAATTGTGACTCGATTAATTTAAAACATAGTTTCACTGTGAATAGTTCAAGTTTTATTTTGATTCTGGCTTTTAATACTTACTGATAAGTATTCAGAAAGAGATACTTTGGGACTTTTTATTACCATATTTCCATTACTGCTTCTGTGTTTAAAAGATCTGCTTATTGTAAGCAGGGTACAGTCAATTGTGCATATTGGATTTAATTTTCTACTAAGCAAATAAAAATGCTTAAATGCAATTTACAGATCTTCTTTTTTTTTTTCAAATACTGTATATGTATATGTTGGTTTCTAGTGCCATCTGAATGACCCCATGCTGAAAAGGTTTTCATTTTGCATTTCCAAAATATATACAGAGCCCATTAAAAGAAAAAATGTAAGTCATAACTTAGATAGGAAAGAAAATGCTCCAATCATAACCCAATGGTTTTACATAACCAATATGTCTCTGGCCTCATCAGCCTACAACTATAAAATAAGGTCACATTTTCTTTTGTTTACCAAACTGCTACAGCAAAATCCTTTCCTAATCACCAGCCATTCCCCCAGTGACCTTCAGCTATTTCTGAGGGTGTCGCAAGATGCTCCTTGCCACCTGTGAAACCGGGAACAAGCCCCTGACTCTGGCCCTCCACTTCTGGGGTCTTTGTCATTTGACCGCTACTGCCTATGACCTGGACCATATCAACAAGCGCGTGATATAGCTGCCTTGTCCCACGTACTGCTGCTGCTCCCAGACTTCCCTTGGGGAGACTCTGATCGTCCAGTCCTGCTCCACAGGCAAAGGACAGGCAAGGGCCGCTACTGAACTCGCCAACATGCCAACAGATGATCTCTTGGCAAAGAGAACTAAGGTGATTCAAGCTCACTGCAAGAAGGGAGGACACCATCTTCACAGAGGCTCCACAGCATCTTAGAAGGAAAATCGGAGGTAAGGTATTTACAGGGCTATAGGGTCCAGGCTCAAGTTGGTTAGGCCCTATCTTTTAAGGTGGGGAATTAGCTGGGATTGGGCAAAGTCTGTGACCTGATAGTTTAGATCAGTTGATACAGAGCTGAGACTCTGGAAGCAAATACCAATAAGTAAATTGTTTGATAAGCAGGCTGTTTGCCTTGGTGAGCAGACTACTGGCTCTGATCAGTTAATCAGTGGAAATTTCCCAAAGCAAATGGTCAGGTTATTTACTGGCATACCATCTCATCTTTCCCAGGCAAAGGCTTCCTGAAACGAAAACCTGATGTTAACATAGGTGCCCTAGGCCTTATGCACATATTGTTCCCACCAAAGGGCTCCGTTTCCCCTCAAAGTCCAGCTTCCTGTCTCACTCCTGATCGGCCTCACTCGGCCAAGGGCAGATCATTCCTTTCAGATTCTCAGAATCTGCCCAACTGACCCTCAACCTTGTTTGGGAAAAAGAAGGAAGTAGGGGAGGGAGGAAAGAAGGGAGAATGAAGGAAGGATGGAAAGAAAGGAGTGGGGAGGGACACACACCTTCACCAAGCTCAGCCTTTCCCGTACCCTTTTCTCTCACCTACACTTCATATGGGGGCTTCCCCAGTGGCTCAGTGGGTAAAGAACCTGTCTGCAATGCAGGAGACACAGGACATGTGGGTTCAATTCCTGGGTCGGGAAGGTGCCCTGAAGGAAAAAATGGCACCCCCTCCAGTATTCTTGCCAGGAAAATCCATGGACAGAGGAGCCTGGTGGGCTACAGTCCATGGAGTCGAAAAGAGTCAGACTTGGCTGAGGCCACACACACACAAACTTAATGTGGACTTGCAGTAAGAACCCCCTGACTCCCACTAAGGATATGGTCTCGCCTTAACCTGATAGCCCAACAAGAGGGTCACATTCGTGTATTTCCCAGTTTATGGTTCTTTTGATCTTTTTCATGGTCCACATGTAACTTACATTTTCTAGAAACTGGACATAAAGCACATGTTTTTTATGTTTCTATGAATATATTCCTACCCAGATTTTCCTTCTAAGCATCAACAAAGAGATTTATTCTAACTGTGGAGGACAACGAGAACCTTCTGCTCTGCAATTCAAAATTTGACTCTAGGTGGCATATTAATTTTTAAAAATCCTCACCTTAATAGTCCAAAGCAAAAGAAGCCTAGAACAAATAAATATATACCAATTTAAACTAAGAAAATAAAAGCTATTCAATACATATTTTCTTTTAAGTATGTACTGCATTTTTAATCCATTCAAGGAAATAGCCTATCCCCAAGCTAGAGCCATTCATTCACATGTTGTTTAAAATATGAGTTGCTACCCATTGATGACTTCAGTCAATGCCTTAATTCTAAATACAATGTCAAAACCATCCAACTCTAGGATATAAATTCTGGAGCCACAAAAGCACTAAGGTCTATGCAACATCCTATTTTGTTGGGGAAATGCTTGAAATTTCAAAATCAAGAGACAACTGGGGTATCTTGAAATTAACTCCACAGTGAATATCCTCCTGGGAAAGACGTGTCCAAAATGATGAGTTGAACGTGCACAGGGACTGAGACTAGTATTATTATTTTTTCTGAGTCTATGAGCCCTCTGAAGGCAGAGCCTGTCCCCAGTACTAAACACAAAATAACTGTTAAATGTTTGATGACTGACTGACTGAGTGAGTGAGTGAATGAGCGAACGGAAGACTTGCCACCAGCCGGCCTGGGCTCTGCACCCTGAATCTGGTCTAGAGGCCTTGGAGCCACCATCAGGTAGAGCTGCATCAAGAAGAAGAATTCTTCATTTTGAAAACTGCTGATGTAGCAAATTTATGGGAACTTCTAAGTTCCACAGAGAAGTGATAGACCATAAAATGGACCTAGAAATGGTAGAGCAGGCCAAAATATCAACAGACCTGGAGACAAACCCCTGGAAGAGGCTGGGAACCAGGGCGAGGCTAAGCGGTGGGGAAGAGCCAGAACATCACACTGGGCTGAAGCTGCCCCTCCCTCGGGAAGCACAGTTAATCCAGACAAGCTAGGCCCTCAGACACTGTCCACACCTCACAGCGGGTGGGAGACTTTGGGGATCCTGCCTCCTGGCATCTTACAATTGACCATGGTGGCAAGTGCAGAGAAAACTGCAAGGTCGGGGCCTCTAACCACCCAGCAGGTACCCTGCCACTGAAAGGAAAAATCTTCTCAAGCTTTTCTTTTCTGGTGAAAAGCAATGTGACAATCCTTCAAAATCCTTCAGGACTCGGGTCCCAAGTATTGCTCTTCCTAATAGAAGACTGTCGTCTCTGAGGTACTGCAGGATGATTAATTCTGACTTCAAAGGAAGTAAGGGCTTCCACTTGCCCCTCACCAACAGCTAGGCTTCATGGTGAACACGGCAAGTCCCCTGCCTGCAAACCTTCAACTCAGGAGCCTTCAAAGATGCGGACATGGCCCTGTAAGCCAGCTGTCATACTCTACCTTTCAAGGTACCATTTTGTAAAACTAAAAATGCTTTCTTTATATGTGTTTGTTTTATGCATTGTTTGTATGAAAAGTATTATGACCCTATTACAGTGCAACACTGTTAACACAATATAGCTGATTGTGCTAGTTGGGTGTGTAGGCTAACCTTGTTGGACTCACGGACAAATCAGATCAGGAACGCACTCTCAGAACAGAACTCTTTCATATGTAGGGGACTCACCATACATGTTTCAGAACGTATTTAAAATCTGATCCACACTCCCCATAGGAGCTATTCTTGTTTGGACGTCAGTATCCTTCTCACGAAAGCAGGAACAGAATTATCCCCTCCCGTGGGAAAACCTACAGACACTTGGGCCAGATCTTAGAGAATTCATCTCAGGGATTTTTTTATGGCTCCCTCCCTTTCTTCTCTCTCTCTCTCTCAGGTCCCCAAGGCTGTGATTATCTACTTTGGCAGCACAGAAATAACATCTTGCGAGCTTCTTTGAAAACTGATTCCTGAGTCCACACACTGACTTTCTGGCCTGCTGGGAAGGTCCAGGTGTCCAAAAAAAATTTAGGTGATTCTAATGTACAAGCACTCTTGGCACATACTCTCTCCCTGAGCTCACAATGAGGCTGAAACAGAAATTCAGCAGAAGAGACCCTCCCAAGAGCAGAGCAAAGGCCTGCATTTACAACCAGGTTGTCCCCCCAGTGGAATGAAAGCCTGAGGCTGCGGAGAAGAAGGCAGAAGGTGAGGGAAGGGGTGCAGGAAGACAAGGGCATCCCTGACGTGGGAGACAGAGCTCCTGCTATAGGGGATCCGAGACTGGGATGAGGGGACTTCCAAGGCCAGCCTGCCTTCAGCGGAAACACTCCCCTCTGCCCAGAGTCAACCTGCCAATCAAGGGTACTAGATTCTTATCAGCCCTCCAGACAGCATGGGGGATTTTAGACTTTCTGTGTTAAGATGTGGGCATGAGGGGAGACCCGCTTCTCATAGAGATGTATGGACACAAACAGAACAAAGAGTATCACTCACCATCCGGTTACATAAAGGGTTAAGTCACAGCCCATTGCAGCCCACCCGCTGGTCACAGCGCCCCCTGGGGGGAATTCAAGATGGAAAAAGCAGGATGAGGCATTCCATGCTTTAGACAAACTAGCTTTTAGATAGTTAAGCTGCAAACCTCAGGAAGAATTCCATGATCCCAGGCTCATGCACCTTCTCCTACTTAGAAGAGCACTCAAGTCATTTTGAGATGCCAGTTCTTTGTGATTGCATGCGTGTATGCCCAGTTGTCGGAGAAGGCAATGGCACCCCACTCCAGTACTCTTGCCTGGAAAATCCCATGGACAGAGGAGCCTGGTGGGCTGCAGTCCGTGGGGTCGCTGAGAGTCGGACATGACTGAGCGACTTCACTTTCACTTTTCACTTTCATGCATTGGAGAAGGAAATGGCAACCCACTCCAGTGTTCTTGCTGGAGAATCCCAGGGACGGGCGAGCCTGGTGGGCTGCCGTCTATGGGGTCGCACAGAGTTGAACACGACAGGACTTAGCAGCAGCAGCAGCATGCTCAGTTGCTAAGTTGAGTCTGACTGTACTGGGACCCCATCATCTGTCCGTGGGATTTCCCAGGCAAGAAGAACACTGGAGTGGGCTGCCATTTCCTTCTCCAGGGGATCTTCCTGACTCACGGTTCAAACCCACATTTCCTGTGTTAACAGGAAGTTTCTTTTACCACTGAGCCACCAAGGAAGCCCTTCTTTGTGATTAGCAGTCATCTTTTTACCAAGATATATGCTTTACTACATGTATTTCCCAGCCAAAACTTTATGTGTGTATATATATACATATATATATGTGTGTATATATATACATATATATATGTATATATATGTTCAGTCTCTCATTCATGTCCAACTCTTTGCAACCCCATGGACTGTAGCCCCCCCGGCTCCTCTGTCCATGGGATTTCCCAGGAAAGAACCCTGGAGTGGGTTGCCAGTTCCTCCTCCAGGGGATCTTCCCGACTCAGGGATGGGACCCACCTCTCCTGCATTGGCATGTGGATTCTTAGCCACTGAGCCATCCGGGAAGCTGCTCCTGGGCTACTCCACAGTCATACCCTGACTAAAACTTAAACTCACAGCTCTTATGTTGTGCGTTTTCTTTTAGTTGACAGATGGGACTCGGCATTGCTGATGAGGAACGACCTGCAGGCTCACCCGAACCGTCCACATTCTTTGCTTACGTTGTGCAACATAAGCCACCACAAAATGTGCTGCTCTGCATGTGGACTGTTTGGGGTTGAAATCAATTACAACCTCACAGACACAGGAAAAGATTTTTACCACTCCCTTAACTGCCTAAAAGAATTTGGTGGGGGAGGGCCTGTACCAAGAAGAGAAATATTACCAGAGACAACGTTTTATATGAAAAAGACTTATCTGCATGGCCTGGCAAACATTTTCTTCGTGTCTTCCTGTGAACTGTCTTTCATCCCAGCCCCAGGCTCTGAACTCTTCTTCTTAGCTCAGGATGGCGTGTAAGTCTCAGTATCCTGTCTTTGAGTCTCTTATTTTTATTGGACTCCCATAATATGAAGTTTGCTTTTCTCCTGTTAATCTTTCTATATCCATTTAATTATTACACCAGTCAAGGAACTTAGAAGTTCTTTACCCCCACAACATCAATTCACCAAACTCCCAGTACTGCCATAACTCTGACAGGAGCTTCACAGGGAAGGCAAAACATTTTAAAAACCCACAATCTCAAAAATACCTCAAGAAGTTCTATCCCACATTCTCCTTCCAACCATTAACAATTGTTCTGTGATGTAGAATATTTCAGAGAAAAAACAGACACACTTAATAATGTGGTTTTATTTGGTGGCTGATAACATCCACATAGAATTTCAGATACCATGGGCTAACTGGTTTAGGCTCATTGCAATCCAGGGATAGTTTTCCAACATGGTTTATTCAAATCTAATCCATTTCTGGAAATGTAGCAATCTTAGGCTGTGAATTTTCAGATAACGGCAGCTTCTATCCCATTATTTTAAATGGAAAAGAAAGGATGTGTCCCTAGCCCATCCAAAATCCCCAACACATTTCCCCAAATATCACTAAAACCCATAGACACCTCAGTAACAGTACACCAAGGAGCTCTGCAGATGCGAACATTTAGAACACCAGTTACTGAATTATTGAACACTTAATGAACTCATTAGGGGGAATGTTTATATGTAGTACTTGTGATTACAAACAGTATTAACCATAAAGTATATTTTTCTTCTAGTCTGCCACAAAGAAGTATTTACTGTATGGACACAACTGAAGCGACTTAGCATACATGCACATATATAAAATAAGCAGTATGTTCAAGATACCAAAGGACATCAAAGCTACCATCTAAATTGGTTGGTGGAACAGCAGGAGACGGTGATGAAAGGGGAAGATGAAATGCGTCCAAAATCAAGCAAAGCTCCATGGCGGGCGATGCTGGCTCCAGCCCACGGGGGCGCAGTGACTCTGACGTCACACCTGGAGCTGCTCCCCACGGGGGCCAGAGAGCGGGAGTATGTTCACAACCACCTGGACCTCACGGACCTTGGTTAAGAGCTGCCTCTGTGATGAGTGGATTCCCAGGTACTTCTGACTCTCCTTGCGTTCAGACAAAGCAGATTCTGGATGGCTGCGGGTGGCGGCCCGTTGACACTGTGGAGCTGGCTGATGGTGGCGCAGGCACCCAGGATGACATATTAATATAGTCCTTCCCTGGCCCCTTTTCTGAGCAGATGCAAAACAAGCCTGCAGAGATGCAGCAACTTGTCACCTGGTGACTGAGGCATTCAAGCAGAGCCAGCAGGGCCTGTGACTGCCTCCTTCTTTATTTTAGTACTTTTGATCATGTAAGTCTTCTCAGCCTTCACTTTTCCCACCAGGAAAGCCTAATTGCTTTGGAGTTCACTCACACAAAAGCCATCCACTGATTCTCCGCTTGGATGCCTCAGGCGCTGTCTTCAAAACCATCCCGTTGCATTTTGTTTCTCCAACCTTTTAACTTCAGTGGATGAGAAACGGTCCTAACCTTTCAGGGGACCCACGGATGCAGTCTTGCACGTGAGGAAGACTTGCTTACTTTGCGACGGTGCTTTTGCGGTGGCTTTGGGCTGGCTACTTTGGTGAGAGGCGCCCAGTCATGTCTCTGGCACTAGTTGGCAATGACGCCTGACCTCATGTTATTGCCCTTTTTGAAGCCTTTCTACCTGAAAAAGCTCTCCTCAGATCACTACACCTCCTCCACCAGACAAAGCTCCTACGTGTTCATCTTTAGAAACAGTTCCTTTATAAGGGACTTTAGAAGCTCTTTCAGAAAGCTTTAGTGAAGCTTTCCCCACCCACTTCCATCCAGGTTGAGTGGGCCTGGGTGCTGCAAAGGTGTGCATTATTCAGGCTTCCCTTGTGGCTCAGCTGATAATGAGTCCGCCTACAGTGCGGGAAACCTGGGTTTGATCCCTGGGTTGGGAAGATCTCCTGAAGAAGGGAAAGGCTACCCACTCGTCTTCTGGCCTGGAGAATTGCATGGACTGTATAGTCCACGGGGTCACAAAGAGTCAGACACGACTGAGCGACTTTCACTTTCAAAGACCCTTAACACAGGACCTATTATACTGTCTGTCTTCTGTCTTCTAGCTTTATTTTCCATTTATACCATCAGATACTGAAAACAATACCTGTATTATTATTGTATCTCCCCATGTTTGGCACAGGAAAGGTTATCTACAGATAACTGTTGAATAAATAATTTGCAAAAACATTTCTTCCTGAATCACCCAATGGATTGTTCAAAGCTCTCAAAAAAATTACAGACTGAATCCATTCTTCACCAATATAGTAACAAGCAAAAGTGTTCACACATTAAGTATTTTCAGAGGACTTCCCTAGTAGTCCAGTGGTTAAGACTCTGCACTTTCAGTGCAGGGGGCACGGGTTTGATCCCTGTCAGGAAACTAAGATCCTACATGCCGAGCGGTATGACCAAAACAAAAATAAATAAACAAAATAGCCTATCAAAATTAAAATAAAAGTATATTCAGCTCACCTTGAAACTCAGAAGGCCACTTGGGCACATGTCATCTTGGACACAGAGGCAATATCCTTTCCTGCAATCACTAATTAACTGTAGAGCTACCAGGAAAGAATTAAGTCCTAGCCTTCTCGTGTGTTCAAACACAATCCTAATAAAAGTCAAATAAGTCAGCGCAGGAAATAACAAAGTGAATATTACTACTCTGATCCTACCCTGCCTACAAGTTTGGCTATACTTAAACACGTATAGATTATCTACATCTGCTGCTGCTGCTGCTAAGTCGCTTCAGTCCGACTCTGTGCGACCCCATAGACTGCAGCCCACCAGGCTCCCCCATCCCTGGGATTCTCCAGGCAAGAACACTGGAGTGGGTTGCCATTTCCTTCTCCAATGCAAGAAAGTGAAAAGTGAAAGTGAAGTCGCTCAGTCATGTCTGACTCTTTGCGACCCCATGGACTGCAGCCCACCTGACTCCTCCGTCCCTGGGATTTTCCAGGCAAGAGGACTGGAGTGGGGTGCCATTGCCTTCTCCGTATCTACATCTATGACCTACTAATTCTACTTTTTGTATGAGCATAAATATTTCCCACAATTCAGAACTGCCTCTGGATGCAACACTAGACCACACCCAATGACTGTCATAAGAGTCTTTCTTCAGCTCCACTCCTCTCATAGATGCTCTTCAAACAGATGACATGGCTGTGGAACACTGAGTACCACATGGAATGCAATGAATCTTACAGGTCACCAGGTTAAGAGCCAATACTGTGTGGCCTGACAGTCACCTCCACACAATACTTTCCTTTTTAAAATAAATGTTCCAAAGTGACACTCTGAATTCCAGTTCTGGTCATAAAATGGCTCAGAGAGTTGAGCAAACTCCATTCACAAAATATATCACAGCTAAACTGTTACCATGGTGATGAATTTTATTCTCACAATCAACAAATTCTTTGAAAAGGATACTATTTTAATCACATTTTTACTGTCAAGTCTTTTTCTCAGCCAACTGGAAATCCTCTGCTGAGTTTAGCTAGCCTTGCCTGAGCTTGGCTCCAGATCACAAGCTCTGTTTATCTCTGATCCAGTGGTTCTTAACCTTCTGGGGCCAGTGGGCTGCCTGGAATTTGTTCTTCTCATGGGACAGCAGATCCTCAAAGGCACAACCCAAAAGCACCAGCCTCTGCTAACAACCTACTGACTGAAGCAAGTCAAGGAACACAGAACTATAGTCATCCCTCAGTAGCCAAGGTCCTGAATGCTCTATTCCCTTATATACAATGGTGTCAGACTTGTATATAACCTACACACACCTTCCTGAGTATTTTAAATCATCTCCAGATTACCAATACTATCTATTACAACATAAATGCTATGAAAATAGTTTGGGGCATTCAGCAAACTCAAGTTTTGCCTTTGGGAACTTTCTGGGGTATTTCCCCCAAAAATATTTTGATTCAGCATTTGGTTGTATTTGCAGACATGTAACCAACAGATACAGAGGGCTGACTGTAGATCCATCTTACATGGAGTTGGAGATAATAGAGTGAGCATGTGTGGAGCAATGACCTAATCGACCACAAATGATCTGCATAAAACCTCTGCTGTGTTGCTGTCTTATTGTACAATGGGCTTGACACCGTGATATGTCAAATGAGGCTGGAGGTACAGGATGGGACTTGTAGCCCATATTAATGATAATAATAGTTACAATGATAGTCACCACTGACTACAGCAGGATCCCATAGGTCATGATAATAGTAATTACTTACTTCCCCCTCGTGGAAACTCTTCTCCATCTCCTTCAATGTCTCAGCTACATGTCTTTGAACCTGATCCTTTTCCCTCCTGTCTTTCTCATGTAATCTTATATTTGTCCATTTTTGCATAAGTTTTAAAAGATGAATCCAATTCAGCATATTCATCAAGCCCCAAAACACACATGGGTTTTGGACCCTTGTTACTGGGAAAGATATAAACAGAAGAAAAGTAGAAAGATGGAGTGATACAGTTAACAGTGCACAGCAAGGTTCAGAGAGGGCACCCTCCTCATTATACCTGCATATAAAGGTAGAGCCCCCCATTTAGAGCTCTGAAGTCATCTGCCCTCAGAGGAACAGATTCAAGGGAGCACACTCCAGCATACATTCATGCTCATGGCACTGGGTCCCGTCTCTGGGCACTAACACCACAGATTTGGGATGATGTGATTTCTTACCAACACCCACTGCTAGAGTAGGAACTCCGTTAAGTGCAGCTGTGATTTATATAACTGTGCTGTGCTATGCTTGGTCACTCAGTCGTGTCTGACTTTTTGTGACCCATAGCCCACCAAGCTCCTCTGTCCATCGGGATTCTCTAGGCAAGAACACTGGCGTGGGTTGCCATGCCCTCCTCCAGAGGATCTTCCCAACCCAGGGATCCGTCCCAGGTCTCCCATATTGCCGGCAGATTCTTTACAATCTGAGCCACCAGGGAAGCCCAAGAATACTGGAGTGAGTATGGAGTGAGTGGAGTAGCCTATCACTTCTCCAGGGGGTCTTCCTCACCCAGGAATTGAACCGGGGTCTCCTGCATTGCTTCCCTGGTGGCTCAACTGGTAAGGAATCTGCTTTCTATGCGGGAGAACTGGGTTCTATCCCTGGGTTGGGAAGATCCCCTGGAGAAGGGAAAGTACCACTCCAGTATTCTGGCCTAGAGCATTCCATGGACTGTATAGCCCATAGGTTGCAAAGAGTCGGACACAACTGAGGGACTTTCACTCACTTTCACTCCTGCATTGCAGGCAAATGCTTTATCAGCTAAGCTACCAGGGAAGCCCCATCTTATAACTACCGTATACAAATGCATTGCCTCTGTTTAAGATAATTTTGTGGAATTAATAAAAGAATGAATGTTGAAAGTAAACAGAACAGAACACATGCACCAACACCTTCTGAGAGCAACTCAGGGTGAAAAAATTAACAACAGAAGCACTTCCAACTGAGCTGCTGGGAGACAAGGAAAGGAATGGGTGGGTAGCTAGACCATCTCATTTATCAGTATCCCCCAAGCCCATGGAGGGTGCTTAGAAAATACTGAATATGCATACAGTAAATGAATAAACAGTGGATAAGCTAGAGGAGACAGATTAGAACTCTAAGGGTCTATTTCATTTTAAAACGTGTTAAAATGTGGGTTAGACTGATTCTGATGCCTATCATGGATCTTCATTCCCTCATAATTAGCTCTCTGCTGCTACTGCTGCTAAGTCACTTCAGTCGTGTCCAACTCTGTGCGACCCCATAGACGGAAACCCACCAGGCTCCCCTGTCCCTGGGATTCTCCAGCCAAGAACACTGGAGTGGGTTGCCATTTCCTTCTCCAATGCATCAAAGTGAAAAGTAAAAGCGAAGTCGCTCAGTCGCTTCTGACTCTTAGTGACCCCATGGACTGCAGCCCACCAGGCTCCTCTGTCCATGGGATTTTCCAGGCAAGAGCATTGGAGTGGGTGCCATTGCCTTCTCCAATTAGCTCTCTATTCAACTTCAAATAAAGGCAATGGACCTTCCTAAATAATTCCCTCCCTAAACAAATCCAAGGACGGAGCCTTCTTGGCTCTTCCTAAAGTCAGTCAAAGAAACAACACAAATCTCTGCTTTGGACATGCCACTGGAAGTCATCCAATGACTCTCTTAATTTTAATCATAATATTTTACTCATTATTTCATTAAGCTATTCCCTTAAGGAAACAAATATAAACATGATTGCTGGCAGCTGTATCCACTTTGGCCCTAAGATACTGAAGAATCTCTGGTTATAAAGACTGTCTCCATCTGGCTGTGCTTTTCCATGTCCTCTTTCTATTTTAGCCCAGTTTTTGGTAATTCATCTGGTACTCTCAAATGAGAAACAGTCTCCATCAAGTACAAATCCAACAGAAATTCGTAAAGAATTAATTTACTGACTCCCCTACCACCCCCAACAAAAGTTGAGATAGATTCTTATTGCTTCTATTTTTTGGATGGTATCATTTTTGACTTGGAAATCTATGCTTTGCTCTAATGAGCTCTACTTTTCCATATCTCCTGTCCTTTTCCTGTCTAATTACAAGGTGACTCCAGTCACTGGAGAACCCAACCTAATTTTTCCAAGTCCCTAACAATCATCTTTTCATACTGTTCATGGGGTTCTCAAGGCAAGAATACTCAAGTGTTTGCCATTCCCTCTCCAGTGGACCGCATTCTGTCAGACCTCTCCACCCTGACTCGCCCATCTTGGGTGGCCCCACAGGGCATGGCTTAGTGTCATTGAGTTAGACAAGGCTGTGGTCCATGTGATTAGATTGACTAGTTTTCTGTGATTATGGTTTCAGTGTGTCTGCCCTCTGATGCCCTCTTGCAACACCTACCGTCTTACTCGGGTTTTTCTTACCTTGGACGTGGGGCATCTCTTCACGGCTGCTCCAGAAAAGTGCAGCCGCTGCTCCTTACCTTGGACGAGGGGTATCTCCTCACCGCCACCCCTCCTGACCTTGAATGTGGAGTAGCTCCTCTAGGCCCTCCCGTGCCCACGCAGCCACTGCTCCTTGAATGTGGGGTTGCTCCTCTCCGCCACCACCCCTGACCTCGGACTTCAGGTAGCTCCTCTCGGCCACTCCTGCACCATCACAGCCTGGCACTCAAGGCCTCCGCCCCTGACCTGGTTTTTCCAGTGGTCATATATGGATGTGAGAGTTGGACTGTGAAGAAAGCAGAGCACCGAAGAATTGATGCTTTTGAACTGTGGTGTTGGAGAAGACTCTTGAGAGTCCCATGGACTGCAAGGAGATCTAACCAGTCCATCCTAAAGGAGATCAGCCCTGGGTGTTCTTTGGAAGGAATGATGCTAAAGCTGAAACTCCAGTACTTTGGCCACCTCATGTGAAGAGTTGACTCATTGGAAAAGACCCTGATGCTGGGAGGGATTGGGGGCAGGAGGAGAAGGGGACGACAGAGGATGAGATGGCTGGATGGCATCACCGACTCGATGGACGTGAGTCTGGGTGAACTCCGGGAGTTGGTGATGCACAGGGAGGCCTGGTGTGCTGCGATTCATGGGGTCGCAAAGAGTCGGACACGACTGAGCAACTGAACTGAACTGAACAGTCATCTAGTAGACTCTGCTGCTGCTGCTGCTGCTAAGTCACTTCAGTCGTGTCTGACTCTGTGTGACCCCATAGACGGCAGCCCACCAGGCTCCCCATCCCTGGGATTCTCCAGGCAAGAACACTGGAGTGGGTTGCCATTTCCTTCTCCAATGCAAGAAAGTGAAAAGTGAAAGTGAAGTCGCTCAGGCGTGTCCGACTCTTAGCGACCCCATGGACTGCAGCCTACCAGGCCCCTCCGTCCATGGGATTTTCCAGGCAAAAGTACTGGAGTGGGGTGCCATTGCCTTCTCCGCTAGTAGACTCTAACTTATTAAAAATAAAATGAGAAGCAAGATGAAATGGAAACATTTTTCCTCATTCTCAGCAAATACAAGTTACAGGTTTTCTTCTCTTGTTTTTAAATGTCTTCAAATATGCTAGCCATATATTTGGGAGGAAAGCTAATAAATGGGTTTGTTGAGCAGAAAGTCTTTCCTTTTATGAATGCCTGCTATTTTCTATTCCTAGACTTTTATCTTGCAAGAAGATATATCATAAATTTCTGTGCTGCTGCTGCTAAGTCGCTTCAGTCGTGTCCGACCCTGTGCAACCCCATAGACGGCAGCCCACCAGGCTCCCCCATCCCTGGGATTCTCCAAGCAAGAACACTGGAGTGGGTTGCCATTTCCTTCTCCAATGCATGAAAGTGAAAAGTGAAAGTGAAGTCGTGTCTGACTCTTAGCGACCCCATGGATTGCAGCCCACCAGGCTCCTCTATCCATGGAATTTTACAGGCAAGAGTACTGAAGTGGAGTGCCATTGCCCCCTCCATATATAGTCACTGCTGCTGCTGCTGCTGCCAAGTCGCTTCAGTTGTGTCCGACTCTGTGCGACCCCAGAGACGGCAGCCCACCAGGCTCTACTGTCCCTGGGATTCTCCAGGCAAGAACACTGGAGTGGGTTGCCATTTCCTTCTCCAAAATTTATGTGCACTTAACAGCAAAGCTCCAGATATTGAAACAAGAACTGGTAGATATGAAAGGAGAAATAGACAAATCACAATTATAATTTTTTTTTAAAAATCCAACATCCCTCTCTCAGTAGTTGACTAAATTTGAACACAGGAAAATCAGTATGGATACTGACAATCCAGAAAACAGCATCCAACAATTTGACTTAATTACCATTTCTAGAACACTTCAACCAACAGAACCAGAATACATTCACCAAGACAGACAACATTCTAGGTCATAAAACCAATCTGGAAAATACATTCTCTGACTATAAGAAATTAGTATCATGACATACTCAAATATTCAGAAATTAACAACACACTTCTAAACAATTCATGGATCAAAGACAAATTCACAGAGAATTAGAACATGTTTTAAATAGAATGAAAATTAAAACATACATATGAAGATGTATGGGATTCAGCTAAAACAATTCTTAAAAATAAATTTATAGCATTGTATGCTTATAATAGAAAAGAAAAATGGTCTAAAATACATTATATATCCTTCCACCTTACTATAAAGAAGAGCAAATCAAACCCACAGCAAGCAGAAAAAAGAAAAATAATGTTAAGCATAAGAAGGTAAAATGGAAAAGAGAAAAACAATAAAGAAATTCAGTGAAACCAAAAGCTAGCTTTTTGAAAAGATCAACAAGAGTGATAAAGCTCTAGGAAGACTGACCAAGGAGGTTGGGGGAGAAGACACATATTACCATTTGAAGAATGAAAGAAAAGACATCACATTAGATCCTTGAGACATTAAAAGGACAACAAGAGAATATTTTATGCCAATCAACTCAAGAACTTAAATAAAATAGAAAGATGCCTTAAAAGAAGCCAGCTATGAAAGCTCATGCAAAATGAAATGGATAATATAATAATCCTGTATCTATTAAAGAAATTTAATTTGTGGTTTAAAACTTTCCACAAAGAAAATTCTAGGCCAAGATGACTTCACTAAGGAATTCTATCAAACACATGAGGAACAAATAGTATCAGTGGTACATAAACCCTTCCAGAAAACAGAATACGAGGGAACACTTGCCAATTCAGTTTATGAGGCCAATAGTATCTTGATACAAACACAAGGGAAAATATTACATAAAAAGAAAACTAAAGAGTATTTCTCAAAGGAATCTTGCTAAAATAGTCACAGACTGATCCAGCAGTACATAAACTTCAAAGAATTAAAAGAGGAGTAAATTTAGATATTAAAAGACATGTAAAGTACATATCAACTAGAAGTTTTGTGTAGATCATGCATGGATCCTGGTTAAAACAAAACAAAATCAGAGAGATTTGAACACTCTTTCTACATTTGTTGATACAAATGTAAAATACAAATTATTGTCAGTCTCTTCAGTGTGATAAGGGTATTCTGATTACATGTCTTCAAAAGGGTACTTTAAAGAAACAATCTGTGATAAATGTTGGAAAAAACCTATGGATCACATGACGTAATCTTTTTCTTTTAAAAACCGTATGGGATGGTGGTGGTGAGGAATGGGAAGGGTCATAGACGGAACAAAACTGGGCAGAGGTTGAGATCTGTTGAAGCTAGAATCTCTACACTATTCTCTCTAGCTTTATATATGCTCAAAATTTTCCAAAAAATAAAGTTTAATAATACAAGTTCAATATAAGAGATTTAAAATAAGTGGTTAAAAGTACCACTGACTCAAAAGGGAACCCTTCTACACTGCTGGTGGGAATGTAAATTGGTGTAGCCACTATGGAGAACAGTACGGAGGGTCCTTAAAAGACTAAAAACAGAGCCACCATATGATCCAGAACTACCAAACAAAACTACCAAATCCCATTTCTGGATATGTATCTGGAGAAAGCCGTACCTGGAAATGATACATACACCCCAGTGTTCACAGCAGCCCTATTTACAATAACCAAGACATGGAAGCCCTCTAATGTCCAGTGACAGGTGAATGGATCAGGAAGATAAGGTACACATACACAATGGAATATTACTCAGCCATAAAAAAGAAGTGAAATTGTGTAATTTACAGAGAGGTGGATGGACCTAGAGACTGTCATACAAAGTGAAGTGAGTCAGATGTAGAAATACAAATGTTACATGATATCACTTATATGTGGAATCTAAAAAAAAAAAATGATACAAATGAACTTATTTACAGAACAGAAACATACAAATTTCAAAAACAAACTTAATGGTTACCAAAGGGGAAATGTGAGGAGAGGAGGGATAAATTGGGAGACTGGGATTAATATATACACACTACTATATATATAACATAGATAAATAACAAGGGCCTATTGTTTAGAACAGAGAAATTCAATATCCTATAATAACCTAGATAGGAAAACAACATAAAAGAGAATGAATGCATGCATATTTTAAACTGATTCACCTTGCTGTACACTTGAAACGCAACATTGTAAATCAACTGTACTCTAATAGGAAATAAAAATTAAATTAAAACTTAAAAAAAAATTGTAAAGTACCACTCTCCCAATACATTCCTAAGAGGTTCATTCTATTGAAGAACAACAATAGTCCTGCTGAAGTATAGCTCTTTTTCCTTCAACTCTGAAAGGGAGCTTTTGAGGTTTTAGCTGCAGACACATGCCCCCCACCCAGTTGGTTTACTGTGAAAATAGTTAAAAGCCTTCATATTTCAAGGTATTTTAATTTACTGATGGTATAAAATGTTATACAATAAAACTTACTTTATTATTAATAACTTCTGTTCCCACCCCAGGAAAATCATTTCCTGATTTTGTGTGTGTGTGAATTCTTACTAGCTGCCGTGCACTCCGCAAAGCTACAGAGATATGAAGATAAAGGTCATCTTTCTTTTCAGTATCTTCTGTGCAACAATTACTACAATGCCTATATTTCATTGAGACATATACTGATCTTCGATTTGTAAGTGAGAAATCAGATTTAGTAACTTGATTCGTGATCTAAAATATATGTCATTGTTGAAACAGCTCATTTATAAGGCTAGGAAGGATGCCAGATGATGTTGTTGTTTTGCTTTGTCTTCTCTGCACCATGGGTCAGCAAGCTCTTTCGCAAAAGGCCGGTTAATAAACATTTTAGGTTTCTCAGGCCGTGTGTCACATATTCTTTGATGTTTGTTTTGCTTTGTTCACAGCCCTTAAAACTGAAAATCGTTCTTTGCTCTCAGGCTTAAAAACAGGCCAGACTTGACCTGCGGGACACAGTTTGCGAACTGCAGTATGTTTCACTTCAATTCATTTATAATATCTCATTTCAATTAAAATCACTGACAGATTATATTGCACTATTCAGTACCAATCATAGCAGAAGGAATCAGACAAGCTTTCTGTGGTTGCCATCTGATCGCTGATCTTCCCTGAGAAGATCTGAGAATGTTAGAAGCCACGCGTGGTGACCTGACCTGAGGAGCACGACTTTTTGTTGTTTTATAAAGGGGAAAAAAAAAAGTGCTTATCTTAATCTATGATTCTATCTTCTGTATGAACTGTATTCATTCTGTGGCCACAATAACAGACAATAGAAGATCTATATCAAGACAACAAAACACATCTGTCTTCACAAGGAAGACAGGAAATAAGGGATCCAGATTTCTTATTCAGACACTTAGCACAAAAACTAAGCAGGTTATTTCTGCTGAGTTAATCGCATTTCTAATGGCAAAAAGTGAAGTGGAACTAAAGAGTCTTGATGAGGGTGAAAGAGGAGCGTGAAAAAGCTGGATTAAAACTCAGTATTCAAACAACTAAGGTCATGGCATCCTGTTCCATCACTTCACGGCAAATAGAAGAGGAAAAAGTAGAAGCAGTGACAGATTTTTCTTTTCTGGGCTCCAAAATCACTATGGAATGGTGACTGCAGCCACGAAATTAAAAGGTACTTTCTCCTTGAAAGGAAAGCTATGACAAACCTAGACAGCATATTAAAAAGCAGAGACATCACTTTGCCAACAAAAGTCTGTATAGTCAAAGCTATGGTTTTTCCAGTAGTCAGGTATGGATGTGAGAGCTGGAACATAATGAAGTCTGAGCACCAAAGAATGACATTTTTGAACTGTGTTGCTGAAGAAGACTCTTGAGAGTCCCTTGGACTACAAGGAGATCCAACCAGTCCATTCTAAAGGAAATCAGTCCTGAATATTCATTGGAAGGATGGATGCTGAAGCTCCAATACTTTGGCCACCTGATACAAAGAACTGACTCATTAGAAAAGACGCTGGAAAAGATTGAAGGCGGGAGGAGAAGGGAATGACAGAGAATGAGATGGTTGGATGGCATCACCTACTCAATGGACCTGAGTTTGAGCAAGTTCTGGGAGATGGTGAAGGACAGGGAAGTCTGATGCACTGCAGTCCTTGGGGGTAGCAAAGAGTTGGACACAACTTAGCAACTGAACAACAACAACTGCATTGAAGTAGAATGTGTTCTAAATTAGGATGGATGTTGTGAAATAAAACATGAAGGCTTCCTTACTGCCCCCATGGTCTCCCCGGTTCTTCCATGCCTTCGGAGGCCTCACTTGTCCTCAGGAAGATAAGAATTGCTTAGCACGAGTCAAAGAGGAAAGAAAGACTTATACTCAGGTCTTTAACTTCCAAATCAATTTAAAAATCAATAACAGAGTCGGCAGTCTTAAAACCAAAGCATCTTTTTTTCCAGAGTCAGGCTTCCTGAGAGAAGAACCGTTTGAGAATCCACAGTGATGAGAGCTGCAGTCTGCAGGCCTAGAGGTCAGGCCACAAACGAGAGGTTGGAAGGAGAGGGGAAACAGATGCAGGGGAGAGGAGCTGAGGGTGGCTTGGGAGGTGGGGGGACCGGAGGGGCAGCTCCCAGGGAGACGGGGATGTGGCCAGAAGGGGCCTTGGGGGCAAAAGCAGAATCCGCGTTGTAAGAGTGCTAGCCTCTGCCAGCGTAGACACTTCTTTCCCGACACTGAAGTACCAGCCCAGCCCAGCAGCAGGCAGTGTGTGGCCCTGTGAGTGAGTCCTACAAGTGGTCTTGTTTGTGCCAAGAATAGCTCAGTGTGCACTGTCCTTCCACAACGCCTGCAGGGCCTTTGGTGATCATCCATCAAAAATGATCCTCAAGGCAGCTCTGTCATCGTTGTTCAGTCACTCAGTCATGTCCGACTCTTTTCAACCCCATGGACTGCAACACGCCAGGGCTCCCTGTCCTGCACCATCTCCCAGAGCTTGCCCAGAGCTCAGCACGGTTTGAACGAGCAAGGTCAGGCAAACTGGAACCAGCTTGAACGCCCCTCCCTCCACAACGCCACCCTTACCTTAAAACTCCAGGTATCACAAGACATCTTAGGTTCAGGGAGTGTCACACACACAGGGACACCTGCTAGCAAGGGACAATGCTGAGGCTTGCCAACTGGAGAAGGCCACTCACCGCTCAGCTCTACAAGGACTGAGTCGGGAGGCACCGCAGTCCCTGGCCTTCAACACATGCAGACACCAGGGTGGAGATCAGGAAAGAGGCACTCAGCGCTCTGGGAAAACTGGCAGGACGGGCCTGCGGGCAGTTATTTTCGGAGAAATTTTCTATGAACCTGAATACCTGCATGTTCCCATACTTGGAAAACATTAAAGCCATTAAGAATGGGTTCCTTGAGACTAGCAGCAACCTTCTACTGAGATGTGTGCCTGGCTGCGTGTACCCCCTTGGCCAAAATCACATATTTGCTAACCCTTACTTCTTGGAAACATTTTCTCAGAGCTCTCTGAGAGTCTGTCTCCTGGGCCATAGTCATCAGCTAGACACTGAATAAACTTGACTCTCAGCTTTATGCTGTATGTGTGTGTGTGTGTTAAATCAGCAGACTCAAGCCCAAGTTCTTCTTGCTCAAAAAGAATTGCTTGCCCAAATTCATCCTGGGCCTACATTCCTACCATGCTTTCTTACAAAAGTCCATCTGTCTAGAATAAACAGAGCAGGAAGAAATCTCATCTGAAAAGCCAATGACACACAAGATTCCTTATCTATATCCCTGGCATGCCAAAGTTCCTTGTATACAGTAGCTCACTGAATCCCCACAACCCCCACAATGTAAACAGTGCTGGGGTGGGACCTGGATGCTCAGACACGCCAGTCAGTCCAACCAAGGCCACACAGCCAGCACGTAGCAGAATCGGGAGCTAGATCTTGTCCAGCCTAGATCTGGCTGAAGCCAAAGACATTATTCTTTATACCACAGCAGTTCGGCAAAGAAGTGTGTGTGTAGAACTTAAAAAAAAAAACAAATTGCATTGTATTTTTAAATTTGCCATTTATTTCATGTAAAATAAACTGTCTACTCAAATTCCTGTCTATTACCCTCCAATTTCATGGACGACAGCTGAACATAAACTTAATTTTGTTCTGCTTACAATGCTGATCCTTGTCTTATTAGATTATGTTCCTGACCTTAAATATTTATTTACACTCAGTTCCCAGCATAGGATTCAGATACACAAGTGATGAGAGAAGAAAGAGAGAAGGAAATGAGTCAGGGAAAGAACAAAACAAATGACTAGAATTAGGAGTAAAATGATTACAAATATCTGCCTAGAATAGGTAGGCTTAAAACCACAATAAGAAATAATGTCTCAGGATTTCACAAATAAATACGCCATACTTTTTTGTAAGTAAAACACTCTATACTATTTTAGGGAAACAAAATTTGCTACCCCAAAATATCTGTTTGGCATGAGAAATATTTCAAGCTGAAAATAATCAAGGCCCAAAAGAGTCAGGAAGAAACCCTGACCTTCCCCTCAGCTGCCTGAAGAGTGTAGACAGAAGACTTGCTCCAGGAAGCATCATGGTAGGTAACTACAATCTGAATCAGATGGGTAGACAGGGAGGAATCTAGCCAAGTCTGCTAAAATTCTGCTCTGTGTCCCATTGACTCCACTGGTCCAGCAAACATTCATTTACCAAATCTTTGGACTTCCATCTCCATATGAATTACCTTCTCCCCTTTGAAGTCCCAAACCCACACCCGCAACATTCTCCTCAGTTTTAAGCTAAAGGTAATGTATAAGGCGAGGGTGTTCAGTTTTACTGGGTGTCTCTCGGGGGTTGCTGTTCTTCAGTCTCTCAGTCATGTCTGACTCTTTGCCAGCCCATGGACTGCAGCACACCAGGCTTCCCTGTCCTTCACAATCTCCCAGAGTTTGCTCAAATTCATGTCCATTGAGTTGGTGGTGCCATCCAACCATCTCATCCTCTGTCACCCCCTTCTTCTGCCTTCAATCTTTACCAGCATCAGGGTCTTTTCTGATAAGTCAGCTATTCCAATTAGGTGGCCAAAGTACTGCTGAGCTTCAGCTTCAGCATCAGGCCTTCCAATGAATATCCAGGGTTGATTAACTTCAGGATTGCGTGGTTTGATCTCATGCTATCCAAGGGACTCTCAAGAGTTTTCTCCAACACCACAGTTCAAAGGCATCAGTTCTTCAGTGTTCAGCCTTTTTCATTGTCCAGCTGTTACATACATACATGACTACTGGAAAAGCCATACCTCT
The DNA here is from genome assembly GCF_019923935.1 of Bubalus bubalis. Taxonomy (NCBI): domain Eukaryota; kingdom Metazoa; phylum Chordata; class Mammalia; order Artiodactyla; family Bovidae; genus Bubalus; species Bubalus bubalis. Next base: position 2,608,568 of record NC_059157.1, read on the forward strand.
GACTAGATGGGCCTTCATTGGCAAAGTAATGTCTCTGCTTTTAATGTGCTGTTTAGGTTTGTCATTGCTTTGCTTCCAAGGAGTAAGCGTCCTTTAAATTCATGGCTGCAGTCACTGTCCACAGTAATTTTGGAGCCCAAAAAAATAAAGTCTGTCACTGTTTCCATTCTTTACTCAACATCTACTTACCATGAAGGGATGGGACTGGATGCCATGATATTTCTTTTTTGAATGTTGAATTTTAAGACAGCCTTTTCACTCTCCTCTTTTACCTTCATCAAGAGGTTCTTTAGTTCCTCTTCACTTCCTGCCATAAGGGTGGTGTCATCTGCATATCTGAGGTTATTAATATTTCTCCCAGCAATCTTGATTCCAGCTTGCACTTCATCCAGCCCAGAATTTTGCATGATGTACTCTGCATAGAAGTTAAATAAGCAGGGTGACAATATACAGCCTTGATGTACTCCTTTCTCGATTTGGAACCAGTTCATTGCTCCATGTTCAGTTCTAACTCTTGCTTCTAGACCTGCATATAGGTTTCTCAGGAGGCAGACAGAAGTGAAAGTGAAGTCGCTCAGTCGTGCCTGACTCTTTGCGACCCCATGGATAGTAGCCTGCACCAAGCTCCTCCGTCCATGGGCTTTTCAAGGCAAGAAGTACTGGAGTGGGTTGCCATTTCCTTCTCCAGGGAATCTTCCCAACCCAGGGATTGAACCCAGGTCTCTCACATTGTAGACAGACGCTTTACCATCTGAGCCACCAGGGAGGCAGATAAGGTGTCTGCTATTCCCATCACTTTAAGAATTTTCAACAGTTTGTTGTGATCCACACAGTCAAAGAATTTAGCATAGTCAATGAAGCAGAAGTATATATTTTTCTGGAATTCTCTAGCCTTTTCTATGATCCAACGGATGTTGGCAATTTGATCTTTAATTCCTCTGCCTTTTCTAAATCTAGCTTGTACATCTGGAAGTTCTCAGTTCACATACTGTTGAAGCATAGCTTGAAGGATTTTGAACATTACTTTGCTAGCATGTGAAATGAGTGCAACTGTGCGGTAGTTTGGACATTCTTTTGCATTGTCTTTTTTGGGATTGGAATGAAAATTGACCTTTTCTAGTCCTGTGGCCACTGCTGAGTTTTCCAAATTTGCTGGCATATTGAGTGTGGCACTTTCATAGCATTATCTTTTAGGATATGAAATAACTCAGCTGAAATTCTATCACCTCCACTAGCTTTGTTCATAGTGATGCTTTCTAAGGCCCACTTGACTTTGCATTCCAGGATGCCTGGCCCTAGGTGAATGATCACACCATCATGGTTATCTGGGTCATGAAGATCTTTATTGTATAATTCTTCTATACATGTACTCCCAGGGGTGCATGTTATTAAACCTTTGTGTGATTTTCTCCTGTTAATCTGTCTCAGGTCTATTTAATTCTTAGGCAAGCCAGAAGAATATAGAAGGGTTGAAGAAAATCTCTTGGGCAAAGGGTTGAAGAGAACACGGACAGTATGTTCCATGTCAGGTAGTTTTAGCCATGCCTGACATAACTCTGCATTGTTCACATCAAAACCAGGTACAGTGTCTAGAAAGTTGCCTAATCATGGACAGACAGAGACTGTCATACATAGTGAAGTAAGTCAGAATGAGAAAAACAAATATCACACAGCATCATTTATATGTGGAATCTAGAAAAACAATGCAGATGGACTTACTTGCAAAGCAGAAATAGAGACAAAGATGTAGAGGGCGGACGTGTGTATACCAAGGCGGGGAGAGGGGGTTGGACGGATGCGGAGGTTGACATGTGTACCACTGACACTATGTCAATTACGTAGATGACTAGTGAGAACCTCCTGTGCAGCACAAGGGACTCGACTCAGTGCTCTGTGGTGACCTGAATGGGAAGGAAATCCAAAACAGAGGGGACATATATACTCCATAAAAATATAATAAAAAAAAAAAAAAACTTTGTGAAAAAACTATCAACAGCTCCTCCAAGTGGACACATCTCAAGCACTGCAAACTTGCCAGCTGAGGTTCAGTTTTACTCAGTCTATCTGAAGTAGTTTTTAAAGGAAGGTTAATTTTTAAGGCTAATTTTTAAAGGAATTCTCACTGGCATTATTTACAGTTCATTGTTACATAACAAGTTATTTGTGTACTAGGAATTTTTCATCTTTAGCAACGATAAACATGAGGTTTGGATACACGATCAACAGGCTATAACCTTTTTTTAAGGATTCGCTAGCTTGTAAGGGGTGTTGCTTCTTGGCCACAGCCATAAAATACTTACTGGAGTAAATAACGGCATGCACATGGCATGGTCAGGCCATAAGAACCTATATTCCTCTCTAGGCCAAAATGAAACACATTTCCTCCGTCTGAATTCACTGAATACGCTGGGAGAGATCCTGTAGCCACGTGGTGGTTCTCTATCCAGTGCAAATGACAGAAAGCAACGTTCACTCCGGCAAACCCACTTAGCAAACTTACTACCAGGCACAGCCTTTAAATCTGCCCCCCGATGACCCTTCACCTTCTACCCTTTGGATGAATTTATTAGGGTCAGTGTCAGAGAAAGCTGTAAGAGAAGAAAGGTGCATTTCCTGTGTCAACACCTCCATTTTACTGTAGGTGACGTCATTTCAGCTCAAGACCACACAGCCCTCCCATCCCAAGCTGGTCAACTTCACCCTCAACCCTGTGGCTCCGTGCTCAGTCCTAATCTACACCCCTGCCTCCATCATAACCCACACAGGTCACGAACATACATCAGTAAGGCTGAGCAGTTGCACACCACCCCCACCTGGAGCAGTGGGGTATTTACAGAGGCATGTGAAGACCAAAGCATTCATTAGAAATCAGGAAAATGGAACTTCCTGGGGACCCAGGGGCTAAGGCCCCATCTCCCAGTGCAGGGGCCCAGGTTCGATCCCTGGTCAGGGAACTGGATCCCACATGCTGTGGCTAAGAAGGTCCCCCATGCTGTGACTAAGGCCCTGTGCACCAAGCACATAAATATTTATTTTTAAAAAAGGAAATCACAAAAATGCTTTGACTCAAGGGCTGTGGTGCTTTTCAAGCCACCATAAAGTGGTGACATAAATCAACACACCAAATTTTTAGAATGACGATCAGAGGCCACCTTCACTGCCATTTTGGAAGCAGAAAAGGGATGAACTGAAGTGAAACTCACTTAGTCAGGTGCAGCTCTTTGCGATCCCATGGACTGTAGCCCACCAGGCTCCTCTGTCCATGGGATTTCCCAGGCAAGAACACTGGAGTGGGTTGCCACTTCCTTCTCCAGGGGATCTTCCCAACCCAGGGATTGAACTTGGGTCTTCTGCATTGCAGACAAGATTCTTTACCGTCCCAGCTACCAGAGAAAAGGGATAAGCCACACTAATATGACTTTGGATAGAATGCAGGTTTCCCAGACCCCCTTCCTTCATTCAGCTCCTCCTAAGACTGTCCAGGCACTGTGCTGGGTGCTGCAAGCTACGTGGACCACATCACTCTTTGCCGCAATGGTCAAATTACAGTGGGGACAGACACCTACACCAAGAGTCACCATATAGTGTGACAAGCATTTAACAATTAAAGCTACCTAACACGGATGACAGGACCAGGCTGTGCAGCGGAAGGAAATAAGGGTGGGAGGATTCCGGGAAAGCTTTCCAGAGGAAAAGACGTCTGGGCTTAACGCCTGCCAGACAGAGAAAGGGCGCGAGAGATGGGAGGAGGCCGGTCAGGAAGATGGATGGCAGGAGGGTGGGAAAGCCAGTCTTCAATTCAAAAGATTTCATCTCTATCCCTCGACCCAAGGAACTCTGGCAGCCTGAGAGGAGGCCAGGCTCACGTGGGCTGGCTCCTGAATTAGAGCGGAGCGCCAGCTCCTGTTAACACCACCGCAGCCCCAGCAGCTGAACCCAAGTTACCACATGCCTGCCCTCCTGGGACAGCCTCTCCCCAATGCAACCTGTCAACCTGGCTGACTCTCACATCCAGAGGGTTCCAAGGAACGGGCAAGAGTGCCCCCAGGATTTTTTTTTTTTTTTCTCACAGAATTACCTCCAAACAGTGTATTCTGTTACAAAATTAAAAACTCTGGGCCAATTCTGACCACATATTTTGGGGGGCACAAATCCACATCCCCGGTTTTATTTTGTTTTTCCAAGAAAATCATAATTTTAGAGCTTGCTTCCAGGCTTTCAGATTTCAGTTCGTATTTCAGTTGGCTCTGTATATTCAAACCCTGAATACAATGGGCCCAAGTCAAAAGTTTCTGCTCCCAAAGTGGAAACTTGTCCTCCCTGGTGGATTTGGTGAGTTTGCCATCTTCCCAGTTTGGTGTGGCGCTGCTTTTACAAATGATGAGCATGAAAATACTTCTATCTAGGAGAATCAAATGGTCAGGTTTATTAAAACATCACAGAAGCCACTAATGAATGGAGACTCAGAGTAGCACCAGCAGCAGATGCTCTCTGTCACATGTCCTGGGAGCTGGTTAAACACCCTGGACGTTCACCAGCCATGTGGCCCTTCCTACCACACCCTCCACTTCCTTCCAAGAAAGGACCTAAAGGAGCCTCTGTTATAAACCGCTGTCACAAAACTCATCTTTTATTACTCTGTTCTTACATCTTCTCGGTGGGAAAAAAGATAAATGCTAGAGTTTGGGGCTTTCTGGAAGCAGATTTTAATGTGCGTAAGCTGCAGTGCATGTGTGCCAAGTCACTCAGTTGTGTCTGATGCTCTGTGACCCCATGGACTGTAGCCCACCAGGTTCCTCTGTTCATCGGATTCTCCAGGCAAGAATACTGGGGTGGATTGTCATGCTCTCCTCCCGGGGATCTCCCCGCCGCAAGGATCGAGCCTGCGTCTCTTCTGTCTACTGCGCTGCCAGGCTCTTCAGCCCTACCGCCGCCTGGGAAGCCCCAGGTGGAAATACGGAAATGTCCCAGCTGTAATAATGTCAGATGCCAGTGTCTAGGGCTTCTTAGTAGGCTGCATGCTAACATTTTACTAACTGTGTAATAAAGGTTTATTTAACCACCAGGGCATGGCTGATTTATGTACAGTGGCTCATTCTACTCTCACTGGACGAGGCCAGGAACAACAGAAAGTGATACCTTAACATTTTATTGCTTGCCCCTAAACACTGCACGCACCCCAGTTTTATGCCAGTCAGTTCTCAGATTAACTGGAAGACACAGACCACACAGAATGCTTGAAGATGTCTGTCCAAATATCACGTGTACCAAAGCAAACAAAAAAGTGATGTTAAAATAGCATGTTACCAAAACCGCTTTTAAATGAGATGACTTCTGACTATCCAAAGGAAGAAAAGTCATTTTTCTTCTTCATCATTTGAGGATAGAAGGAAAAATGTCATTTTGAAAAAGCGTTGAGTTCCCTAGTTGAGCAACTCCAGACCGAGAAAAGGATGAAATTACCTCTGAGAAGTAAACTCAAGTGGTTTAATGCTATAAACCACAAGTTTCTACCAGAACTGTATTTAAAAGTGGTTTCATAGCTCCAGTCTGGATTCACTTCCATGAAAGTCGAAGAAGACTTAAGGCACGCCTGATTCTATTTTTCCACTCATGAAACTGTCAATTTCACGAAAGACACTGCAGAGGGTTACACTGAAGCTCAACATGACGCACAGGGAAGCAACGTGGGACGCTCAGCAGGAAAGTCGCGAGACCGTCCGCTTTACCGCAAAACATTCAATGTTGAGTTTCCATAAAATTATGAATCTTGAACTGGGTTATGTTTTGTCCTCTATCAAATACATATGCTGACCTGAAAGAGCCCTGCAGTTTCATACCTGATTAAGTGTGGCTTAAAAGATCTGATCACAGAGCATGAGAGTTATTAGAAACCTTAGATAATCACTTCTTTCTTTAATGATGGGGAGAAACTGAGATCAAGAGGGGCCCTCCCACTGGTTTTCTCCTTCCCCGCCTCCCAGGCCCCTTCTTCCTCCTCTTCAGTCCTCAGCTCACAGCCTGCCTGTCCCCAGCTCCACCCCCATCACAGGAACTCTTCCCCCCGACACGACTGTCTTTTCATCTTGGAGCTTCCCTTCCCATACCCCACGCAGTGGTCCCCTGATTGTCTCACTGTCTCTGGTGCCTTTGCCTTGGGAAGCTCTCCTCTTCGAGCTTCGCCTCCAGTGCTGGTGGCCAGGGCTTTGACACGGATCCTCTAACTTCTCCATCCACACAGGCTCCACCAGGCGGATCCAATTCTTCCGCAAAGCGCTGTGTACCCAAACCTCCCTCCAGAGCATCAGGCCCTGGTCTCCAAGTGCTGACCTGAACCTCTGCCCTGCCTATCGCACAGATTTCTCAAACTTGCCATGTCCCAAACGGACGGCCTTCTAGCTCCTGCCTCAAACCCCTCTTCCTCCCAGGATTCCTAAATTAAAGAACGACATTCTAGCTGTCCAAGCCAAACCCCGACATCTCATCCAAAACTCCACCTTCTCTTCCCTTCCTCAGCCCCAACGCTCAGTGAATCAGTAAGTCTTACGATCTTATTTATCAACCACCTCTCTGCTTCTGGGATTCCCCGGAGGTCTAGCGGTTAGGACTCCGCACTGCCGCCTCAGGGGCAAGGCTCGCTCTCTGCTCAGGGAACTAAGAGCCCACATACCTCACGGTGTTGTCACAAAAGGAAAAAAAAAAAGCTCCTTTGCTCTGTCCATTTATTTCTATCTCCACTGCCTCCATCCTGGCCCAGGCCATTGCATCAGCCTCCGAATGGTTCCCCCCTCCCTTCAATTCAGACTCTTCCCCAACATATCCTCATCAGAGCAGACAAAATGATCTTTCTTATCAATTTTGTTGCTAAATCCCTTCTACGTCTCCCCAGTGATCTTAAAATAACACCAAAATCCTAACATGAGTTGGGGCTCTGCGTTGTCTTGCTTCCACCTGCTCTGCAACAGGCACAAATGTCCCCTCCATGGTTCTCAATGCAGCCTTTTTATGCATCCATTTCCTCCAGAAGGCTTAAAAACATGTAAACGCACGGGCAAGCACACAGCCCAAAGTTCAGCGATGTGCTCTACTGTGAGCTCTAATCTGGCCTCTTTTCTTTTGCTGTCCTGATTCTGCCATCTCACCAGGATGGATCTGCTCATTTATGCACACACCCTGGAGGACCAGAGAAATAATTACTGGTTTCTAGAAATACAGCAGCTATTTCTGTTTTCTCTTTTGACACTTCTCTTGATGCCCAAGTTCTACAAACCAGACCCTTCCACAGAAGGGAGCTCTTGCCAAAGGAAACATCTGACATCTTGTTAGAATATGAAAGTGCCACAGAGAACAAGGAATAGAGGGAAGATGAGAGAAGCAGCATCTCCTCTTAAGACAACTTACCATCCAGACCCCGCCAACAGCAATCCTAAGATCACAACTAACAAACTCAAATTGCCAATGGCTTACCAAGTGCCTCTTGGGAAAAAAAGCAGTTGTTAAGACAAATATACCAATGGTTCTAAAGAATATCAGAAACTTTTGAGAATCACTGAGAGAACTTTTGTAAAGTACAGATGGTCTCAAGTAATCCCTGAAGCCTCTGATTCAGTAGGTTCTAGATAACGCTGGAGCATACTGCTTAAGGCCTCCCAGCCATTGTGATGCACAAAACATTTAGGAACCACTGAGACACACGTCCATAATAAACACCTAGGAAATGTGCTCCAAGCATCCTCCAGAGTGTCCATGCTCTGCAACTGCCCTAAGAAACCTGCCACAGGAATTCCAGAATTCAAACTCTGCAGGTGAAGAAGATTTTCCAGAGCTTCAGGAAGCATCAGCATGCCAGCCATCAGGGGTAACAATCCACAGCTAACCCCTCCCTCATCTGGAGACACAGGAAATGCCAGGATGTAGCTCTGAAATAAACAAACAAGAATCTATAAAAAGAAAATAAATCAAGACAGTTACTATCCTTGTTTCTGATGACAGGGAAAAAAATGGGTGATTTTTTTCATTTTCCAGATATTTCAAGAATGTAGGCTTTAAGGAACTCTGCAGGTGTTTTTCCAGTATTTTGATATGCTACTTTTATAGTGAAAAATAAAAGTCTTTGGATTCACATATTTCTGATCAAATCTTTGCTCTGTCACTTACAAGTTGTGCAACAGTGGGCAATCTGCTGACTTCTTTTGAACCTCAGTTTCCTCTGATGCAAACATGAGAATAATGCTAAGTAGGAAAAGAGAAAGTTCTCCACTGAATCAGACTGGCCCACAGGCGGCTGCAGAAGGGGTGTGACTTTCTCAGGGAGAGGAGAATGGAGGGTAAATCAGAAGTGTGCCTGGCAGGGGCGCTCTTTAAGGAGGGCTGAAAGACACTCTGTATTGGTAGGAGTTGCAGCTAGAGACAAAATAAATAGATAAACCAAAAAACCACTAACAGTTCATGACATTAACTCTCTGGTTTATGCCTAAGGCTGGGCCATTCCACCAGCCATGCCTCAGTCCCTGACACAGAGTTTTATGGAACAAGAGATAACAGAGAGTGGAAAAAGTGCTTTTAAGTTTAAGTGCTTTTAAAACACTTAAATACATCAGTCATATGAATGCTCATATTTCACCTGGAGGAGTTACCTGAAGCAGCCAGAAAACCCAAAACAGTAAACCAGACTGAGAGAACTTCAGGGTGAACACAACAGGGATACCTCCCAAACACACCCATGAAGGCTGGGCCAAAGACCATCGAGGGATGCAGAGGTTGGGAAAGATGACTGCAGATCAGTGCTGGTGCTGGGCTCCAGGGCACGGCTGCACGAGCGTCACCCTGGGTTGTATTAAGCTGATCCTATGCCCAGAAGATTATTTCACATGTGTGTAAAACAGCTAGCACATACTAAGAACACAAAAGATTTTCTCTTTTCCTTCACACACCATTTATCCATTGAGTGGGCAATTGTCCTAGAGAAAAAACTGCTACCCTTCCAGGCTCGAAATACACAAGAACGTCAGGCCCTGGTAGGGAGATGCCAAAGACGCTTCATTACTCCTCCTGACACTTTAAACGACTCTCATTTGTAGTGCTAGCCGCTGACTGCATTAAACCCCAAAGGATGCAGAACGTGTTTATTTTGCTTTTCTGTCACAGAAGACAGCGAATGAGGCGCACTTGCTTCTGCGTAATGTCCGCTCGGTAACAGACAGTCAGGCACCGGGGCGACACCCAGCCAGTCACAGACCATGCAGAGCATGTAGGGAGCCAGGCTCAGTCTTCTGCCTGATTCCCCGTCTCTGCAGGGGAGCTGGGAGAGCACAGGTGTCTCTGCTTTCCTGAGGTTATTTAGAAGTAGTGTTTCAACCTAAACGTCCATCAACAGATGAATGGATAAGAAGATGTGGTACATGTATATACAATGGAATACAACTCAGCCAGAAAAAAGGGCAACTTAATTGTGCCATTTGCAACCACTTGGATGGACCTAGAGATCATCAATACCGAGTGATGTAAGAAAGAGACAAATATACGGTATTGTTTACATGTGGAATCTAAACGATGACACAAATGAGTTTTTCTATGAAACAGAAACAGACTCCCAGACAACCCTTTCCTCACAACAGAGAACAGACTTGCCAAGGGGAAGGGATAGAGTGGGATTTGGGGATTAGCAAACTAGTATATACAGCAGAAATGAACACAGCAGTGCAAATAAATTACACTTCAACTTAAAAAATTAAAGCATAAAAGTAGTGTTTCATACACATTATGCTGAACATCCCCATGATACTGGGGTTATCTACTCAACATCTCTTTCCTAGGAACTGTCTGTCATCGGCATAATAAAGTCCAGAGCAACTATCTTAATAGAGGTTTGCTGCAACAACGGACTCCAGGAATAGCTGCCAAGGCAAGCTGAGACAACAGGCCTCCTCCAGAATTTGGGACAGTAAGAAAACTTGAGGATAGCCCCTCGAGTTTTTCTGATGCTTCGCTCCCCGTTATGAGAGATGAACCTGTGCGGAGTGAGAGGCAGGGGCCGGGGTACAGCCTGGTTCCAGCTGCCTGAGCCCCACTGCAGCCCTGCTCTTCCCAAGGCCTTGCTGTTCAGGTCTTCTTGACCCCAGGAGGGCTGCCTTTATCTGCCTTTGATGATGTTGTAGCTGTGGTTTCTAAGTCAGCCTGCGTCCATTTCTGTCGCATACATCCTGACATCCTGAGGAACTTAAGCTAATACTTAATAATCAGCTTCCCAGCTCAGTTATCTAAGTGAAAAAAATGTTGCTATCGTTATTCAGTTGCTAAGCTGTGTCCCATTCTTTGAGACACCATGGACCGCAGCTCACCAGGCTCCTCTGTCCTCTAATCTCTCCCAGAGCTTGCACAAATTCATGTCTATTGAAAAATCACTTGGTCTGATCTTATTTTTAGTCTCTTTCTAAAGTATTTCTAACCATCCAACCAGGGATATTAGCACTTCCTGGTCTTACTTATATACTGTGAACACAGTAAGTATACTGCATACAATTCAGTAGACAGACAGTCCCTGACTTACAACAGTTTGACTTACGATGAGAAATACACACTCAGCAGAAGCTGTACTTTGAATTTTGTCCTTTCTCCTGGGCTAATGACACGTGGCGTGATATTCCCGTGTGATGCTGGGCAGCGGCAGCAGCCACAGCACCTCGTCAGCCAGGTGATCGTGAGGGCAAACAACTTTCAACCTTTCTGGTTTTCACTTTCAGTACTGAATAAATTACAGGAGATATTCAATCCTTTATTGAAAAATAGGCTTTGTGTTAGATGATTTTGCCCATCTGTAGGCTAATGTTAGGGCTCTGAGCATGTTAAACGTGGGCTAGTCTGAGTCGTGGCTTCGCCGGTGGTAGAGAATCCACCTGCTGATTCAGGAGATGGGGGTTCGATCCCTGGGATGGGAAGAGGAAAATGCAGGAAAAGGAAATGGCAACCTACTCCAGTATTCTTGCCTGGGAAATCCCATGGGCAGAGGAGCCTGGCAAACCACACACCATACGGTCGCAAAAGAGTCAGATGTGACAGAGCAACTAAAGAACAACAGGCTGAGCTGTGATGTAGGTCAGGGTATTAAATGTATTTGAGTTGATATTTTCAACTATGAGTTTATTGGAACATAACCCCATCATAAGTCAAAGAAGATCTGTAGTGGTTAAGAACCTGAACTCTGAAACCAGACTGAAACTTTCAATCTCAGCTCCACCTGTGGATTTTGTGATGTGCCAGCCACATCCCCCATTAGAACTAATTTAATCCCCCGGCTCTAGGGAGTGGCGCCAACAGCAGCTGCCTAGGAAATGTCTTCTACAGAAGAGAAGACAGCGGTTTCACCCAAGGTCACAACCCTTTTCCAGGGACAATTTGCACAAAAGAAAAGCCTGCCCTGCTCCTCCCCCCGCCCCCCCCCCCCCCACTCATCCCAGCTCCGGAAAACTGCAGGGCCAGACCTGCCCCAGAACTCCCCATGGGGTTCACTAAAGCCTCTGCTGGGACTGCATCGCACCCTGACTTCTGCCAAGCCCCACTTCCTTCTCTGCCCCCAGGGAATGATCCCGGGAATGCTCCCTGACACCTCATGTGTGCAGATCTCCAGACCACACTTCCTTGGACACCCAACCCACAACAGCACACTTGCTGTGAGATCCTGCAAGTCGCTCAGCTTCTTTGTCCCTTAGTTTCCCCATCTATAAAATAAGGGTGATAATATGACCCACTTCACAATAATGGGAAGAGGATTCAATAAATGAATATATACAAAGTGCTTGGGACAGAATGGCGACCTGTATGATGTAACACCATTCAACTCTCACTCTTATCCTTACCTCACAGTAACAAGCTGACTCTCACTTCCTTTTTATACAAGTGAAATCGATTATAAAGATTAGACTAGTTCCCAAGGGACCCTAACTTTGAACACAAAGAAGTTCGGGCTTTCCAAGTCCAGACTTTCCCTGAATCATTTCCCTTCTGATTTGGTTCATTAAGAGTCCAAGGATGTAGGCCCTTGGGGCTCACAGAAGGAGATTCATCTTTTAACTGGCGCCTGTGCCTGAGACAGGGCAATGGGGGTTAGCCTTGGAGCCTGACTTTTGCCAATCTGTTGTTTTTATAAGTGGTGCTTTGTACTTGTGCCCAGAGGTGTGGATGATGAGTGCATTGCTATAAAACTCAACATAAAACACGTGAAATGGAGCCTAAATCATAAATACAAAAACTCTAACAGCAGGTTAGATTTTATGGCTCTAATTTGTCTTAAATTGACATGTAGCATGGCTCTTGGCATCACTTGGAGTGCTATATGCAAATCAAAGGTAAATATGTGCCCAGATAGTTAAATGCAGCTCCAAAGTGAGGTCAGTGTTAGTAAGTGAGCACTAACCATAATTTCTGATGAAGGGATACATTTCCTTTTTATTATTCTGTTGTGAAAGATAAGTAACATGTTTTACACTTGCTTTCACCTAGAAAGTGATTAGTGAGCATTTCAGTGAAAGTTTCCTATGAATCCAAGGCAAAAAAAAAAAAAAAAGGAGATTCTGTTAGCAAAAAAATGGCAGGATCTGAACCACACAGAATGTGTCCCTTCCACAATGTAAAGTCATCATGGGCCGAGGGTCCTGATATATCAATGAGGTGAGAATGGAGAGAAAGCAGGTATCAAAGGAGGTCAGCTGGCTGCAGCTTGGAGAAGAGGTTCTCCTGGGCAGTACTGTGGATTTTAAAGTGAAAAGTGTTAGGCACTTAGTCGTGTCCAACTCTTTGTGACTCCATGGGCTGTAAGCCCACCAGGCTCCTCTGTCCATGGAATTCTCCAGGCCAGAATGCTGGAGTAGGTAGCTGTTCCCTTCTCCAGAGGATCTTCCCAACCCAGGGATCAAACCTGGGTCTTTTGTACTGCAAACAGATTCTTCATCATCTGAGCCACCAGGGAACCCCTAAGTCCAAGACCATTGATATGTCGATAACTCCCACATCTACATCCATATCCTCTCTGTAAAATATGGGTCTCCTACCAAAAGCTTCCTTGAATGGCAAGTAAGTATCTCAAATATTGCACGATGCTTGACTTGTCCTCAAACCCTGCTTCTCCCTTGGGTTCCTCCTCTCTGTAAACGACACTAGTATCCTTGTGGTTGCTCAAGTCAGTAACCTAGGCCTTACCCTTGGTTCTCGACTCCCAGTTAATCTCCAAACATACTCAGAATCTACATGCTGCTTCCCGTCTTCAGCACTGCCTCCTGTACCCAGCTCCCATGCCACTCTCTTCTCCCATGATGCTCCAGCCCTGCTGGCTTTCCCTCTGTCCATCAACCACCAGCTCTCTGCTCTTTGCTCTGATTATCTCAGGTCACCCCAGCTTCATGCCTTTTTTGAACTCCTTCCTTTGCCTCAAGGGCAAGAACTCCTGGTCTGCACCTCAGAACCTCCTTCTTGCCACTCGAAGCTTTGCTTATGTGTCTCCTCTCCAAAGATGCCTTCCCTGATTATCCAAAATAAGGAAGACATCAAGAACCTGTATCTCCTTTAACTTGTTGCAAATTCCTCATTTCCATCTGATAGTTTCCATTGTTTATTTATCCAGAGGTTTATCATCTGTCTTTCCTATCAGACTGCATCTTACAAGAAAACAGAGTAACTTCCCTAGTGGTCCAGTGGATAAGAACTCACCTGCCAACATAAAGGACATGAGTTCAATCCCTGGTCTAGGAACATTCCACATGCCGTGGGGCAACTAAGCCCGTTCTCCGCAAATACTGAGTTCATGCTTCAGAGCCAGGTGCTCCCCAACAAAAGAAGCCACCACAAAATCCCTGCACTGCAAGGAAGAGAAGCTCAGCTGCAACGAGAGAAAGCCTGTGTGCAGCAACAAAGACTCACCACAGACAAAAATTAATTAACTAATTTTCAAGAAAAGGTATCACTAAAAGAGAGAGAGAGAGAGAATAGGGACCCTGGCTGCCTCTGTCCCCACTGAATACCCTGCCAAAAGGAGGACCCTGCCAGAAATACAAGTTCAGCAAGTATTTGTTGAATGAGTGACTGGGTAGTAGTCACTGAAAACTGGACAATCAAGTCTAAAGCCAGAGCTACTTGACAAAGGAAGGCATGTGTCAAGTCTGCCATACTCTGGGTTCTATGTTCAACACGTATGTGTTTTATCTTATTTAATCTAATCCACATCTCTCTGAAGTGGACTGTGCTATGATCATCTCAAATGTCTACGTCAATGAAACAAAAATTCAGGGAAGCTAAGTAATTTTCCCAAGTTCAGACTGCTAATAAATACAAAGCTAGATCTGGCTGTAGAACCCAGACCCTTCCTACAGTCACGCTGGTTTGCTATCAGCTTATAGTCTTGCACTCATTTCTCTTTTTTATTGACAATGGGAAATAGGTAATCAAAATGAAAATTATTTTTCCATATCCCACATGTGCAAAATTTCTCAGATCCCACTTATATCCTATGCAAAGAATTACCAGTTCTCTGTTCTTCATACTAATAAAGGAGAAAAGAGATTTGTATAGGAATAAAGTTTAATAGTAAAAATGTATTTTATGTTTGTCTATGGGAAAGAGACAAATATAATTTTAGCGCATTGAGCTAAGCTAACCTGTGGTTGAAGCTTGTAGAGAGACAGGCTGGGTTCACGCTTCCTCCATCTCTCCTCACCTCCTCCTCTGCTTCTGTCCGCTTCTCCTCTTCTTCCTCCCATTCCTCCTCTGTCGTCTCCTCTCTCTTTTTATCATTAATACTGCTCCTGGAATTTATATCATAAATGTTATCTGGGGAACACAAGCTGGGGGAACCACGGACAAGAGACATGGCATCTCTGTACTTCATTTTCTCCCACTATACACCCCAAGGGATCCCAACTGTTCCCACATTTGTGGGGATGGTGGGGAAGAAAAAAAAATCTGTAGACCATTCCAGAGTTCCCAAAAGTAAAACAGTGGTCCATAGATGGATATCAATTCTCCATAGATGGATTCCGTTGCTTCTCTGGAATGTAGAAAGCACAGCACATTTTTACAAATAGGACCATTTTTATCTTTTGGCCCACTACACGTGAAAAGCGGGGGTGTTACCAGATGGCCTCTAAGACCCTTGCCAGCTCTAGCCTCCCAGGAATCAACCAGCAGAATGAAACAACTCAGGCTTTGAAGTAAAACAGACTTAAACTGCAACAGTGACTATCTCAGAACCTCTATTACTCTGTAAAATTGACATAATAAATGTACTTCTCATCGTGGTTACAGAGACCAATGAGGCCTTGCTATAAGGACCAGCACATACATATTTAAGAGGGGCCCACTTTGAATTGTGTCCTCCCCAAAAAAAAGACACACTGAAGCCCTGAACCCTAAATAGCTCAGAATGTGACCTTACTTGGAGACAGGGTCTTTTCAGAGGTAATCATGTTGAAATGAACTCACTAGGGTGGGCCTTGACCCACCATGACTTACAGAAAGTCATGATTTTAGAAAAAGAGAAAATCCGGACACAGAGATAAACATGTGCACAGGGAGGATGCTGTATGCAATGAAAGCAGAGATTAAAGGGGTGTACCTGCAAGCCAGCAACCCCACAGATGGCCAGCAAAGCCCTGGAAGTGGGGAGAGAGGAAGGGAACAGGTTCCCCCTCGCAGCCTCAGAAGGAGGCAAGGTCCACTTTGCCAATGCCTCAGTGGTGGACTTCAGCCTCCAGAACTGAGAGACAGTACGTGTCTGCTGTTTAAGACACTCAGTCTGTGGGACTTGGCTACAGCAGCCCTAGGAAATGAAGACACGATTCTTAGAGGCTAGTTTCTCCTGATGTATTTGTAGTATCTTTTCTACCTAGAAGTCAAAGTTTTTCTTATGTTTTTGACAGCAAGCTCAGTGAGCAAAGGATTTTAGAGTCACAAGTAATATAAAATGATATTGGTTGTTATGATCTAAAATTCACTCTGACATTTTCTACGCTGTTATTTTCAATCTGGTGGTGACCTACTAAATTAATTTCACAACCTGCCTGAGAAACACTAAGCTGGACCTCAAACTCCTTCAGAACAGAGAGTCTTCTCTGTTCTCCTTCCTCTAACCCAACACTGGACTTGTAGAGAGTAAATAAACCTTTGATGACTGACGTTGAAGGTCAATATATATTCGATACCTTTTTAGGCCACTACTTGGGGTTTTGTTAATAAACCTCTGCCAAAATATTCAATGGCAGTGGGAATTTTGAAATGGTTGTTTCCTTAACAGAAACACACTCACAGACACAGAAAACAAACTTAACGGTTGTCAAAGGAGAAACTGGGAGGGGGGGATAAATTAGGAGCCTGGGATCAGCAGATACACACTACTATACGCGAAACAGATAACCAACAGGGTCCTACTGTACAGCACAGGGAGCTCTATTCAATATCCTGTGATAAACCATAATGGGAAAGAATCTGAACAAGAATACAAACGTCTATCTGAAGCTCTTCGCTGTATGCCAGAAACGAATACAACATTGTAAGTCAACTATACGCCAAGTTAAGAAAAAGACAAACTAGATCTGGGAACTGTTCATGTGCCAGAACAAATTATCACTCCCCTGCCCCTGACACTGCCCGGGAGGACCCAGCAGCCAATGCCTCAAGCTTTTCTACTGGGGTTAGAACCACACTCCCCCCACAAAGCCCGCCTCGCTACCCTGATCCCCAAGGCAAACGTGGCAACCTCAGAGCCTCACCTCTGCAGCCTTCACAACATGATCAGCTGTACCTATGCTTTGAAAACTTACAAAAGTAAGACATTTTAACTGTGTGTTTCCATTCTGACTTCCATGGTCTTTCCCTAATGCAGGGTGGTGTGGGAGAGGCCTCAAGTGGCCTCAGCTCTTCCTGTCAGCCAAGGGAGGGCTGAGTTTAGGATATACTTGTGGGTGTAGTGGGAACTATTTGTTCCCACTATTTGATTCACAGTCAGTTCTGAGGTAGTAAAGTTAATCCTCCAGTGGAAGAATGGCTTTGGGGAATTCTAATGCCCACTCTGCTAACTCACTCAGCCAAAAGTTGCATCATGATGTCAATGCTTCCTATAGTCCCCAATGCCAGACAGATGCAGATCATGGAGGAAAAGCATCGTATCTCTCATATTTGAAAGAAACTCAATAAAAACTTTGCTAAATTTGACAGCACTCAAAATACACATATTACTAACAAGTTGGAAGTTGAAAGAAACTTGCCAAAAGACAAACAATGAAAAATTAATAAAGCAAAAAATTAATTTAAAAGCAATAAATTAAGCAAATACAATGAAATACCAATAATCTATTATAGAGGAAATATTTATGCATCTGCCTATTCTCTCTGAAATAGTAATTGGAAATAACGTAGGCAAAAAATTGTAATAAAAACTCCCAGAGGTGTCAAGAAGTATAGCAACTGCCGTGCACAGGAACAATAAATAAAGTCAGCTTCATGGCAGGAGATCTCAGAAAACCACACACACACACACACACACACCCTTTCTGAAAGAAGGGTTTACCCTAAAGTGAAATGTATAGCTTTTGCAATTGCCGAGGATGTAGGGAAGACAGGTAGGAGATGGAGAAGGCAGATAAATACAAAAGGACTCTAAAGGGGTAGTGAAATATAGGCAAAATACCTCAAAACTAACCAAGACAAAGGATTTCTCTAAAGGGAATGGCTATAAAAACCTAGGCCAGGAAAGTGCAACTCATTCTTTCTCGAAAAAGTAGTAAAAAAACCTCAATACAAGAATATTACGAGAAAAATGAGAGGAAAGAGTAGCAAAATTTACCAGACAAAAAACATCCACCATGGAAAGGTTGTCATGGAACAGAGGAAAAGAGTGATGAAATACTTTGCCACAAATTTTTCTTAAAGTTACTTATCTAAAAAGTAAACCCATAAAGCAGATATGCAGAAACTAGAGAACAGATTGTGAGAAAACAAGAGCAAAGGGTGAGCAAAAGGATTGACATGGATGAAATATTGTGAGAACTCAAGGAAAAAGTTAAAAGAAAAGGGGCTTTAAATAAATAAGAACTAAATTAAAATGAAAGCAAGAGAAAATAAGAAAGCAAGAGGCTTCAATAGTATGTGAACCATGAAATTCCAGATGTTCAAGCTGGTTTTAGAAAAGGCAGAGGAACCAGAGATCAAATTGCCAATGTCTGTTGGACCATAGAAAAAGCAGGAGTTCCAGAAAAACATCTACTTCTTTATTGACTACGCTAAAGCCTCTGACTGTCACAACAAACTGTGGACAATTCTTAAAGAGATGGGAATACCAGACCACCCTACCTGCCTCCTGAGAAACCTGTATGGAGGTCAAGAAGCAACAGTTAGAACCAGATATGGAACAATAGACTGATTCCAAATTGGGAAAGGAGTACATCAAGGCTGCAATTTGTCACCCTGCTTCCTTAACTTCAATGCTGCTGCTGCTAAGTCACTTCAGTCGTGTCCGACTCTGTGTGACCCCATAGACGGCAGCCCACCAGGCTCCCTTGTCCCTGGGATTCTCCAGGCAAAAACACTGGAGTGGGTTGCCATTTCCTTCTCCAATGCATGAAAGGGAAAAGTGAAAGTGAAGTCGCTCAGTCATGTCCGACTCTTAGCGACCTCATGGACTGCAGCCTACCAGGCTCCTCTGTCCTTGGGGTTTTCCAGGCAAGAGTACTGGAGTGGGGTGCCATTGCCTTTCCAAAACTTCAATGCAGAGTACATCATGCAAAAAGCCAGGCTGGATGAAGCATAAGCTGGAAATAAGACTGACAGGAGAAATATCAATAACCTCAGAGGATGAGATGGTTGGATGGCATCACCGACTCAATGGACCTGAGTTTGAGCAAGCTCTAGGAGTTGGTGATAGACAGGGAAGCCTAGCATGCTACAGTTCATGGGGTCACAGAGTTGGACATGACTGAGCAACTGAACTGAACTGAAATTAAAATGAAAGCAAGAGAAAATAACTATTGGGATGAGAATAGTGATTAATAATAATTATAGATATTAAAAAAGCAATCAAAATAAGACAAATAAGAGCTTATAAGGAAGAAGGAAAAATTGGGAGATGAAAGAAAAAAGCAGGCAAAAGTTTCTACCATAATATGCAACCAACATTCCATATCATCAGGTACCGCATCCATAGATTCAACTAACTGTGGATCGAAAATATTAGGGAAAAAAAATCCAGACACTTTCAAAAAGCAAAATTTGAATTTGCGACACCCTTGTAACTACCTACACAGCTTACATTGTATTAGGTATTATAAGAAATCTAGAGATGGCCAAAGTATTGGAGCTTCAGCTTCAGCATCAGCCCTTCCAACAAATTTTCAGAGTTGATTTCCTTTATGACTAACTGAAAATTCAGCTCTTTTTTTCCCAGAAAGTTTATCAAATTATAGTTTCAAAAAATTTGTTCTGAAAAGAAGAGTTGATCAGAACAAATTCTGAAACTATAATTTGATAAACTTTTTGGGAAAAGACAGTTGAATTTTCATGTTGAAATGGCATACCATGTCCCTGACGATGTTTATCCAGAGCAGTTAGGACTAAGACAAATCCTAGCAAGATTATTGGAATCTAAAAATTAAAAGAAATAATTTCATTTGTCAGGCAAATTGACCAAGACACTGAGAAGGGAAAGAACTAGCCTCAGATCAGATTTTTTCATATCATTCAAAGCCAAAGACAGCATAGAAATTTCTAGAAGACTCTCAGGGAGAAAAGTGTGAGCAAAGGAATTTATAGCCAGCCAAGCTGTCTTTGTGAATAAAGACTACTGGAAAACACCGTTGCACATGTAATTCAGGGAATGTCTCTCTCGTGAGCCCTTCTTAAGGAAACACCTAGACAACAAATTCCTGCCAACTGAGAAATGACTGGGGAAACCACAGCAAAATGATTGCATATATTAAATGAATTTAACTGTGGGACCAACATTTAAAGAAGCGTGAGAGCTATGGGAACATCAGATTATAAATATCAAATATGTATACACTCTGTACCAAGGAACTGCCTTCGTGGTTATATTCCCTAAAGAAGCACATGTATCGAACGAGCTGTCTTCAAGAACTTTATTGCAGCATCATTTATTTAAAAAAAAAATGAAACAACCTAACCGTGAAAATCTATATGCACGCAAAACAGTATGATACAATGCTTATGTATACAGTTAAAATCAGGACTAGTTACATAATTTGCAGGGCTTAGTGAAAAATGACAATGCCTTAATACGTTTCACAAGTGCTGTCTTGACCTAGTTTTGGAGTCCTGGAAGAAAAACCTCAATTTCCCGTTAGCAGCAGTTTGCTGAACCTCCGCTCTAACCACGTCCTCTGCCAGACTCTCACTTCCCTGGGGCTGCTGTACACACACATAATCAGGGCCCCACCCCCCAGGGCCAAGTCCAACCACTAAGGAGGGCCCTTTCTTCCCTATCGTGTGAAATTATTCAGATCAGCCGACCTGCAGGGTCCCCAGGAAACCTAGCTCACCCCATCGCCACTGTGCCTTGCATAAACTGTTATATTAAACAGCTCCGGCTTCGTTACCCTATGGGGACCATCCTTTTTGAACCCCAAGTGGCATTCTTCTCTCATTTGCAGCTCTAAGGAAGAAATCTGCCCTTCATCTATCTAAGCATCAGTATGTTACATCACACCATCAAAATAATCTTTAAAACTTACAAAACTGGGGCCACTTGCCTTGTTCAAAAATAGGGAACATCAAACCAAACACAGAACCCTTCTAAACACAGGCCCTATACACACCTGTAAAGCCTTTCCTTTAAAGTTTGAAACACATGTGACTCAGAAACAATGAATTCAAAACAGTATGGACTTCTAGAGAAGGAAAGGGAATTAGACTAGCAAAAAGAATTTCACCTAGGATCTTTAATTTTGTTCAAAAGAAAAAAAAACCTGAGCCAAAGATGATGAAACATTAAGATCTGATGAAGCTATAGGTGATGGTTATATGGGTGTTTGTCATATTTTCTGAATGCTTGAACTATTTCACTTTTTAAAAACTGATGATTACAGTAATATAATTCATGCAGAGAACAGTTTACAGTTAAATGCTAGGACGGTATTCAAAATTCTTTATGATAGACTATAGAGCTTATGAACTGTAAGACAGATTTTGAAAGCAGACTACAAATGAAGGGTGAGTTAGGAAAAGTTAGAAAGTAAACGGTGTTTGGAATTGTCTGGAGGAGGGGAAATGAGGACCTGCTCATCAATGGGCATGAAATCTGTCATGGGAGATGAAAAAGTTCCAGAGACTAGCTTCAGAATAGAACATTGTGCTTATATTTAACCATACTAGACTGTACACTTGACCATCTGTTAAGAGAATAGATCTACTTTATGTGTTTTTTATCATAATAAAAAAAAAACATACATTGGAGATTAGGGTATGTCCCTAAGTTTTAATTTATCCAACACTTAAACGACACTAATAATAATTTGGTCTATTTTCAGCATTAGAGTAAGAGTCAAAGAATATATATTAATCATTTAGTACAGTCTTAATATTTACCATTGGTATAATTAGTATATTAGCATAACCGTATCATTGAAAAATACAAAGTAAGTTGTTCACAAACAAGGAAAATAGCAAACAAACCAAAAGTGGAAAGACATTATTGTAACATAAAGTGTAAAGGGGGCTGGATCAAAATAAATTACCAATCAGTTCAGTTCAGTTGCTCAGTCGTGTCCGTCTCTTTGCGACCCCATGAATCACAGCACGCCAGGCCTCCCTGTCCATCACCAACTCCCGGAGTTCACCAAGACTCACGTCCATCGAATCAGTGATGCCATCCAGCCATCTCATCCTCTGTCGTCCCCTTCTCCTCCTGCCCCCAATCCCTCCCAGCATCAGAGTCTTTTCCAATGAGTCAACTCTTTGCATGAGGTGGCCAAAGTACTGGAGTTTCAGCTTTAGCATCATTCCTTCCAAAGAAATCCCAGGGCTGATCTCCTTCAGAATGGACTGGTTGGATCTCCTTGCAGTCCAAGGGACTCTCAAGAGTCTTCTCCAACACCACAGTTCAAAAGCATCAATTCTTTGGCGCACAGCCTTCTTCACAGTCCAACTCTCACATCCATACATGACCACTGGAAAAACCATAGCCTTGATTAGACGGACCTTTGTTGGCAAAGTAATGTCTCTGCTTTTGAATATGCTATCTAGGTTGGTCATAACTTTCCTTCCCAGGAGTAAGCGTCTTTTAATTTCATGGCTGCAGTCACCATCTGCAGTGATTTTGGAGCCCCAAAAAATAAAGTCTGACACTGTTTCCACTGTTTCTCCATCTACTTCCCATGAAGTGATGGGACCAGATGCCATGATCTTTGTTTTCTGAATGTTGAGCTTTAAGCCAACTTTTTCACACTCCACTTTCACTTTCATCAAGAGGCTTTTGAGTTCCTCTTCACTTTCTGTCATAAGGGTGGTGTCATCTACATATCTGAGGTTATTGATATTTCTCCCAGCAATCTTGATTCCAGCTTGTGCTTCTTCCATCAGATCAGATCAGATCAGTCGCTCAGTCGTGTCCAACTCTTTGCGACCCCATGAATCGCAGCACTCCAGGTCTCCCTGTCCATCACCAACTCCCAGAGTTCACCAAGACTCACGTCCATCGAGTCAGTGATGCCATCCAGCCATCTCATCCTCTGTCATCCCCTTTTCCTCTTGCCCCCAATCCCTTCCAGCATCAGAGTTGCCGGGGTCCAGCCCCGGCTGATCCAGGGTATTCGAAGGAGAGACGGCTAGGCGACCTATTCAAATGTTAATTAGAGATAATAAAGAAGAATAGAATGAGGATAGCTCAGTAGGAAAATTCAGTGGAGAAAAGAAGCTGAGTGGCTTGGTTTACGCAGAAAATCAATATAACCCGTGACACCAGGTTAGCTCTGACCACGGAGGCCGCAGGCGCCCTCTCGAATAGCGGAAGGTGCCCCACCTTAGACACCTTCTCGAGTGGGTCTTAGAAGCCCAGGCAAATAAATGGTCGCAGAGGATATCCACGCTCCAGATGGACACTCAGCTGGAAGTTAAAGGGAAGAATGACATGGGGAGACCAAGCGTTGGTGAGCAAGGCCCATAGCTTTATTTTCAACAGGGGCTTTTATACCCTAAGTTACACATAGAGGATAATAGGGGATGCAAAATCAGCAGTCTTTGATGCTTATCAAAAACCAGGGTTTCTTTCCTGCAGATTTATCGTATACAAATGGTTTAGGTGATTTACATCATCTTCTGGCCAGAGGCCTATTAACATTTTATGACTCTTGACAAGCACTTATCAACAAAGACTTATTTTCTCTAAGAGTAATTATTTTAAGGTTTGGCGCCATCTTCCGAAGATAAGATTACGTTCCTATAGGGTGGATGTGTAATGGGTTTACAAAGGAAAGAATTTACTACTTTAAGGGTCTAAAGTTACTAACACCAGGCCACTACTTATTTTTTCTACATACCAACTATATTAATTAATGCACATTCAAGGATACAATCCAGGGGATGTGAAAACTTGGCAACAAACATTGGCTCATCAATGAAATCTTTTACTAGTTTTATTCTGACAGTTTCTAATTCTCTGAGAGGCTCTAAGCTATTTGAATATCTTAAGCTTCCCGTGCCTCTGGAGGCTGGGAGACTGTAAACAATCGTATGCATAGCTGTAGGTGTCCGGGTAAACTTGTCAGGCGAGTTAGAGAGCCATCTGAGAGGTTTGGATTTAAACACTCCTAATTGCCCAGGAACTTTATTAATTGGAGCTGTAAGTTAACTCTTTGACAGAGAGAGCGAGATGGTGGTGGGGGACAGCCCCCAGTAAAGTCAGAGGTGAGAACACAAAGCAATAAAGTAGGCAGACTCTGGTTATTTGAGGGGTAGATGCTCGAGAATATCCGGGGGCACTCCCGAGGCTCGATCCCGCCTTTGCGTATGCCGAGCCCCCTTCCTCATGACCTTTGTCACGAGTGGAATGTCTCTCGCCGGCTCCCGGCACAGAGTCTTTCCCAATTAGTCAACTCTTCACATGAGGTGGCCAAAGTACTGGAGTTTCAGCTTTAGCATCATTCCTTCCAAAGAAATCCCAGGGCTGATCTCCTTCAGAATGGACTGGTTGGATCTCCTTGCAGTCCAAGGGACTCTCAAGAGTTTTCTCCAACACCACAGTTCAAAAGCTTCAATTCTTCGGTGCTCAGCCTTCTTCACAGTCCAACTCTCACATCCATACATGACCACAGGAAAAACCATAGCCTTGACTAGACGGACCTTTGTTGGCAAACGTGCTTGTTTCTGAAGTTTTTCCCCTTTTCTAGCAGGAAAGGGAAATTGAGATTCATGATTTCTCTGCATAAAGTCTACCACCTATTGATTTTGTTAATATTTTTCTTTTTTAAAACTGCAACATTATAGTCTGAAGACTCAGCGACACTTTGGTGTGGAGGTCTGTGAGAGAACACAGGTAAAACGGCTCAATTAGGCTAATTACCTAGATACAGGTAAGATGGCTCAAGACTGAGTGGGCTAACTGCCATCTTCCGGCGTTTTTAGTTGAGTTTTAAATTCACTGCTGAAGATGCACATGGGGCGAATGTGAGGTATCTCACTTCTTCGAAGAAGTTGAGCCATTTCCCTTCTTCAGAGAAGGTGAGGCATCTCCCTTCTTTGAAGAACGTGAGGAATCTCACTTGGAGAACGTGAGGCATCTGCCTTCTTCGGACAACGTGAGGCTCCGCACTTCTCTGGAGAACGTGTGGCGTCTCCCTTCTTTGGGAACGTGAGGAATCTCCCTTCTTTGGGAACTTGAGGCATCTCCCTTCTTGGAGAACGTGAGGCATCTGCCTTCTTCAGACAACGTGAGGCACCTCACTTCTCTGGAGAACGTGAGGAATCTCCCTTCTTTGGGAACTTGAGGCATCTCCCTTCTTCGGAGAACGTGAGGAATCTCACTCCATTTGCAGGCCGCACGTGCCCGCGGGCAGCAGGCAGGACCCCCTGGGAGCGTGAATCCCGGCTCTCAGCTCTGGCAGTCCAGGGTCGCGTCGGCGACAAGTGGCCTCACGAGACCTGACCGCTGGCGGCACGGCCGGGAACGAGATGCGTTCTGTGCGCCCCTCAGGACCGCGCTCGCCCACCCCCGCGGGGCCCTGCGCTCTGACCGACCTGCGCACGCGCGGCAAAGGGCTCGGGTGCAGCTCTCCAGTTCAGGCGGCTGTATCCGAGCGGGCAGGAGTCTGCACAGGGGCGACGGTGAGGTCAGGTGTCTGCCCCTGGGTCCCACCCCGCCCCTTCACGGTGTGCCATGGACACCTGGGTCCCCACCTGAGGCCGGGGCGCAGCGGACAGGCCTCCTGGTGGAGTGCCCGCCCTGGCCTGCCTGTGCGAAGGTGGACGTCTGAGCTGCCCACGATGGCTAGCCTCCTTGCCGCACCGTTTCCTCAAATCCTGCGGCATCTTTATTAAGCTCTTCACTAATCACCTAATTGGAAGGTACCATCCATGTCCTGTTGAGACAGGGAGAAAGGGAAGTGCAGTATCAGAATGACTCAGCCACAAGAAAGGAAGGAAATTGTGCCATTTGTACAGACCTGGATGGACCTAGAGATTGATATACAGAGTGAAGTAAGTCGGACAGAGGAAAACCAATATAGGTGGAATTATATGCATTAATTGTGGAATTAACGCATATAGGTGGAATCTAGAAAAATGGTACTGCTGCTGCTAAGTCGCTTCAGTCATGTCCGACTCTGTGCAACCCCATAGAGGGCAGCCCACCAGGCTCCCCGGTCCCTGGGATTCTCCAGGCAAGAACAGTGGAGTGGGTTGCCACTTCCTTCTCCAATGGATGAAAGTGAAAGTGAAGTCGCTCAGTTGTGTCCGACTCTTAGCGACCCCATGGACTGCAGCCCACTAGGCTACTCCGTCCATGGGATTTTCCAGGCAAGAGTACTGGAGTGGGGTGACATTGCCTTCTCCATGAAAATGGTACAGATGATCTTATTTGCAAACCTGAAATAGAGACGTAATGTAGAGAAGTAATGTATGGATACCAAGGGAGTAAGGCTGGGAGGTGGAGGAACTGGAAGATTTGGGTTGGCATATATACACTATTGATATACATGAAGAAGAAGTGAAGTCAAAGTCGCTCAGTCGTGTCTGACTCTTTGCAACCCCATTGACTATACAGTCCATGGAATTCTCCAGGCCAGAATACTGGAGTGGCTAGTCTTTCCCTTCTCCTAGGGATCTTCCCAACCCAGGGATGGAACCCAGGTCTCCCGCACTGCAGGCAGATTCCTTACCAGCTGAGTCACAAGGGAAGCCCATTGATATACATAATAGATGACTAATCGGAAGCCACTGTATAGCTCAGGGAACTCTACTCAGCGCTCTATGGTGACCTAAATGGGAAGAAAATCCAAAAATGAGTGGATATATGTGTACATACAGCTGATTCACTTTACTGTACAGCAGAAACTAATACAACATTCTAAAGCAACCATACTCCAATAAAAATTAATGCCCTGTGGGTGACTCAGCCCACCCCTCACCACTCAGTGTCACTCTCTTAGTGGGGAAAACCAAAAAAGAATTAACTACATATGCAGTTAAATATACTAAATTATTAGGAATACCATAATTATAATTATTAAATGCTTCTGAACAAGTCAGTATTTTGTGGAAAACTTTACATCACTCAGGGCTTCCCTGGAAGTTCAGACAGTAAGGAATTTGCCTGAAATGTGGGAGACCCAGGTTCAATCCCTGGGTGGGGAATATACCCTGGAGAAGGAAATAGCAACTCACTCCAGTATTCTTGCCTGGAGAATTCCATGGACAGAGTGGCCTGGTGGGCTACAGCCCACGGGGTCGCAGAGACTGAGCAACTAAGACATTATTTAGTCATTTATACCCTCACCCCCAAAACATGTAAGCAGCTTAAGATAGAGATTAGTCACTCTTAAAGAAATAAAGAAGCAGAGCCCTGGCCCCAAACAGCCAACTGATTTGTAATACAAGTGTCTTGCAAGAGGCTGGAACCCCCATTGGAAGGATGTAAATCAGTACATGCCTTCTAAGTGGTCTCAATGACATTCCCACCCCACTTAAACTACTGCCTACAAGCTTTAATGTGCCTGATTTAACACCTTCGTTAGCTCAGTACCATAAATAATGGCTTTCATTGCCTGACAATCTGTGTTGCAATAGGAGAGGTCAATCGAAATTAATAAGATGCCACACCGGAAAAGCTGGCTGCCATGTCACTCCCAGCTAAGTATTCTGGGTCAAGGGACACTTATTTCCAGAAGGAAATTAGTCCCAGAATTTCTCATCTCCTTCTTTGCAAACCAAACCCAGAGTGCCCCCCTGTGTATAAAGTGGAAATAAATGCCTACAGTTGCCATTATTACCAAGATAAGTTGATATATGAATGCTGAGTCTTCTGACAAAAATACATAATTATGCTGATAGTTTTCAAGTGCAGTGTGTTTAACAAGTTGTCATATGGTAGGCATCATTATTTACAGTCCAAGCTATGTATTGTTTATTGGTGGAGTTCCAGAAAACTCAGAATCTCAGAAATGGGAACAAGCCTAGTTTTACACTAAATTAAAATCAAAGGCCCAAATATCTATTATTCACATCTTGTAGATAGTTATCATTTGAGATTAAAAATTGTTAACAGACTGTTCAAACACTTGAAAACATCACAAAATTTACTAACCCTCACTGTGGATGTCAAAGGTTTTTCTCTCATCAGGGCTTTTACCTGAATAATTTGCCTGGGATAACTCCCTTTGGCAGCAAAGAGAATCCCTGTTTTTTTGGGGTTTTTTATTCTGTGAGCCTTACTAAGTTCTCCATGTTCAAAGGGCTTGTCAGACAAACCCAGCTCATCAACCTGCAAAGGACTTCATCAGTCAATGAAGATTAAATTAAGGTTAGGCTGTTAAGCAGAACTTCCAAAGCAGATTCCAACATAAAAATGTAAAAGTTACTAAAATAATTTATGTATTTACCTCCCGGAAAAGTCATTCATCAGCCATTTCTAAAATTACAACTCTGAAAGACGAAAAGCATCAGCGATAGAGTTTGTTTTTCAATAGAAATATTGATAATTGGTCAGTTCTGTACTTAGCCATGAGGTTTAATTTTGGAGAGGAATCTGTCTGCTTTTGTGCAGAGGATTTAAGTTCCTTATGTATTCCTGCATTCTCGTCTATTTGCTGTGCTCTGGTGTCCTCCAATGGCTGTTCTCGATAGTACTGCTACTACAGAATCTGTTTGAATCTGAGGATCACCAGGAGCCAGGTGGACAAGAGCTTTCTGAGCAAACAGTCCCTAAAAGAACCCAGTTCTCCCCATCTGAGCTGAAATCAAGTAACACTTGACGTACATCCAAAAATCATTCTCCCTAATAGACAATGAGTTCCAGAGTCATTCAGATTAAATTTCCTTTCTCTTCTTATCATATTGAATAATCTCAAAAGTTGGACCCATATGTATGAAAGTTGTTGAAATATAAAAAGAGTATGGCTTTAGAGGTATGTGGCACAGAGTTAGACTTTGGATGTCAATGAAGACACAATTAATATTGTTTGATTAGCCTGGAAAATAACTGAAGTACTCTAGAGCCCAGGGCTCCCCTGGTGGCTCAGTGGTAAAGAATCTGCCTGCCAACACAGGAGACTCAGGTTTGATCCCTGGGTCAGGAAGATTCCCCTGGAGAAGGAAATGTCAACCAATTCCAGTGTTCTTGCCTGGGAAATTCTACGAACAGAGGAGCCTGGTGGGCAACAGTCCATGGGGTTGCAAAACAGTCAGACATGACACAACAACTCTAGAGCATAAAGTTTGATTCTAGAAGAGTTTGTTTTGCAGGCCTTCTCTGGTGGCTCAGGTAGTAAAGAATCCACCTGCAAAGTGGGAGACTGGGTTCGGTCCTGGGTTGAGAAGATCCCCTGGAGGAGGGCATGGAAACCTATTCGAGCATTCTTGCCTTGAGAATTCCAAGGACAGAGAAGCCTGGTGGGCTGCACATGGGTTGCAAAGAGTCAGAAACAACTGAGAGACTAGCACTTGCTATGCAACATAAGAAAAATAAGGGAAAAACTCGTATTCGTTGACATTAATGAATAAATCAGTCTGAATTATTGAGAAGTCTGAATTATTGAGAAGTCTAAATTAGAACATATCTTTTAAATAGCAGTGCTTCTGTATTTTCTTGGCCAAAATTAGAATGTAGTTTCAATAGATAGCCCAAGTAATTATAATAAAATCTAGGGCTATTCTTGTAAATTGCTTGTGTCTAGAGTTATTTAACAACAATATGCCCCGTATATTCTTATTTCTATTTAAATAATCCCTCCATTCCCACAATAAATGTTGAATCTTGTATTCAATCAAGTGTCCCAATTTCGATCCAGAAAATATTGTGACTCAAACTGTGGGTGGAAGAAAGGGTGTGCGTGGGAAGGAACTTCCTACTAGATATATGCAAATAACTCCTGGAAAAAATAAAAGCGTGACCCTCACCCTGCTACCACACAGACATTAGTTCAGTTCAGTTCAGTTACTCAGTCGTGTCCGACTTTTTGTGACCCCATGGACTGCAGCACTCCAAGCCTCCCTGTCCATCACCACTCCTGGAGTTTACTCAAATTTATGTCCATTGAGTCAGTGATGCCATCCAACCATTCATCCTTTGTCATCCCCTTCTCCTCCTGCCTTCAATCTTTCCGAGCATCAGGGTCTTTTCCAATGAGTCAGCTCTTCGCATCAGGTAGCCAAAGTATTGGAGTTTCAGCTTCAGCATGAGTCCTTCCAATGAAGAGTCAGGACTCATCTCCTTTAGAATGGACTGGTTGGATCTCTTTGCAGTCCAAGGCACTCTCAAGAGTCTTCTCCAACACCACAGTTCTATAAGTATCAATTCTTCAGCGCTCAGCTTTCTTTATGGTCCAACTCTCACATCCATACATGACTACTAGAGAAACCATACCTTTGACTAGATGGACCTTTGTTGGCAAAGAAATGTCTCTGCTTTTGAATATGCTGTCTAGGTTGGTCATAAGTTTTCTGCCAAGGAGGAGGCATCTTTTAATTTCATGGCTGCAATCACCATCTGCAGTGATTTTGGAGTCCCTAAATATAAAGTCTGTCACTGTCTCCATTGTTTCCCCATCTATTTGCGATGAAGTGATGGCATGATCTTAGTTTTCTGAATGTTGAGTTTTAAGCCAAAATTTTCACTCTCCTCTTTCACTCTCATCAAGAGGCTCTTTAGTTCTTCTTTGCTTTCTGCTGTAAGTGTGGGGTTATCTGCATATCTGAGGTTATTGATATTTCTCCCAGCAATCTTGATTCCAGCTTGTGCTTCTTCCAGCCCAATGTTTCTCATGATGTACTCTTCATGTAAGTTAAATAAGCAGGATGACAATAGACATCAGTTAATGTATAATGCTTTCTTATATCTCACAGGTGTATATATTTCCCTACTTACTGGAGCATTATATATAATACACACACACACACACACACACACATACGTATGTGTGTGTGCTCAGTCACTCAGTTGTGTCCGACTCTCTGTGACCCTCTGGACTGTTGCCTGCCAGGCTTCTCCATGCATAGCATTTCCCAGGCAGGAATACTGGAGTAGGTTGCCATTTACTTCTCCAAGGGATCTTCCCAGGGATCAAGCCCAAGTCTCTCATGTCTCTGCGTTGGCAGGCGGGTTCTTTACCCTAGCACTAACTGGGAAGCCCATATGTGTGAATCATTTGCTCTACCACATTGTAAATCAACTATGCTTCAATAAAAGCAAATAAAATAGCCCTCTAGCACTATAAGTTATCTGTAGGAACAATATTACAAGTGTCTTTCATTTACCCATCCTTCCATCCATGGGGATTCCAAAGACTTGCTGTGGTACCTGCAAAACAGGAGATCTGGAAAGTTCCTGAGCACTGGGTGGCTGCCAGATAGTTTAATAAAATGATAAATCGCAGTCCTTAAGGAGCTCCAACAATTAGAAGTTAACTTCAGATAATGATGACTGTATCCTGAGATAAAATGAAATAACACCGGTGGCACAGCTTAAACGCAAGCGAGAATAACTCTGTAAGTGGAATGTAAACATGAAAGTATATAGGCTTGCAGGCACTTTCCCAGGGAACCAAATTACAGTTCTGCACACGGTGCTCTGAGTCCCGCTGGGCTCTCCCATCAAGAAGACAGTAGGCCCTTCCTTGGCTCTTTCTACTAAGTTTATTGACAAACACAAACTACAGAGCACAGCGAGCGTGTGAAGATGCATGCATGCAAGTCTCACATGTGGGCGAAATGAATACAGAAATAGCTGTATCAGGAGCTACCCAAGACTGGAAGCCTAGCATCTTGTGAAAGAAAATCCACTAAGTTCCTGAGAGTCTATGTGGGATTAGCAGAAATAGAGGAAGTACTAGTATTTCCTGGATGCACTTCACCAATGCCTGCAATTGTACATTTTTATCACCAGATAGTTAAGATGCTCCTCCTCCTTCTCTGGTGTGGTACCCAGCACAGATCCAGAGCAGCTTACATGTGGAATTGCTCCCATTCTAGTTCACTTAGGGGCTTCCCCTATGGCTCAGCTGGTAAAGAATCCACCTGCAATGTGGGAGACCTGGGTTCGATCCCTGGGTTGGGAAGATTCCCTGGAGAAAGGAAAGGCTACCCACTCCAGTATTCTGGCTGGTGTCACAAAGAGTCAGACATGACTGAGCGACTTTCACTTTCACATTAAGTCACTTAGAGTCAGGTGGTTAAGCTCTGGGAAGATCTAATATGATTCTCACTCACTCATGCATTAGCCTTCACAACTATGCCATTTAATAAGGCTCTTGGTGTACCTAGACAGCATATTAAAAAGCAGAGATGTTACTTTGCCAACAAAGGCCCATCTAGTTAAAGCTATGGTCTTTCTAGTAGTCATGTATGGATGTGAGAGTTGGACTATAAACAAAGCTGAGCGCTGAAGAATTGATGCTTTTGAACTGTGGTGTTGGAGAAGACTCTTGAGAGTCCCTTGGACTGCAAGGAGATCCAGTCCATCCTAAAGGAAATCAGTCCTGAATATTCATTGGAAGGACTGATGCTGAAGCTGAAACTCCAATACTTTGGCCACCTGATGCAAAGAACTGACTCATTGGAAAAGACCCTGATGCTGGAAAAGATTGAAGGCGGGAGGAGAAGGGGACAACAGAAGATGAATAGTTGTATGGCATCACTGACTCAATAGACATAAGTTTGAGTAAGCTCTGGGAGTTGGTGATGGACAGGGAGGCCTGTCATGCTGCAGTCCATGGGGTTGCAAAGAGTCAGACATGACTGAGCAACTGAAATGAGCTGAACTGAACTGGGGTCCAGAAGCTTATAACTTGTAGAGAATATAGCTTATCTCTCTGCTAAGTATCCTAACTACATGGACTTCCTTCTCTATCCTTTAGATAAATAAACCTTACTTTATTCATCCATGAGCTGTCTCTGTTTCTCCATCAATCTGAATCTAGTATTTTCATTTAACAATGCAATGATCACACAGTAATTTAAAGAAAGATAAAACCTGCATGAAAATGTCATTATGAAATTTCTATAATGCATACACTGTCTCTTGTGATAATCACATTTACTCTGCAGATTCAATAATCACACATTTCAGAAAAGTCACAGCTCCAAATAGCAAACTAGTCACAAGACATTTTGGAGTGAATATTCTGGTAGCATGACTACCTGTCTCATTCTATAGCCTAGGCTGTAGGGCTATCTGGTTCTTTTCATAATAACGGAAGAAGTTCAAAAAGGCAAGCCCAACCATGCAGGGAAGTCCATTAGCCAAAGCAAGTTACATAGCCAAGGGCAAAGCCAAGTATCAGGGAAATTTACTCTGCTCATCGTGAAGTGTGGAGAAGGCAATGGCACCTCACTCCAGTACTCTTGCCTGGAAAATCCCATGGACGGAGGAGCCTGGTAGGCTGCAGTCCATGGGGTCGCCAAGAGTCGGATACGACTAAGCGACTTCACTTTCACTTTTCACTTTCACGCATTGGAGAAGGAAATGGCAACCCACTCCAGTGTTCTTGCCTGGAGAATCCCAGGGATGGGGGAGCCTGATGGGCTGCTGTCTATGGGGTTGCCACAGAATCAGACACGACTGCAGTGACTTAGCAGCAGCAGCAGCATGAAGTGACAGATGCATGGATGTATGGATGCATGCCAAGCCGTTTCAGTCAAGTCGTGTCCAAATTCATGACCCCGTGGACTGCAGCACACCAGGCTTCCCTGTCCATCACCATCTCCCAGAGTTTGTCCAAGTTCATGTCTGTTGAATCAGTGATGCCATCCAACCATCTCATCCTCTGTGACCCTCTTCTCCTTCTGCCTTCAATCTTTCCCAGCATCAGGGTCTTTTCCAATGAGTCAGCTGTTCGAATCAGGTGGCCAAATTATTGGAGCTTCAGCTTCAGCATCAGCCCTTCCAAAGAGAATTCAGGGTTGATTTCCTTTAAGATTGACTGGTTTGATTTCTTTGCTTTCCAATAAAGGAGGCAGAGAGCTAAAGAATTGATGCTTTTGAACTGTGGTGCTGAAGACTCTTGAGAGTCCATTGGAAGGAACAAGTAGACTGAATGATTTATGAAGTTTTATGAGATCCCAGTTATTCTCTGAGCTCATTACCTGTCACTTTAAATTAATTCCTTCTCCTATCATGCATGTCATTTTCAAAGTCATCGGTCTCCAGTTCAGGATCAACAGATTAATGCTTGATTTCTATAACTGAGTAATGACTCAGTCCTATTAATATCTCCTTTCAACAATGAGGGCATTGCCCTCAGCCCCTCATATATATTCCTTCCTGTCCTTGACATTTAACTTTAATCCTAAACTGTTGAACAAATGTCCTAGAAGATGTCATAATTCTTGTATCACTTAGAATACTTATTTTTTTAAATAGCCCTTCCTCAAGTCCACATCCAAACCTTTAGTGAATTCCTCCCCACCATTCCCTACAGGACCCAATTCACTAGCCCACAGCTCAAAGATTTCCAAATTCACTTCTCCTTTCTTTTTGCTGTTCACTACAGCTACTCCACTTGAAGGAAACAAAATCCTCCCAGTATGCTAACCTTCTTAACTGTATGCTAACCTTCTTAACTATATGCTAACCTTCCTACTGTTAACAAAAAAACTCAGCAAAAACACGGAACAAAGGTTGAGTATCATATCCATTCAACGTCATTTGGAGCCATTGCTTAAAAGGTCAACTTGAGGATTATTTAAAGGCATATATTTTGTTCAACCACTTTTTACCATTAAATAAAGACCTAGATGTAAAGAAGTGACTGGTGTCTTGGATGGTAAAGAATCCACCTGCAATGTGGGAGACCTGGGTTCAATTCCTGGGTTGGGAAGATCCCCCTGGAAGACAGCATGGTAACCCACTCCAGTATTCTTGCCTGAAGAATCCCATGGACAGAGAAGCCCAGTGGGCTACAGTCTGTGGGGTCTCAAAGAGTCGCACATGACTGAGCCACTAAAACTCTTTAACACATATGTCGACATCCAGATTTTTGTTTAACAGAAAAGATAACCCAGTGCTACAGTTTACTGTCTTACAGAATATTATCTAGTTTTGTCTCTAACCCAGAAATCATATCCTAACTTTCCTTCATTAAATTTCTGAGGATACCCAGCACCTCGGATGCTCTTAGGAGCAATCACTCCATTACACTGATTTCTTCAGTATATACGAATTAATGAGATGAATAATATCTTTGACATGTGTTCATTTTAAATTTGTAAAACAGCTATGTTTTTAACTCTTTGAAAAGTGTCCCTTATGACTAATCTCTTTTTAAAAACTTTTCTCCTTCTCCTTCTGTTCCTATCAGAAATGTCTGCCACTTGTCCAAGCTTATCAGAATCCTAGCTCTCCTTCAAGTTTTTGTCCTAACTCCATTTCCCAGAAAGGATCTTATCTTCCCTTAAACAGATCGGGCATTTATAGCCTGCATTACTTTTGCTTCTTTGTGATTTCATTTATTTTTAAATGTTTGTTTTGTTTTCTTGACTGTTGCTCTTGAATTTTTGTCATAAGAAAATAAATTTAAAGTCTGCTAAACACTGGACTTCCCAAGTGGAGCTAGTGGTAAATAACCCACATGCCAAGGCAGGAGATATAAGAGATGCCGGCTCAATTCTTAGGTGGGGAAAGCCCCCTGGAGGAGGAAATGGCAACCCACTCCAGTATTCTTGCCTGGAGAATTCCATGGACAGAGGAGCCTGGTGGCCTATATAGTCCAAAAGGTCGCAAAGAGTCGGACATGACTGAAGGAGCTTACCACACATACACACATGTTAAACGCTGATATTTATAAACACAAAGAGTAGCAGCTGTGTGGCAATTCCTAGAACTTTTGAAAGACGTAACATAGTAAATCTCCTACATATGAACAAATTCTGTTCCAAGAGTATATTCACAACTCCGATTTGTTCTAAGTCCAATAAAATTAGCCTGGGCACACAGCTAACACAGTCAGCTGTATAGTACTATACTGCAATAGGCTTATCATAGTTTTCTCACAAATAATACAGAATAAACAAACACAAAAAATAAGGTACTTTAATATTACTGTTCAGTACCTTGAAAAGTACTGTAGTGCAGTCCAGCAGCGGGCAAACAGGCAAGCAGAGCCACTGCCTGGAGGAGGGAGAGGGTGGGAGATGATAAACCGAAGGCTCATCAGGAACAGAAGCGGGCGAGCTGCAATGTCACTCATGCACGACGCTGAGGGAAAGCACATTCACAGCCTTAGAAGTTCCCCACTTGGAGGTTCATGTGTAGGGGACTTGCTGTAATTGTTACCTTGGTATCTCATGAAAAGAAAAACTTTTCTTCTTTTCTTCAGATAAGAAGAAAAAAGTTGAATGAGGAGACATTCAACTTCAAAAACATATTAACACTTTTGCTACTTTCCTAGGTCAGCTTAGACAAGATCTGGGAAACGCTCTAAATAAAGTCTTTGCAAAGTGAGAAGGAATCAGCACAGATAGAAAGAAGGTGCCAGACACAGCTACGGAGTCAGCCTTCTGTGAGAAACTCACTTCTAGAGAATCACTTGTAAATTTATGTAGCACCCAAAACACTGTCATTTCAAAAAGAAGCTCAGTGGGAAGTTCCCAGGGTGGGAGTGTGAGGCTTCTCGCACTCACTCACCGGTGGACCAAGGTCCTCCTGTGTACACATTTGTTTAAGGTCTTCGCCCTCAACAGGTGGATATTGGAACAACTATACTTGGGCATAAAACAATGGGAAAATTCAATTCTGAGCTTCAGTTATAGTTTCGTGGAAAATTCTTTTTATTATTGGCTAGTTGTTTCAGCTGGAAATACAATTTAAAGACACTGCCCAAATAAAATTGAAATTCTACATTTTTAAAGCCGATTTAGATGGGGAAAAAAGATGTCCTCACTCTTAACCAAGCCCTTTAACCAAGTTTCTCATTCTGGAGAGCTCCTGGGAGGCTAGGCTGATGGGTAGATGAAGAGCAGTATTAAAATCAGGCTTCATGAACCAGGAATTTTGCCTGGCTCACTCTCACATCTCCAGGGTTTTGTTCTCAGGCCACTCCACCTTCCTTCCAAGGCCATTCTCAGAAACCTTCAGGAGCCACACACTGGCTCCTAAAGAAACTTCCAGCTTCTCATCCTGTCATTCAAGACTCTCATCATCTGACCCCAAACTACCTCTCCTAAGTTGTGGGCGGTCGATAGGCTATGCTACAATATTACTTATACTTCTTCACAGCCATATCTTGGTCCTATTCTTTTCTCATTGGAAAAGACCCTGACGCTGGGAAAGATTGAAGGCAGGAGGAGGAGGGGACGACAGAGGATGAGATGGCTGGATGGCATCACCGACTCAGTGGACATGAGTTGAAGCAAGCTCTGAGATGGTGAAGGACAGGGGAACCTGGTGTGCTGCAGTCCATGGGGTCACAAAGAGTCGGACAGGACTCAGCAAGTGAACAATGCTTTGCTCTGCTTATCACATCCTTTCCCAATCATCTCTGCTTAGTCTTCTAGGTTTTATTCAAATACTATGTAATCCTTGAAAAATTTCCCAGTCACCACAACTCAGCGTTATTTGTTTTTTTCTAAATTCCTGTATGTTTTTGTGTTGTATTGGGTTGGCCAAAAACTTTGTTCAGATTTTTCCATAAGATCTTACGGAAAAACTTGAACAAACTTTCTGACCAACCAAATATTATTTTGTTTTGTTAATCGTATAATAGGCACATGTATTTCCTCCCTTATACAATGATGAGAACAGCAATCCTTATCTCATATTACTCTCTCTGTATCCCATAGCATAATAGATCCTCAATAATTTCTTGTTGAGTGAGTGAACTGAAAAGAAATGGTAATAATGCTTTATGCTGGTTTTACAAATTCAATTTTTTAGAATTAAATCACATGACAATTTTTTATCATTTGACCATTTTTCTATTTTCTCCTCATCTGTGCTTGCATGCGTTCGTGCTAAGTCTCTTCAATCATGTCCAACTCTTTGTGACCCTTTGGACTGTATAGACCACCAGGCTCCACTGTCCATGGGATTCTCCAGACAAGAATACTGGAGTGGGTTTCCATGCCCTCCTCTAGGGGAGCTTCCTGACCCAGGGATTGAACCTGCATCTCTTATGTCTCCTGCACTGGCAGGCGGATTCTTTACCACCAGCACCACCTGGGAAGCCCATTCTCTCCATAATCAGGCAATGAAAAATCTTTAATTATCAAGTTGACCTGAAGGCTGACAAGCCTATAAAATTCTAGTTTATTTGAATCAACCTTTTGGTTTGACCTTAGCGTAACCTTCTGACGATATAGTGCAGAATCTGTAGGACACCAAGTTTCCCTTCCAAGAAAATTGTTTAACAGTTTTAATCAGAAGCTAATTGCAGTTGCCTGAAGAACCTTGGGAGAGATCTGAGGTCGGGGTTCGGGATTAAACAGTTCTTTAGAGTTTACCAAGTGCTTTCACACACACTGATGAGAGCCCTGTGGTGCAAGCTGGGTTCAGGAACTTTGAGCAGGATGTTCATTGGAGACATAGGGCATGAGGGGCTGGCAGGGGAGAAGCCAGGCTGCAGTGCCGTTATGACTAAGCCTGACACAGGAGGGTGCCTGGGGCTGGCATCACCCTGTTCATGCCAGGAGGCACCCAGGCCTTTGTACCCCTGGACTGATGGGTGATGCACTGCCCTGGGAAGCAGGCACCCTTGGGCAAGGTGGCACTCTTCAGTAGAGGCAATTCTCAAAGAGGGGTGTGGCGATCTCTCAGTGGACAACCTCTGCATTGGGAGGAATAAATCCTTCATTCCCCAGGGAGAGATTTTGGCCAATGAAGTCCAGTATCCACAACTACCTCTAAATACCAATGCATGTCATGTTCTTTCCATTAAGTACTAAAGTTTGGTGTGGCTTCTTGAGCACACATTTATTCTAGACGGCAAAGAAGTGTTTATAGTCCCACATTCCTGATATGAGTCCGAAACCTGTGTCACAGTGCTTTCCCCTAACTCCAGCGATTTTCGATTCTTGAAGCAAATGAAATGTGTGTTTGTATCTCTTTCCTTTGTGCCAGTGGTCCTACAGCAACAAGAATGATAAATGAAAAGACATAAATGAGATCTATAATTATTTTTTTATTCTCTAATATTTCCATAAAATTAACCACTGGTTTTTCTATCAAGTCTGTCCGTTAGAACATGCAGATACTTACTGCATTTATTCCTAAATATTTACAGCTGCATTGTTCACATAAATCTGTATACGAATTTGTGTTATGAAGATGATCTTACTGTACATACTCTGCAGCCAGATGCTGCCTCTTCGTGAGCTCTCTACTTGGAAAACTTCCAGAGAGGCAGTGCATGAGAGGCCAAGAGCATAGGTTTGGGATTAAACAGGACCAAGGAGGAATGGAATGCAGAGTTTAAAAGCACGGATCCTAGAGTCAGACTGCCTAGGCTCAGCTCTACCAACTATGTGCTGTGTGATCTTGCATATTTCACTTAATCTGTTTATCTCTTGGTTTCCTTAAATATAAGTGGGAAATCAATCATGGAATTCTTGTGAAAAATAAAAAGCACACAATGTATTTAGAGCAAGGTCTCAACACACTTAAACCATCATCAATTGTTATTTATTGTTGCAATTGTTACTAAAATCTTCACATTCCCAGCTTTAAAAAAAAAGAAAGTAATAAGAAAGACGGTGAGATATGTCTGGAATCACACTGTGGAGCCTTCTATTTTATTCTACTTGGGAATGCATCTGAGGCAATATTATATTCATAAAGTATTCTGAAAAGCCTGCAAATACTTGGCAAAATTGAACAAACAGGATAACTGAGGGTCTACATGGATTTATTTGCCCCTTGATATTAACTCATTAGTTTTGCTCTCTTTGCTTTGTAGCTCACCAAGAGCTTTCACATACATTGATTAGTCATTTTATCAATGATTCTGCAAAATAGCCTAAGATGATGACTGTCTCTAAATTTAAATATACAAAGTATAACCCAGAGAATTTGAGTGATCTTTTTCAACATCACACAGTTAAGCAATGAGAAGAGTGAATCCTTAGCTTCACTATTCTCAGTACACAGACAGGTCTAACATCACAGCAGCAGATGTCAACTGCGACTTTGCCATCCACTGCAAGACCCTCACCAGTCATCTGTGACTGGAAACAATACGTGAAGCTTGCAAACAACGGAAATTGAAACCCTTCCTTTTATATTTAAGGAAGTGTTGTCTGCATAAACATCTATCTCTTGCTCATATTTGTGTTCAGAAATGCTTTCTCTAGTAGAAGAAATGGCTCCAGTGGGAAGAAAAATGTTTAGGGCTTTGATACGCCTAAGGGAGTGTGTCTGGCATGTGAATGTTATTTATCAGGTAAGCCTTGGTGGCAAGCTGCATTGCATCACCTTGCCACTAAGATCTGGGACCATGTTTCCCCCTTTACATTTGCCTCTATTGACAACACTTGAATTTTGGCATCACCTCTAGAACTCTTTTTAAAGATAGAGTTAGTTCAGTTCAGTCGCTCAGTCATGTCCAACTCTTTGCAACCCCATGAATCACAGCACGCCAGGCCTCCCTGTCCCTCACCAACTCCTGGAGTTCACTCAAACTCACGTCCATTGAGTCGGTGATGCTATCCAGCCATATCATCCCCTGTCGTCCCCTTTTCCTCCTGCCCCAAATCCCTCCCAGCATCAGAGTCTTTTCCAATGAGTCAATTCTTCAAATGAGGTGGCCAAAGTACTGGAGTTTCAGCTTTAGCATCGTTCCTTCCAAAGAACACCCAGGACTGATCTCCTTTAGAATGGACTGGTTGGATCTCCTTGCAGTCCAAGGGACTCTCAAGTGTCTTCTCCAACACCACAGTTCAAAAGTATCAATTCTTCGGCGCTCAGCTTTCTTCACAGTCCAACTCTCACATCCCTACATGACCACTGGAAAAACCATAGCCTTGACTAGATGGACCTTTATAGGCAAAGTAATGTCTCTGCTTTTCAAAGATAGAGTTAACCACATATCAATTCCCTAAAATGACTAACTAGCTGCTTATAGGCTAATCAAGCCCAGGGTCTTCTCTCCTTTCCTCCATCCACCATACCTAGTTGCTTTTCTTCTTTTGTGCATAATTCTGTGGCATGACAACATTTCATCAGTAAGGACTTTATAAAGCATAAAGGACTAAACTCAGAACAACAACATGAATATTTATGTCAGGGGAGTTTGTAATTTCCTCAGTTCTGTCTCACTGCAACAAAATGAAGCGACAGACCAGCGTTACAGCCCTTGGATGGACCAGTGTTACACCTGGTCCATGTTACAGCTCAGTTTTATTCAAAAAGTAAAGGAAAATACGTCCTTGAGGCTTGAGGGCGGGCCGACCCAAAAAGACACAAAGAGAAGAGAGGCCCCCTGCCCAATTTGGGGCCCCCTTTTTATATGTTTTCTCCTCCCCCTGGGCCTGCCTTATGTAAATTGGGCTAGCTAGGAGGGCTGTTTGTTCTACCTAAGGTCCTCTCTCTGATCCTCAGACTTTCCTTTGTTCTATTTTCACAGGCTTTTCCCTTCCTTGTCTTTTAGCCACCGCCATTCTGGACTCCTTCTTCTTATTCTAATTACCTAACATTTACTTATTAGCGATTGCAGAATTGTACCCACATACAGAGACCTGCATTTCAACATGACAGATGGCCAGGTATCAGGAAAGACTGGTAGAGCATTCACCCCCAATGGCGTGCACCATTACTAAAAATACATTGATATTTTGGTCTTATTCTGCACACAACAGGACTTATAAGGAGCATTAAGATGATAAAGGAAAACCAACGTCAAGTCAACAAACTTCTATTAGTCCCCAAAGCCACAAAACATACAGTATATATTAGGGTAATGAGAAGTTCTCAAATCTTTCTGAAGATCCTTCTTTTAGCAGGGGATGCCCACCTCTTGCTTAGTAAGACTGAA
This sequence comes from Bubalus bubalis, assembly GCF_019923935.1. NCBI lineage: Eukaryota > Metazoa > Chordata > Mammalia > Artiodactyla > Bovidae > Bubalus > Bubalus bubalis. The sequence continues at coordinate 2,650,225 of NC_059157.1, forward strand.
AATAAATCATATAGGGCCACAATGTTGCTAGAAGACAATGCGGCTGATTTTTTAACAGGCTGATTCCAGAATATAATCAAATGAATCAGAGGAGCCACCTGGAAGTTTTGAAACTTAATTCAAAAACTACACATAAAAAATGAATCTCCCCTATGGGTAAATACATAAAGAAAATATGGTATATATAAGCCATGCATATATACAATGGAATACTATCCAGCCAATAAAACAGGGAAATCCTGTCATTTGTGACAACATGGATGGACCTTGAGGGCATTATGCTAGTAAAATAAGCTAGACAGAGAAAGAGAAATACTGGATGCTCTCACTCATATGTGGAATCTTAAAAAGAAAGAACGAAAAAACACTTGAAGCATGAGATAGATGGGCCCAGGCTAAGGATTTATAACTGGTTCCTGTTTACATTTCTTGGGGCAAGAAAAAGGTGGGCTTCAGGCTGGACACTTACAAGTAGCCTCCTGTTTGCACTTCCTAAAACAGGAGATAGGTATGCTCCAGGTTAGATATATGCAGCCAACCTACTATTTGCTCTCTGAAATGGAAGTCAGAGCTGAAACAGGGTAAAGACTCAGGCTTTATCTACTGTGGACCCCTTAGGATGACAGTCATGGCAGGACCAGAGAAGGACTGAGCCCTGTCAGTAAGGGACCAGGAAGTCACTTACTTCCCATCCTTGGACAAAGGAGACACTGCACACACACAGACTCCTTGGGGGTCAAAAAGGAGGGGGCCCCACCCCAGAAGAGGTGACGCCCCCCACAGACGTCTGGGCTGGAGTCCCTCTTGGAAAAAAATGGGCCTGCATGTCAGGGAGGATCCTAGGGTAGGTCAGGTCTGGAAAAAGAAACCAAGCAATTGCCTAAGGGCAAACAAAGACCCAGAAGAACTGCCCTACAGATGACTCAGCCGCCTCTTTCCCGCATCCATCCTCACTAGGAGCGGTACCCACGCCCTTTCTCTCTGGTGTGCATGGCCGCCTTACTTCTGTCCTAGCTAAGCAAGCCGTTTCCCTGTGTGCACGCCCACCTGTGGTTGTGCTGTGCCTCTAATAATAGACTTTATACCTGCATTTACAGTTTTTAACTCTGTGAGGAATACATTTTTCACTGAGGGCAAAGATCCAGGGAAAAATAGCTTCTAGCCCCTAGCCCTGTCTGGTCTGGCGGCTAGGAGTCCTGCTTCTCATCCAGGCTCCACAGGTTCAATTCCAGGGCAGGGATTTAAGATCTTGCTTCACGCCACTGCTCACTGCTGCCTCTCTGAGAACAAACTGAACTCATAGATACAGAGAACAGACTGGTGGTTGCCAGAGGCGGATGAAATGGCTGAAGGGAGTCAAAAGGTGCGAAGTTTCAGTTGTGAAATAGGGAGGGAGACATAAAGAAGGGGCTTGTGGACAGAGCAGAGTAAGGAGAGGGTGCAATGTGTGGACCAGTGGGAGGAGAGGGTGAGAAGAACAGGGAGAGTGGGCTGATACACGTGCACTGCCCTGTGTGAAACAGAAAGCTAGAGGAGACCCGCTGTATAGCCTGGGGGGCTCAGCTCAGTGCCCTCTGATGACCTAGCGGGTGGGCTGGGGAAAGGGAGGGAGGCTCAACAGGGAGGGCATATACATACACTTATGACTGAGTCATGGTTGCATCGCAGAAACCAACACAGCATTAGTGACCAATTATTCTCCACTTAAAAACTTTAAGATAATTTTTTGAAGTTCTTATGTCAAGGAAAAAATTGTAGCTATGTATGGTGATGGATGCTAAATAAACTTATTGTGGCTATTATTTCTCAGTATATATATCTATAGAATCGTTACTCTGTACACCTGAAATTAATAAGTGTTTTGACATATATGTCACTTGCATCTCACTAAAAAAAGAATGAGTCTCCCGATTCGTCTTCTCTACTGCAGGGATACCTGCCCAGGGCATTTTGTCCTGTCTGTGACTCTCTTCAAAGCAAGTAGCAGTTACTTTACTGAGTTCTTGGAATATTGCATAAACCATACAAATCATTTAACACGTTTCATCTAACATGATCCTTCACAACAGCAGCATGAGGTGGTCCAGATGGGAAAAATCCCAGAGATTACGAAACCTAACACGTGGAGTGGTCCGAAGTCCAGGGCTGGCAGCTAAGGAAGCTAGGATTTGAGCTTTCTCCTTCCCAATCACATCACTGTGCAGTCACACAGGTCCATTACAGCCAGTCAGATTCATGACTTTGCACTGTGGCAGTGAGAAACGGAATATTCCCTGCCGTATCAGCAAACAGAGGATGCCACGGTCTCCAGCAATTGCAGCCCTTCGACATGAGCCGATCAGCCCCGAGGAAACGCAGGGCTGAAAAGAATACCTGTAATCCGGCAGCTGGCAGGGGCTCCCCTGGTGGCTCAGAGGGTAAAGAATCCGCCTGCAATTCAGGAGACCTGGGTTCAATCCCCGGGTCAGGAAGATCCGCTAGAGAGGGAAAGGCTACCCTCTCCAGTATTCTTGGGCTTCCCTGGTGGCTCAGATGGTAAAGAATCCACCTGCAATGGGGGAGATCTGGGTTTGATCCCTGGGTGGGGAAGATACCCTGGAGAAGGAAAAGGCTACCCACTCTAGTATCCTGGCCTAGAGAATTCCGTGGACAGAGGGGCCCGGGGGGCTACAGTCCACAGGGTCGCAGAGTGCCTGACATGACTGAGTGACGAAGACAGCAGCTGTCGGACTGCAGCCACGGCCTGAGGAAACTCGAGGGTGTGGAAATACAGGATCCTGGCTGTATCAGGATCCTTATCCAGGATCCTTATCCTTATCCCTGTATCCTAATACAGGATCCTTAGCTGAGGTGTATAACAAAGGAATGATTCCAGTGAGTCCAGACTCTTGAATCTTCCCATTCAGAGAAAAACACTAAATTCCTTAACTTGGGATATCTGGCTTATTCAATATCAGCAGTCTGGTGATGCTCCCAACTACCTGTCCTTTGTTGCAAGACTTCTATATATCCTACCTCCTCAGAGCAGTTTCTCAAGCTGTCTGAAACGCTGTCTCCAGGATTCAGTCTTCCTTTTGCCCCAAATAAAACTGTACTTGTATAGGCCTGTGCACACAGTGGGGGAAGGAGAGGGTGGGATGAACTGAGAGAGTAGCATGGAAACGTAATTAGCACGTGTGAACTAGCTAGCCAGTGGAAAGCTGCTGTATAGCAAGGGTGCTCAACCCTGTGCTCCGTGAAAACCTAGAAGGGTGGGAAGGGTAGGGGTGGGAGGGAGGTTCGAGAGAGAGAGGACACGTGTATACTTTTGCTGAGTCACACTGTCGTGTGGCAGAAAGCAACACAATATTACAAAGCACTTATGCTTCAATTAAAAAATAAATAAACCTGAACTTGCAACTCTCGTGCTGTGCACTTTTTAAAATCAACAACAGTTTTTACAAGCTCGTGCAGACAGCCAACGATTTCCCAGGCTCCATTCCAAGGATATCGGAATAAAAGAGCTAAGTCACCAGCAAATAAGACATAGGTCCTCAAGGAGCTTTGAGGTTGCTCTTGATTAGTACCAGGCTCTTGCCAAAAGATAAATCTACCCGCAAAGGATGAAGCTTTGCCACACTGGAGATGGTTTTTGAAATCAGGGCACAGGCAGCTTACTGATGGGAGGCGTACTCAGAAGACAGAGCCTGGGGGATCAGTCCCAGACGACGCTGAGGGGCGACACGAGCACCACGATTACAGCGGTTACTCTCAGAGCGAACGCGAAGGAGGAGGATGCGCACTTGAAGCCCTGCTATGTCTGCACAAGTCCTATTGCTTGGGGATCCCTACTTTTAGTGTGTGACAGAGATTTTGGGGGCACTTTTGAGTTCATGAACATTCCCTTTCTTTGTATTTATTTGTTTATTTTTGGCTGTGCTGGGTGTTTCTTGCTGCGAGAAGTGGCTCCTCTCTAGCTGCGGCGTGTGGGCTCCTCATTGCGGCCCCTCCCTTGCGGGCAGAGCGCGGGCTCTGGAGCCGGGCTCAGTCTTGGCGGCTCCTGCACTTAGTTGCTCCTCAGCAGGTGGGATCTTCCTGGACCAGATAGAACCTGTGTCCCCTGCCTTGGCAGTTGATTCTTAACCATTGGACCACCAGGGGACCCACCGTGAAAGTATCCTTTATTAACCTAATTCATAAACTGTTCACAAAACCAGATTTCCTTACGATTTTATTTACTTTGAGTACTAACTGCAAGCTGGGCCCACTTACTCAAGTTATATTTCCCCTTAGCTGATTTTTAATCACTGAATTTTTATTTTAAATGCTTATTAAAATAGTAATGTGTGTACACATATATATATGCCCCCAAAGGAAGTAATTGCACACTATCAGTTTGATAGAAGTTGTAAAATTATATAAACTATCATTAGATTTCCCTTTCAAGCACATTATAACACAGATAAACAGATTTTTTTTTTTTAATTTATTTGGCTGCACCAAGTCTTAGCTGTGGCATGTGGGATCTAGTTCCCCAGCCAAGGATTGAAGCCAGAGCTCCTGCATTGAAAGCATGGAGTCCCAGCCAGTGGACCACCAGGAGATAAACAGAATTTAACAGAATAAAATTGGTTCATTTTATAAACAAATTTCTTGATCTAGCAATTATTTTTAAATTTGCAGCACTTACCTTTGATTTTAGAATCCAGCTAGGTATAGAGAACATGCCGAAGAATAACCAAAAGCTGATGTGAGTGTAATTTAAGTTTATGGCTACATCTTCCCATATCCTTAAGAAACAGAAATCATCACTTTTTAGTGAAGAAAAGCTTTTGATTTTTACAAAATCAGCAATGCTTTCTGGAATTGTCACAGATGATCACAAAATTCTGTCTCTTCTGGAATTAGAAAAATTCTAAGAACTTAGGATTTTGGTATAGATTCTTGATGACTTAGAGAAAAATTAAGAGGTAAGACAAATAAATTTACAAAAGTGATAAGCAAAAAGGTGAGGCAAGTAAAAATAACTCCAATAATAAGTGACAGGCACATTTCACTCTGCGATGCTTGTGGATTTGTCTGAGATTTTAAGATTAATCGGTTCTACTGTCACAGACAAGAGAATGGTTTTCCCAATTTCACTTTTAATTTTCCCTACAAATTCCACCTTTTCAATAAGGGTAAGTGTAGTCTCTACTGCTGATAAATCAGTTATATTAATTTATCCCCTAATGTCACTCAAAAGTGTTGTTGTTCAGCCGCTAAGTCATGTCTGACTCTTTGCAACCCCATGGACTGCAGCACACCAGGCTTCCCTGTCCTTCACTATCTCACAGAGTTTGTTCAAACTCATGTCTGTTGAGTTGGTGATGCTATCAACAATCTCATCCTCTGCCACCTCCTTCTCCTTTGCCTTTAATCTTTCCCAGCATCAGGGTCTTTTCCAATGAGTCAGTTCTTTCCATCAGGTGGCCAAAGTATTGGAGCTTCAGCTTCAGCATCAGTCCTTCCAATGAATATTCAGGACTGATTTCCTTTAGGATGGACTGGTTGGAGCTCCTTGCTACCCAAGGGACTCTCAAGAGTCTTCTCCTACACCACAATTCGAAAGCATCAATTCTTTGGCATTCAGCCTTCTTTACAGTCCAACTCTCACATCCATCATGACTATTGGAAAACCATAGCCTTGACTATACAGACCTTTGTCAGCAATGTCTCTGCTTTTTAATATGCTGTCTAAGTTTGTCATAACTTTTCTTCCAAGGATCAAGCATCTTTTAATTTTATGGCTGCAGTCACCATCTACAGTGATTTTGGAGCCCAAAAAAGTAAAATCTGCCTTCCTAGGGCAGCTATTTCATCCTATTTTATGGATGATACAGAAATAAGATTATGACTTGTCCAAGTTTATGCAGACTCAAAATGCATCAAGAACTGAAAATTAAATAACTAGAACAGAGTTGAGATGGCTAAAGAATTATTCAAAGTACAGACATTTAATCTCTAGGTCCAAAGAAATTATATTCTTGGGCAACTAAATAATCATTCAAAATTTTCAGACAATCAATAGCTGTCATTTTAAGTGTCTCTTAAAATTGAGACATTATCAGGACACTAGAACATTCAAGAAATATTTCACACCAATAACTGAGAATGAACTTTTCCATTAATTATAAATTTTTATTTTCTATTCCTTGAAAATGATGGGTTGTGAAAAACTTTAGTCAATGAGGCAATTTTTCAAAAAACCCAGGAACTTGGTAAAAAAATAAACTTCTTTGTAACAGGTTAGTTCAGTTCAATCTAATTTACTTGTTATTAAAATAGGAATAAGAAAATGCAAATGGAAATATACCTTCACTTTGTTAGTTTTTCTTATTTTTATTTTATCCTAAATGAAGAAATATATGTGGCAATTATAATTCAAATTAAACCATTATGTGGTATTCTAAATACTGGAGGATTTCTTGATGAGGGAGAAAATATCAAATGATGGTCTCAATGCATCATTACATCGTTTTTATTTTTTAATTACTAGTATCATTTTTCTAAAGAACTATGTATCTGATTACTCATGTGAGTCATAGATTCACGTATTTGGAACGAAGGGAAAGTGCTCTTTAGGTAGAATGGGTCTGAACACAGGAAAAGTAAATTCACATTGTCCACCTTCTCTTAGAAACACCACACTCCAGTGGTGAATACTACAAAAGGTTCTTAATTAAATCTCAGATTCATCAGTCTTGACAATTACCATATCTTGATTCAAACCAAATGCTTTGACCTTAGAATAGTGAATATCAGAAATAGGCTTTTATTGGTGAAACTTGAGTCTTGTTAAATGCCATAATGTTGCTCTCATTGGTGAAATAATTGAATGTTAAAGACTTGGGAATTGGACAAAGTTGAGAAATACTCTGTGCCCCTTCATGAGGAGGAAACAAGGCTCTATAAAGACTCTAGCCTGGTCACACCCACGTCTTGCTCCCCAAGAGATTCTGTTTTAACCTTTGATTAAGAGCATTTCTCATCATCTAGCTCCAACTATAAGGATACAGTATTCTTCTCTGGAATATCATCATGTCTACTCTAAGTAAAATATTTATGCAAGGTGATAGCCGTTGTATTTAAATGCAGAGAGAGCAGAGACTTCCTTAGGTTTACCCAATAGTTGGAGGAACAGATTACCTCTAGTTCCCAATTAGAGTTCATTTAATAATTGAGAATGCAGGAGAAATTAACAGTAACACAATAATAGTGGGAGATTTTAATACCCCACTCACACCTATGGATAGATCAACTAAACAGAAAATTAACAAGGAAACACAAACTTTAAACGATACAATAGACCAGTTAGACCTAATTGATATCTATAGGACATTTCATCCCAAAACAATGAATTTCACCTTTTTCTCAAGCGCACATGGAACCTTCTCCAGGATAGATCACATCCTGGGCCATAAAGCTAGCCTTGGTAAATTCAAAAAAATAGAAATCATTCCAAGCATCTTTTCTGACCACAATGCAGTAAGATTAGACCTCAATTACAGGAGAAAAACTATTAAAAATTCCAACATATGGAGGCTGAACCACATGCTGCTGAATAACCAACAAATCACAGAAGAAATCAAAAAAGAAATCAAAATTTGCATAGAAACGAATGAAAATGAAAACACAACAACCCAAAACCTGTGGGACGCGGTAAAAGCAGTCCTAAGGGGAAAGTTCATAGCAATACAGGCACACCTCAAGAAACAAGGAAAAAGTCAAATAAATAACCTAACTCTACACCTAAAGCAACTAGAAAAGGAAGAAATGAAGAACCCCAGGGTTAGTAGAAGGAAAGAAATCTTAAAACTTAGAGAAGAAATAAATGCAAAAGAAATAAAAGAGATCATAGCAAAAATCAACAAAACCAAAAGCTGGTTTTTTGAAAGGATAAATAAAATTGACAAACCATTAGCCAGACTCATCAAGAAACAAAGGGAGAAAAATCAAATCAATAAAATTAGAAATGAAAATGGAGACATCACAACAGACAACACAGAAATACAAAGGATCATAAGAGAGTACTATCAACAATTATATGCCAATAAAATGGACAACGTGGAAGAAATGGACAAATTCTTAGGAAAGTACAACTTTCCAAAACTCGACCAGGAAGAAATAGAAAATCTTAACAGACCCATCACAAGCACAGAAATTGAAACTGTAATCAAAAATCTTCCAGCAAACAAAAGCCCAGGTCCAGACGGCTTCACAGCTGAATTCCACCAAAAATTTAGAGAAGAGCTAACACCTATCCTGCTCAAACTCTTCCAGAAAATTGCAGAGGATGGTAAACTTCCAAACTCATTCTATGAGGCCACCATCACCCTAATACCAAAACCTGACAAAGATCCCACAAAAAATGAAAACTATAGGCCAATATCACTGATGAACATAGATGCAAAAATCCTTAACAAAATTCTAGCAATCAGAATTCTACAACACATTAAAAAGATCATACACCATGACCAAGTGGGCTTTATCCCAGGGATGCAAGGATTCTTCAATATCCACAAATCAATCAATGTAATACACCACATTAACAAATTGAAAAATAAAAACCATATGACTATCTCAATAGATGCAGAGAAAGCCTTTGACAAAATTCAACATCCATTTATGATAAAAACTCTCCAGAAAGCAGGAATAGATGGAACATACCTCAACATAATAAAAGCTATATATGACAAACCCACAGCAAACATTATCCTCAATGGTGAAAAATTGAAAGCATTTCCTCTAAAGTCAGGGACAAGACAAGGGTGCCCACTTTCACCATTACTATTCAACATAGTTTTGGAAGTTTTGGCCACAGCAATCAGAGCAGAAAAAGAAATAAAAGGAATCCAAATTGGAAAAGAAGAAGTAAAGCTCTCACTATTTGCAGATGACATGATCCTCTACATAGAAAACCCTAAAGACTCCACCAGAAAATTACTAGAACTAATCAATGACTATAGTAAAGTTGCAAGATATAAAATCAACACACAGAAATCCCTTGCATTCCTATACACTAATAATGAGAAAACAGAGAAATTAAGGAAACAATTCCATTCACCATTGCAATGAAAAGAATAAAATACTTAGGAATATATCTACCTAAAGAAACTAAAGACCTATATATAGAAAACTATAAAACACTGGTGAAAGAAATCAAAGAGGACACTAATAGATGGAGAAATATACCATGTTCATGGATTGGAAGAATCAATATAGTGAAAATGAGTATACTACCCAAAGCAATTTATAGATTCAATGCAATCCCTATCAAGCTACCAATGGTATTCTTCACAGAGCTAGAACAAAGAATTTCACAATTTGTATGGAAATACAAAAAACCTCAAATAGCCAAAGCGATCTTGAGAAAGAAGAATGGAACTGGAGGAATCAACCTACCTGACTTCAAGCTCTACTACAAAGCCACAGTTATCAAGACAGTATGGTACTGGCACAAAGACAGAAATATAGATCAATGGAACAAAATAGAAAGCCCAGAGATAAATCCACACACATATGGACACCTTATCTTTGACAAAGGAGGCAAGAATATACAATGGATTAAAGACAATCTCTTTAACAAGTGGTGCTGGGAAATCTGGTCAACCACTTGTAAAAGAATGAAACTAGAACACTTTCTAACACCATTCACAAAAATAAACTCAAAATGGATTAAAGATCTAAATGTAAGACCAGAAACTATAAAACTCCTAGAGGAGAACATAGGCAAAACACTCTCTGACATACATCACAGCAGGATCCTCTATGACCCACCTCCCAGAATATTGGAAATAAAAGCAAAAATAAACAAATGGGACCTAATTAACCTTAAAAGCTTCTGCACATCAAAGGAAACTATTAGCAAGGTGAAAAGACAGCCTTCAGAATGGGAGAAGATAATAGCAAATGAAGCAACTGACAAACAACTAATCTCGAGAATATACAAGCAACTCCTACAGCTCAACTCCAGAAAAATAAATGACCCAATCAAAAAATGGGCCAAAGAACTAAATAGACATTTCTCCAAAGAAGACATACAGATGGCTAACAAACACATGAAAAGATGCTCAACATCACTCATTATCAGAGAAATGCAAATCAAAACCACTATGAGGTACCATTTCACGCCAGTCAGAATGGCTGCGATCCAAAAGTCTACAAGTAATAAATGCTGGAGAGGGTGTGGAGAAAAGGGAACCCTCTTACACTGTTGGTGGGAATGCAAACTAGTACAGCCACTATGGAGAACAGTGTGGAGATTCCTTAAAAAACTGGAAATAGAACTGCCTTATGATCTAGCAATCCCACTGCTGGGCATACACACTGAGGAAACCAGAAGGGAAAGAGACACGTGTACCCCAATGTTCAACGCAGCACTGTTTATAATAGCCAGGACATGGAAGCAACCTAGATGTCCATCAGCAGATGAATGGATAAGAAAGCAGTGGTACATATACACAATGGAGTATTACTCAGCCATTAAAAAGAATACATTTGAATCAGTTCTAATGAGGTGGATGAAACTGGAGCCTATCATACAGAGTGAAGTAAGCCAGAAAGAAAAACACCAATACAGTATACTAATGCATATATATGGAATTTAGAAAGATGGTAACAGTAACCCTGTGTACGAGACAGCAGAAGAGACACTGATGTATAGAACAGCCTTATGGACTCTGTGGGAGAGGGAGAGGGTGGGAAGATTTGGGAGAATGGCATTGAAACATGTGAAATATCATGTATGAAACGAGTCGCCAGTCCAGGTTTGATGCACGATACTGGATGCTTGGGGCTGGTGCACTGGGACGACCCAGAGGGATGGTATGGAGAGGGAGGAGGGAGGAGGGTTCAGGATGGGGAACACATGTATACCTGTGGCGGATTCATTTTGATATTTGGCAAAACTAATACAATTATGTAAAGTTTAAAAATAAAATAAAATTTAAAAAAAATAATAATTGAGAATGCAGAAGCTACCACCCAAGAACAGCATCAAAGACAAAAATTCCCTTATATTCCAGCTTCTTCAATCTTCCATGGGTAGAAAAGCTTAAAATTACTTCCAAACCCCATTTTCCAGTGAAGAGACCTATGCTAGGCTTCCATTGTGCCAGAGATGGTAGACGGCAGCCTGTCGGTGGTTCATTCATTTGGTTAACAAATGTGCATTAAACACCTGGTGGCTCAGCTGGTAAAGAATCTGCCGGCCATGCAGGAGACCCCGGTTCGACTCCTGGGTTGGGAAGATTCCCTGGAGGAGGGCATGGCAACCCACTCCAGTATTCTTGCCTGGAGAATCCCATGGACAGAGGAGCCTGGTGGGCTGCAGTTGCATGTAGGGGACCGGACTACTTGGGGTTTCAAAGAGTCAGACATAACTGAGCAACTAAGCACAGACACAGTGGGTTAGACAGACATTGGGTGTTAGCCGCTCAGGCGGTCACCTAAGCTGGGATCAGGATGAGGCAGTGACAGCCTACACCTCCAAAAAGACCACTCACTAAAAAAAAATGCCAGAAGGAAAAAGTGACCCTCTTTTATGCATGAGGAATCAATTATCAAAGAAACCAAAGATAAGAAAGGAACAGACTCCTGATTCCCAGGGGCCTGCAGTTCTAGCTGGCAGTAACACCTGGCACAGGAGGCCCTGCTCTCGGCACCATGTGGGCTGTGGCGTGACTAGTGGGCACTCACCTGAGCCCGGTCACCACTGCTGCGTCCACCAACCGATGGCACTGGGTTTACTGTGGTCACTTGGGAATTTGGATTCCATTCTCAAAATGTTCCTGACAGTATACTGTTTCTCTACTTTGGTGTATATTTGAAAGTTTTCCATAGCAAAGTATTTTTAAACCCCTGGCATACAAGAGGTCATCAAGCTTCACTTGAGCTTTTCCAGAGGTGACATCCTAACACTTCATGAGATCCTACCACTTCATAGGATCATAAGATCCTACCACTCAGCTGAAACTTGACTTCTTATCATGTCTACCAGTTGATCAAACTTCTCTCCTGTGAACGACATAAAAGTAGTTCTTTACACAGAAGTAAAGCTCTCAACAAGAGAATCCTCCAAATAGCAAGAAGTTTATTAGGTATACAATTTACTATCCAAGACAGGGACAAAATTTGAAAATAAAAAGTGGTACTAAAATAATGAATGTCTTATCATTGTTAATATTTTAATTAATTGAGTACTAGATTTTAATAGAGTGGGAGATCTATTAAAAGATTCTAATTCAAAAGCATTTTCAGGAACTTCCACAGCGGTTCAGCGGTTGAGACTCTGTGCTCCCAGAGCAGGGGACATAGGTTCATTCCCTGGTTGGGAAACTAGGGCCCCACCTGCCCCATGGTGCAGCCAAAAAACAAACAGAAAAAAAAAAAAAGCATTTAAAAAAGATAAAATGCTTTCCAAAATGTAAAAATAACACATCTGGCACAGACGCTAAATCAGATGGGATACTAGGAAACATGTATGAACAGGGAATGACCCGGGTGACCCCCAACCATATGGTCACCCTAGTTACCACGTCATCACCATTTCCCTTGTTCAGGATGAACATCCCCGAGTCTTTGAACTCTGGGCTTCTTCAGCATCCAATTTCCTTCATTTGACAATATCCACTTAAAATATGGTACCAAAAATAATGCAATTATCCTGATGAGTTCTGACCAGTGCGCATTACAATGAGCCATCACTGGCCATTGATGCAGACGGTGTATTACCTGGTACCCCCTTCAGATTGCATCAGGCTGCCCAGCGGCTGCAGCTGTACAGTTGGCGCCTATTCAGCCTGTAATCAACTGAGATCTTCTGCACATAAAGCCCTGCTAAAGTCAGTCTTCCTCTTTATAGACATTCACAAAGGACCTTATTTTTCAGCCCTAGATTTAGGAATTATACCCTGTTAGTTCCAGGTCATCATGATAAGATTATTAGCAAAACTTTTGATGAACAGCTTGTCATCTAATACATTGACTGTTTTCCAATGTTTTGTGACATCCAAAGTTGATTGAGCAATTTCTATGTATGTCTTTCATCCCAACTGCAATTTAAGTGTTTAACAGAACAGGGCCCAACATTTTCTGGTTGACCCAGTTAGCCAATATTTTTTTCAGCCAGGTAAGAATTTGCCTCACTATTCTGACATTGGGTCTATAATTGTTTCCATTTAATCCAAAAGGATATCATGAGAGGTATCAAATATGCCAGATACTTCCCTCTGAACGTAAGCTGACAGAATCTTCAGCATAACTTTTTACATTTTTCAGGAGGGAAGAGGGTTCATGATAGCAGTGTAGGAAGGTCCTGAACTCAGCTCCTCTCATGAACACGTCAAATACACAGCCGTGTGTAGGACGATTCACCACACTCCAGCTGCAACATTGCATAAGGAGGAGGGATCACAGAGGTGTGACTCTTCCATAAGGAGCAAGCAATTCAAGTCCCACATGAGACACACCAACCCCTTGATGCTGCACAGGAGAGAGAAGCCTCCAAAACACTTCGCTTTAAAAACCGCCTGGGAACACACACAGTGAGACCACAGAACTGCAGAGAATAGAAAACCCACTCTCAAGAAGCACATTCACAGACTCACTTGACCCAAAAGGCTATCAGAAGATTTTCCAGCAGAAACCTTATGGGCCAGAAGGGAGTAGCAGATGTATTCAAGGTTATGAAAAGAAAAAAATTCCAAATAAGAATTTTCTATCCGGCAAGATTATTATTCAGAATTGAAGGAGAGATTTTAAGAATTTCCCAGATAAACAAAAGCTACCAGAGTTCATCACCACTTAACTGGCCCTACAAGAAATACTTCAGGAAAAGTTTTAAATTGAAAAGAAGTGGCACTAACGAATAAGAAGAGAACATGCAAAAGTAAAAGTCTCTCTAGAAAAGGTAAATACAAAATAAAGGTAGTGCATTAACCACTTACAAAGTGAGCATGAAGGTTAAAAGACAAAAGGAGTCAAAGAAACTAAAATCATAATAATTATTTAAGAGATGCATGAAATAAAATATTTTAAATGTAAAAGAAGATATAACATTTATAAATGTCTATGCATCCAACATGGGCTTCCCAGGTAGTTCAGTGGTTGAGAATCTGCCTGCCAATGCAGGAGACATGGGTCTGATCCCTGGACTGGGAAGATCCCCTGGAGTAGGAAATTGCAACCCACTCCAGTATGCTTGTCTGGAAAACTCCATGGACAGTGGAGCCTGGTGGGCTACAGTCCATGGGGTTGCAAAGAGTCAGATATGACTGAGCATGCACGCACACATACACCCAACATAGAAGTATCTAAATATTTAAAGCAAGTATTAAAAGACTTGAAGGGAGAAATTAAAAGCAAAACAATAATAACAGAGGACATTTAGCACCAAACTTAAATCAGTGGATGTATCATTTAGACAGAAAATCAATGAGCAAACTACGGGCCTTAAATGGCATATCAGTCCAGATGAATTTACTAGATGTATGTATATACATAAAGCATTTAATCCAAAAGCAGTAGCATATACTTTCCTCTCAAGTGCAATAAATAGATCATGTTAGGTTACAAAATAAGTAAATTCAGGAAGATTGAAATCATATCAAGCATTCTTTTGTGACAGCAGTATATGAAATCAGATGTTAGTTACGAAAAGAAAACTGGAAAAAATCAAAACATGGAGATTAAACAACATGCTACTGAATAATCAGTTCAATGGTTCATCAAATAAATCAAAGGAAAAATAAAATACCTAGAGACAAACGATAGCAAAAATATGATAGTCAGTAGGACAGAACAACAGAGTCGGACACGACTGAAACGACTTAGCTCCAGCAGCAGAAGGACAGAGCAAAAACAATTCTAAGAGGAAAGTTCACAGCCATACAGACTTACATCAAGAAACAAGAAAAATACCAAGTGCACAATTTAACTTTACACCTAAAGGAACTAGAAGAAAAGAACAAAAAATTTCAAAATTAGTAGAAGGAAGAAAATAATAAAGGTCAGAGCAGAAATAAACAAAATAGAGCCATAAAAATAGTAAGAACCAATGAAACTAAGAGCTGACTCTTTGAAAAGATAAGCAAAATCAGTAAACCTGATTTACTGATTGAGCCTGCACACATGCATGTACCCAAAACTTTAGCTAGACTAACCAAGAACACAGAGAGGAGTTCAAATAAACAAAAGCAAAAGTGAAAGAAGAGAATTTACAACCGATACCAAAGAAATACAAAGGATCATAAGAGACTACTACAATTCCAGGCCAACAAACTGGACAACCGAGAAGAAATGAACAAATTCTTTAGAAAACATAATTTAAGCACAAATCATGAAGAAATAGAAAATCTGAGTGGACCAGTCACTAGTGCTTATAAGAGGGTGTGGGCAAGGAGGGGGTCGATGGTGTGGTGATAGACGGTAACTCGGTGTGTGGTAGTAATCACTCTGTAGTCTACAAAGATGTCAAATTACAGTGCTGCACAGCAGAAAAATATGTAATTTAATAAAACATTAAATAAACCGTTTGCCTAACAGTCTACTCAAGTGTTTGTCCAGTGAAACAATTTGAAAATTTTTTAACAGTGGAAGATATGAGTTGTACAGAGCTTACCACACAATCCAGGTCATTGAACAACTGTTAAATGTCGCCTGGTTAGAGCAGAACCCAGAAAAAAAAAGCAGAAGGCACGTGGAGTGCATTTGGCAACTAATTGCTTTGATTCAGTGCAGATGTTCCGTCTACGCTCTTCTTTCAGCATCTCAAGCTCACTGGCGGGCCACTCTGAGCTGCTTTCTGTCCAAGGGTCACACCTAAGCTGGGTTGAAAAGCAGTGGCGAAGAATCACCATGATACAATGCACGAGTGTGTGCTCAGTCGCTCAGTCATGCCCAACTCTTGGCGACCCTACAGGCTGTAGCCTGCCAGAGTCCTCTGCCCATGGGGTTTTCCAGGCAAGAGTACTCGAGTGGGTTGCTATTTCCTCCAGGGGATCTTCCCAGCCCAGGGATCGAACCTGCGTCTCCTGCATTGGCAGATGGATTCTTTACCACTGAGCCACCTAGGAACAATAGGATTGGTTAATTTGAGCCAAGAATGATCATACAAAGAACCAGGACCAAGAGAACTCTCTGATGAAGAGTTGCAGAGTGCATGACTTCACCTGCACAAACAGAAGAGAGAGAACACTGGAGATCTCTATTATATGTTATGAACAACAACGAATTACTCAGTCAAACTCAAAATGTCTGGAATGTGAAGTATCCTAGAGACACAGCAGTCATCTCCATAAAAAACATCCAAACTAAACTATAACTGGTTTTAATTGTAAAGGATTATGGAGGAAATGTAATCTAGAGAAATGTGCATCTGCTCTGAAATCAAGCTCCAATTTCTCCACTTACTTGTTATGTGATTCAGTGTTTTGTCGTGCACACTTCCCAAGCCACAGTTTTATTACCTCTAAATGGAGCCCTTTTTTCAAGTTATGCCATGTTATAAGGAAGATCGCTGTCGAACTCACAAATTTGTTATGGAGATCAAATGAGAAGACCTAAATAAAAGCTCCACACAAATGTTTTCTTATAACAATTAATCATAGTACATTAGTGGACTTGGCTATTTTCAGTGAATTTGAATAAGTGCGTCCTTTCTCTCGTTTTACTGGTGTATGGTTGCTTTACCATGTTGTGTTAGTTTCCACTGCAGAGCAAAAGGAAGCAGCCATCCTCACACATATATCCCCTCCCCTCTGCACTTCTCTCCCATTCAGGTCACCACAGAGCATCCGCATCCCCTGTGCTCTCAGGAACGTCCTCATCAGCCACCTGTCTCAGACATAGTGTCCATGGTCTGCATGTGTCAATCTCAACCTCCCTTTGCCTCCCACTCCCTCCTTCCCCACTGGGGTCCATATATGTGTTCTCTTTGTCTGCGTCTCTATATCTGCTTTGCAAATAAGACCATCTATACCACTTTTCTCAGAGAAGGCAATGGCACCCCACTCCAGCACTCTTGCCTGGAAAATCCCATGGACGGAGGAGCCTGGTGGGCCACAGTCCATAGGGTCACTAAGAGTCAGACAAGACTGAGCGACTTCACTTTCACTTTTCACTTTCATGCATTGGAGAAGGACATGGCAACCCACTCCAGTGTTCTTGCCTGCAGAATCCCAGGGACGGGAGAGCCTGGTGGGCTGCCGTCTATGAGGTCGCACGGAGTCAGACACGACTGATGCGACTCAGCAGCTGCAGCAGCATATCACTTTTCTAGATTCCACATATATGCATTCATATGCAATATTTGTTTTTCTCTTTCTGACTCACTTGACTCTGTATGACAATCTCTAGTTCCATCCATTTCTGTACAAATGACCCAATTTCATTTCTTTTTATGGCTGAGTAATATTCCAGTGTGTGTGTGTGTGTGTGTGTGTGCATATATATACATATATATACACACACACTCTGGATATATATATATATATCCAGTGTATATATATTACTCATATATATATACATATATATATACCACGTCTTCTTTATCTATTACTCTGTTGATAAACATTTAGGTTGCTTCCATGCCCTGGCTGTTATAAATAGCACTGTTTTGAATATTGGAGTGCATGCATCTTTCTGAATTATGGTTTTCTCTAGGTATAAATGTGTTTCTTAAAGTTTAAATTACATAGATAGGTAGTGAAAGTGAAGTCCCTCAGTCTTGTCTGACTCTTTGCGACCCCATGGGCTGTAGCCTACCAGGCTCCTCCATCCATGGGATTTTTCCAGGCAAGAATACTGAAGTGGGATACCATTTCCTTCTCCAGGGGATCTTCCCGACCCAGGGATCGAACCCTGGTCTCCCACATTGTAAGCAGATGCTTTACTGTCTGAGCCACGAGGGAAGCCAGCTAGACAGATAATAGGATGCAAAGAGATGATGGATACGGATGTATTTATGAAAGCAATGAACTATGTTTTCTAAATGCTATCAAAACAAATTCTTGTAGAATAACAAAAATTTTAACAGAGTCTTGTTTCACAACTTTGTTTTACAGAGGAGCATACTGAACTTTAGGTATGTTTAATGAGCTGCCTAAGATCGTTAGTAAAAGACTAAGGCTAAAACCTAGGTTTTCAGATACCCGGCTTGTGTTCTTTCCACAGAACTGGCATGCTAATTCTGTCAGCAGTGACACTATCAGAGTTCTCCATCAGACAGTCACTATTTGAAAGACAAATAAAGCCAGCACTTTCTCAGTGCTGCCAAGATGTCTCACAAAACTTATCTTGATATGAACCTGCAGAAGGTGGTGCAGAATCGGTGAATGCGACGCATGATCATCTCCCCTCTCGTTCCTCTTTCATGGGCCAAAGCAGCTTCTGACTCCTGAAAATAACATGCCCAACAAGTACTACCCATCAGTCAGACTTGCCATGTTAGATAAAAATTGTCTACACCTCTTGCTGAGCTTAGTCGCTATTGAGTCTGACTCTTGCAACCCTGTGGACTGCAGCCCGCCAGGCACCTCCATCCATGGGATTCTCCAGGCAGGAATACTGCAGTAGGTTGCCATGCCCTCCTCCAGGGGATCTTCCCGACCCTGGGATCGAACCCAGGTCTCCCGCATTGCAGGCGGATTCTGTACTGTCTGAGCCACCAGGAAAGCCCTTCCACCTGTTGGAAATATTGGAAAGATACTGAAATGAGAAACAGTAAACTCCAATTCCTGGAACTGCTAGTCACGTCACACCAGGCAGGCAGGATAAGAGCATTTCCTCATCTGCAAAGTGAGGCATTGAACTTCCCAGTCACAATGTCTTCTACCTCTATGACTAACGTCTAAGCCAGCTTAAGTTAAATGCTAGAAATAAGATCATGACTGTTGCAGATAAAAGTGGAAGAGAAAAAGGATCTCCTTTGTGATTTATGATGTTTTCTTATTTTCAAATCAGATAACTACCAGTATAATAACTAATAGGGCTTAACCAAAACAGCATGGACTGGCACACACACACAAAAAAAAGACACATAGATCAATAAAGCCGAATAGAGAGCCCATAAATAAACTTACCAACATACAGTCAATTAATCTAAGACAAAGACTATCCAATGGAGAAAAGATAGTCTCTTCAATCAGTGGTGCTGGGAAAACTGGACAGCTACATGTGAAAGAATGAACCTAGAACATTCCTCACCCCATATTCAAAAATAAGCTCAAAATGGTTTAGAGACAAATATGAGATCTGAAACTGTAAAACTCCTAGAACGGAACGTAGGCAGATTACTTTTGACATAAATCATAAAAATATTTTCCAACTCTGTTTCCTAAGGCACAAGAAATAAACAAACACATGGGACCTCCTTAAACTTTGTGCACAGCACAGAAACCACTGACAAAGCAAGAAGACAGCCTAAGACACAGGAGAAAGTATTTGCAGAGCATAGTAACAGCTACAGATTACTATCCGAAATATATAAACCGCTCATTTAACTCAACATCAAAAAAGCAAACAACACCTCCCCCCAAAAAATGGGCAGAAGACCTGAGTAGACATTTTCCCAAAGAAAATATATAGATCCATGGAATTCTCCAGGCCAGAATACTGGAGTGGGTAGCCTTTCCCTTCTCCAGGGTATCTTCCCAACCCAGGGATTGAACCCAAGTCTCCCGCATTACGGGCAGATTCTTTACCAGCTGAGCCACCAGGGAGCCCAGATGGTTTACAGGTACTTGAAAAGATGATTATCATCTCTAATTATGAGATAAATGCAACTCAAAACAGCAATGAGCTATCACCTCCCACCTTTCAGAATGGCTATCATGGGAACGTCTACAAGTAACAAATACTGGAGAGGAAGGGAGAAAACAGGACCCTTGTACACTGTTGGTAGGAATGTAAATTTGTGAGGCCACTATGAAAGAAGTAGTATGCAGGCTTCTAAAAACTAAAACTAGAGCTACCATACAACCCAGAAAATCCACTCCTGGGTACATATCTGAAAAAACAAAGCCACTAATCTGAAAAGACACATGCATGGTTCATCGCAGCATTATTTTCAATAGCCAAGATATGGAAGAAAGCCCAATGTCATCCATCAACAGATAAATGGATAAAGAAGATGTGATACATATACACAATGGAATATTGTGTTGTGTTAGTCACTCAGTCGTGTCTGACTCTTTGCAACCTATGGACTGTAGCCCACCAGGCTCCTCTGTCCATGCAATTCTCCAGGCAAGAATACTGGAGTGGGTTGCCATTTCCTTCTCCAGGGTATCTTCCCAAACCAGGGATTGAACTCAGGTCTCCTGCATGGCAGGCAGATTCTTTACTGTCTTAGCCACCAGGGAAGCAATGGAATGTAACTCGCCATGAAAAAGAATGAGATTTTGTAATTTGTAACAACATAGCTAATCCTGGAGGGTATCACACTTAACAAGTCAGATAGGGAAAGACAAGCACTCCATATTATGATTTACATGTAGAATCTAAAAGATAAAGCAAGTGAATGTTTACAACAAAACAGAAAGAAACTTGCAGATATGGAGAACAAACCAGTGGGTACCAGCGAGGAGAAGGAAGGAGCAAGAGAGGGGCAGGGGATTAAGAGAAACAGACTATTATGTGCAAAATAGATGATCAACAAGGATATATTGAGCAGCACAGCGAGGTATAGACATTATTTTGTAATAACTTTAAATGGAATATAATCTATAAAAATATTGAGTCACCATTTATACACCTGGAACTAATATCATATTGAAAATCTACTATACTTCAGTAGAAAAGAATAACTAATAGAGTTTACATTGGCTAGGGTAGGCCAAGCATTTATAACAAAGAAACCTCAAAATGCAACAGCCCGAACACGTAAAAGTTTAATTCTCTCAAAGAACAACCAAGCATCATGTTTCTTTTTCACATGCTCTTTCAGGGACACCGGCTGATGGAAGCTCCACGTCTACAAGTTTCTAGATCAGGCTCGTCGTTGCCTTTTCAGCCCTCTGGAAGGGAAGACTGTGTGTAGACATCACACTCACCAACCTAAAGCAATTGACTCCAAACTGCTTACATATGAGCAAGAGAGATAAATCCTTTGAGCCCCTACTTATAAATCCCCTGAACTCCACAGAGACCTGGCAATCGGAAATCTACTCAATCTGATCCCAGGAGGCAGGCTTCCTGCCTTTGATTTATGACAGCGATTTGTAGGAAGCAGTTCTCTTTGAGCCATAAATGGAATCCACAGCTCTGGAGAGATGTTTTCCCTGGCAATGGAGGCAGAGCAGTGAGCAATCTGACTGGCTAAGATTGAGCGATACTCACTAGGAGCACGTTCATCTGTTACACTTGGCACAGTTGCTAATGCACAGGGATGCTGTTTGTATCTCTTCTTTAGCTCGTAAGTTTAAAAAGAAAAAGAAGAAGACATGGGGTAAAACAGAACCTCCACCACCTCATTCCAGCAGATCCCTCGTCACCGAGCTCTTCTACTTGTAAAACACAGCAGATGGAATGCTAAATCTAAACTAGCAAGTCTCTTGCATTCCTCGCTGTCAAAACAAACCATGTGCCTCCTGCTTCTCAACTAAAATCCACCAAAAGCAATGAGACTATTTCAGAGTGAGACAGAGCACTCATCCAAGCTGATCTTAGGGAGATTTTTTTTTTAAGCATTGGTGTTGGAAGATGAATGGGTGAACTCAAGTAAGAAATAAGTGTCCTGAATTAATGAGAATTTATTGGCATTTTAAATTGTAATTGTTGTATAACAAATATCAAGACCACTAAAAGCAAATATTCCTCAGTTGTGATCTGTGTTAAACATTAATATGTATTAAGATTGTAACAGTCTTTATTAATTGTTTAGCATGATGTTGGCCAATATTAATATAATGCATATCACAAATATAAGCCACATATGTAGTTAAAATTTTCTAGTAGTCACATTTAAAAAGGGGGAAAGAAATAAATGGTTAATCTTAATAATATATTTTATTCATCCCAATGAATCCAAAATACTACTATTTTAATATGTAGCCAACCCTTTTTTTCATACTAAGTCTTTGAAATCTGTTGTGTATTTTGCATTTACAGTACAACTTTCCGCTAATTTGGACAAGCTATGGTGCAAATGCTCATTAGCTGCATGTTAGTGGCTACCATATTGGTCAGTACAGGTTTAAAATCTCTTAGAGTTTTTTTTTTTTTTTTCCCCCAGAACTTGGGGCTATGTAAAAGCTAGAGTGATAAGGAAGTGTGCTAAGTATTACAAAGTAAATAATTGCCTGTCTCTTGAACTCAAACCCTTCCCCCAGGCCCACAGTGATTAAAAATGCATGTGTCTATATTCAGAAGTTATATAATATTTCAAGTAGTATCCACGGCCAAGCATACCACAAACACTAAACCCTTGGCCCATACTTTCAGCCCAAATCTTGATTGCTACTAACAGGTTCTAAATGGACCAGCTAATTCCTCAATCCTGTGGCATGTTCTGTTATAAAAGTGTGTGTGTGTGTGTGTGTGTGTGTGTGCATGCGCATGCACGTCTGTGAGCTCAGTCACTCAGCAGTCAGTCTCTTTGCAACCCCATGGACTGCAGCCCACCAGGCCCCTCAGTCCCTGGGATTCTCCAGGCAGGAACACTGCAGTGACTTGCCATTTCCTGCTCCGGGGGATCTTCCTGATCCAGGGATCCCAGGAAAGAAAACAAGACTGGATGGTAGCCAGATGTGACTGAGTTCTGAGAAGTCCCAAAATGTGGCCAGTTGATGACCTGGCCCAAAAGGCAATCGTATCTTGAATCAGAGAAATTCAGGGAGCCAGCTCTTAGAAACGGAAGAGCACTGCAGGGCGCCCTCCAGGGCCCAAGTGCCTCAGAGAGATGCTCCGCCGGGCCATGCAAAGCAGAGCAGTGCCGCAGGACCGCCCCAGCTGCAGGCCCTCACGGGGAAAATTCATCCAACGCTGTGTAAATTCCTGGGGCTTACGGGGCCTGCGGGTTGAGCCTCCCGGATAGCTCATTACCAGCTAGAAGAAAACTTCCCACAGTTTACAAAAACAGGGAACATCAGCCAGGATTTAAGAGGAAACATAAAACTGCAGAAGAACCTATTTCTGTGTTAGCCCTTCATAGTTGAGCAATCTGAGAAGTGACTCAGCCCTCCTCGAGATTCCTCCTAGATAAATAGCAGTTAATGTATTTGACAAGGGCTAGATTGTGTTACTGACTAAATAAACTCAAAGATGATTTATTAAGAGAGCTACTTCCCACAGCAATCTCACCTAAGTTGAACAGTGCCAATAAATCCAAGCTGAAAATGAGCACTTTGCCCAAAAGACGTACAAACAGTCCTGTCCCACGTTGAGTCATGAGCAGCCTCTTCAGTAGCACATAATTCTGGTAATAAAAGCAAAATGTTCACTTTAGATAAGTATTCAGAAATGTCATCCAAAGAGCACAGTGGGTCTACAGCCAAGAAACATATTTATTCAGCCCATTATTTCCCTGAAAACAGTATCACTGAGATGCTGAGACTCACAGGAAGCATCTTGAGTGCTTGTAAAGATATATGCCCCCTTAGCCAGACAGCATTAAATTATTCTTCCTGCAAAACCAACTTGGAAACAAGGCGCGTGTGCATGCTCAGTCACTCAGATGTTCGACTCTTTGCAAACCCCAAGCTCCTCTATCCATGGGATTCTCCAGGCAAGAATACTGGAGTAAGTAGCCATTCCCTTCGCCAGGGGAGCTTCCCAACCCAGGAATCAAACCCAAGACTTCTGTGTCTACTGCATTGGTAGGCAGATTCTTTACCACTGAGCCACCTGGGAAGCCTTAGGAAACAAGGTAAGGAAAGCCAGATTCATTACCAAGTCTTTACTAGAGAAAAAGGAAAAAAACCTTCTCCAAAAATTTACACAAGTCTCTCTTGTGAAAACAAGAGAGACCCACCCAGTTCCCTGAAAATCATCTAATTTGATGGTCCTAAAGTCTATACTTTTTCTAACACTATTTAACCTCTCTCTCAATTTTCCCATCTAAAATAAGAATAGTAGTACCCACATCATAGCTTTCTTGTTAAGACCACAACAATCAAGGTAAAGAGCTTAGAAGAAGGCCCAGCACACAGAAAGCTTTCAATAAATATCAGCTGTTACTGTTATAACTAAAGATAGAACAACAGAGAGACTAGACAGAGTTGCACAGTCAGGGGTTATGCAAATATATAGGTTTTATATATATATATATATATATATATATATATATATATGTTCTTTTTTGGGTTCTCTTCTACCATAGGTTATTATAAGATATTGAGTACAGTTCCCTGTGCTATAGATCCTTGCTGTTTATCTATTTTATATGTAGCAGGGGGTAATGTTAATCCCAATCCCCTCCTTCCATTTTCCCCTTTGGTAACCACAAGTTTGTCTTCTACATTTGTGAGTCTATTTCTGCTTTAAGGATAAGTTCATATATATCACTTTTTCTAGATTCCACATATAAGTGATATTGTCTGATATCTGTCTCTGTCTGACTTACTTCACTCACTATGATCATCTCTAGTTGCATCCATGTTGTTGCAGATGTCATTCAGTTCAGTTCAGTTGCTCAGTCATGTCCGACTCTTCATGACCCCATGAATCGCAGCACGCCAGGCCTCCCTGTCCATCACCAGCTCCCGGAGTTCACTCCAACCCACGTCCATCGAGTTGGTGATGCCATCCAGCCATCTCATCCTCTGTCGTCCCCTTCTCCTCCTGCCCCCAATCCCTCCCAGCATCAGAGTCTTTTCCAATGAGTCAACTCTTTGCATGAGGTGGCCAAAGTACTGGAGTTTCAGCCTCAGCATCATTGCTTCCAAAGAAATCCCAGGGATGATCTCCTTCAGAATGGACTGGTTGGATCTCCTTGCAGTCCAAGGGACTCTCAAGAGTCTTCTTTCATTCTTTTTAATGGCTGAATAATATTCCATTGTATACATGTCCCATGCCTTCTTTATCCATTCATCTGTTGATGGACCTTTAGGTTGTTTCCATGTCTTGGCTACTGTGAATAGATGGCACAAGTTTTGACTGCTCTAAGTAGTCCCTCAATCCAGCAATTAACTGCTCCATCTTATAAAACACTTTGTTTTTACAAAGCTGACCTCAGGAAACAAAATAAGACTGTGCCTTTGCCGGGTATGTCTGGATACAGGGAAACCCCAAACAGGTATTCAATTAATGAAGAGGCCAAAAGGAAGCATGGTCTTTAAAAAAAAGAAAATAGATGAAGTTTTAACTTCTACCAACTGAATGATAATAGATTGATGTGGGTAGACTGCAGTTCAACAAAAACCACCAAAAAAAACAAAACAAAAACCTTCCCACCCTTGAGGCAAATTGATGTCCCAGAGAGAGTCTGTGGTTTCATTAGTTAAAGAGAAAGAAGGAAGCGCCCCAGCTTCATCTCAAACAGTCCACTCAAGCCAGCAGCGTGCGGCAGAGCCTGACCTCGAGAGCAGAGATGCCGAGCCCGTACCCGACCTTAGGTCTCCCGGTCCCTGCAGGGCGGTGTGTTTATGCCGCCGGGTCCTGACTAGTGAGACGTGGAACAGATCTGAGATAAGCTGGTTGGAGGCCCAGCTTAAACACAGGCACATAACCATCTACACCATCGCTGTCTGAGGATGCTTAGAACCCTGAGATGACAGAGGCCAACCATGCAAGTCCATGCATGAGAACCGAAATGAGAAACTTGTTATGGAAAAGCCACTAAAACTTGGAGATTGTTGTAGCACCTAGTGCTACGTTTTTTCACCTGTTGACATCAGTGGTGATTTAAACCTACTTGAATTCCTATCTGCAACTTCTTTTGCTTATATGACCAACACTGCCTTTATCTCGCTCACGTGCTTGCAGCCCCGAGAAAGAAATGACAGATGTGAACTCACGTCCCACTTGACTGAAGCTTATTTAATTGGCTTTCTGATGGTATTCAGACTGGTACAGTCCCATTGCAAGGGGCTCCTTGCCAGGGAGATTGTTAAGATCTTGATGGACTCCTCTCTCCTTCTCCCCACCTCCCGTCTGGACCACGAAAATGAGTTTCTGGTTGGGATCCCCTTCTCCACACGGTAGTGAGAATCAGTCCCTGCTTCGGACCTTCAGATGACTCCCCACTGGCATATCATAATCCAGGTCCTGGAGCTTGGCCTGCCAGGCCCTCTCCACAATCGGGCTGTAAAAGCGTCTCTCTCCACCTTCCCACTGGGTTTCTGTACTCCGGCCACTCTGCTCTTCATTCAGCCTCTTGAACATAACACCTTGTCCTTGTCTCAAGAAACTAATACTTTTCTTCTTCTGTTTTCATCCTTCAAATGTCATCTCGTAAGACAATACTTTGGATTCGCCCCGCCCCCAGCTAAATCAGTGGCCCCCAAAGCCAATGCTTATTGCATTTCTCTATTCTATTTCCTTCAGAGCACACATCAGTATCCAATCTCACCGACTTGGGTTTAGTGTCTGAACGTCCCACCCCATCCACCTCCAGCGGATGCAAGCTGCATAAGAGCTGTTTTGTCAACACTGTCCAGTACCCAGTGCCTCATACACCCTCCAAAGAATATGTGTTAACTGACTGATGAGATCTATGAACACACTTGTCCCAATGCTTTCACCCACAAAAAAATTTCTCATATTATTTTGAAGCTCCTGAAAGCCACACGTATGTTAGAACTTCCCTAGAGATCCAATGGCTAAGAACCCCCCTTCCAATGCAGGGGACTTGGGCTCCATCCCTGGTCCAGGAATTAAAATCCTTCCTGCCAAGGGGCAACAAATCCCATGTGCCACAACTAACATGCCAGCCCACTGCAACGAAGATCCTGCGTGCTGTAGCTAAGATCCAACGCAACTAAGCAAATATTATAGATAAACAAAAGCCACATGTGTGTTGCCTGGGGATCCATGAGCCTTAAGTTACTAAACATAGAAATCAAATATATGATGGCCAGATCCGGAAGCTGGGCTAGTTCAAACCAAACCTGGGCGAGAAGTTTGGGAATCTTAGTTGTTATCCATAGCTTCTAAATATCATTGATTTCCTTTCTAATTGTTACAACAGTTATACCAAATGGGGAATTGAGGTCTTCAAATATTTTTCTGGAATTATCTATTTCTTCTTTCAATTCTGTTACTTTTTGCTTACTGTATTTTGGAATTCTGGTGTGAGATGCTTATATGTTTATATTTGTTTTGATTTCCTAGAAAGCTTTTAATAATTCTTTTATTATTATAAAATGTTCCTAAAGCAAGGGGCTATTATAGTCTTTATGTGGCCCATTTAGCATAAGTATTCATACGTATATGAATCTCAAAGATGAAATATTAAGATGCTTAATTATGGAGTGCCGCCCTAGACTTCACCAGAAACATTACAACATATGATATTTGTACCAAATTTCCTTTAAAAATTCCAAAAACAGCTGACTCCAAGGGTTTTAGATGAGGGATGTTGGGCCAGTAATTTGCTTGAGATTTAAATAGGTACCAGGCACCGAGCTAAAAGTATCATAGGAATCTCAGCATTTAGTCTGCCGGATTAGCTAGAAAATGAAGCCACGTTTGAGTCACCGGGTCAAGAGGAGCAAGTCGCCTCCAGCTGCTCTGTGAGATGAGGCCAGACCAGCTGCACAGCCCAAGAAGCTCCGGTTGTCCATCTATTCTATCGAGGCGTGTTCCGGACCATAAACATGTAGAATCCCAGGTAGAGGCTGGACTTCCCTTGGTGGCTCCGTGGTTAAGAATCAGCCTTCAGTGCAGGAGACCTGGGTTCAGCGCCCAGTCCAGGAAGATTTCAGAGGCTGCAGACACAGCCACTAAGTCCACGCGCCACAACTACTGAAGCCCGTGCGCCTAGAAGCCGCGCTCCACAAGAGCAGCCGCCGCCGTGAGAAGGCTCTGCACCACAACAGAGAGTAGCCCCTACAGCTAGACAAAGGCCCAACCCACAGAGACCCGGCACAGCCAAAAAGAAAGAAACAAACCACTGCTCCCTCCCACCTCCCCCAGGAGGGGGCACCGCCCCCAAGGCATCACTCCCGGGAGACAGCTCCAGGGAGCATGCGGCTGCGCTCACGGAGATCTAGGGCGCTTCCGCTTCCTCTCGCCCCGTGGTTTCAGCTTCCCAACTGGCTAAAGACCTCAACACGAGGTAGCTGTCTGCTTGTTCATTCAGGAATCCATTTGGCTCCTTCCTGCACAAGGTCAGCTGTACTGAAGGACCAGCTGCTGTCAGCATGGAGTCAGAGGGTCTGAGCGAGAGCCTTCACGTCTCTGGAAACCTGGAGGACTGCAAAGGTGC
This sequence comes from Bubalus bubalis, assembly GCF_019923935.1. NCBI lineage: Eukaryota > Metazoa > Chordata > Mammalia > Artiodactyla > Bovidae > Bubalus > Bubalus bubalis. Next base: position 2,678,609 of record NC_059157.1, read on the forward strand.
ACAGTGCACGGATTCAGAGCTCACTTCTGAACGTGCATGTGTGTGTGTATATATATGTACATGTATATGGGCTTCTCAGGCTTCCCTCATAGCTCAGCTGGTAAAGAATCCGCCTGCAATGGAGGAGACCCCGGTTTGATTCCTGGGTCAGGTAGATCCACTGGAGAATGAATAGGCTACCCACTCCAGTATTCTTGGGCTTCTCTGGTGGCTCAGCTGGTAAAGAATCTGCCCATAATGTAGGAGACCTGGGTTCTATCCCTGGGTTGGGAAGATTCCCCTGGAGAAGGGAAAGGCTACCTACTCCAGTATTCTGGCCTAGAGAATTCCATGGACTGTATAGTCCTTGGGGTTGCGAAGAGTCAGACATGACTGAGTGACTTTCACTTTCATGAGCTTCTCAGGTGGTGCTAGCGGTAAAGAACCTGCCCACCAATGCAGGAGCCATAAGAGACAAGGTTCGATCCCTGGGTTAGGAAGACCACCCCCTGCAGGAGGGCATGGCAACCCGCTCCAGTATTCTTGCCTGGAGAATCCCATGGACAGAGGAGCCTGGTGAGCTACAGTTCATAGGGTCACACAGAGTCGGACACAACTGAAGTGACTTAGCACACATGCATATATATTCATCTGTTTAAAATACTGTAATAAAATCAGTATGCACACTTAAATGTCATATCAAATTGAAATGTTCTAGAGACCACATTAATTGTAACGCAACAAAAAATTGAATTTTATGCCAATCCTGGAATAAAAATTCTATCATTTCTGTGTTCAATTAGACTTCCTGCAAGGGTGTCAGTGATGACAGAGGCGGTAACCCGGCAGTGGTCTATTTTTGTCACTCCAGCCTATACATGTCCACAATAAACACAGTTAGGAAACCGACTGGATAGTTACTAAATATGTGTGAGCTGGGATTGTCTTGTGTGCAACCAAAAGAAAACAGAGAAACAAATTGAATGTAGTCATTGTTATTCAAAACCTTCAATTTCATATATTCTTTTTTTTAATGTGTAAGTTGATTTTTATTTTTTGGCTGTGCCTCGTGGTTCACAGGATCTTAGTTCACCCTGCCCCCTATAATGGAAGTGCAGATTCTTAACCACCGAGCCACCAGGAAAGTCCCAATTTTATATATTCTTTACAACACTATGGTGATTTTCTATTTATTAACTTTTATTATACTTATGAATTTAGAAGATAAAATTATTCCAGTAAAATAGTGCCTTCTCACACCCAACATCTAACCCCGACTTTGTTTTGACAGAGATCAGTGTTTTCAGCCTTCTACCTCTGATGTGAGCTGGGGGATGGGGCTGGGGGATGTTAGCCATCCGAGTCATAGCAGCTCCCGGATCTTAGTAACTTAAAGCATCTCACAGTTTATCGTCTCAGACTCTCTGTAGGTCAGAAGTCTGGACACAGAGTAACTGAGTTCCCTGCTCAAATCTCCCAGGCTGAATCAAGATATCGGCTAGTATTGACCCATTCAAGCCACTGTAAAATTCAGTTCCTTATTATTTGTATCGGTTCGTTATTGCTGAGTAATGAATGAAACATGTTAGTGACCAAAACAAGCCCATCAGAAAAACAAGCTTTCAGAAATGCAGGCGTGGTGTGCTGGGTTCTTTGCTCAGGGATTCAAGCAGCAAAATCTGGGTCAGCCATGCTACATGCCTTTCGAGAGGTTCTGGGAAGAACCCGCTTCCACGCCTGCCCGGGGACGGAGAGGCAGGTCTCTGTGGGCGGGGGCGAACGCCGGCTCTGCTCTCAGCTCCCACGGGCCACCCCCAGATCCTTGCCGTGTGGCCCCAACTGCCTTCAAAGCTGGTGGCTTAGAGTCTTCCTGGTCCCGAATCTCTCACACTTCCGATCTCTGTCCCGGGGACAGCTTCCTGCTTATGTTTTCTTCCAGAAGTTTTATGGGTTCAGGTCTCAAGTTTAAAGTCTTTAATCCGTTTTGAATGTATCTTTGTGCACGATGTGGTCCAGTCTGATTCTCTTGCACGTAGCTGCCCTGTGTTCTCATAACGAGATAGCAGCAGAGTCACAGACACAGAGAAAAGATGGTTCCCAGAGGGGAGGGAGTGGGGGAGTAGAGAAATAGCTGAGAGAAAGGGGGAAATAGCTGAAATAGCTGAGAAATAGCTGAAGTGTGAAGAGATGCACACCTCCAGTTGCGAAATGAATGAGTCAGGGTGTGAGATGAACGGTGTGGGGGAATATAATCAATAATTATGTAATATCTTCCTGTGGTGACAGATGGTAACTAGATTATCATGGTGAACGTTTTGTAATGTGCAGAAATATTGAATCACTATGTCGGGTAGCAAGAACTAACAGAGTGTTGTGGTTCAATTATACTTTAAAATCAAACAAACTCACTCATAGGAAAAGAGATAAAATTTGTGGTTATCCAAGGGGGTAGAATTGGGTAAACGCAGTTGAAATGTGCAAACTTCCAGGTATAAAACACTAAGTAGTAGAAATGTAAGGTACAACATGATAAATACAGTAACACCATTGTACGTTATACACGAAAGCTGTCACGAGAGTAAATCCTGAGGTCTCATCACAAAGAAAAAAATCTTTTCTGTTTCCTTAATTTTGTTAGATACATGCAGATTTTGTTAAATTATGATATGATGGTGTTCATTAAACTTACAGTGGTCATCATTTCATGATGTATCCAGATCAAATCATTATGCTGTATACCTTAAACTTGTAAAGTTTTATGTCAATCATATCTCAATAAAACTGGAAGCAAATATAAATTTTTAAAATTAATAACCAAGTGAAAAAGCTAGCCAAAGTCCCTCCTCCCACCTGAAATTTGTTAGTATATTATATAGCTGCTATGTTTCAGGCACAGTGCTGGAAACACAAATATACCTGTCATTGAAGACCTCACAAATCATTATTACACAGAAAGGTAAATAATTATTATAAATGAGAGTAAATAGCATATTATATTATTATATTAAGAGTATCTATTATTATATGAGACTGTATTTGAGATCTGAATACGGTAGTAGAGATGCACAGGTGAGTGAAGGATTTGAATCTATGAAAGATGGAAAAAAATGTATCACGAGAGAGGTGAAATTTGAGCTAGGACTTGAAGTTGAGATCGAAGTACCTTAGGGAGGACTTGCCTGGAGGCCCAGTGGGGAAGGTTTCTCCTTCCAGTGCAGAGGGTGCAGGGCTGATCCCTGGTTGGGAAGCTCAGATCCCACATGCCTCATGGCCAAAAACCAGAGAAAAGAAGACTTTAAACGTGGCCCATACCAAAAAGTCTTTAAACTAAAAAGAAGAAGAAGTAGTACCTTGGAAAGCAGAGGAAAAGAAATTCTAGAAAATGAGTAGCCTCTGTGTATCTTGCTGATGTGGAATCAGGAGGCCATGTTATTTTGGTAGCATCTAGGAGAAAGCATGTCAGCTCCCCGCCCTGGCACTACATGTGCCCTCGCCTGGCATCTGAAGGTTGGTGGGAGGGGTTGATCATACAGCTCCCCCTCCCGCAACTCCCCACCCCAGCCCGGCACAGTTGAAGCAAGATTCATGGGGCTCGTGGAGCCTTTGGAGCACTTGAGGATTCTGTTATCTGATATACAAAGACTATCATTCGTGAGAGTATTTATTATGAAAGAGAAGTTTGAGTTTCAAACCAAAACCAGTGCTTTCCCCCAGAAGGACAGTACATGGACCCAGAGACCTGTGACCCACACAGCTGTCCTGCGGGAGGACTGCTTTGCTAGCTTTCCTGCGGCTAAATAGTCCTTTTCTCCTTGTTTTTACTCTTGTGCTGTGCTTAGTCACGAAGTCGTGTCCAACTCTTTGCGACCCCATGGACTGTAGCCCGGCAGGCTCCTCTGTCCATGGGATTCTCCAGGCAAGAGTACTGGAGTGGGTTGCCATGCCCTCCTCCAGGGGAATCTTCCCAACCCAGGGATTGAACCCAGGTCTCCCACATTGCAGGCAGATTCTTTACCATCTGAGCCACCAGGACTTATCCCATAATAAATCTGACATGCTAAACCAGCGTGGACAGTTTTTTAAACAGTTGCTATTCTTCCCACTGGCTTTCTGAAATCTACACTTGAGAAGACCTCCACTGGGAATTTCAAACAATAAAACCAATGTGAATTGCCTTTTAGAAGGAAATCTAGAAAGAAAGCACTGATTCTTGAACATTCTTGCTCCCCCTTAGTTGAAGAATACATCATATGTCGCTTCCTGGGTTCCAAACGACATTCACAAAACACACCTGAGAGAAGGTCTAGAGGATGCTACCAGAGCTACATTCACTTTTTTCCAGTAAAGATAAGGCTTGAAGAAGATCATCTCACACTTGTAGTGCCCTGAACTGGACAAAGTCCTTTTGCATTCATTGTCCAGTTTAATTCTGTAAGTAATCTTGGGAAGAAAATAACAACACTTTTACATGCAAGCAAATTGAGTTTCTGAAGTCAATATGTTACTCAAGATACAACAGCTTAGTAAATCAGTCAGAATGTGAGTGCCAGCTTCAGGCTGTTTCTCTATAAACTGGCAATAGTTAGACTCCTCCGGATCATCCATGATCTTGACCACAATGTGTGTGAATGAATGGCATGGATTTTGGAGGCTTTAATCCCTTCTGTATTAGCTGGGTGTCCTAGGGAAACTTATCTGTTCTCTGACTCTTCATTTCCTCATCTATTATATAAATTTTCTAGGGCTGCCATAACAAAGTATCACAGACTGGGTGGCTTAAACAACAGAAATATTTTCCTCACAATTCTGTAGGCAGGAGTCCAAGATTAAGATGCAGCAGGGTTGGAATCTTCTAAAGGCCTTTCTTGGCTGGTAGATGGCGTTCTTTGGAGGTATCTTCCCGTGGTCTTCTCCCTGTGTGTGTCCACGTCCTATTCTTTTCCTTTAAGAACACCAGTCATTGGACCAGGGATCCCTGGGTTGGGAAGTTCCCCTGGAGGAGGAGACGGCAGCCCACTCCAGTGTTCTTGCCTGGAGAATCCCATGGACAGAGGAGCCTGGTGGGCTACAGACCATGGGGTCACAAAGAGTCAGACATGACTGAAGCGACTTAGCACGCACGCCCAGTGTATATATGTCCGTCTAAATCTCCCAGCTCATCCCTCGCTTTCCCCTCGGTGTCCATACATTCATTCTCTAGGTCTCTGTCTCTATTTCTGCATTGCAAAATGTGCTCATCTGTACCATTTTTCTAGATCCCACATATGTGTGTTAATAAGTAAGAAAGAAAGAGAAAGGCTTTCCTCTTTTAAAGATGTGTATAATTACATTGGTCCCACCTGAATATTAAAAAAAAAAAAAGTCCCCTCATCTAAAGGTCCTTAACCTGAATCCCACCTCAAAGTCCTTTTGTCATATAAGGTAACATATTCACAGGTCCCCAGGATTAGGATGTGGACCTTTGGGGGGACATTATTCTGCCGATCACATAAGTGCTTGATGAAAGAGAGCTGCTGTCTCTTTAATAATTAAACAGACTCTTTGGTGAGCCAATGAGACTATTTAAAACTGGATGGGTTGTTCTGGATAAACGGTTCCAGCCAGGGGACATCTGACAAATGTCTAGAGACATTTGTAGTTGCTGTAACTGGTGAAAAGGGGATGATACTGGTCCCTAGCAGGTCAAGGGCAGGGTACTGTTCAACATCTAACAAAGCCCAGAACAACCCCCACAGCAAAGAACTAACCAGCCCCAAATGTCAATAGTGCCAAGACTGAGAAACCCTGATTTACCTGAACACTCTGGGAAAAGCGAATTGATCTACATGGACGCGAAATTTTTATTTTTACCAAATGAACTTTCATCAACACTTTATCAAGTGATATCTTTTGTTGCATGACAGAAAAAGAAAAGTTTTTTCTTTTGTTGGAAAAAAAGTATAAGATAGTGTTCCATGATATCCTTATTGCATTTGAGACATGGTAAGAGTAGATGGCTATATTCCTGCTTAAAATTCAACCTTATCTAAGAAAATGAGAGTTAATGTCTTCTAAAGGGTAATATATGTATACATATGTGTGTGTTTGTATACATGCATCATAGATAAATATATATACATATCATTTTGAATAAATATATACATAATTTATTCACTGCTTTACCGAAAGCTTAGCAAGGGCCAGGCGGATACTGTTCCAGGGACTCAGTACACATCCATGAACAATACAAAGATTCCAGCTTTTGCAGATCTATATTCTAAGGAGGGAGATAGTCAAAGAACATAAATAAATAAATAAGGAATTATGTGATGAGAAATGGTCTAAGAGTCACTCGACCAGGACTACAGTAATAGGAGAGGGTCAGGGAAGGTAGCCGCAGCAGAGGGATTACACAAGGCGGTCAAGGCAGGCTGCCTGATCTTCATATCTTTTTTATTAACATTATTGCCAAAGTATTTGCAAATTATGTGTGTGAGACATAAACACTGACATAGCTTTGTGGTTTTATTGAATGAGAAAAATCAAGTGGAAAAGAGATGAACTCATTAGTATCCACCCATCATAAACAAAAGCTCAGAGCTTGGCACTGGAGTCCTTGAGTTACAAAATCGCTATTCTTTTCTCAAAGACGCTTTCCCTTCTCACTCTGCTCCAGTGTCAGGAACCAACAGGAATATATGGTTATGACTCTGCTATGTAATAACCGCTTTCACCCTCACCCCGCATTCCAAAAACAGATTCAAGGACAGCTCAGGTGAGTTATAGCTGAGGATTTGTTTGTTGGAACAGTCTAATGTCCATTGTGCCAACTGCATTATATTTGTCATTTAAATTGAATGAGGCGAAAAGAGAAAAACAGACACTAAAGGAAACAGTCCAAAATACTACTAAACAATTCCTTATTGGAATTGTTCTGCCTTTGACCAAAGTCAAAATCATTAATGACTTGCAGAAAAATAGCAAAGTCCTCAATGGCAACATGTCCTGAATTCCCAGAGTTTGGTTCTGCCTTAATTTTTTTGTTTTGCTTGTTTTATTCATCTTTTAAGTTCTGGGATTAAACATTTAGTCTTTAAATATTTTGAAGAGCTTCACCATTTATTCTTCTGATAGGAGAGAAGAATCCAGTTTAGAATACAGTTGGGTTCCTGGGTTTGCACTGGGTCTGATTAAGACCATGCTCTGGAATTCAAGTGAACAAGTTAAAACTTGCTGGATTTGCTGCTTAACAAATCAAGGAGTCAAATCAATATTTTCCGAATACAGCCCTGAGAAGAGAGCCGTCTAAGGAAAAGGAATGGTATTCTCTGTCTTCTAAGAGGTCCAGGCAACAGGGTAGGAGCAGACATTTAAAGATTAACTTTCTCCAGACATGCTTGTGCGGCAAATAGGTCTGGTTACACATTATCCGGCCTTGCCTATTTTCTAGCCTCACCCAAATCCATGAGAGCAGGAGCCACCCGTTGGCTGGGGAGGCCCGTGAGCGTCTCAGTGTGTATCATTCATTTCACAGCATAGGGTACTCTCATCAGCAGAGCGAGTGAGCAAAAGTCACTCAGTGGGGTCCGACTCTTTGCGACCCCACGGACTATACAGACCATGGTATTCTCCAGGCCAGAGAATGCAAATCACTGCTTTTCTACATTCTTGTTGGATGCTCAGGGACACTGTGGGCAACAACCATGGTTAGCCTTCCCCATGTCCTTCCCCACGGCCCAGCACCCCGCCCTCCAGTTTTCCTTGGGGAAGCCGTTTGCTTCCGTCACGGGCTGCTGAGCGGTCTGCTCCCAGGCAGCCCCATGAGGGCGTCCGTCGCTCCGGCCTCTGTGATGAGGTCGGTCCAAGCCCGGGCAGCATCAGCCAGGGCCCGGCGGCCAGAGGGAAGCAGGGAGGATGCTCTCCCCTCTGAGGTTCAGTTCAGTCCAGTGCAGCTGCTCAGTCGTGTCCGACTCTGTGCCACCCAATGGACTGCAGCATGCCAGGCCTCCCTTTCCATCACCAACTCCCGGAGTTCACTCAAACCCATGTCCATTGAGTCAGTGATGCCATCCAACCATCTCATCCTCTGTCGTCTCCTTCTCCTCCTGCCCTCAATCTTTCCCAGCATCATGGTCTTTTCAAATGAGTCAGCTCTTCACATCAGGTGGCCAAAGTATTGGAGTTTCAGCTTCAGCATCAGTCCTTCCAATGAATATTCAGGACTGATTTCCTTTAGGATGGACTGGTTGGATCTCCTTGCAGTCCAAGGGACTCTCAAGAGTCTTCTCCAACACCACAGTTCAAAAGCATCCATTCTTTGGCACTCAGCTTTCTTTACAGTTCAACTCTCCGTGGTTGCCGAGGCGCAAGATGGAAGCCTGGAGTGGCCATGCCCATCCCTGCCTCCTCCTGGGAAACACCCAACTGGAGACAAAGAGTGGAAGAGAGCTTTGAGATGGAGGAAAATTCAAGAGGCCACCGCTGGAGCGCTTGACTCATCCCACAGAACTGCCGTCCGTCTCTAGGCAAGACCCGACATGGCAGAGGGCTCAGAACTCGTCTGTGCTCCCCCACCAAAAAACAGAAGGCCCTCCTGCGGCTGGGAGCATGCCTGAGAGGGGAGTTCATTCTCCTGCTTTCCTATGACTGGCCGTGCGGTTCCTGAGAGCCTCGAGTTGTGAGTGCCCTTTGGTTTGACAAGAAATAGTCACCCTTTGGCCAGTACTGCCTGCAACATAATCATCCCCCCCAAGGTCTTTCCTTCTCAAAGCCCTTCTTCATATCCTCTGACTCAGAGTAGGGATGTGGTGTTTAGGCAGGTTGCCTGGACCACACTCTATCGATGTGCTAGTAACATCATCTGGGAACTCCAAGGAAATGGGCATCCTTCCCCTTAACCTCCGGGGATGGTGAATCTCTCCCAGACGGACACACAGCACATCTGCCATGGAGTGCTCTCAGGTCAGATGATGTCTGCCTCAAGTGTGTCAGCAGCTGGGCCGACGGACCTGTGCTGGGTCTGCAATGCCTACTAATGATCGTCTTAGGTTCCACTAAACATTCAGACTCACAAGACTGCCAAGGGCCACACTTGGGACCCATCTATTAGGTTAGAGAGCAGAGCCCAGAGCTTACCAGACAGACAGCTTCGGGTGGACTGTTTCTGTAGTGGTCCTTGGAGCAGTCTAACGGCTCAGATGCCAGGAGACGAGATCCACATCAGGCAGGTTCAGGATCCACCCTGACCTGAAAGATGCTAACCCATGTGATTTATAGCTTCCTGGGTCCCTGTGGGATGCATGCCCAGATCCAAGAGTCACAGCTCTTAGGGAAGTCCAAAACATAGCTTCCCAATCAAGTATTTAGAGCCTTTCCAAGCCAGATGCAATGCGCCAGTCACAGGCCATTTCCAGCACCAGCAATCCTGCCTGGAAACACCGTTGACAGGTCTGTCATCGTCAAGTCACCAGAGGCACCGAGCCGGACAGTTAGCCAAAGGTCAGATGCTCATTCAAAAAAGGGAAGGGAAAAAAAAGTGAAGAGTTTTGCTAACCATTAATCCACAAAAGTGAGAGATACCCTCAGAAAACGTGGCAGGATTCTTAAAGAGAACTATGGTGCCCCATAACTCAGATGGATACACTGGCAAAGAAGCTATATGGAAAACAAAAGCCAGCGTCACCAGTTCTCTCCTCAGACAACAGGATAACTTCAGCAACGGGACCGGGATCCTCCAGGAGGGGACCCAACACGTGGACTGCTCCCCTGCTGACACACAGGCAGGGCTCCGTCCCTCACGACCGCACATGCTGAGCCGAAGAAAAGATGATCCAGTCGGCATCATTATCCCAGTTTCCCAGCCCTTCCTGTAAAGGCCAAACGTGGGCCTGGAGAAGGTGTTTCCTCCTGAAAAAATCATGAGAATAAGTATAAGAAGTCCTCCACCTCTGACATCTGTGCCAATTGGGCCCAGACTGACTGCCACACACACAGAGCAATAACCAGGAATCCCTTACGTCTTCTGTGTGTGTGTGTGTGTGTGTGCGTGTGTGCACATGTAAACAGTGAGAAGAAACCCATCAGTATCTCAATTTCCCCAGTCTAGCAAGAAACCAAGAACTAGGCATATTTAGCTTCCTTGGAAATTTGTGGCACTGAGAGCTGTTATGTAGTAATCAAATTGTGGTAACCTGGCAGAAAATCTGAGCTCTCTGGCATATCACGTGGGTTGTCATGTGAAGTACCATCAACAGAACAACCACTTTTAGCATAAGCACCATAACCGACAAAAGCACAAGTCCATCAGGGGCTTCCCTGGCTAAGACGCCACGTTTCCATGGCAGGGGGCACAAGTTCCATCCCTGGTAGGGCAACTAAGTCCCTGCATGCTGCATGGCCAAAAAAAAAATATACAAGTCAATCATTATCAAAAGCCATAAATATTAGCTACATTGCCACAAGTACTTCCAAGTTCCATCATCGAGTCCCCAATACCTAGAACCACAAGACCACTACCATCTAAAACCATAGTTAATATAACCCAGAGCAACAGCTGAACTGAACTGAAAAGTATCGAATCACTGTCACTCAGAAACATGTGTCCAAGTGTATACCAAGTCACAGTGATGCTGTGCAACAAATCAGCTCAAAATTAACTGGTTTTCCAATCTTCAAAAAAAAGAACAAAGCTGGGGGTATCACATTTCCTGATTTTAAGTTACAGTCATAGTAATAAAATGCCATAGTAATAAAATGCCATAATAAAATACTAATGCCATAGTAATAAAAATAGGATGGTAGTGCCATAAAAAAAAATAGACACAGAGACCAATGGAAGAGAACAGAAAGCCCAGAAATTAAATCCAGGCATATACAGCCTGACAAAGTAACCCCTGCGAGTGATAAACAAGACAGACGCCAACACTCGCTTGTCTTGTTATTCTGCAAGTTTTAAAATATGTAAGCATGGTCTTTGAAATGGTGATTCTAACAGCTAATATGTCAACCTTCTCGTGAAAGGATCAAATACATTTCTTTGGGGAATCTTCCCTGAGTACATTTCCAGAAAGCAAGTGTTTCTTTTCTCAGAAAATGAAAGTACTACTAAAAAAAAAATTTCTTGAGAAGATGGAGAGCATGAACAAGGTTGAATAATTACTGGCGGAATCAGAAGCTATTTATAAAACCAAATACAAGGTAAAAGTAAAATATATTATACCTAGTAAAATAATATCCTTGGCAGAAACTCAAGCTTAGTGAGTTCTAGGATATGGTTTTCGCAGAGCCAGGAATTTTCTGGGAGCACTCACAGGAGCACAGATGTGTCTTAAAGGAGCCTGCTTGCTGCAACTCTGAGGCCAGCTCCTTGAAGACTGAAGGCACCAGCACCTTCTCGAAGAATCCTCCTGCATCTGAGAGATGGGGCCACCGAGAGTCATTTCTGTCACCACCTCTGAACTGCAAGGCTGGCGACACAGTCAGAAGGCAGTCCCACTGACCAGCTGAAGATGCTGTCTTCAGAAACAAGCTCGTGTCTTCAGAGGTCAACAATACTGATAGCAGTGGAAGACGTCTGTATACTTTGCTCAATGCTAATTGTGTTTGTCCAGCAACGCTCTTAGTTGTTTATCCCAGGGGCCGGGGGTGGGGGGCTTTGGATTTCATTTCATTGTGCAGCATTTGCCGCCTCTTCTTGAGGGCAGGAGGAACAGCACCCGTATTGTTGGGGAACCAGCAAATGGGCCTTGCTACCATGAGTAGAGGTCGCTGAGATAAGAGACTAATTTTTTTAAACTGTTTCTGGTATAGCAGGCAGGTAGCTGGGCATAAGCCGAGGAACGGGGGGCGGGGTGGTGGTGGGAGCCAGGTGGCAGGAAATGATGCATCCTGTAAACAGCAAGGTCCACAGGAAGACAAAGGAAGGCAGGGACCTCCAGACTGGCAGGAAACCACACCTCTGGGTGGCAAGGGTCTGAGCCCCAGACAAAGACAGGTGGGGAAAGGCGGCAATCTCCGGCATCTGGAGGTAACCTTTAGCTCACTGCTCTCATTACCACAAGATCAGCCTCACAGATAAGAAGTACTCATCAGGCACCAAAGCCATGACACTTCCCATCTAAGCTAAATGGAGACAAAATCCCTCCTCCCCTCAGGAGCATGGAGCTGGGATGAAAATCAGGAAAGTTGATCCCAAACGCCTCCTTCCCCAGGGAATATTCTGCCCCTTCATTTGATTGCCACTTAAAGTGAAAGAAAGTGATGTTGCTCAGTTGTGTCCAACTCTGCGATCCCATGGAGGGTAGCCTGCCAGGCTCCTCGTCCATGGGATTCTCCAGGGAAGAATACTGGTGTGGGTTGCATTTCCTTCTCCAGGGGATCCTCCGGACTCAGAGATCAAACCCGGGTCTCGCGCATTGCAGGAGGATTCTTTACCATCTGAGCCCCTGTCTATGCCACTTAAAGCAAGCTTAACAAAGAAACCCAGGGCAACAGCTCTTCACCTGCTTGTCTGCTCTCCCTCTGAGATCTGGGTCTGAGTTGCTCAGTCGTTTCCAACTCTTTGAGACCCCATGGACTCTAGTCCATCAGGTTCCTCTGGGATTCTCCAGGCAAGAATACCAGAGTGGGTTGCCATTCTATTCTCCAGGAGATCTTTCCAACCCAGGGATCGAACCCGGGTTTCCCGCATTGCAGGCAGATTCTTTACCATCTGAGCCGCCAGAGCTTATCCTTGCTTGAATAAACTCTCTCTTCACTTAGGGCTTCCCAGGTGATGCAGTGGAGTGGGTTAGATCTCTGGGTTGGGAAGATTCCCTGGAGAATAGAATGGCAAATCACTCCAGTATTCTTGCCTGGAGAATCCCAGGGACAGAGGAGCCTGGGAGGCTATAGTCCATGGGGTTGCAAAAGAGTCAGACATGATTTAGCCTCTGAGCAAGCCCATATTACTTTCTTAACCTCTCTGCTTCAGCTCTGAATTTTTTCTTGACCAAGAAAGAACCTCAAATTCACCAGCAACATTTCACAGCTGTTCTTTCAGGGTCGCCTTGGCCCAATCACGTTCTGCAAGTTCCAATAATCAAACCTCATTCATTCAACCCATGTTTATTGCACACATCCTGTGCGCCAAGAATTGTTCTCGGCCCTGTAGATCCTAAAGTGATAAAATAGACCATTGTTATTTAGTCGCTCAGTCATGTCTGACTCTTTGCAACCCAGTGAACTGCAGCCGGCCAGGCTCCTCTGTCCATGGGATCTCCCAGGCAAGAACACTGGAGGGGGTGCCATTTCCTCCTCCAGGGGATCTTCCCCACCAGGGATTGACACAAAATAGACCATGTTCCTGCCCTAATATAGATTTAAAAATGGAAACCCAGTGATAAATGGGGACACATAAAAGACCAGGGGAATGACAGCTTGTGACAAATGCTAAGAAGAAATGAACAGAAACTTCATGGGAGGAGGAGGGCAGGCCCAAGTCCTCTTAAGGAAGTGTCAGGAGACAAGGCTCTACAAGGTGACCGTGAAGCCCAGTTCCAAGGAAGAGAAGGGCGCAGGCATGCCAAGATCAGGAATAGCAGAGGAAACCACAAGTCCCTAAAGTGGAAAGGGAGCCGTTCTAGGATGTATTGGAAGGTGAACGCGGCGGGGAGAGGCACGAGACGACTCCAAAAAGGGACGTGGGAACTGGATACAGCAGGGACTGGAAGGCCAAGGCTGAGACCACGGAGTTAATTCCCGAAGTGCAGAGCCGCTGTTAGAAGGCTTTAAGCCGGGCCGGGGCATGGTCTCGTCTGCATCTTTTAAAGATCTAGCTGGCTGCCCAGTGAAGACGAGATGGTGCCTATGTCATCACAGGTTTTCATGTGTTCAGATACATACCAGCATATCAGCATAAACACCCCAGAGTGATATCAACTTGGGCAAAAGGCCCACACATCACCTCACCTCCATTTAAGAATCAATGTGGTCTTAACACATTGCCCCGAGCAGCCAGATTCACTTCCTGGCCTGTGCTCCTTTTCTGCTGATGCTCGGGCTCCGCCTTGTGGCCGTCTGAAGGCGACACCCTTGGCGATGCCAGCTTCCCGTGGGGACTAGCGACCGGCGACCTTTTATTTATTTATTTATTTTAGCTACCTTTGTTAATAAAAAGTGCAAAGCCAGAAATGTAGGTTTGAAATGTTATTAGTGATTTGAAAAAATAAATTTTTAATCTGCTATGATTAGTCCCTGTATATATATATATGTATGTGTGTATATATATATATATATATATTTATTTATATTTATATTTATATGCATGGCATGGTATTATGGTATCATATGCTGACTCTCTCTCACCAACTGAACCTTGGAGTTTGCCAAAACCTTCTTGACAACATCTGGCAACAAATAACATCAAATTTGGTAAGAAATAAGGTGTTTGCCTCCCTTCAGAGGTAACTTCATCAGATACAGACTGTCTTTAACAAATCTGAAGCAACAGAGCAAACGGAATAAATCGTAATATTTCATTCTCAGAGTTAAAAATGAAGTGACACACATTTATCTACTATGGAAGATGTGGATAAAAATAATCACTTTCTCCCTTCATCACCACATTACAGCTGATGACTGACAACTTGAGTTGGAAAGAATCCCAACCAGTTGGGCATTAGGGACTTTCTAAAGGTTGTAGCTCTTCCTTACTAAGAACTACAGCTTTGGAAAATTGCTCTCAGAAGGCACATCTATTCCCCCCAAAAAAATCTAATTTTCAACCCACTTGTAGAAAGCGTTCGTGCCGTGAGCTCCCCCATGCAGGCAGGAGCCAAAGGAGGCAGGGGCCCCACTCAGCCCTGGAAAGCTGGGGTGCCTCCCCTGAGGATGGAGACACCTCTCTACCACTTTCATTTTCTGAAGCTCTTTTCTTAGCTTTACGCATTATTCCCCATCTATTTCCAGCGTGTTTAGAATTTCCTAGTTGAGACATGGGCTGGCATACAATGAAGAATGCCATGAGCTCCTTGGGGCCACTGAGCCAGCAGGCAGTCAGGGCAGGCAGGGGCCCAGTGCTTACACAGGTAGGAATACTGTGATGGATCTTATTTGAGGCCTAAAAATGTCCTTAGAGCACAAATGGCATTCAGTGACTATTCAAGGTACAAAATCACATTACACTTAGACTAATATCACACTCCTTTGACACAGCCCTTTGGACCAACCACCCTAGGTGTGATACCCGTAGAAAATTTTCCTTAATCACAAAGGCCTGCTTTGAAATAGCAATAAGGAAAAAAAAAATTAAAAAAAAACACTACAGAATTCTGTTCCTGGTCATAACTCAGAAGGGTGGGAGTAACAGAAGGAAATTTACAAGTGCCTGCAGTTTCTTGCAAACAAGTATTTATAATATTGGGAATGCTGATTACTACTTCATGATATAATATTGCTTTATGATGTATGAAATGTGGAACATTTCAGTCATTTTGCTGTTTCTGTTAAAAGAGTAAGAGCTCACTAAAAACTGGGAATCGATTTTGCGTAGCGTTAGTTTACAGAGCAAATTCATAAAATGCAAAAAGCATTTGCAACAAAAATAAAACCAGAGAACACAGAAAAACTTGAGTTAATATGAAGGTATGGTCACTGAAATGCATGATCACTTAAATGTATTGAAATATGAAATTAAGACACAAATCACTGCAGATGACTTGACTAGGTAATATATTTTAAATCCTCTGAATAAGGATATACAAAAAATATATATAAATTCAAAAGGAAAATGAACTATAGTCTCACATGTGAACTGCTGTAAACATGACCCCAACATAGTTTAAGAGATCAGTCAGGACCCTTTGGGTTTAAATATTAGGACCTCAACTCAAACTGTTACCAAACCAAGCTTGGGTCAGCTTGCCTGAACACAGTGAAACCAGCCTTCTGACAGCAGGTTGCGGTGAAGCCGAGTGCAGTGTTTATTGCAAGAAGAGTCCAGGCAGCTGGTGATGAAAAGGCCTGCTTGGTGCTTATAAGCACAAGCTGGAGAAGCCAGGACAAAACGTGGTAGGAACATGGATTGTTCTTGAGGAAGACCCAATAAGACAGGGCAACCAAAGAGGAAGCCCACAGGGACTTCAGAAGACAGGAATAAAGCACCACTTTTCACAATGCTACCCAGTTCTGAATGGCTGCAGACTGCAAACTAGATGAGCTATTTTGTTCTGTGGAAATAAGGAAACAAACTGTGCTGTTCAAGCCAACTCTTTAAGCCAAATTTGGGTCTTATGTGAAGAACTTCAAACATGATGCTCTTCAAAATGTCAGTCATGAAAGCTCATTTGGAAATGTGAGCTTCCTGTGAAGAAGTTAGGAAAGGATTTCACGTTTGAAGTTGGCTTTTCCACCACACATATGCCCCTCCCACCTTTAAAAATAAAACAGACCACATGAAACGTATTTCCAAGAACTTGATCATTCTGAAAAATCCGAGGGAATCTGAGCCAAAAAGAAGGAAAGCAAACACTCTTTGCAAAGAATAAATAGCTGCCCCATAACTTGTGGAGAATGCAAGTTCTCTAAGCAGTGGTCTATGGCCCTGTCATTTCATCTAATAAAATGGCTATGCAAGCCTCAGGATGCCACGTCTCCTGCCAGCAGACCCTATGCCCATGACCTTCTCCACGGAGTTCGGGGGCGTACGGTACTTGAGAAAGACACTGCATCTTAACCTAGAGGAAACTACGGATCTGTTCATGAACAGGGTTAGTTGGTGAGGGCTTCCCTTGATTAGTCTGTCCTAACAAAACCTCTGTGACTCCTGTGTTTCAGAAATTGATGTTGTTTCCTTTTTTTTTTAATCAGAGGGTGGTCTGATTTTTTTGTTGCCATGCAGCTAAATTTTGCTTGCAATGTGTGTCATTGTTTATGCTTGTCTTTTTAAATTCGAGAGTTCAGCATTTCCCATGCTTGCTTTTGCTGCTGAAATCTCAACTATTGAGTAATGTTGAATAGCTTGAGTTCTCTGGGCACTGGAGTTGTGACCCCACAATTAGGCTAATTATTGGATCTTGAAAGATACGTTGGTGAAGTCTTTTTACTTTCCTTTTTCACTCATTTTTTTTAATTTTTAAAATATTATCCCATTTAAATTTTTTCAAAATTATTTTATATTTAAGTATAGTTGATTAACAATGTTATGTTGGTTTTGGGTGTACAGCAAAGTGATTCAGTTAACATATCTATTTTTCCAAAGTCTTTTCCTTATAGGCTATTATAGAATATTGGACAGAGTTTCGTGTGCTATTCAGTAGGTCCTTGTTGGTTATCTGTTTTATGTATGTCAGTGTATATATGTCAATCCAAACAGTGGGAAGTTGCATGCTGGTCTATTGCACCTACCCACAGAATCCAGGATGTCATGTCTCCTGCCAGCTGACCCTATGTAGCTAAGCTGGTAAAAAATCCACCTACATAATGCAGGAGACCCCGGTTCAATTCCTGGATCAGGAAGATCCCCTGGAAAACGGATGGGCTACCCACTCCAGTATTCTTGGGCTTCCCTGGTGGCTCAGATGGTAAAGAATCCATCTGCAATGCTAGAGATCTGGGATCTATCCCTGGGTTAGGAAGATCCCCTGGAAGAGGGCATGACAACACACTCCAGTATTCTTGCCTGGAGAATTCCCATGGACAGAGGAGTCTGGCGGGCTACAGTCCATGGGGTCACAAACAGCCACACACAACAGACAAAGCATGCACATATTAAATATAAAAGGGGATTCATTTTTGCATATGTAACAGAATATTCTCATGCACCATCCTAGTCAATACCTTCCTTTCAAAGGTAAACACCATCCTGAGCTGAATCACCATACATTAGTTTTGTCTGTTTACGGACTTCACGTAAGTGGAGTCATGCAGTTGATTTTGTACTCAGTTGCTCCCTTCCGTCATCATTATGACTGCAAGATACTGCCTCAAGTAGCAACATTGTTCTTTCCGGGCCATTGAATAAACATATAAGAGTTCGTTGGAGATGTTCTACTGCTACAGATCCATTCTACTGTTGGTGGGGCCCTCAGTCTTCTTTTCTCTGTGTGTTATCCTCCCCAGATGTCAACTCCATCCCCAAAGCAGAGAGCCAGGTCCTTCTAGAAGCTATGAGCCATTCCAGGTTCCATGAGGTGTACACGAAGGAGGTAAATTCAAGCCTTTGAAGTTCTATCCTGGAGGAGATTTGAGGTCCTTTAGAGTCTTCCAAGTGAAACAGATAAAAAGTTAATAACAACAAACATGTCCTTGCTCATGCTGACCCCGGTCCATTTAGCACCTCTCGTATGCCAGATATTTTTCAGTTCCTAGGAACGACACGTAGAATAGGATAGAGGAGAAGACTGTTCTTTTGAAGCCAGCCTTCAAAGAGAAAGTTAAGTGGTGAGAAAAAGCTACGGAAAAAATGAAAATAGCACAGCACAATAAAACGGCCGGAAAAATCCTCTCCAGGGAGACCAGATAATAACAAGAAAGAGCTGCTAGAGGACTGGGGGAACCATCAGGAGGAAGTATGTTCTAGACTGGAAGGGCAACTGTTGTAATAGATCGATGCTCCTGGGAATGAACTTGGCCTTCTTACAGAATAGAAGCATGGCTCGTGAGGCTGGTGTGCAGTGGGCAACATAAAGAAGATCAAGTCAGAGACTTAAGCAGGGGTTGGACTGTACGTGACTTCGAGGTCAAGAGTATAGA
This sequence comes from Bubalus bubalis, assembly GCF_019923935.1. NCBI lineage: Eukaryota > Metazoa > Chordata > Mammalia > Artiodactyla > Bovidae > Bubalus > Bubalus bubalis. Next base: position 2,697,296 of record NC_059157.1, read on the forward strand.
TTTTCTTCCCAGTGTAATGGGAAGCCTCTAGAGGGCTTTAAGCAGAAGAGTAACTGCTCTGGAAACAGTGGGAAATGGCTTAAAAGGAATCAGGAGTAGAAGCAGAATACCAACAAAGAGGCCACATTCCTCAGTGACAGAGGATGCTATCTTGAGATAAGATGGCAGCAAAGGAGGCAAAGGAGTGGACTGAACTCAACGTGTTTTGGAGACGGTCAATAGACTGTGCTGTGGGAAAGACACTGAACAAGTTTCTGTCTCTTACTGCGTCTCCCTCAGACCCCCTCTGTGTGCTAGGATGTGGATGGGGCGGACAATCTTGCCTCACAGGAATCGCTTCCACTGGCCCACGGCAGGCAGGAAGTATTCTCACATTCACATTCTCCTTTGGTCCTTACAACAGGCTTAGAAGAAAAGAAAGCAGACTTGATAAGTTTCATTTTACAAATGAAAAACTCAGGATTTGAAGATCATCGTGGATTCATCTGAGGCTACATGGTGAGTACACTCCTAATCCAAGACATGCGCCCATCCTCTTGGCATCCGGCCCCACCATATAATCTTCTCGAGATATTTTCTCTAGCAACGATAATAAATCTTTGCTTTGAGTGCTTTTGCTTTGCCAGACAATGGGGTAATTCATGGCGTCTATCACCTCTTTTCAGGCTTCCCCAGTGGCTCAGCAGTAAGAATCTATCTGCAAAGTAGGAGCCACAGAAGACACGGGTTCAATCCCTGAGTCAGGAAAATTCCCTGGAGAGGGGCATGGCAACCCACTCCAGTATTCTTGCCTGAAGAGCCCCATGGACAGAGGAGCCTGGCGGGCTGTGGTCCGCAGGGTCGTGAAGAGTCGGACACGACTCAAGTAACGGCACACACGCACGCACCACGGCTTTTCATCCTACAGTGTAAGTAGCCTCATTGACAGCCTTCTTTTGCAGACCTGAAACTCAGGGAGTTGAACTTTCCAAGCTGTCACAGCGGCTCACTCCAAGTCCATTTCCCCAGTCGTCACAAGAGCAGAATAAGCAGAATCTGGTGAAAATCTCATTTGCCACCCCCAATGCTAAGTATCTTCAGTTCAGTTCAGTCGCTCAGTCATGTCCAACTCTTTCCAACTCCATGGACTGCAACACGCCAGGCCTCCCTGTCCATCACCAACTCCCAGAACTCACTCAAACTCATGTCCATTGAGTCGGTGATGCCACCCACCCATCTCATCCTCTGTCGTCCCCTTCTCCTCCTGCCCTCAATCTTTCACATCATCAGGGTCTTTTCCAGTGAGTCAGTTCTTTGCATCAGGTGGCCAAAGTATTGGAGTTTTAGCTTCAGTATCTTAAATCATTTCAAATAACAATTTCCTCAGAAACCTTAAACAGTATCATGTGCTGTGCTGTGCTAAGTCACTCAATCATGTCTGACTCTTTGTGACCTCATGGACTGTAGCCCACCAGGCTCCTCTGTCCATGGGGATTCTCCAGGCAAGAATCCTGGAGTAGGTTGCCATGCCCTCCTGACAAATAAGTATACACACATTCCAGACACTTTCTCCTCACTCATGACATTCATTAAGGAGTCTGTTTCTCAGCTTCTCTCATGAGCGTCTGGAAGCTCATGATGTGAGTTCACAATGTGTCCTTTCGCCATTGGGTCCTTAGCAGCATCCACGAGCATCAGTGTAATTAAAGATGTGTCAAAACATCAGGGCTGTTGCAGGACTGATTTTATCATTTGCTGTGAAAAATAGAAAGGATCCATTACAGAGCCAACCCTTCATGATTATAAACATTTCCAGAAGACAAATAAGTGAACAATAGACAGGGTAACTCCAGATTAAAGCATTTATTTCTGAGATCTTCTCCAAGATGTCTCCTATTATTTAACCAAATAGTGTATTACTTTAAAAAAAAAGAAGTTGAAAATGCTTTCCAATTAAAATTTTCTTTTGTTTCATAAACCGAGCAAGTGCTATTTAAATGCGTTCTGTTAAATTTTATGCAGTTTAGAGTCACCAGGACCGTGTAATCTGATGGTCTCAGGTTATAGACAGAGAAGGTTACTGCTACCTATGCTCCAGGGTCCCCAGTGAGTTGACAACAAAGCCAGGCCTGTGTCCCTCCCTGCCCTCTGACTCCAGCACAGCAGCAACGTTTTACTAACCTTCTTTGCTGTTACTAGTACCTTGATAAAAAAAAAAAAATCTAGAAACTCAGTCTAGCAATTCCATTCCTGGGCATACATCCAGAAAAAATCATGATTTGAAAAGATACATGCACCCAATGTTCATCGTAGCAGTATTCACAATAACCAAGATTTGGAAATGACCTAAATGTCCATCTGCAGAAGAATGGATAAAGAAGATGTGGTAAATGCACACAACGGAATACTACTTGGTCATAAAAAAGAATGAAATAATGCCACATGTATGGGCCTAGAGATTATCATACTAAGCGAAGTAAGTTAGTGGAGAAAGACAAATGTCATATAAGATCACTTATATGTGGAATCTAAAATATATATATATATATATATGTTAACTTATTCACAAAAAAGAAACAGACTCACAGATTTAGAAAACAAATTTATGGTTACCAAAGGGAAAAAGTGGATAGAAGGGATAAATTAGGAATTTTGGATTAACATACATACTAGAATATATAAAATGGGGTTTCCCTGATGGCTCAGTGGGTAAAGAATCTGCCTGCAATACAGGAAATAAAGGAGACGCAAGTTCGATCCACAGGTTGGAAAGATCCCCTGGAGGAGGTCATGGCAACCCACTCCAGTATTCTTGCCTAGAGAATCCCATGGACAGAGGAGCCTGGTGGGCTACAGTCCAAAGGGCCACAAAGAGTTGGACACAAGTGAACAACTAAGCACGTATATAAAATACATAAGCAACAAGAATTACTGTATATATAGCACAGGGAACTCTACTCAATATTCTGTAATAACCTAAATGGAAAAATAATCTGAAAAAGAATATATATATATATATATATGTATATGTATAACTGAGTCACTTTGCTGTCCACCTGAAACTAACATAACATTGTAAATCAACTGTACTCCAATATAAAATAAAAATCAAATTAAAAAAGAAAAACTTAGTCTATAGTTACCTACATAGCCCTGTATATAAACATAGTGCTCTATGCCAACAGGTTTTCACATGCTTTAGAGTTGGGAGAACTCTTTCAGATCCAGTTCAGACATAATGAGACACTCTGTCATCAGTTCAGTTCAGTTCAGTTCAGTCGCTTAGCCGTGTCCGACTCTTTGCGACCCCATGAATCGAAGCATGCCAGGCCTCCCTGTTCATCACCAACTCCCAGAGTTCACTCAAACTCATGTCCATTGAGTCGGTGATGCCATCCAGCCATCTCAATGGTGTTCCCAAAAAGTTGAGCTCATTTCTCAAGTGTAGTAGTTCTCGCCTTGTATTCTAATTCATCTGGTTAACCTCGTGCCTCCTCTGCAGGACTGTGAGCTCATCTCAGCAAAGATGATGCTTTGATCCCCCTGTGAACCCCAGCATCTTGTATAAAATACGCATTCAGCAGCACTTTTCATGACTGAACACATTGTGGAATGAACCAGCTATTGGACAAACCCTTGGCCAACCCCTGAGCTCAAGTAGAGACACCAATTATGGATGTCATACAAAAACACCTTGGTATGGGGGGTGGGGCAGAGAATGGGTTGGGTGTTTGGGATTAGCAGAGGCAAAATATTATACACAGAATAGATAAACCCCAAGGTCCTACTGTATAGCACGGGGAACTATTTTCAATATCCTGTGGCAAACTATAGAAGAAATGTAATAGCCCTCATAGTCAACAAGAGAGTCTGAAATGCAGTACTTGGTTGCAATCTCAAAAATGACAGAATGACCTCGGTTCTTTTCCAAGGCAAACCATTCAGTAACACAGTAATCCAAGCCTATGATTTCTTTGCTGTACAGCAGAAATTAGCACGACATTGTAAACCAAATATACTTCAATTTAAATAAAAGAAGAAAAGGCCTATCTGTGAACTCTATTTCTCCCAACTTTTTAAAATAACTTCCAAAACACAGTAACAGGTCACAAGTTACCTTACACGATCATCAGATTATACCAGGTGTTCCCAAAACTTCTCACTTTCAAGGGATCCTTGAGTGACTTAGAAACTGTCTTCACAGCATTCCTAACCCCAAAGAAATAATTAGCTGCTTTATGTCCTAAGTAGTTAGGTCCATACAACTTGGTAAGTTGTTTTTTCTTTTTTTGTCCTAAGAATTTAGTAGCCACTTGAAAAAATAATGTGCATAAACTGAAAGAAAACCTGCTTTTTCCATCCTTAAATAACCACAAGCATTTATTAGGCAGGGTGTGTGCATCCTAGCCCCTGCACAACTTTGGAACCAGAGTGGACTGCCAGCCACAAGCCTCACACGCCTGGTGTTTTGGGTTGATTGCTATGTAACACGGCAGCTGTCAAAACCCAGCAACTAAATATATGGCACCCTGGAAGGGGATGCAGTCCAATCATACTGAAGAAACTGTGAAGTATCTTGGGCTGATAGTTTTTGTGGTTTTCAATAAATATTGGATATCACTATACTGAGGCGACTTCGTGCACGCACACACACACACACACACACACACTTGCCTCAAAAACTGAACATTTTTTAAGCCACCCTAAGGTAACTTCGCTCCATTTGGAAACTACAGGCTCATACCCTTTACAAAGGACTAATTGTCACCAAAGGCAAGGTAAGAATTCTAAAAGAAGAGAAAATTTTGCAAGGAAGACCTACAAACAGTACAACAAAATTTCCCTTAGATATTGAAGAGAAATCAGTTCTTCTCTGGCTTGTTAGGACAAAAGCAAATCCTTGTTAAACTAATATTAAGATTATTAAAACGTTATGATCTTTTGAAAGAAAATTATCTTCCTAATATTTCCACAGTAACAATACATCAGTTTCCCTGCAATAAAAGAGACTTAGTGTGTAATTATTATTGTTCTTCAATTTTCTTTCCTTCACCTTCTATTTCCTTGACATTCCATTTTAAATGAAATGTAAGGAACAATTTTGAACATTCAACCTTCACCAAAAAAAAGGAACCTTGATTGATTCAAAGTTTTACTTTATGTACCTACAATTTCCCAGTAGTCCTATTTCTGAATCAGAATTTGAATAATCTTTACAACTTGTATTCCTCCCAAACCAGATTTAATGACTCGGTAGGTTCAGCAAGAGGAGGAACAGCTGCAGCTTATCCCGCTGTGCTGTTGGGTAATGACAATGTTCTACCACATTAGCAATTGTGTCATTAATAAAAAGAAGCCCATAGGATTAACCAAAGACAGCTGACTTTAGTCAAATGTAGGTCAGGCTTTGTTTGCTCAGAAGCTGGTAATAAATTCCCAGGTAAGTGCTCTCGTGTGTCACACATACATGTCAGGAGCATAATTTCAGACCCACTTAATGATTCACAGTTTTAAGTTTCTCTAAGCCATTTTTGAATTATTGTTAAGCATTTAAGTCCACTGCCAAGCCTACAGGCTCCTTAAAATTATTAACTTATGTGACATTATAGCATGTTTTTCCTTTAGACACCACTTAAGAACACCTTGGAGGATTTTGTGTTCACCTTCCAGATATCGAAGTTCTTACTAGAAGACGCTCAAGGGTCACCCCTAATTTATAGCTAATTATGGGGGAAAGGGTGTTGATGGCTAAGCCAGCCATCTGCAATTGCCAAGTCCTCCTTGTCACAGAAAATACTATTGTAAGTGAATATTGGATTCTTAATCAGGTCTTGTGGTAGGCTTTATAGGAATAAGATGTCTAGAACCCACGAAGCTAAAAATATATTTAAAAAATTTAAACCCCGTGGAAAACAGTGTAGCCACCTCTTAAAAGACCATATGGCCCAGCCATGGCTTCCACGCTGCTTGTCTAAGAAACAGAACCATATGGCCACAAAAAGGTCCACACAAAAAGCAGCTCTAGTCATAACAGCCCCAAACTGGAAACAACCCAGACCAACAGGAGGCTGGCCAAACAATGGTGCATTCACACGCCAGAAAACACCTCAGCGATGAAAGGAAGGAAGCCTAGATCTGTGCAACCACTGCAGACAAATTTCTAGAACACTGTTAGGTCAGAAAATATCATACACAAAATAGTACATGTTGCATGATTCCATTTATGGGATATTCTAGGACAGTCGAAACCAGTCTATGGTGATAAATCAGAAGAGTGGAGGAGGGGGTCAAGGAGTGATGTAGGATTGTCTGAAAAAAGCACCTATTCTGGATGATGAACAGTTTTCTATCTCATTTGGGTGAGGTTCTGTGCATGTATACATTTGTAGAATTTTTAAATATATATATTTAAGATCAGTCCATTAAGACCTTATAATGAGGGTAGGGCAGGCCCTGGATGTTAGGAAGCAACGGAGGCAGTTACACTCAGCCACCGATCAGCATCACAGCGGGCCCCCTCAGAGTTAGACACGCCACTGGTCAGCGTCACAGCCGGCCCCCTCAGAGTTAGAGACGCCACTGGTCAGCGTCACAGCCGGCCCCCTCAGAGTTAGAGACGCCACTGGTCAGCGTCACAGGGGCCCCCTCAGAGTTAGACAGGCCACTGGTCAGCGTCACAGGGGCCCCCTCAGAGTTAGAGACGCCACTGGTCAGCGTCACAGGGGCCCCCTCAGAGTTAGAGACGCCACTGGTCAGCGTCACAGGGGCCCCCTCAGAGTTAGAGACGCCACTGGTCAGCGTCACAGCCGGCCCCCCTCAGAGTTAGAGACATCAGTGGTCAGCGTCACAGGGGGCCCCTCTTCTAAGTTAGCGACCATTAGCAGTCCCACTCAGCCATTGGTTGTGTTGCAGAGTGCCCCTCCCACCCCCCTTCCTCTGTATGCTGCTGCTAAATCGATTCAGTCGTGTCCGACTCTGTGCGACCCCACAGACGGCAGCCCACCAGGCTCCGCCGTCCCTGGGATTCTCCAGGCAAGAACACTGGAGTGGGTTGCCATTTCCTTCTCCAATGCATGAAAGTGAAAAGTGAAAGTGAAGTCGCTCAGTCGTGTCCGACTCTTAGCGACCCCATGGACTACAGCCTACCCTCTGTATAAAAGGAGCCAAAATCAGACTGAGGGAATATGTTTTTTTGGTTTGGGGTTTTTGTTTTTGTTTTTTTTTTTTAATAAATTAGTCTGCTATCTCTCAGTCTGCTAGCTTTCTGATTTTTTTAATATAAATTTATTTATTTTAATTGGAGGTTAATTACTTTACAATATTGTATTGGTTTTGCCATACATTAAAGCCATTGCTCCTTGCCCCTAAAATCTCATCTCCCAATTTATTGTGTGTAGGGTGCAAACAGAGCAAGCGTGGGCTCCAGGTCACTTTTCCCCTGTCCCGTCACGCACACATCTCTGCACTGAGGCAGCTCAGAGGTGCGCCATCCCTGCCCCCGAGCCTCCGGCTACATTGCCTGTGTATCTGAATTTTATATCAGTTTGTCCCCACCTCACCATGACCAAATTCATCCCAGCTTTCAGAACCCACTTCAGCCATCACCTCCCTGTCAAGAAAGTTTCCCTCTGTCCTCACCCAGAGTAATCTTCCTGTGTTACAAACACTCACCACGCTGAACGCCCAGTTTCTTATCATAATCACCACTATCCATCTTATGTTGTGAAATGGTTTTGACTCCAGCTCCAGTCAGAATCACTAGCTTCAAACCACTTATCTGCTCAGCTGTCAGAATTTAGCCAAGTTACATCATCTCTCTATGCTTCTGTTTCTTCATCTGCTAAAAAATAAAGTAGCATCTCTCTTATAAGATGGTTATAGGCAGAAAACGAAATAATGTACATAAAATGCTTAGTCTGACACATTAAGTTTTCAGGAAAATTTATGCCAAAATCTGTTAGCCAAAAGAGAATACATTCTCTAAGTTATGAAACTATATTCCAAGAAATGAGAGAACTTGTAAATGGAAACTTTTTGAGGAACTATCAAGATATTCCAGAAGGTTGGAAGTGGATAACTTTTGCTGCAGTTTCCAAAATAGGCCATAAGTTAGGTTTTTAAAACTGCAGAATGGTGGTGTTAATTCTAGGTAGGAAGAATCTGTGAAAAAACAAAATAAAAATTTTTAAAAAGGAGAAGTCATCTAGGTACAGAAGAGAAATAAAAACACACATCCACACCAAGATTCATACATGAATATTCATAACAGCTATACTCATCAGAGCTCAAAACTAGAAAAAATGTCTACCAACAGGTATCTGCAACAGGATACCACTCGGCGATAAAAAGGAACACAGTCCTGGGAGAACAGCAATATGGACGAGCCTCAAAACCATTGTGTTGAGTGAAGAAACCAAACACAAGAAAGTATACACTGTATAAGTACATCTGTAACACACTCTAGGAAAAGCAAGTAACCTATGATGACAGAAAGGAGATCAGAGTCTGCCTAAGGACCAAGGATGGAAGAGAAAAGTGATGGAGAAAGGACAAGAGGAAGCTTTGGAAGGTGGCAGAAATGTCCTGAGGCTCCATCATGGGGGTGGTTTCAATGGTACATCAAAATGCATCAAATTATACATTTGCGTACAATTATACAGACTTCCCTGGTGGCTCAGACGGTAAAGCGTCTGTCTACAATGTGAGAGACCTGGGTTCGATCCCTGGGTTGGGAAGATTCCCTGGAGAAGGAAATGGCAACCCCACTCCAGTACTCTTGCCTTGAAAATCCCATGGATGGAGGAGCTTGGTGCAGGCTACTATCCATGGGGTCGCAAAGAGTCGGGCACGACTGAGCAACTTCACTTCACTTTATACATCTCTTAAATTATATATCTCATAAGTCTGTCAAAATGCATCAAAGAATACATTTAATCTTTTTAATTTATTGAAGTATCATTGATTTACAAAACTGTTAACGTCTTCTACACAGCAAAGTGATTCAGCCATATATATATATATATATATATATTCTTTTCCATATTCTCTTCCATTACAGCTTATTGTAGGATACTGAGCATGGTTCCCTGTGCTCCACAGTAGGACCCTGTTATTTATCCGTCCCGTATGTAATAGTTTGCATCTGCTAATTCTAAATTCACATTCCACCCCTCCTCACACCTCTTCTCCTTGGCAGGCACAAGTCTCTGAGTCTGCTTTTGTTTTGTAGATGTGTTGATTTCCATCACATTTTAGATTCCACATATAAGTGATAACATATGCCAAATTATACATTTTAAGCGAGTGTAATTTGTTGTTCATGAATTATAACCTCAATCAAACTAATTCTCAAAAAAGAAATCATGAAAACACAAAATGATATTTTTAAGTCAGTTAAGAGCCTAGAAAAGGAATAGGTCTGTTTGGGACACAATATATTTTCATCGAGAAAATGTTGTATTTGCCTGATAGTTTTTTCTTCCTCAACAGGGCTCCTGGGCCTCGAGATCTGGGATGTGCCTTCAAAGTGCGTGGACTTCAGCAGATATGTGGAGAACTATTTTCACAGTACACTGTTGGATCAGATGAAGTTTCGCAGCCAGGGGCAAGAACACTTGGAGAGCCGGGTGGCGGTTCCTGTGTAGCCCTGAAGACCTCCAGCGGCCGATCGCAGGGTCTGCATTCAGTCTACTTAACATTGTCATCAGTTATTTGCCTGAACACCTAAGGGCACAAACATCACCTTCGTGTTGACTGAACACTGCTATGTTAGGCAAGAGATGATGATCTAAAATATCTTATAGGCTGAACAGTAGTTTAGATCTAACAAGTCTAAACCTGACAAGGACAGCTTTCAATATTAAGTAGATAAATTGAGTCCAAATGTCAGCTTTCTGAGTATAAGACACAAGTGCCATGCCATACCAATGGGACATTAGAAAAGCAAGCCTTAGAGTCGTAGTTAATAATAAATTCAGGGTCAGTTAGCAATGAAATGCAACTTTGCAGAAAGTTAGCATGACCTTGGGTTATATCAGGAAAGATATAAGCTTTTATAGAAAGAAGGTGAAACTCTTGTTCTGTGTTCTGTAATAGGCTTATATTAAAATATTATGTTCTTGGGAGGATACCTATGGTGGGGAGAGGATTAAAACTAGATCAGAGGAAGGGGGATAAAAGTGTATTTTTAAATCCATGTTTCCTTAAGGACAGGGACAATGTCTTAGTCATCTCAGCATCTGTCATGGTTATCTCAATTTCTGGCATGACCAAGATTATTGTTGTTCCAGTTAATGCTGATAAAGTCAATGCATCTTGATAAAACTTGGGCTGATGCCACGTCAGGTAGTGGGAAAGCAACCAGGACTTCTGAGCTGAGAGAAGACTGAAGGAATGGGATGGGGGTGATGCGGGAGAGCAAGGTAAGACGAGCCTCTGGGTACAGGCTAGATTGCAAGCGGCTGCAAGATGTTTGTCCAGTCCCTAAATCAAGAAGCGGAGCTTACAGTGCGTCTTTTTTATCACACACAGGAATTTCTCTGTGGCATGTACTTAGGAATAAAATTTAGGGTTTTAGAACATTTCAAAATGATCTTTAAATGAGACATTGCAGATTCTGTCTGTAAAGGAAGTATTTCACAAATGTTCTTTCTAATTGAGTCGTTATTAATATATGACACATTAGCTTCAGGTGTACAGAATAATGACTAAGTATTTTACAAACTGACTTCTCTCTACTGCAATGATGTCGGGTCCTTTTTTCTCCATGTGCTGGCCAACAAACAAAATTATATCATCATCAAAATACATGACATCTGACAGCCCTGAAATGTTATCTTCTTCTAATTCAAATTACTTAATATGAAGTTCAACATCTTTCACATACTTCATTCGCTACTGGGTTTCCTCTTCTCTTTACAGCCACACCTTCTAAGCACTACTTTCTATTGGTTTCTTTACTTTATTCCATTTATTCAAGTGTCCTTTATATATTCTAGGCATTAATCCTTTTAAATATTTGTACATTTACAACACCTATTTATGGCGCAGGAGAGTTGTTTCCAATGGAAGTTTATAAGTCATGTGAAATGCATTTAATAAAAAAAATTTGTATTATCCTTTAAAAAAAAATAGAGCTGTATTTCTACCCTCCTGAATCTGTGCTCACACTACGATGACTTTGATCAAGAGAATGGGGAGAAAGTGGCATGGTGCCAGTTCCAGACTGGCAGCTTCCATTCCCTCCCACTTAGAACCCGGCCACCCTGTTAGAAGAAGTCTCAAGCAGCCACAAGGGCAGAACCACACAGGGCACTGCTGAGGGGCCAGCCAGCAGCCCCACAGGGCTCCCTGCAAGCCCACCTAAGTGAACCACTTGGATATAGATCCTCATTTCAGCAAGCTACCCTGGCCAACACCACATGGAGCAAAAGTAAGCTTTCCCCCCGTTAAGTTTGGCCAGACTGCAAGATCATTAGCAATAAAAGTTACCACCATTGTGTTGAGCCATGGTGATATGTTAGGGGGCAAGAGAAAATCAAAACAGTGAGCATCTTCAAATCTATGAAGTGCTTCATAGACATGGCCCCGTGGGCTAGAATTAGGACCAATATGGAGAAGGCAATGGCACCTCACTCCAGTACTCTTGCCTGGAAAATCCCATGGATGGAGGAACCTGGTTGGCTGCAGTCCATGGGGTCGCTAAGAGTCGGGCACGACTGAGCGACTTCCCTTTCACTTTTCACTCTCATGCATTGGAGAAGGAAATGGCAACCCACTCCAGTGTTCTTGCCTGGAGAATCCCAGGGACAGGGGAGCCTGGTGTGCTGCCAACTATGGGGTCGCACAGAGTTGGACACGATTGAAGTGACTTAGCAGCAGCAGCAGGAGGATTAGAACCAACATGCATAACTTGATGAGACTCACAGAGGAACTTCCAAGATAAGATTCAGCAGAGAAATTCAGAATAGGGTGCTAGAGTTGAACTGGCCTCAGGAGATAAACCAAGAATCTAGATTACGATGCTCAGAGAACCTGGCTGTTTAGACTCAGTCTTAGATGGCATCAGTGCCCAAGGTTCCGCCTGCATAGCAGATGTGGGCATCACAGTGCTGGGCTGGGGGCAGGGCGGTGGGCAGGATTCAGCTTGAATCCGTCCATCCAATGGCTGGGGATAGGCAATGGGAAAGGACTGGAAGGTGGCCTGGGCCCCAGTCAGTATGATACTCAGGCTGGGGTATCAACCTCAAGGCAAAACCAGAGAGGAACAGAGGAGCAAGGCTGGGCAGCAGAGTGGGAGCACTAAGGGTGCAGCTTGGGATAGGGACACGCCTTTCACCTGCCAGACATCAGCCACAGTCTTGATCCCAACCTCGGATGGGAGTGAAGATCCTAACAGATCAGGCTAGATTAAGATTAGCTCAGAAACCAGGCAATGAGAAACTGGCTCAGGAACTGGGATGGACAAGTAGGTGAAAAGCAGCTTTTCAAAATCCTTAGCTGTATGGGGGTCAAACAAGAGGCTTCTGAGGGGAATTAGTGAAAAAGAAACACAGAGAAGAGCCTTCTCATTCAGAAGGGTGTATGTCCATAATGTGAAAAACTGACTCATTGGAAAAGACCCTGATCTGGGAAAGACTGAAGGCAGGCGGAGAAGGGGACGACAGAGGATGAGATGGTTGGATGGCATCACTGACTCGATGGACATGAGTTTGAGTAAACTCCAGGAGTTGGTGATGGACAGGGAGGCCTAACGTGCTGCAGTCCATGGGGTTGCAAAAAGTCGGACATGACTGAGTGACTGAACTGAACTGATTCCCATGATTGCAAAAACTGGCCAGGAGAGCTATAGAGAAGATGCACTCATCTGATAAGGGCTACCTCAAACAACTTTCAAATTTCCACCCAACCTAAGATTTCCTGGAATTGAAAATCCACAATAAGAGGGCAAACTGCGTGCACAGAGTACATAGGTGCTCAACAAGGAAGGCATGGACGGATGGATGGACAGACAAATGGGTGGACAGACAGATGGACAGACAGACAAATGGAAGAATGGATGGACGGGCAGATGGGTACCTTCATGGATGGACAAATGGATGGATGGATGGACAAATGAGTGGACAGACAGATGGACAGACAGACAAATGGATGAATGGATGGACGGGCAGATGGGTACCTTCATGGATGGACAAATGGATGGATGGATGGACAAATGAGTGGACAGACAGATGGACAGACAGACAAATGGATGAATGGATGGACGGGCAGATGGGTACCTTCATGGATGAACAGATGGATGGATGGATGGATGCAGCCTAACGTTTAGAATACTCAGCACTACCTGTCCATGAACACATTAACACAATGTAATACACCAGACTCCAAAGGAAAAAGTAAAATGCATTTTCATCTCTAAAAGTTTGCCAAGCAATTATCTAGAAAGCCCAAATATATTCTGTATATTCATGCTTAAGGAAACAATTTCCTAAGAGAATTAAATTTCATATGAGAATCTCGTTATTCATTCCAACCGGCTGAATCTGAGCAGGCATCACCACGACCTTGTATCATTCGGAACTCACTAAACCCAGCTCAGCTCTGCTCTGACCGTCTGGAACCCCAAGTCCCAGGACAAGAGGAGAAACCTAAGTTGCAGAGAAGCAGTGACCAGCCGGTGTCAGAAGTCTTTCCTCTCAGCTACTTTCTCACTTCCATTTGGCTTGCATACCTTGCACCTGTTTTTTACCTCCTATCACACACTGTCAACACGGGATATTTCTACAGACCTCTGACACAGAACGTAGACCGTCCCCTCAATAACAGGGCTCTTCCCTCTCCAGGTGAAAGTTTCATCTAAAATTAAATTTTCTAACATCTTTATATACAAAGAGCATCCTGCTCTCTAAGGCAGAGAGTGAAGATCTAAGCTCTAGGGTGGGCTTTATAAATTTCTTTAACACTGATCCAGAGGCAGAAAAACATTTTACATCACAACGTAGTACACAGAATACATGGAAAACATTTACCTGTGTCCATGAATTCTAATATTTCTTATTTCACTTCATTTTTAAGCCACTGATCAGAACCCTCTCTGATTTGATGACACACGTGCATGGAGGCTGAAGGTCTGAAAAGCCCTGCTTAACAAATAATTATCATTAGTACTTACAGAGAGTGTGTACCAAGTGCCCAAAAACAGTTATCAAAGTAAGAAGCAAAGCCCAGACCCCCAAAACCTATAAATAATGTAACCATTTTGTTACATTATTTATTTTGTAAGAATGAATTTCTTGAGTTAATACATGATAAATGAGATTAGCTAAATGCAGCAATTAATGCACGCCAATGTAGAACTCTAGGGATTTGTAAATAGGGAAGTCCAATCCAGGTGTCCTGGATTATCATTTTAATGTGGAACTGGAGACATGACAGTTTCCATTTGCCTCGTCGGGAGAAATCCTGTTGATAGCAGAAACTGCTCCTTTTGCAATCATGTAAGTAGGGAGTCAAAATCCAAGGACTTTTTCACGGGTGCTACATCCAGGGCCTCTGAGCACAAACATACAGCCCGCTTGGCGGCTCAGGGACCGGGGCAGTAGCTCATCTCATCTCGTGGCACGGTGACACTCACCGCTTTCCGTCCTCTGACCCTCCACCCAGCTTGGGATTTAGACATGTCTTTCCTACACATGTTTTCCTAGAGCAGTCGGAACACGCTCTGCAGCTAATACGAATTTCTCCTCTGCTCTCTGGTGAGATTTTCCCTTGTAGATGAATAGTTTGGGGTCTTGGGGTATATTTATCAGTCCTGTGGGTTGGATTATCTGATCCCTTTCACACTGAGTGAAATATCACGGTTGTGCAAAGCCGAGAACGTGGCAGCCCTGCGGGGACAATGACACCCGGGACAGCCAGCCTGGGCAGCCCGCCAGCCCCCCCAGGACATGCCCTCTCTCACCTCCCTCTCTCCACATGGAGTGGGTTACTCGGAGGCTGATAAATGACAAATCAAATAAAAAAGCATTGCTTTTGTGAAGGAAAGCATTGACCTGGCCCTCCCCTAGTCAGATGAAGGGATGAGCGTCACTGAGACCCCGTCAAGCTTCTTCTCCCACAAGGGCTGCGCGTGGGCCAGCCGAGCACGGACCAAAGTGTGTCTTATTCTTTTATGATTTAATTAATTCATTATTTGGGGCAGCCCTGGGTCTTAAAGCTGCTTTGCGAGGGCGTTCATGTGTGGCCAGTGGGCGCGCCTCTTCGCCACAGTGGGCGGGCTCCTCACCACGCGGCTTGTCTCGCTGTGGACCCAGAGCTCTGGGACACAGGCTCAGAGGTTGAGGCCCTCGGGCGTCGTTGCTCCGAGGCATGGGGGATCTTCCCGGACCAGGGATCTACCGTGTGCCCTGCCTCGGCAAGCAGATTCTTATCCACTGAGCCACTAAGGAATTTCCTAAAGTGGATATTTTTAAGAGAAGACAAAGCAACCTGGGTCACAGGCTCTGAGGTCCATAGCCCACCTTAGAACTTCCAGTTAGCTGCTAGGCCTGGACTGACATTGATCCCCGCCCTTCTTTATTCACTTCCACACGTCGCGTGAGGTTCGGGGGTCACCAAGGAGACAAGCCTGTACCCTCAGGAAGCTCGAAGACTGGCCAGGAGGGTAAATAACTGTTGGTAGGGTAAGGGATACCGTCACTTGCAATACACCACCATGCATCAGGCAGGACCGACTCAACCTGGGGGAGGCCAGTGAAAGACGATTTCGCAGGGAGATCCTTCAGGCGGGCTCCGGGGGTACTGGAGACCACCAAGCCAGCAGTGGAGGACTGCAAGAGGGCGAGCCTGCCCGGGAGTGGGCGCGAGCCTCCTCACCGCGGCTCCCGGAAGTGGAGGGAGGCGGTTTTGTTATCACAGATTTGCTTCGTTTATTTGTTGCCAGGTTAAGTGCACGATTTATCTGTATTAATTGTGAAATTCATCTTTTTTCTCCTTTTTCCCAAAATATAATATATTTTTCTAATTCTCAATTGGCGTATAGTTGCTTTACAATGCTATGTTAACTTCTGCTCCACGGAAAAGTAACACAGTTATGCATACACACACATGTATACATGTGGATGGATACACATATACACACTTTTTTATATCCTTTGCCATTGTGGTTTCTCCCAGGATAGTGAATACAGTTCCCTGTGCTATAGAGTATGACCTTGTTGTTTATCCGCTCGGTACGTGGTAGTCATCGTAGTTCCCATTTGCTAATTCCAAACTCCCAACCAATCCTCCCCACCCTCCCCTCCCCCTTGGCAACCCCTGTCTGTTCTCTCTGTCCATGATTCTGACTCTGTCTCATAGACAGGTTCATCTGTGTCATAGTTTAGATACCACATATAAGTGACATCACATGCTGTTTTGACATCTTTTGCTTTCTGACTTGCTTCATTTAGCATGCTCATCTGCCTCTATGCTGCAAATGGCATTATTTTGTTCTCTGATCAAGCTTTTTCTTTGGTGAAGGTTTTCTCCAGACATGAAGCAGGCTGAGGACATGGGCGGTAAAGACCATAGAGTCCTGCTCTGGTTTATACATCCCCCACCACGCCCGAGTGGCAGCTCAGAGTGCGCTGCTGGTGTGAAAACAACACAGTCTACAGCTCTGGACTCCATGACTGAACAGGCAACAGCTTTCCATTTTCACTCACAAAGTGGCTCCTAAGCGCTCTACAAACTCAAAATAAAGAGGACAAGAAATGGATGAGCTTTTGAAAACAGAGACATCAGAAAGCAGTTGATTATACTGTGCATATTCATTCTCATATGTGAGGCTATTTGAAAACCTACAAACACCACATTTTGTTCAAAGCTTTCTTGATGTTTTAATGTAAGAACGCTGCCTCCTCATTTTTTAAAACTTTTAGATTGTATTGGGGTATAGCTGATTAACAATGTTGTGACGGTTTCTGGTGAACAGGGAAGGGACTCAGCCGTACACATACACGTGTCCACTCTCCCCCAAACCCCCTGCCACCCAGGCCATGTGTCCACTCTCCCCCAAACCCCCTGCCACCCAGGCCATGTGTCCACTCTCCCCCAAGCCCCCTGCCACCCAGGCCATGTGTCCACTCTCCCCCAAGCCCCCTGCCACCCAGGCCATGTGTCCACTCTCCCCCAAACCCCCTGCCACCCAGGCCATGTGTCCACTCTCCCCCAAACTCCCTGCCACCCAGGCCATGTGTCCACTCTCCCCCAAACTCCCTGCCACCCAGGCCATGTGTCCACTCTCCCCCAAACCCCCTGCCACCCAGGCTGCCACGTAACTTTGAGTCCTTGTCGGTTATCTGTTTTAAATATAGCAGTGTGTATATGTCTTTGTACATGTCAATCCCAAACTCCCTAAGTATTCCCTCCCCCCATCTTCCCCCCAACCCCACTTCACCGACCCCACCCCACAACCAAAAGTTCCTCCTCTAAGTCTGTGAGTTTGTTTCTATTTTGTAAGTTCATTTGTACCATTTATTCTTAGATTCCACATAGAAGGGATGTACAACGATATTTCTCCTTCTCTGTCTGACTTACTTCACTCAGAATGACAATCTCCAGGTCCATCCATGTTGCTGCAAATCTGCGTCCCTGTTTTTAATTTTTCAAGAGTGTAGAAAAAAATGGAAATTTGGGGTTTTGTTTAAGGGATGATTCTATTTTGATATGACAATGATTATTTTTATGTGTATGACTTATGTAGCAAGGAAAGGCTTACAAACACTTCCCTGACTCCAAGACTTTTGAAAACTGCTGAGTCACTGCAGACAGATTAATGAGGGTGTGGTCAACCGACATGTAAAGTAACATGACATTGAGGAGTGAAACCAACTTCTTTGTTTTTCAGAAAAGTTGACTAAGATGATTCATAAACTACAAATTATAACCAGAGGATCAAAAAATCTTCTGTATTTTCATGTTCAGTGTATTTAAATGTGATTTTAAAAGCAGCAAGCCCATTTGTATCCTCTGTTAGCAATGAACTCACTCTTGCATTTAGAAATCCTCTCCACAATCCCATCTTTCTGTGTTCAGTGAGCTGCTGACACTGCCGTGCCTGGGGTGACCTCCCAGAAATCAAGCGCAGGGCGCTGCCCAGCAACCGTGCGGGCAGGAGACCAGGCTGAGGCCCAAAAGCCCCATTTTCACTGCAATGCCGCATTGACTGATAAGGGTGTTTTGTTTTGTTTGTTTTTTCTGGAATTCTTTGGACGACTGTATTTGCTCATAGAGATAAACAGATAAGGCCATTCCACAGCTTTTGCTAAGTGCCTCCTTGGAGATTCCACGCTAGTTCTTATTGTTGAGAATAGAGACAAGTGATGCGTCATATCAACCAAGTGACTTAGATAAAAGTCATTTAACCTGTCTTAGCCCCAGTTTCCTTATCTCTGCGTCCCAGGGCTCTTCCCTCTGCATGGTTTAGCGCTGCTTTTACTCACATCCAGTCTCTGACTTCTTTACCATCATTCAGAGGCTTCCACTGTATCACCTGGAGCTCATAGTTGGTTCCCAGCCAAATCACCAGATCTGACATTCTTAGGAGCTCCTGAACTTCCTTGTTCCGACAAAGCCCAACCGTCCTGCAATGGTTCTCTTTCTGTGCAGCTCTCAAGTTGCTCATTGAGATGTGCATATGTAGCTATTTTTCTCCGACATCCTGCCTGTCCTTTTTATCACCTGGTTGCCTCCTCCAGAAGATTTCTAACTCCTGTGGAGAGGGGCACCACGCTAAGACACCACTTGCTAATCCCCTGGCTGCACTGTCCATGGGCTGACATTTCACATCCCGCTCTTCCTTTGAGTACAAGGCTCTCTGCTACCTTACTTTTTTAATTATTAAAGTACAGTTGATTTACAATATTATATTAGTTACAGATATACAACATAGTGATGCAAGATTTTTTTTATAGATTATACTCCATTTAAAGTTATTACACAATGCTGGTTATTTCTTCTTGTGCTACACAGTATATCCTTATTGCTTATCTAGTATTTACTGCTCCCTTCCTACCCAGCTCTGCATGGATTTTGCCTGCCTACCTGCTAAGTTGCTTCAGTTGTGGCTGACTCTTGGTGACCCTATGGACTGCAGCCCGCCAGGCTCCCTACTTCTAGTAATATTAGTTCCCCTGGTGTTGAGGCTAAAATATTGGAGTGAGTTGTCAGGCCCTCCTCCAGGGGCTCTTCCCGACCCCATCTCCTGCATTGCTGGTGGACTCTACTGCTGAGCCCCTGGGGACGCCCAGCTCTTTCTTTACACTGCTGGTTGTTGAAGAGCCCCTCTGTCGGCCTCCACGTTGTCTTTAGGGCGAGCTGCTCCACACAGGGGTGTATTTTTGATGTGTTCATGGTGGAACGTGAGCTCAGCATCCTCCTTATCCACCATCTTGATCGCCTCCTCTGCCACCTTCTTTAAGAAATAAACAATTTTAAATAAAAGACCTTGCTTTCTTGCACAAACTGTGTAGCAAAAGTAACACAGAAAGGCAGCCATTTTATCTATGTTTTTGATGAGTGTATAAATTTGTATAACCTTTTGAAAAGGCAGTTTGAACATATCAAGAGCCATATATTAGTTATCTGTTTTTACATTGAAAATAACCCCCAAAACAAAAAATCCCACAGTTTCTGCACGTTAGGACTTTGGGAGCAGCTTAGCTGGGTGTTCCTAGTTCAAGTTCTTTGGTAAGGCTGTAGTCAACCCATGTATCTAGGGCTACATCCATCTGAAGGTTTGTCTGAGGCTAGGGGATTTACTTCCCAAATGACTCACTTGCCTGGCTGGAGGCTGGTCACCCCATGAACCTCTCCACAAGACTGCTTGAGCATCCTATAACATGTCAACTGGCGTACTCAGAACACATGGCCCAAGAAAAAGCAAGGAAGAAGTCACAGGCCTTTTATGACCCAGTCTCCAAAGTGACACCCATCACTTCTGCCATAGCCTGCTCATGAGATGCAGGTCACTAAGCTTATCTCATTCTCATACTCAAGAGGAGGGGAAAGACACGCTGTAAACCCACAACAGGCTCTAAGGTATCTTGGAGAAGTTGTCCAAAGCATACACACACACAGCCCTCTATGATATTGTCCATTGCAGAGATATTTATAAAACAAAAGCATAAAAACCTTCAACATTCAACAGTTGGGAAAACGTTGAGCAAAGCTCAATATGCACATTATGCAGCAATTTCAAATACTGTTTTCCAGGAATATTCTATAGCATATGCAGAGGCTTCTATTGTAGCATTAGAAAGGGAAAGCATTATATGAAAGAAGCATAGACGGAAAATATCCTAAAGAAATAAATCAAAATGTTAAAATCAGATCCCTTTGGGTGTTAGAGTTGAAGGTGGTTATTCTCTCCCTGCTTTTCAGGATTTCCACATAATGAAGCAGCGCGCTCCCTCTTTTCCTCTCTTTTCAACTTGTGGTGTATTTACATGCACTCTCTTAAAACTTGTATGTATAATGATTTATTAATCAGTTTCCTCACTTTTAACAGAAGAATTTATTCTTTCCATGTTTGCCTCATCTAATTAGTGATTTTTACATTATGAAACCTCAGTCTGAAAGACACAGCAAATCAGACGCTCCTATTGGCTGCCCCCAGTGAGGAGAAGGCCGGCACTCACCTGCAGACAGGTGTGGAGGCTTGGTGGGGTGCAGGGGCTCCGGGACGGGACCAGCCCAGGCCGAGACGGGCATTCGCAGGCCTGGCCTCGGGTGCAGACAATGGTCAGCTGAACCCAGAGAGCAATTCCTGGACCAGGAGGCCGGATGCAGGCTCTGCCAGCACAGCTCTTGGGAACTCACCTTGGGACTCTCACAGCTGCCTTCTTACAGGTGCTCACCTGAGAACATTCCAGAAAGCAGACCCCCAGGAACCACTCTCATGGGTGAGAGGCACTCTCCCCTCTTTTCCTCCATACCCTCAGCCTCCGCCCACCCCGTTCCATCCACGTTCCCATTCTAGACAATTACAACACATGCTGTCCCTGCTCCTCCCAGGTCCCGGGAATCCTTCTGACCAGCTCTGAGCATCCCTCCCCCAGCTTCAAGGTGCTTTGCTTCTAAGGGCTCATATCTGCAACTTTCTTCAGGGGTTCCTTTTGAGCTACTGGACTGCGTTGCTGCAAACATGGAGAGTTGAAAGCACTTCCGAGTTCCTATCTGAGCCCTCACACCACACATCCTGGTCCCCAACACACCCACACACACACACAGAGCAGTTCTTAGGCGATGACTGATTTAAGTAGGAATATGAAAACCCAGCTCCCCATCTCAAGCCTGAACAACCTTGAGGTGTAATTTACACTCTGAGCTACTGCAGGGATCTGTCTGAGGCTGGAACTTGGCCCAAAACATCTTCAAGTCTCAATTTTTCCCCTTCCCTGTCTTGCTTCTCCCACACCCTTTCCGATTCTTCAGGGAGCTCTTTCCTAATAAACTGACACAAACACCTCTTTTCACATTCTGCTTCTGGGAAACAGATGAAAAACTCACAGTCTCAATGGAAGTTAGGTGCCTAGAGACCAGGGATGTTAAAAGTCCTTCAATGCCACGAAAACCTCACACAACAAAGAATGTCCCTCCCCAAGTGGCCAAAGGGCTTCCCAGGTGGTGCTAGTGGTAAAGAACCTGCTTGACAGTTTCGGAAACATAAGAGACACGGGTTCGATCCCTGGGTCTGGAAGACCCCCTGGAGGAGGGCATGGCAACCCACTCCAGTATTCTTGCCTGGAGAATCCCAGGGACAGAGGAGCCCGCTGGGCTACAGTCCACAGGGTGGCAAAAAGTCGGTCACAGCTGAAGGGGTGTAGCATATAAGCACAAGTGCCCAAAGCATCCTGACCAAGAAACACTGGAGAGAGCAGAGGAGACAAGGAGCATGCAGCTCAGACCACAGATAAAGTACCAAGTTCAGATTTGATTGAGGAAGAGGAGTCAGCTAAGGACACTTAAAGAGGAAGTAGCCAGAGAGATGGGGAAAAAACAGGAGATGGGAAACCAAGAAAGGTAGGTGTTTCAGGAAGAAGGGGGGTCTCGGCGATGTTAGCTGCCAGTGGCCACATAGGCAAAGACAGAGACCTGGTCATTAAGTTTGCTCCATGGAGGTCTCTGGTGCCCTTGACAATTGCATTTTTTAAGGGGCAGTGAGATTGGAGTTAGATAGAGTGAAGAATGAATATGTGTAAAAGAACAAGAGAAAACTGGTGAGCTTGGGCTTGAATGGATGTAGAATAATGGGAGGATGATTGCAGAAGAATTTGGGACAAAGGGAAATTTTTCAAGAGCACGTTTGCATAATGATAGGAATGATTCAGTAGAAAAGGGGCAGGGGATGGCTCAGGAGAGGAGAAAACAAGAGGAATACAGCTGGAGCAGACAGGAAGATGTGGAATCTTTACCCTCTCCCAGCGGCCCCATTCTGAGAAGCAGAATGCCTCTTCTTCCCTCCA
This sequence comes from Bubalus bubalis, assembly GCF_019923935.1. NCBI lineage: Eukaryota > Metazoa > Chordata > Mammalia > Artiodactyla > Bovidae > Bubalus > Bubalus bubalis. The sequence goes on from NC_059157.1 coordinate 2,719,780, forward strand.
GAGCCCACCTCTGACCCCTCCCTGCTGCTGCTGCTGCTGCTAAGTCACTTCAGTCGTGTCCGACTCTGTGAGACCCCATAGACAGCAGCCCACCAGGCTCCCCCGTCCCTGGGATTCTCCAGGCAAGAGCACTGGAGTGGGTTGCCATTTCCTTCTCCAATGCATGAAAGTGAAACGTGAAAGTGAAGTCGCTCAGTCGTGTCCAACCCTCAGTGACCCCATGGACTGCAGCCTTCCAGGCTCCTCTGCCCATGGGATTTTCCAGGCAAGAGTACTGGAGTGGGTTGCCATTGCCTTCTCCGACCCCTTCCTAGAGGGAAGGAAATGCACTCATTTTGCAAAATGCCTCATCCTTCTCAAACAGTGGATTGAAAGACCTCTTGCAGACAGAAAGCGCATAGTAATAAGCCCTCCCCTCATATACACAGTCCTCAGGCCCTAAGTGGTCTTGAATAATGATCAGGACAGGTGGGGGGAGCTGACCTTGATTTTTGAAAGACAAGAGTTTCCTCCCTTGGGAATTCCCTGGCGAGTCCATGGTTAGGACTGCATGTTTTCTCTGCAGGTTGAGGGCGCAGGTTCAACCCTCGGTTGGGGAACTAAGATTCTGCAAAGGTGAAAAAAAAGAAAAAGGAAAGCAAAGAAGGAAGGGAGAGAGTGAGGAAGGGAAGGAAGAAGGAAGGAAAGAAGGAAGGAAATTTTTTTTAAATCCTGTCTTGCCTCCTCTGACCCTCTAGCTTAAGGGTTAGAAGCGTACTATCCATGGAAGGGTGCTCCTCACATCTTTCAGGAAAGAACTTGCAGCAAGAAACATGGTTAGCCAACCACCTTCGGCCACTGCATCTCTGAGATCTGCCCCACCATCTACATCGGGTCGCTCTGCGGAGCTGCTCTCACGGATGCTGGCACTCCGCCGTCTCCTCAGGCCGATGCAAGACCCCTCTGACTGGCCACCGTGGCTTTGGAGCTCCATCCGCAGCCGAGACCTTCTCACCTGCGCTGCAACCCGAGGGTTCCCGAGGCTCCTCTCTCCCCTCCGCTCTCCTTTCGCAGGTGCCAGCCCCTCAGCCTGGCCTGAGGTTTCCTTCCAGTGGCTTCTATGACGGCTCCTCTTGATCTACCATGGGTATTTCCTACACTAAATCTCTTGCACTTCTAATTCTCTCTCGGCCAGCTTCCTACAGGACTAAAGCCAACACAGATCTCTCTTCCTTTGGATGTTGGACACATGGCTCCAGACAGAGGTCTTGTTAACTCACCAGTTTGAAGATTTTATCTACATTGCTTTTCAACCAAGACTTTGCGTCTGTTGGAATATCAAATCAAATTCCTGTATTTCAAGAAGTAGATGGTTAATGTGTTGTGTGCTTAGTCACTCAATCGTGTCCACCTCTTCTGTGACCCCATGGACTGTAGCCCGAGGGGCTCCTCTGTCCATGGGATTCTCCAGGCAAGAGTACTGGACTGGGTTGCCATTTCCTCCTCCAGGGGATCTTCCTGACCCAGGAATAGAATCTGTGTCTCCCACGTCTCCTGCATTGGCAGGTGGATTCTTTACCACTGCACCACCTGGGAATTATTGGTTATTATTGGCAGCTATGCTCATTTTATAAAGGATTGTTATAAGCTCTGAAGGATCGGGCTCCAACTCATATCTGTCTGTTCCCTATTGAATAAGCCCAGTTCAATAGATTCTTATTTCTGCTGTTTGCTCTTTTCCATCAAAGAGGCCACAGTGCACAGTTGCCAAGTGAATAGATTGGAATAACGTCATGGTGCAAATGGAGCACAGAATGCTACCCAGGCATTCTGCCTCAGGAAGGTTCTTGGTTAGCAACTAAAACTAACTTAGGCAATAGGGGATTTATTGACATGGTAGAGGGAGGGCAAAGGGGCCTGAAAGAAGCCACAGGAAGTGGGGGTAGCAGGCTTGGGGATGGATGGAAAGAACCAGGACACTGAGGACCATAAAGCCGGGAGCAGGGCTCAGCAACCACCTAATGGTGGGAAATCCTGCCCAGACTCTGGCACCGTGTTGGCCATCGCTGTAGTTCACCTGCAACCATCTCTGACATCCGTGTGTCCACCTAGTTGGGCTCAAGTCAAACAGCTGCCATCTGACTACACCAGGGAAAAGCCGAAAAGCGACCCAGAAGTTCACCTTAGAGACGGCGGGACAGGCGTTATTACCAGCAAGGCCAAGAACAAAGGGGAGAAGGAAAATTTCCTCAAAGGAATTCAAGGAGGTGTTGTGAAGGTGCCAAGTGCTGGAAGAGAACAAGGAAAGGAAAAAAGAACTCCACTGCGCCCTTTTAGACGTCAAACCAACACTTTTCCATCATTTCAAGTGGCATAGAGTTAATTTCAAGATCTGAGTCTGTTTCTGTTTTGTAAATAAAAATTTATTTCACCTGTACTCCAATAGAAATGTTTTCATTTTAAAAAAGCAATATTCAAATCTAAAAAAGCAAGGCATAGAAAGTTTGTTCAAAGAAAATATCAGAGCAGTGGTTCTCAACTTTGGCCGATCCAAGAATCATCTGAGAACCTTTTATGAATCCTAGTGCTCAGGTCAAGAAAGTGTTAGTCTCTCAGTCACATCCGACTCTTTACAACCCCATGGACTGTGGTGCACCAGGCTCCTCTATCCATGGAATTCTCCAGACAAAAATACTAGAGTGGGTAGCCATTCTCTTCTCTAGGGGATCCTCTAGACCCAGGGATCGAACCTGGGTGGCCTGCATTGCAGGCAAATTCTTTAGTGTCTGAACCACCAGGGAAGCCAGTGGAGTGACTTTGGTTGGGGCAGCGGGTCCCAGGCATCAGGCCTTGCCAAACTTCGCAGGTGGCTCTAACACGCAGCCAGGACTGAAAACTAGACTTCCTTCTAGTGGAAAGTCCAACACCTAGAACAGACAAAGCAGCACTGCTCCTGCTGGGCGGGGAGACCGGCGGCATGCCCATCCCCGCGGTCCCCAAGGCCTCTCAGGGGGATGCTTTAAACCGGCTCTTAAGCTGGCTTGTGATCATGCCGTTGTTGACTCCTGTTTCTCCCACAGCCCAGATACAATCTGTCGGCCTGGTTCAGCCTTCAGAAGATAATCAGAGCCCAGCCTCCTCTGCTCCCTCCTGCTGCACTCTCGCCCAAGCCACTCCCGTCTCAGCTTAGACTGTTGCAATTGCTTCCCAATGGGCCTTCCCGCTTCTGCCCTTGCCTCCTCCCATCTGCTCTCAACACAGCAGCAGGAATAACCCTGAAATAAGGGCTTTCCCTGGTGGCTCAGATGGTAAAGAATCTGCCTGCAATGCGGGAGACACGGGTTCGATCCCTGGGTTGGGAAGACCTCCTGGAGAAGGAAATGGCAACCCACCCCAGTCTTCTTGCCTGGAAAATTCCAAGGACAGACGAGCCTGGTGGGCTACAGTCCATGGGGTCCCAAAGAGTCAGACACAACTGAGCAAGCAACTTTCGCTTTCAAGGGAAGTCTGAGCATGGCTCTCCTCCACCCAAAGCTCTGAAATGGCTCTAGACTTCATTCAGAGTAAAAAGCAAAACATCGCATTCTAGACCAGGGATCGGGAAACTTGTTGAGTGACTATTTCTGCTTGTTTAGGCCATATGGTCTCTGTCACAACTTCTCAGCTCTGCCGCAGGAGCCAGAAAGCAGCTGTGGATGATGTGGAAACGAACAAGCACGGCTGAGTGCCAGTAAGACCTGATGCACAAAAACAGGCAGGAGCCAGATGCGGCCACCAGACCTGTGTTTGCTGACCCCTCCCAGGGGGCGCGAGCGGTAAAGAACCTGCCTGCCAATGCAGGAGACATGAGAGACATGGGTTCGATCCCTGGGTCAGGAAGATCCCCTAGAGGAGGGCTTGGCAACCCACTCCAGCATTCTTGCTTGGAGAATCCCGTGGACAGAGGAGCCTGGCGGGCTACAGTCTGTGGGGCTGCAGAGAGCCACACAGGACTGAAGCCGCTTAGCACGCATGCACACATGCTACACACGGCAAAGCCTCCGGGGCCTCACCCCCTCTGTCCCCCCTGCCCCCTCTTTTCGGTCACGTGGGCCTCCTGGGAGCTCCGGGAGTGCTCAGGTGTCCCCCTGCCCAGGAGCGCCCTGTGCCTTCCTGCCCTTGGGGTCTTCCTCTGGCTGGTCCCTCCCCTCCCTCCAATCCCCTCACACCCCACCTTCTCAGAAAGGCTCACTGTGATGGCCCTGTTTCCCACAATACCTGTCTGCCCGCATTCACCCCTGGCACCCTGGGCCCCTCTGACTCTTTAATTTTCTTTCCATTACACCTTCCCCTCTTAAACTTACTGCATAATTTGCTTGTTTATTATGCTATTTGCTTAATAACTAACCCTGACGGATCGTCTTCCTTTGTGCAGTCGTCTAGAATGTCAGGGTGTCAACGGCACAAGGCCAGGCTATCCATCAGGGCTCAGCCAGAGCAGGAGAGCCGCGGGAGAACAGGATGGATGTCAGGGGTTAGTCCTTGTACAGTTGCAGGAGCAGGTGGTGTGGCCCTGTGGGCTGTCGCCTCTGCATCTGGTGGAGGCTGATGTGCCTGGAGTCCAGCTCCCCGGCTGTCAGGAAGGAGACCTGGGTGTGTGTGGGAGTGGGGGCATGGTCACGCTCACAGGGACCGCCTGGGACCTGCCTCCAGCCCTGGTGTCAAAGGGAATTGCAGCAGAAACTGGTCCTCTGCCCTCACGTGGCAGCAAACTGGACCCAGGCCTCAGAGACGCAAGCAAAAGATTCCCAGCAAGCCTACAGGTGACCCCAGCCCCGGGACGGTGGTCCAGCAGGTCTGCTCCTGTGTCACAAGCTGCCCCCCACAGCGACCTTCAGAGACAGTGCCACAGAGAGCTGGGCTCTCGCCACACTCAACTGTCACACATTTTTCTGGGGCCATTCCCATCCCAGAAATGCACCGAGAAAGAAATTCTGGGAAAGGTAGCTCCAGCCTGGAGAGTTTGGCACCTTCTAAAGCCACCCTGGGCAGGAATCCTGTTGTCCTGTTTGTTTACTGATGAATCAGAGTCCCCAAAACCTAAAATAGTGCCTGCCTGGCACGTGCTGCTGCTGCTGCTGCTGCTAAGTCACGTCAGTCGTGTCCGACTCTGTGCGACCCCATAGACGGCAGCCCACCAGGCTCCACCGTCCCTGGGATTCTCCAGGCAAGAACACTGGAGTGGGTTGCCATATGGCAGGTGCTTAAAAAATAGCAGATGAACGGATGAATAAACGACGACTGAATCAGTGGTGCCTGGGTGGTTACATGGCTCACACTGGTGTCCCTGCTGGAGTGCAAGTTCCAGGGGCAGAGAAAACGCGTGTTTGTGCCCCGTGTAGGACCAGTAGCACCTAGCCTGCACCTTCAGTCTCCAGACACGTGCTCACCCCAGGAAACACGCCCAGCCGCCGAGAGTAGCAAACTCCCAGTCCTAATGGCAGCTCCTAATGGGAGTTTGGAATTAGCAGAGGCAGACTATGGTGTACAGAATGGATAAACCGTCCGTCTGTATAGCACAGGGAACAATATTCACTATCCTGGGATAAACCCTGATGGAAAGTAATAGGTAAAAGAATTTTGAACATTTTTTAAAAAGATAATGCAATATATGTGAATAATAATAAAGCTGAAGTTAAAAATCCTATCACCCCTGGAGTCTGTGAAACACTGACTCTGGAATCCATCATTTCAACAATCAACTTTCCTGCCTACAACATCCTGGGTGGGTTTTGGTCTTAATCCCCAATCCAGAACAGGTCTCATTCATTTAAGATCTTTAGAGACAAACAAGGCAAATCATTCTTGCTAGTTTTGCCCTTACTCTAGAGCGGCTAGAAGCAGACCACCCTGTGTTGTTCATAACACAAGCCCACCACGGATTGCTCATCTGAGCCCCCACCCTCGGAGCAGGATGTTTCTATGCAGAGGATCAGCTTGTTTGGCACAAACGGGGTGTCTGATACGGACACCTATGCAGCCAATTTGGTGGCCCACTGGTAAGTAGTCATCTTGAAAGAATCATGATCAAGGGACTTCCCTGGTGGTCCAGTGGCTAAAACTTTGCACTCCCAGTGCAGGGGGCCCAGGCTCCATCCCTGAGCGGGGAACTAGATTACACCTGTCACGGCTGAGACCTAGTGCTACCAAATTAATTAATTGACTAATTAATTCTTTTAAAAGACCCAACAGAATCATGGTTTCCCATCAGTTTGCAGTTGATTCCCTATACATGAAAAACCAGACTAACGTGACTCTGAGTCATGTAAATCCAGGAGAACAAAGTGAGAAAACCAGAACTGGTGAGTAGCCCTGATGCAAAGGTGAGGGAAGGGTGTGATCTCACTGGGCCGGATTTCACGGCTGACAGTCAGAAACCAGGAAAGATGCTTTTTCCCTGTAGGCCCTTGACATGGCGATGCTTACAGGGCAAAAGACACCCATCTGCTCTCAGAAGCAGACACTTGGACTTCCTAACGCAGGACTGAAGCTGTTCGCTCAGGGAGCCTGATCAAGCGCCTCAGAGTTTATAATACTAAACTTTTGTGGCACTCATCCAGCAAATGTTTATAAAGCATGCGCTGTGTGTCAAGTGCTTTGGGAGAATATCCGTAACCTATCCTGACAAACGTCTATTACACGCGTTTCTTTCCGATTTTGACACTTTCACTTGGTTTAGAGCCACGCTGAACACACTCTTCACATTGAATTTACGCGTGCCTTGCAATGAGCGCAGAGCCTTTTTTCCCATGAGTTTCCCATCACTGCATTTCGCATCTTTAGGTCAGCTAGAGTTCACCTTTGAGTCATTTTTTCAGGAGACTTTCTTTGCTACTTACTTGGCTTACCTTTTCAGAAATGGAATGAGGTGGATGGATGGATAGACAGATCTGGCTAGAGTAAGATGCTTGCACCATTATTTAAAAAAAAATTTTAAGTGTATTTTTTAATTGTAGTTGGGGGGGCTTCCCTTGTGGCTCAGCTGGTAAAGAATCCAAGTGCAATGCAGGAGACCGGGGTTTGATCCCTGGGTTCGGAAGATCCCCTGGAGAAGGGAAAGGCTACCCACTCCAGTATTCTGGCCTGGAAAATTCTATGGACTATCCATGGGGTCGCCAAGAGTCAGACACTGAGCAGCTTTCACTTTCACTTTCATAGCAGATTTACAATGTATTATTTTCAGGTCTGCAGCATAATGATGCAGTTTTTTATATACTTTTTCAGATTCTTTTCTCTTATGCGGTCAGTCGCTCAGTCATATCCAACTTTTTGCGGCCCTATGCACTGTAGCCTGTCGGGCTCCTCTGTCCACGGAAATTTCCAGACAAGAATACTCCAGGGGATCTTCCCGACCCAAGGATGAAACCCACACGTCTTGCATCTCCTGCCCTGGTGGCTGGATTCTTTACCACTACTGCCACCTGGGAGCCCCTCCTCCCTTACAGGTTGTTACGAAATAGAGAGCAGAGGTCCCTGGCTTGCACTGTTCTTACACCAAATCTTCGCCCCATCTGTTCCCATAATGTATGCTCTTCTAACGTCTACTATCATAGAGAGGCCATCAGAGGGACACACCCTCAGCCCTGCCCTGGAAACACAGAGCCTCACCCACAGGACCACCAGGGAAGCCCCTGGTCTCCTTTTTTGAGAAACCTCAGTTACCTCTGTCTAATCACTCCTCTCTGCTAAGCTCTCCATCTGTCATCATTTTGAACTCTTGGTCCATTTTTTCCTACATCCTGAAGAGGGGGTTCAGTGTCTCCCTGCTTCGGAGTCTTTCCACAAGCTCCTCTGGCTGGTTCCTGCTCATTCATCCTACAGGAGGGTCAGGTTGACCCTGGCTTAGTGTTTCCTCCACAGATTGAAAGACCGGGTTCTCCAGTATCTCCCAATTGTCCTTGGAATCTTTCTGGCAGGTTCCGGTGCAGAGGGCTGGTTGGTGTCAATGTCTGTTTCCTATTCGGCCTGAACTAAACGGTGTGCAGTGGGAGCCAAGGGCGTTTCCAGCAGAGCAATGCACGGGTCCTTCCAGCCCTGGTGGAGCCACAGATGCTCCGGCTTTCCGCAGCAAGCCTGTCGTGCGCCTGGCCTCCGTGCCAGGTAACAGCTGTGCCTCTGCCCGCCCGATGCCGCCAGCCAGCTCTGACCCAAGCCTCACCACCCCGCTGGACGCAAGCCCGCAGCGGCTGCAGGAAGCCAGCTGCCTTTGGGTTCTGCTCACTTCAGCTCCCCGGGCTGGAAGAGCCAGCCAGCAGCGGGACCCCCCACTGCCCGTCTCCAGCCTGCGTCCCAAGGTCCGGGGTCTCAGATTCTCCCAGGGTCTCCTGGCTGCTCGCCTTGCGCCCCCAGCATTGGCGCACCCCTCCGCCAGGAACGAATGACGCTGAGCTGCGGCTACAGAATACAAGCCGCGGCACGGGCTCCAGGTCCTGGATTCCAGTTGTCACCAGGCCACGTGGTGTCCTCCAGAGACCATCGCGGTCAAACATTAACTTGCAGTGGGCTTGGTCCTCCTCCTGGTTCCCTCACAGACCCTCCCTCAGAACAATGACAAAATCGGGCCGCTCTTTCTTTCCCCATCATGACCATCTGCCTACCCCTGGCCTAGCCCTAAGCCCAGCTGAGGGGTCCGGCGCCAGAAATCCATGGCCTGGCTGCTGGGGGAGAACCAGACACCCAGGTTCGTCTTATCCGGCATGCACAGACGCAGACGATGCTTTGCCCTCAAAGTCCTCACTGGAGAGTTTGCAAACTGCCTGCCCTAGGCTCTTCCGAGAGTCCTCCCTCACGTGGAGGCAGGGGCGCCGGAATCCGTGCGGGGCGCCCTGGCAGCTCCGGCCGCGCCCCCTCCCCGGACAGCCTCCGATAAGCCCCCGTTTCTAAGTTGCCCGGCCTCAGGCAATCTCTGCCGTCTGCCTTCCGAACACCCTTGCTCGGTCTCACAGCATTCTGCAGCTGGTCCCCGACGCGGGTCACTAGGCGAGGACAGGGCGCCTCAGGGGCGTTGTCTGCTCCCGGCGCTGCCCCAAGGCCACAGCCCCGGCTCCAGGCTCACCCTGCTCCACGCCCCCCCACATCAGAGCTGAGCCACTCCTGCTCCCCCCACGCCGAGTCCGGAAACTCAGTCCGCTACGCCCTGGCCTCCCCAGTTACGTCGGAGAGCAAGACGACAGAGCTGAGGACGTCAGGCCCAGAGGAGGCGAACTCTAGACCTTGACTAGTGATCCCCCGGGCGGCGGCCCAGGCTGGAACGGCAACCCAGGCGCTCTCTAAGACTGCGAGCCTAGACGAGAGTCTTAACCTTTCCGAGTCTCTATTTCTCATCTATGCAAATAATATGATAATACATTTGCCCCCCAAGGGCTTTGTGCAGGTGTTAAATGAGGCGGGTATAAGTTAAGTGCTATGCATAAGGCTTGGGACCCGGTAAGCTGTCATAAATATTAACTGTCATTATTACTATGATTATTAATAAGGTCAAAGAATGAGGAACTGCCAGAGCTCGGGATTGAATCCTTCTTTATCTCTTCATTTCATTTTTAATAGTCCATAATTATAGAAAATTAGTCCATGATGGGAGACAGAAATGGTCCCGAAATAGCTTTTGACTGAATATGGAGAGGTTTGATTACTTTCAGAGCTTCCTAGAGGTCAGAAAAATATTACTTGCCCTAGATAAATATTACTTGGCCGTCGCTATTATCTTATGAGGCTTCTCCGACAGGGAGCTTTAACAGAAATATCACTAGTGACAGGCGAGTCGAAACACATTTTCTCGGTCTTTGTTGTTATAAAGGAATACACGTGATTAAACCCAACGTCTTGATAGCACTCTGCTAAAAGCATTCTGGGTGGAATTCCTCTTCTGCAGGCATGCTCTGAATTCATGGAGCAGTGTCATCTGTACAATTAACATAAGCAATTTTCCAGTGGCTTCCTTGGAAACTGAACACAGCTGACAGCAGCGGGAATTTTGTTGATGACCCTGGACATCAGGGAAAGTTCAGGCTCTTTCCTGGATGCTTCTTTCCATTAGGAGTAGAAAGTCAGCCTTAGAGCAGCTTTTGAAGCAGGCACAAGGAACCTGTCAAGGTCCACCAGGTAATTAATCATGAGTGCTCCAGGGAAAGCATATCAGAATTTCCAGCTTCTCCCAATAACATGTCCATAGTGAGTTTTCCATTTTATTTGATGGACAAATTGGCCAAAGTGTTTATTGTGAGCCACAAGCTTTATGGACGTGGACAGATTATCTCTTGATAGTTTGCAGCAGACAGGGCTACCGGAGAGGTGATGTGTCCTGGCCCAAATGACACCCTCATCCCACACTGCGCAAGCTCTGAAGGCTTGCTTCCAGAGTTTCTGACAAGGAGATGAACTCTGGGGCATCTTGTGCTCTAAGTGGATCCAGATAATCCCTCTATGACGGGCGCTTAGCTACAGTTCCTCGGGGTTGATCCCTGGTGGCTTGCTCTCATCCCAAGGTTCAGCTGGGTGAGACCTTACTCTGCTCCTTCTGACAATGACCACACACACACACACACACACACACATGTAAAATCCATGGCAAACTGAACGTTTGTGAGCAAACCTGATCCAGGTGAGAGAACAGCTTCTCTAGGCCAATGACCGTAACAGATATTTAACACTCAGGAGCTCGTTTGAGTCTCATTATGTTGCTGAATCTCTGCCTCTGCTCACTGGTGCCAGACACAAACACGGAGACAGTTTTGGGTGAAGTAGGAAAGAGCAACTGTTACTGCTTTGCCAGGCAAAGGGGGCCATGGTGGCCTAGTGCCCTGAAGACTGTGATCCACCCTGGAGGGGTCCTGAGGACCTGTATAGTGTTCAAGGAGCAGGACGTGGTCAGCTCACGGGCTGTTCTTGAGTTGGTTGTCATCAACGTGACGTTTCAAGCATCATCAGCCTTCTGGTTTCCACTAGTCTAGGGTCTATGTTCTTGTGGTCAGCAGTTTTCATCTGGAGGGAGGTCTACTTCCTGTAAAAGCAGCTTAGGAATGTGTATCAGCTTTTATCTATATCTTTCCAGGACCTGGGGATTTGGTGATTCTGTTATGTGGCACAATTATAGACTAAACTGTTACCAGTTCCTTAGCCCAACAGCTGTTCTTTGTTTCTGCATCTTCGCATTTCCTAATCATTATCTCCCGAGTCAGCATTTTCCTACAAAAGATAAGGACACAGGAGCATCTACACTGTTTCAATTACAGCTCTGACTTGGGGGTGCTGTGGTTCAGCCCATTGAAAGGAGAGGAAGCTCCCACTCAAGATCAAACTGCTCAAGATCAAAGATCAAATTGCAGGAAAGATGAGGAGAGCTCTAGGGACTTCCCTGATGGCCCAGTGACTAAGACAGGGAGCTCCAACAGGAATATCACGGCTGACAAGGTAGGGGTCCTGGGTTCAATTCCTGGTCTAATTAGATCCCACAAGTCACAACTGAGACCCAGCACAGTCAAATACATACATAAATGGTTTTCTAAAAACAGACCAGGACTTCAGCCAGATTCCCTGATTGCAGACGCTGGTCATGCTCTCCCTCCTCTGTGCTGACTCGTGAATGGGCCAAAACAGATCCCAGATTAGGTTCTTTGCCGACCTCTGCCTCAGCTGGGAGCACTCATCTCGCACATGTCTTCCTGTTGTCATCCAGGGCTCAGTGTAAGTGGTCCCTCCTTGGAGAACAAGGGATACTCAGAGCTGTTTCAGTCGTCCACCACCTCTCCCTGTCTCTGGCTGAGGGCCGCTCCTCCGGGGGGGCCCTTCCTCAAGCTCTATGCACAAACAGGAGCTCTGGCCGTGCAGGGTGAAGGCCCAGCCCACCTAGAAGACCTGCAGTGTGTGCCACGGGCTCACTCACATCCCTGAGAGCCAGGTAGACCCCTCGCTTCCCTGCACTCAGCTCTGAGACAGCCCACTTCCTGCACGGCCACAACTTCTTGTCTCCTCATTCTCAGCTAGTGAAAAACAGGCCATCTCTTCTATTAAGGGTCGGTAAACTTCCCAGATGTTTCTAGAAACCGGCCCCCACTCCCCGGGCACATCTCCCACTTCAGGCTGGATCCAGGCCTCCCTCCTGAACCAAACCCAGCAGACAGGAAAACTCCATGTACTTAGGCCCAGATTTTTAGACCAATCGTTGTCAAGGGCGTGGGGCCACCACGACTGGGGCTGTTACCCAGGGCCTTTCACACTGGAGCTGGGACACTCAGTCTCCCTGAGAAGGCGTCTGTTTAGGAGGGAACAAGTGGATACCAGTAAGCTAGCAAGACGCCAAGCACTTCATAACCTTAGGGTCTTTAAAGACTTTGCATTCTCATTTGCATAGACAAAACTACACCTTCTCTACCCCACCACGGCCAGTCAATATGCCATGTCCTGACTTTATTTACACCATAGCATTTATCATTCTCTAATATACACGTGTTTATTGATTGACTTGGTTTGTTTTCTCCACTAGGAAATAAGCTGCAAGAGAAGAGGGATCTTGTCTGTCTCATAAACCGCTATAGCCCTCACCCAGAAAGTAACGCCTGGAATACAGTCTATATGAAATAATAAATGCTTCTCAGCCATTAAAAGGAAGAAAACTGGGTCGTTTGTAGAAACGTGAGTGGCCCTAGAGACTGCAGTATAGAGTAAAGTGAATTAAAAAGAGAAAAACAAATATCATATGTGAACACATATATGCAGAATCTAGAAAACTGATATAGATGATATTTGCAAAGCAGAAATAGAGACACAGGCATAGAGAACAAATGTAAGAACGCCAAGCGGGAAGGACACAGTGGTGGTGGGATGAATCAGGGGGGAGGGGGTTGGGGTTGACGTATACACAGTATCGATGCTATATTTAAAATAGATGACTAATGAGAACCCATGGTGTAACTCAGGGAGCTCTGCTCAGTGCTCCGTGGTGACCCGAATGGGAAGGAAACCCCCAAAGAAGGGCTACACGTGTGCGCGTAGCTGATTCACTGTGCTGCACAGCAGAAACTCACACAACGCTGGAAAGCACCTAGACTCCAACAAAATAATCAATAAATAAATGCTTCCGGATGAATACATGAACTAACTAAGAAATGAGCAAATGGATGAATCAAGGCACCTTTGACACAAAGGCAGGAGGCAGGAGAGCCTTACATTGAAGCCACTGACGGGGACTCCCTTGACCCCCGGCAGCGCCTGGAGAGTCAGGACCTGGAGAGCTATGGGTAGGACTCCTGCTGCCCAGGTCTCCTAGGACAAGACCTACAGACATTTAGGGGGTGTTGCATCCTTAAAACTGATCCATTGTCTTTGCATTTTCCTGAAACTTCTCTTAGGCTATGGCAATTGGTTGAATAACAGGTCCTGCTTCTTTAAAAACTTGATGTTATTGAAGCATAGTTGCTTGCGTTGTCACACCCGTTTCCTCTGCATCCTCCTCTGTTAAGGTTTATCGCGGGATGTTAAATGCAGTTCCCTGTGCTGTGCAGTATCTCCTCGTTGTTTGTTCATTCCATATGTAGTAGCTTGCAGCTCCCAATCCCAAGGACCAGCTTTTCATACGAGGTTTCCCTTCGCCTCACGGGGCTTGTGGAGCTCCACACGGACTTCGTGAGAATCCAGGAGTCACCCCCGCCCCTAACCAAGCTCGGGTGACCAACACGCACCTGGCTCTTCACGTTCAGAAGGATGCTCTCTGTATGTTAATCTGCAAACAGATGATCCTTTGCCCTTTCCCTGTGCCTGAGTTGGGTTTTCTGCCCTGTGCCTTTCTTTCTTTTGATGCGTTTGTTAATTGAATCATCACTTAAATACAGCAAAGTGCACTCAGCTGCACAGGTGGGCCTGATGGCCTTTCAACACGCATCCCCATCCCTAGATCCGGGCACAGAGTATTCTGTCACTGGAGAAGTCACTTTTGTGTCCCCACCCTGCCAACAGTCCCTCTCTCAAAAGTAACCATTACTTTAGCTTCTACCAGCATTGACGATTTGGGGTCCAAACATGTTCCCTTAAACTTTCTTTAGAAACAAGGTACCCCAGGATTCAGAGCACTTCAATCTGTCCCTCGTCAGTTCCTTTCATAAAAAAATGAAATAAAAGAGGTACCACGGGCTTCTCTGGTGGCTCAGCTGGTAAAGAATCCACCTGCAATGCAAGAGACCTGGGTTTGCTCCCTGGGTTGGAAGATTCCCTGGAGAAGGGAAAGGCTGCCCACTCTAGTGTTCTGGCCTGGAGAATGCCATGGACAGAGGAGCCTGGCAGGACACAACTGAGCCACTAAACACAGCACAGTGATGAAAGAGAGGTGGGAAAGGGGCTGCCCCGGCTCTGACTACGCTAGTCATTTAAGTCCTGGTTCTCAGCCTGGGACTGTTCTGCCCCTCAAGGAGTTTGGCAATGTCTGGAGACCATTGCTTTTGTCAAAACCAAAGATAAGAGTGGGGAGTGCTTCTCGCATCTAGTGGGTAGAGACCAGGATGCTGTAAAGATCCCACGATACTCAGAACAGCCCCACAACAAAGAATGACCTGGGCTAGCGACCAGACATGACTGTCTCCCTTTTAGCTTCCTCTGTTTTTTTCCTTCTGTGCATCTTTTCAGGAAACCATACCAGGAGCTGGGACAAGGGTATCAGACCAGCCAGCCTGCTACCCTAATCCTAGCTGTAGCCTTAATCCTGACTGTAATGTCAACAGTGCCAAGGCTGAAAACTCCTAACTCAGAGAATGGCCCACTTTAAATGCGGGCTGACTTCAGATCTCTTCCCATCATCTTTGAACCTCTTTGCACAGTTCAGATGCACAAAGTGGGCAGGTGGTGCATAGTCCAAAAATAGGATTCTTAATTTATTAGAATTAGAAAACATCTCATGCAGGATTTGACTGGCTGCCTTCCTTTTAGTTACCTCATCTGTTGCCATTTTTTGGTGAATCTTTTTAGGGTACCATCCCAGAAGCTGGGAGAAGGATGTCAGACAAGGCCAGCCTGCTACCATAAGAATCCAGAGGTCCTTTTCATATTTGATATGTATATCTTTCATGTTAAAATGTAATAAACATCAACATTATCATTTTAAACAAAATGCTTTTGTGACTACGAAATAGGGAGCAGTTTTACCTCACGGGAATTCCAGGAGAGTAGATGAAATTGAACAAATTGTTTTCTTGACTGTCAACCTTTTTTCAGAAAAAGCTGTTAGCAAGGTTCCCTTTTAACAGTGTGTTATTGATCAGGCTCCCAAGGAAATTTGCAAGCTCTGCAATGTAGGTCAGAATTACAATTTACAAGTGACCACTGATGCTTTTTTCCCTAGGAAATAACAGATGCTGTAATCAAGGGCAAAGCATTCTAATTTCTCCTCCTGGATCCTAAGAGCATCTCTTGAGCCTCATTTTCATTAAGATATAAATTGTGCTGCAAATGTGTAAGAAACATTTAGAAAGAAAAAGCTCACAGAGCCAATGACAGTTTTGTTTTAATTCTATAGTTTAACCAGACAACAAAAACAGTACAGGAAAATACCTGTATTCTCTCTCTACCTCTACTCCAAATAGCAAAATTCTTAATCAAATACATCTTGCTTATCAGACATTAATGAGATATTAGATATTTCAAGTCAGTAAACTTTCCAGGGAAGTGAAATTTCACTTTTAAGCAGGGAAATTCATTTATTTAAGGCATGAAACCTTATCCTATCACTGCCAATAAAAATTCAACTCATGCTTTGAAGCATCATCTCTTCCTTCTTGAGAAATTTCACCTATTGACCCAATCAAAAAGAATCTCTTCTACTTAGTATTTCTGCCCTATTTTAACTGTGTTTCTGTATGTTACATCTATATTGAGGGTCACCCCAAGAACGTGTAAATAAAATAAACAAGTTGGCTCCCTTGGATAAATAAGCTATCAAACCAACACATGATGGACAAAAATGGAGATCAAGAAAGACATTTTAAAGAGGATTAAATGAGTTAATGTATTTAAAGCACTTGAAACTGTGCCTGGCACATCATAAGCCTTAAATAAGCATCTCTGACTATAATTATTGATTTTATCATTGGGATTAAATAGCATGGGTTGCTTCCAGAGAATAACACGTGATTGTAGTGTGTGCCCATCAGGAGGAGGACTGTCCATCCTTGAGAGTCCGGAAGAAGAGAGAAGGCTCGAGGCGAACGCTGGCTGGACTCAGCCCAGTGGTACCCAGGGGAGAGGGTGTCTCTGCCAAGGAGCCGTCTGCAGAGCGGAGGCAGGTGCGCCCATGTTGTGGAGGAGGCGACTCCCGTAACTCCCCCAACTCTTTCCCCTCTTCCTCATTCCAAGTTCACTGATCAAGAATATAAATCAGGTTTCTCCATTGAGAAGTTTCACAGAAGCTATGTACCAAATGGTCTGCCGTGTGGATATATTTTCTTAAAAACTGGGCTGCCTGGCATTTAAATGATAATTTGGCTTTCTGTGTGGGGTGTCCATGGACAGAAGATGACAGCTGGAGAGCAAGTCTGGACTCTTTGGTATTTCTGTTTTTCCATAAGTTTGGTTACTGTGAATCTATTCCTGAAAATTGAATCCACTCAAGAAGCCAACAAATTGGGTTTCTGAGTCAGCCCTTTTGGCTGGGAAGTAGTCACTAAGGCACTCCAGAGGTAAGGTATCCTCTTTGCTTATTACCAAGCACCACAAGCTACAACTTCCACAAATTCAGCTGACTTTAAGGCATTATTTGCATTGCCTTATATTACAAATACTTATGTACTTAATCACATTCAATTACAAATTCCATGAGCACAGTAATCATTCATTTTTACCATTCACCATGGTATTTAATATATGAGGTTTTGATGAGAGGATATAAATGAATACTTTTAAAATATTCTTAGAAGGCATGCCAATTGGAAAGATAATTGTAGGGAAGAATTCAGGCAGTATTAATCAAAATTTCATATGTGCATAATATTTGACAGGTTCTAACTCTCAAAGTCTACTTTAGAGAAAGACTTGGAAGCATGCATAAAGAGATGTGTATAGCTATGGTTTAGCACTGTTTATAATCATAAAAACTGAAACAGTCTACATGTTCATTAATAGGATGAATAAATAATCCATTGCATATCCATTCTATTGACAGCAGTCAGCAAATTAAAAGAATGAAGGAATTCTAATCTTCTTTCATGAAAAGAGCTCTAAAGCATATTGCTGGGAGGGGAAAATAAAAAGTAAAATACACAAATGAGCATTACCTGGTACAGTTCATGTGGGCAAAAAAAGACGAGCTGATACCATATGTGTTCCCTGGGCATATTTACATACATAGAGATACTGAAGAAAATTTAGATACCTAGCTATTTGGAGACTGATAACTATGGACAGTCCTGCGGAAGAGAAAAAGATATATCCAAATTTGAGATTATAGACTTATTTATAATATTTTAAATTTTAACAATAAGAACATATTTGTATTTTAATGATGTGACTATAATTGAGTTTTTAAAAGAAAAATGACTAATACTAACCAGCACAAGAGCAGACAAATAGACAAGCATCATAAATAAACCTAGTTGAAAACATCCATAAAGATGTCAATACCTTCCAAATTAACTTGCAAAGTACTAAAAAAAAATCCTAGCTATTTTTGGAAATTTATAAAAGAATTATATGAGGAAACAGTTCAACTTGTTTCAAAATACATGAATGACAAATTCAGAGCCTATATCAAGAAATTTTATTCATGCGAAAGAGTTTTGTGGTACATTTTGCTCTAAGGATTCTGCCTCAGTGCAAATCAATATTACAATTAAAATCAAAAGAAGATAAAAAGTAATGTTTTTCTGCATTGACTACCTACTTGCCTTTTATTTTTGGTTGGTTTATTTAACATGTGCACACGAAGGTGTGCAGATCGTAAGCATGGGGCTCACAGAGACGTCACAAAAGGAAGAAATCCAGGTCCAGAAGCGAAGGCCGCGGGCACCCGGAGATCCCTCTCCTGCCCTCTCCCACCTCGAGGCCCTCTCTTCCCCGAGATCAACCACCGTCCTGACTTCTGACAACACAGCTTAATGCAGTCTTTTTTTTTTTTTTTAACTTTACAATATTGTATTGGTTTTGCCATATATCAACATGAATCCACCACAGATATACACGTGTTCCCCATCCTGAACCCTCCTCCCTCCTCCCTCCCTGTACCATCCCTCTGGGTCGTCCCAGTGCACCAGCCCCAAGCATCCAGTATCGTGCATCAAACCTGGACTGGCTACTCGTTTCATATATGATATTATACGTATTTCAATGCCATTTTCCCAAATCATCCCACCCTCTCCCTCTCCCATAGAGTCCAAAAGACTGTTCTATACATCAGTGTCTCTTTTGCTGTCTCATATACAGGGTTATTGTTACCATCTTTCTAAATTCCATATATATGCGTTAGTATACTGTATTGGTGTTTTTCTTTCTGGCTTACTTCACTCTGTATAATAGGCTCCAGTTTCATCCACCTCATTAGAACTGATTCAAATGTATTCTTTTTAATGGCTGAGTAATACTCCATTGTGTATATGTACCACGGCTTTCTTATCCATTCATCTGCTGATGGACATCTAGGTTGCTTCCATGTCCTGGCTATTACAAACCGTGCTGCGATGAACATCGGGGTACACGTGTCTCTTTCCCTTCTGGTTTCCTCAGTGTGTATGCCCAGCAGTGGGATTGCTGGATCATAAGGCAGTTCTATTTCAAGTTTTTTAAGGAATCTCCACACTGTTCTCCATAGTGGCTGTACTAGTTTGCATTCCCACCAACAGTGTCCTAGCAACCTAGATGTCCATCAGCAGATGAATGGATAAGAAAGCAGTGGTACATATACACAATGGAGTATTACTCAGCCATTAAAAAGAGGGTTCCCTTTTCTCCACACCCTCTCCAGCATTTATTGCTTGTCTTTGAATATGACAAATATAGGGATCTTTCAGTATGCTTTACTTTGTGTCTTGCTTTATTTATTGAACATCATGCTTTGAGACGCAAGCATACTGAACTGAGCCAACAATTCATTTTCAATGCCATTTGCTGTCTCATTGGAGATAGCGAATCATGTCTCAGTCACCCCTTCACTGTTGATGAACCTGCCTGGTTTACAGCTCTCCCGATCCAAACCAGAAGGAGCAGCAGACAGGCTCACACTTGGGTGGTGAACGTGCTATGAACCAGAGGGCAGACCTACGGACACCAGCGGGGAGAGCTCGGGGAGCTCCACTCCATGCCCTGTGGTGACCTGGACAGGAGAAAGCTCCCGAAAGAGAGGATATGTACACACAGAGCTGGTTCACTCTGCCGTGCAGCAGAGACTCACACCATTGTAAAGCAACTATACTGCAATACACTCCAATAAAAGTTATTAAAAAAAAAAAAAGCGCTTTCACCACATGGGGAAAAGGCTTGGCCTCATCTATGACGTTGGCTGCGGCATCCCTCACTATCCAGGAGTTTTGCTTCAAGCAAAGCCCTCAAGGAAATGCATGCCCTTGCTTACCAACATAAAGCTACAGGGAGAGTTCCTAGCAGCATTTTTCTTACTTTGTGTTTATTATAAATATGGCAATTACTGTGCTTGTCATGTGAGTTTGAGATAAATGTGATAAGCATAATGGATGTGTTTATATTTAGAGACATTGCTTAAGACGTTGTGAAACAGTGTTTCACACCCAATGTGACTTAGATAAACAAAACAGATCTAGACGTGAACCTAAATATTAAACCTCAGCCTGCTGGAAATAATACCTTATGTGGGACTGTCACCTGTCAACCTTCCCACTGTGCTTGGTTAAAAAATCTATACCCCATTCAGCTCACGATCTGCACAGCTCTTGGAACTAAGATTTTATTTCATCATTAGCTTGGGTATTACCGTGAGTTTTCCACTTAATAATTAGCTTCACTAATAATTTAATTGTCATCTTAAATTACTGTTAACTGAACCTGAAATCCACTTCATTAACTTTAAAAATATAAGGCCACTGCTAAATTCAATTTAAAATGTCAGCAGCTAAAATAACAAAGAAGAAAGATATTCACTCTGTGGTTTTCAAACCTCCTTCTCCATGGAAGAGTATTTTAAAGGCAGAAATAACTCCATATGGTATGTGGCCTAAAACAATGATTTAGAGAACACCTTGTTTTTAAAGACATTTTTAATCAAATCACAAATTGAGTACCAAGGAAAAAACCCATGAGCATGGAGAAATTATTTCTCAATGTTTAAAACATTATGAAATGCAAAGAGATTCCTTATTAAGTTAAAATATCAAGTACATAACAAAGGTAGCTTTACAAATTTACATTTAATAAAAAATAATCAAAGTTATTTGGAGATGACAACTTATCAAAATAAACTCATGGTGCAGGCTATTCTAGTTTTATTTAAGGCTTTGAAAATTAATTTAAATGAAGATTTTCCAAAAGACCCAGAAATTCTGCTCCTTAAAAAGAATTTCTACCCATGAGAAATGAAAACATATGTCCACACGAAAACGTATATGGCAATGTCTTAAGCAGCTTTATTTATTACAAGCAAAAGTGGACATAACCCATTTATCCGTCAACTGATGGAAAACAAATGAAACATAGTATCCTCATGCAGTGGAATGCTATTCAACAATCAAAAGCAAACAGGTGCTGATGCTCACCAAAGCATGGATGGGCCTCAAAAGCACTGACACTAAGTGAGAGATGCTGCACACGAAAGGTTATGTACTCTGTGACTCCAGTCTTGTGAAATGTCAGGAAAAAAAAAAAAAAAATATATATATATATATATATATATAGGCACAGAGTAAATCCATGGCTCTCTCGGAAGGATGGTGAGAAAGACGAGTGACTCTCGTGGGCACGACGTTTGTGTGACGGAAAGTTCTGGGATGAGACGGTTACAGCGGCCGCGCTGCCCCGCAGGCAGAGACTAAAAAGCAGGGACGCGCTCGCCGGACCTGCGTAAAAGTCACAGCGTGCAAAGTATGCCTCGGGAAATCTGTTTTTAAACACAGACTGCCGTCTGAAAACGAGCCAGGGTGTTAGGAATTGGTTGCTGCTTAACATCAGTGTGCGAGATGCCTTTCTGTCTTCTCAAAAGTTCTGTTACTACAGATGACCACACATCACAAGAAAAGATGCTCAACATCACTAATTACCAGAGATATGCAAACGAACACTGCCGCGGGGCATCACCTCACACCGGGCATAACGGCCGCCATCAAAAAGGTCACACGCAGTAAACGCGGGAGGAAGTGTGGAGAGAGAGGAGCCTCCTACACTCTCGGTGGGAATGCAGACTGTACAGCCACTGTGCAGAAGAGGCTGACGTTTCCTCAGAAAACTAAAACTAAAACTACCACATGAGCCAGCAAATCCACTCCTGAGCATACATCCAGAGAAAAACCGTAATCTGAAAGGATGCAGGCACCCCAGTGCCCACAGCAGCGCCATTTACAATACCCAGGCAACAACCTAAATGTCCACTAACAGAGAAACGGAGAAAGAAGACGTGGTACATACATACAATGGAATACTACTCAGCCGTGAAGAAGAATGAAACCATGCCACTTGGAGCAACATGGATGGACCCAGAGATGATCATACTAAGTGAAGCAAGTCAGACAGAGAAAGACAGGTATCATATGACATCACTCATACATGGGATCCAATTTAAAAATGATACTTATCTACAATGAACTTATCTACAGAGCAGAAACAGACTTCAGTTCAGTTCAGTTCAGTCGCTCAGTCGTGTCTGACTCTTTGCGACCCCATGAATCGCGGCACACCAGGCCTCCCTGTCCATCATCAACTCCCAGAGTTTACTCAAACTCATGTCCATCGAGTCGGTGATGCCATCAAGCCATCTCATCCTCTGTCATCCCTTTCTCCTCCTGCCCCCAAACCCTCCCAGCATCAGGGTCTTTTCCAATAAGTCAACTCTTCACATGAGGTGGCCAAAGTACTGGAGTTTCAGCTTTAGCATCAGTCCTTCCAATGAACACCCAGGACTGATCTCATTTAGAATGGACTGGTTGGATCTCCTTGCAGTCCAAGGGACTCTCAAGAGTCTTCTCCAACACCACAGTTCAAAACCATCAATTCTTCGGCGTTTGGCTTTCTTCACAGTCCAACTCTCACATCCATACCTGACTACTGGAAAAATCATAGCCTTGACTAGACGGACCTTTGTTGGCAAAGTAATGTCTCTGCTTTTCAATATGCTGTCTAGGTTGGTCATAACCCACCTTCCAAGGAGTAAGCGTCTTTTAATTTCATGGCTGCAGTCACCATCTGCAGTGATTTTGGAGCCCCAAAAAATAAAGTCTGACGCTGTTTCCACTGTTTCCCCATCTACTTCCCATGAAGTGATGGGACCAGATGCCATGATCTTAGTTTTCTGAATGCTGAGCTTTAAGTCAACCTTTCACTCTCCTCTTTCACTTTCATCAAGAGGCTGTTTAGCTTCTCTTCACTTTCATCAAAAACAAACTTATGGTTACTGAAAGGGAAACATGATGGGTAAGGATAAATCAGGAGCTTGGGATGAACATACACACACTATTATATATAAAATAGATAACCAACAAGGACCTAGTGTATAGCACAGGGATAACCTACATAAGAAAAGAATATAAAAAAGAATGAATATATGTATACATATAACAGAATCACTTTGCTATACACCTGAAACTAACTCATTGTAAATCAACCGTATTTCAATAAATTATTTACAGTTATAATGTGCATCAACTGCAATTTTCATAAAGCTCACTATGCAGAGAATGACACAACATAATAAAAATGCAAAGAATTCCATTAGCTGACAGAACTAAGAATCAAACAGATTCAAGGAGGTATTTCTAAATTAATACAACATTAAAAAATACATCTAGGAGAAACAGAATTAACAGAATTGTTCATGATAATTGCTTTTTCATTACCTCCTTCTTCACCGTCACAAGTCCTTTCTCCAGCCGGTATCCAGAGCAAATTATGTTTAAACCTAAATCAAATCACATCATTGCCCTGTTAAAAAAACCTCCAGCAATCAGAACAATCTCTTCCTCACTACTTACCCCAGTCTGTAAGGCTGGCTAGGTCGTCATCTTTGCCTAATCTCTGGACTCAATTCATACCACGTTGCTCATGCCTAGATAAACACCATCCACACTGGGCTTCTTCACTGCCCAAAAAGCTCCACGTTTTTTTGAGCCTCGGGATATTTGCACTGGCTATGAAGGCAGCAAAGCATAGAGGTTAAGCATACAGACTCTGGTCCCATGTTGCCTGGCTCTCTATTTAAATATTAACAGTGTGACTTTGAGTGAGTTATTAAATTTCCTCATCTGTATAATGGGGATAATAGCTGCACATAATCACAGGGTTTTTAGAGGATTCAATGAAGTAATGTTTGGAAAGTGCTTGGAAGAGCTTTCACATAAAATCTTTTTTTCAAAAGTATGCATGAAATGATCTTTCTTCCACTAATCTTTCTAGAAAAGGCCTCTTTTTCAAAACTCGGTTCACATGTCTTCAAGTCATTGCCATCCCCATTTATTCAACACTTATATATGAAATGCTGACTTTCTGCCAGGTGCATTTGGGGATACCAGGAAGAAAACAAAGATTTCTGCCTTTGTGGAGGTTACTTTCTCAGGGGACAAGACAAGTGATAAAGGGTAAGTACAGCAAATACAGCGTCTCAGAAGCAATAGCTTGTTGGAAGCTGTGCAAGGAAGAAGCCAGGCCACAGAGTACGAGAGATGGGCAGCTCGGGTGTCCACGTCAGGAAGGGGACAAGCATCCTTCTGCGGGTGGTCAGGGACACGGAGAGGTGACACGGGCAAAGAGTTGGAGGAGAGGAAGGCAAGCGGAGCGTGTGTGTAGGAAGCATGGCAACAGCCAGAGCAGGAGCCCTGAGGCTGGACGGTGCCTGGCGGGTCTGAGGACCAGCAGGGGCCCACGGGCATGGAGGAGGGGCGAGGAGGACCATGCCAGAGAAGGGTGCTCGGCAGGGATGAGCACGACGGGGCTCTGGGGCCACGTGAGCCCCTGCCTTCTTCTCTCACTGGCAGACGGATGCTAAAAGGGCTCCCACCAACCCTGACCCCTGACTCCTGAAACAATGAGATGCAGATGGCGCTGGTCCAAGCTGCTATTGTGTAGTCATTTGTTACCTAGCAACAGAAAAGGAAGAGTGGGCCATCAGAGGGTTTGGAGCAGAGGAACTGGGTGATCTGGCTTGCGGTTTAGAAAGATTACTCTGGTGGTTGCCAGGAGAATAGACTAAAAGAGGCCAGATTAGAAAACCACTGCAGTAATCCAGGCAAGACATGATGGAGACTCGGGCTAGGATATGAGGTCAGGAGCAGTCGTATTTACTCCTTCTCATACATCTTCTCGGAGAAGGCAATAGCACCCCACTCCAGTACTCTTGCCTGGAAAATCCCATGGGTGGAGGAGCCTGGTAAGCTGTAGTCCATGAGGTCGCTAAGAGTCGGACACGACTGAGTGACTTCTCTTTCACTTTTCACTTTCATGCATTGGAGAAGGAAATGACAATCCACTCCAGTGTTCTTGCCTGGAGAATCCCAGGGACAGGGGAGCCTGGTAGGAGGCCGTCTATGGGGTCGCACAGAGTCAGACACGACTGAAGCGACTTAGCAGCAGCCGCAGCATACACTTTCTATTCAAGTTTTTCATTTTTTTTTTAACTTTTTTGCTATAACCTTTTGCTTTCCCCAGCCCACTCCTAAAAGAAAAAGAGTCCTATGACAAGTACCTGTCCATCTTGAGCATCATTTTAACCACTGCATCTAAAGCACAGAGTGGGGACTGACTGAATGTTTGTGGAGCGAGTCAATGCAGGAATGAATGAGCAAGGAGATGAAGCAACTGATTATGAGTTCAAACCCACTTTCTATCCTTTGTGCAGCATATGTATGATTTTAATATATGATAAATGAGACATTTCAGATTAATGAAAGGATTTTAAAGTTGTTGCTTGGATAGATAACAATTTAGAATTAAAGTTAACTAGATACTTAGTTTATCAGATCAGATCAGATCAGATCAGTCACAGTCGTGTCCGACTCTTTGCAACCCCATGAATTGCAGCACACCAGGCCTCCCTGTCCCTCATCAACTCCTGGAGTTCACCCAGACTCACGTCCATCGAATCAGTGATGCCATCCAGCCATCTCATCCTCAGTCGTCCCCTTCTCCTCCTGCCCCCAATCCCTCCCAGCATCAGGGTCTTTTCCAATGAGTCAACTCTTCACATGAGGTGGCCAAAGTACTGGAGTTTCAGCTTTAGCATCATTCCTTCCAAAGAAATCCCAGGGCTGATCTCCTTTAGAATGGACTGGTTGGATCTCCTTGCAGTCCAAGGGACTCTCAAGAGTCTTCTCCAACACCACAGTTCAAAAGCATCAATTCTTTGGCGCTCAGCCTTCTTCACAGTCCAACTCTCACATCCATACATGACCACAGGAAAAACCATAGCCTTGACTAGACAGACCTTTGTTGGCAAAGTAATGTCTCTGCTTTTGAATATGCTATCTAGTTTGGTCATAACTTTCCTTCCAAGGAGTAAGAGTACTGTATGCTAAAATAACAAGGATTTTTAAAGGTTTGACATTATTTTGAAAATCCTAAAAGAACAAAAAGAAAACAACTTGATTATTTCATTGTGGAAAAGAGTTCTCCAAAGGAAGAAACTGAAAAAAAAAAAGATTGATTTAAGAAAATTATTAATGTCTGCACAGCAAAATCATTATAAACAAAATTTAAACCCCAGCAACAAATTAAAACAAACCTACCAAAAAAAAAATCACTATGTATGCAATAGTGGGTAATGTCCTTCATAGATAAGTGATGCTTACAAATATATAAAGAAAAAAGTTCCTCTATAGAAAAAAATGGCATGAGTATAGGAATAAAAATTTATAATCAAGACATTAACGTTCAATAAGCATAAGAAACATTCAACCTTACTATCAATCACACATAGCAAGTTAAAGCACAATAAAACAACACTTTTCAGCTTATCAAAAAGGTACTGATTTCCTTTACTACTAATACCTACGTTGGCCAAGGCACTGGTTAGTGAGCAAGCCATTCAGTCTGCTCCCATGAGTAGGAATTGATACACTATATCAAGAAGTGAGTATCAGCATGCCACAAGTACCTTCAACATGCCCATAGCACCGACTTCCCAATCCTGCTTACTATAAACGAAGTGTCCAAGATGCTGTGTATCAACACAGTGGAATATGACACACACAAAAACATAATCATTATAGGAGAGATACTCACTGCACTGAAACATGTTCTCAGTGCACTGTGTTGTTAGAGGAAGAAAAAAGTTATAAGGCATATTACACAGAATATTCCCATTTAAAAAAATTACAGAGACAATTTCCATTGTGGGGGTGGTTGCATGAATATATCCATGTGATTAAATTGACAGAACTTTACACATGAGTTTTACCAATGTCAAGTCCCTGGATTTGGGGATTAGAGTATAGTTACTCTTGCCTGGAAAATCCCATGGACGGAGGAGCCTGTTGGGCTGCAGTCCATGGGGTCGCTGAGGGTCGGACACGACTGAGCAACTTCACTTTCACTTTTCACTTTCATGCATTGGAGAAGAACACTCCAGTGTTCTTGCCTGGAGAATCCCACGGACGGGGGAGCCTGGTGGGCTGCCGTCTATGGGGTCGCGCAGAGTCGGACACGACTGAAGTGACTTAGCAGCATACAAGATGTGACCAGTGGGTGTGACTGGGTACAGGTGTGCAGGACAGTTCTGTATTATTTTCGTTAACTTCTCGTGACTCTACAATTATCTCAAAATGGAAACGTTTTCCCCACACACACAGTCTTTAGAATTCATGGAAAGAGAACCAACTGCCAACAGTGGTTTCCACCGATTTATAAAATGTGGGTGATATTGATTTTTGTCCCACTTACAAACTTTTTACCAATGAGCAAGAATTTTTCTTAAAATCAAAAAGTATCATTATACTGCTTCAAATAGCAAAACCCTAAAGATGTTCCAAGAATTAAAACCTCCTTTTGAGTGTGTATGTATGGGTTCGAGTGTATATAAACAGATGTGTATACACACGAGAAAAGGGACAGATGGAAGATCAATAGATAAATAGACAGGGCCATTTACAAAGCTTAGCAGATAGTGGAAAGGAGTATCACAAACACATTTCTGACCATGTGAGGAGGATGAATATTTGAGCAACAGAGAGAGTTTTCATATTAGCAGTTAGTGAGCATGTGTTAAATAAATTTGGTAGGGTCCTCCCTGATGGCTCAGTGGTAAAGAATCCAACCGCTAATGCAGGAGACATGGATTCGATCCTGGTCCAGGAAGACCCCACACGTGGTGGAGCGACTAAGTCCATGTGCCACAACTATTGAGCCTGTGCTCCAGAGCCCAGGGGCCATGACTACTGAAGCCAGAGATCCAACCAGTCCATCCTAAAGGAGATCAGTCCTGAGTATTCACTGGAAGGACTGAAGCTGAAGCTGAAACTCCAATACTTTGGCCACCTGATGTGAAGAGCTGACTCACTGGAAAAGACCCTGATGCTGGGAAAGATTGAGGGCAGGAGGAGAAGGGGACGACAGAGGATGAGATGGCTGGATGGCATCACCGACTCAATGGACATGAGTTTGATTAAACTCCAGGAGTTGGTGATGGACAGGGAGGCCAGGCGTGCTGCATTCCCTGGGGTCGCAGAGTCAGATACAACTGAGTGACTTAACTGAACTGAGCTCTTGAGCGTGTACTCCACAATAAAAGAGGACACCACAGTGAGAAGTCTGCACCGTAACTAGAGAGTGGTCCCCACTGCCCACAAATAGAGAAAAACCAGTGCAGCAAAAGAGACCCAGAACAGCCAAAGACAAATAATTTTTTTTTTTAATTTTAAGAATAAAGTCAGTAAATAATCAGCCCTTTCAGTTCAGTTCAATTCAGTCACTCAGTTGTGTCTGACTCTTTGCAACCCCATGAATCGCAGCACGCCAGGCCCCCCTGTCCATCACCACCTCCCGGAGTTCACTGAGACTCACGTCCATCGAGTCAGTGATGCCATCCAGCCATCTCATCCTCAGTCGTCCCCTTCTCCTCCTGCCCCCAATCCCTCCCAGCATCAGGGTCTTTTCCAATGAGTCAACTCTTCACATGAGGTGGCCAAAGTACTGGAGTTTCAGCTTTAACATCATTCCTTCCAAAGAAATCCCAAGGCTGATCTCCTTAAGAATGGACTGGTTGGATCTCCTTGCAGTCCAAGGGACTCTCAAGAGTCTTCTCCAACACCACAGTTCAAAACCATCAATTCTTCGGTGCTCAGCTTTCCTCACAGTCCAACTCTCACATCCATACATGACCACAGGAAAAACCATAGCCTTGACTAGACGGACCTTTGTTGGCAAAGTAATGTCTCTGCTTTTCAATATGCTGTCTAGGTTGGTCATAACCTACCTTCCAAGGAGTAAGCATCTTTTAATTTCATGGCTGCAATCACCATCTGCAGTGATTTTGGAGCCCCCCAAAATAAAGTCTGACACTGTTTCCACTGTTTCCCCATCTACTTCCCATAAAGTGATGGGACCAGATGCCATGATCTTCGTTTTCTAAATGTTGAGTTTTAATCCAACTTTTTCACTCTCCACTTTCACTTTCATCAAGAGGCTTTTGAGTTCCTCTTCACTTTCTGCCATAAGGGTGGTGTCATCTGCATGTCTGAGGTTATTGATATTTCTCCCAGCAATCTTGATTCCAGCTTGTGCTTCTTCCAGCCCAGTATTTCTCATGATGTACTCTGCATATAAGTTAAATAAGCAGGGTGACAATATGCAGCCTTGATGTACTCCTTTTCCTATTTGGAACCAGTCTGTTGTTCCATGTCCAGTTCTAACTGTTGCTTCCTGACCTGCATATAGGTTTCTCAAGAGACAGGTCAGGTGATCTGGTATTCCCATCTCTTTCAGAATTTTCCACAGTTTATTGTGATCCACACAGTCAAAGGCTTTGGCATAGTCAATAAAGCAGAAATAGATGTTTTTCTGGAACTCTCTTGCTTTTTCGATGATCCAGCAGATGTTGGTAATTTGATCTCTGGTTCCTCTGCCTTTTCTAAATGCAACTTGAACATCTGGAAGTTCACGGTTCACGTATTGCTGAAGCCTGGCTTGGAGAATTTTGAGCATTACTTTACTAGCATGTGAGAAGAGTGCAATTGTGCGGTAGTTTGAGCATTCTTTGGCATTGCCTTTCTTTGGGACTGGAATGAAAACTGACCTTTTCCAGTCCTATGGCCACTGCTGAGTTTTCCAGATTTGCTGGCATATTGAATGCAGCACTTTCACAGAATCATCCTTCAGGATTTGAAATAGCTCAACTGGAATTCCATCACCTCCACTAGCTTTGTTCGTAGTGATGCTTCCTAAGGCCCACTTGACTTCACATTCCAGGATGTCTGGCTGTAGGTGAGTGATCACACCACCGTGATTATCTTGGTCATGAAGATCTTTTTTGTACAGTTCTGTGTATTCTTGCCACCTCTTATTAATATCTTCTGCTTCTGTTAGGTCCAAACCATTTCTGTCCTTTATCGAGCCCATCTTTGCATGAAATGCTCCCTTGGTATCTCTAATTTTCTTGAAGAGATCTCTAGTTTTTCCCATTCTGTTGTTCTCCTCTATTTCTTTGCATTGATCACTGAGGAAGGCTTTCTTATCTCTCCTTGCTAATCAGTCCTTTACATCTATATAATCTTCCCTTTATGTTATATTGTGGTCAACTACAAATACAGGTGTTAACACCAACAAACGTCAGTGACAAATGTCGTGAAATGGTCATGCTTCTTCTCCTCTCTCCCCATCAGCACAGTGTCCTTGACCACTTTGCTTTTCCTTGACAGTTCTCCCCAACACAAGGATTGTGTTGAAACAGTCTGCAGTGGGGAAAAACACAATTTGCATCTGGTATCTCCTCACTGTCATCTGTGGTCATGGGCAAGTCGTTCCCTCTCTGAACCTCTGCCACCTCCTCTGTAAGATGGAAACGCTAACACCTGCTTATGAAGGCGCCCGAGCGTGAACTGAGAAGATGTGTGCAAAGGGGTCCAGGAGGTACTCAGCAGCAGTTGTAGCTTCTTTTATTCCTATTTCTTTAACTGCCCGTTTCTTTACTTTTTAGTGTCAACTTTTTGAAGGCCTTATTTTCTGACAAAACACATTGATTAAAAAAAGACTAGGGCACTAATTTCCTCAGCAAGCTCCCATTTTGAGTTAAGCATCACTAGGGCCTCACCTTTAGGAGGATGCAGGTCGGGGCGGGGGAGGAGGAGGGATTTCTATTTTTTGCCACCACTAAGAGCACAGCGCTACAGGGAAGACAACCTCCCCCGGGAAGAACAGTTATGGGAGCTCAGTTTTACTGCACCAACCAAGGGTACTTGTCTCTAGAAGAACTCCTCAGAACTTTAAAGAAAGCTAAGACAAATTCTGTTCTCAAGGCGCTATCTCTTCTCCGAGTCATTTTTACTGCTGCAGGATGCCCTTAAGCAGTGGTTCTGGTAGAAGATGACTTTTCAAAATGGCATATTTCCTCTCATACCCCCAAAAATTCATCTTCTATTTCAAAAGGCCTGACGTCAAGCTGTAGTATCAGTCAGGCTAACACATGGTCTCAGACAGCAGTTTCGAGGCAGGGGGGTGGGGGAGGTGGGAGATGAAAGGCGACTTGCCTTGCAACACAGCACAGCCTTACCTCGGAGGACCCTTCACATGCTGGGCTCACCCTTGCTGCTTTTCCACGTTGCCACAGACTGAGCATTTCCCACTGAGGTCGTCCAGCCCCAGTTTCCAGCTGACTTTCAAAACCTCCTCAAGGGAGCCCGCAGTGTGGTCCTGCCCACCACTTACATAATTAAGGGCAATGCGTGTGCCCCATCAACTGCCACAGGGGAGAAATGAAGTCAGCCTGTCTCGAATCTGACTCCCAGTGTAGCCAGCCAAGGGGTCTTTGGTCTGTTGGTCTCATGACATAATGACCCCTCTGGCTTGATCTGCACGAGTC
This sequence comes from Bubalus bubalis, assembly GCF_019923935.1. Taxonomy (NCBI): domain Eukaryota; kingdom Metazoa; phylum Chordata; class Mammalia; order Artiodactyla; family Bovidae; genus Bubalus; species Bubalus bubalis. Next base: position 2,750,945 of record NC_059157.1, read on the forward strand.
TTTCCCGTTTGTATCAGTTGTTCATCTTTTCCCATTTTGACATTTCACGAACATCTATTTCCTCTCAATTCTAAGTGAATGGGATAAATTCTGCAGGGTTGAGCAGGCAGGACTAAATTTTTAAATGTGCACATATTTATGTAGAAATCTCTAGTGTTTCATTGTTGTGGGCGTTTGTTTTCCATGTTCTGAGTCTGGTTGGTCCATCTTATTACCCCCACCCTGGGAGCTGCCAATGTTTCCAATAAACTCCTTTTCTGGGAAATTTAGCCAGTATCCATTTCTGCTGTTTGCAGTGAAAACCTTGAGTGATATAACCTTCAAGACAGCATGATATACTCTTACAATCTAAGAGAATAGCAGTAGAAATATCTGGAGAACTTTAGGTAATGTGAGTACTAAGGAAAAGTATAGTGCTAGCTGTTCAGTCATGCCCCACTCTTTGTGGCCCCATGGACTGTAGCCCACCAGGCTCCTCTGTCATGGGATTCTCCAGGCAAGAACACCGGAGTGGGTTGCCATGCCCTCCTCCAGGAGATCTTCCTGAACCAGGGATCGAACCCAGTTCTGCTGCATTGCGGGCAGATTCTTTACCATCTGAGCCCAAAAAAAAAAAAGTATACTTGAAAGAAAAATGTTAATGAAATACTGTTTTGGGGAAAGCAAGTTACAAAATGGTATCTGCAGTAGGATCCCATTTTTGCAAAAGAAAAAATATGTGTATATTTGCATGTCAAAAATGCTAATCAGATACATGCCGAATTGTTAATAGGGTGATCTTTGTGGGAAGAATGTGCCTCTGATACTTACTTAATTCTTTCACATCTCTATGCTTAACTATATTTTCTACAATGAATATGTATTCTTTTTGCAATATAAACATGATCAATGTTATTTTAAGAAATGCATGCTTCAGGAGGAGCTTACAGAATAATTAGAGGTTAGTTACTGATTGAAAACTACATGGGCAATTCATGAAACGTTATTCCAAAGACCTGCCTTTGTAAAGACTCTTGAATCTCAATGATACCACTGGAGTCTCTCACCTATTGTTACCCAATCCTCACAAACTAAACAGGTACAAATAGGTCCTGTTGTTAATCATGACTCATTAAGATGAATCGGGCATATGATCAGGGGCACGCTGCTGAAAGGTTGTAGTTAAACATACTATCAATCTACATACACAAGCATCCATGCTATTTTGAGAATCTATCTTTTTTTAATGACTTACATCAGCTTGGTAACTGAGCCGCTATTTTTCTTCATATCAGTTAAAACAATGCATTCTAACTGCTGGCACATAAGATACATAAAAAAATGAATATGGGAGCTTAACAAAGTATTCATGAATTTAGCTAGATGACCATTTCAAAATAAAAATAGGAATTTTTCAGAAACCTTCAAAGCTCACTGGTTAATTCAAACGTATCCGTATTTTAAAGGATTGCAGCAGGACTTCCCTGGTGGTCCACTGGGTAAGGCCTCATCTTCCAATGCAGGGGTTGCGAGTGTGACCCTGCTCAGGGAACTATTATCCCACATGCCTTGTAGACAAAAAAACAAAACATAAAACAGAAGCATATTCTAACAAATGCAATAAAGACTTTTAAAAAATGGTCCACATCAAAAAGTTTTTTAAAAATAAATTAAAAAATAGAAAATGGAACCATTACAAGGCATAATCATTTACCTCTCAATTCCTGTCCTGCTAAATTCTTAGAAGCCTGAGTCCAAGTTTTCTTTTTCATTAATTATTTGGCTTTGTGTCTGGTTTTGCTCAAAAGGTTTGAGGGAAATTTTTAAGTGCTCTTAGAATGTATTCATTCTCCTTTAAAAGTAGTTTGGAATCAAGTATCCATAATAATACAGTCTGTCAAATGCTCATCGGTCAGTAGAAATTCTGCATCTCTTGGCACTACCATTTCCTAGGGTTTGGTTTAGTCTCTTTTCTTTACATCATTGGTTCTCAAACTGCTTCATCTCAGGACCTCTGTATACTGTAATAATTATCCAGGACCCCCAAAAGACTTTTGCTCATGTGGGTAAATATTTCTCAAAATTTACTGTATTTTAAATTAAAATAGAAAAATTGAAATATTGACTTATTCATTTATAAATTAAAAATAATAAGTTCATTCTGATACCATAAGTAGCATATTTAATGAGAAATGACTCTATTTTCCAAAACAAAATAAGCAGAGAGAGAATAGCATTGTTTTATCTTATTGCAAATCTCTTCAATGCTTGGCTTAATCGATAACAACTGGATTATGCCATCTGCTTCTGCATTCACTCTGTTGAAATACCACACATCATTTAGTCTCTAGAAAACTCCACTGCATACTCATGAGAAAATGAGAGTGAAGGGCAAATGACATCTTAGTATAACTATGAAAATAGTTTTGACTTCATGGGAACTCTGAAGAGATCTCAGGGAGACCACTCCTCTGGGCTCCCCAAGTCACCAGAGACAGAAATGAATTGATGTCATTTCATGGTTGTACCAGAGCTAACTCCCATATCTCACTCATGGCACTGAATGTTTTCTGGGTCAAGAGTTTCTTTCCTGGCGATAGCTGTTCATCTTCTAAGCCACAACAGTGGATAAAGGTCTCCTTGGAGCTTGTATTAAGATGCAAAGAGAGGAACTTCCCTGGTGGGTCACTGGTTAGGACTATGTGCTTCCACTGCAGGGAGCACAACTGAATCCATGGCTGGGGAACAAAGATCCTGCTTGCAGGCACTGCAGCCAAAAAATAAACAAATAACAATAACAATAATGATGATTTTTTAAAAGCTGCAAGGAGATTTGCCCCAGCTCCCCAGTTTTCAGCTTTGACCAGAAGGAGAGCTACAAGTGTAGTGGACCTATGTGGGACAATTCCCAACTCTAACCTTCTATCTCAGAAAAAGGCTAAAGTAATGTTTGTCCCTAAATAATTGAGGGATCCCAGAAGTTCTAAGGGAAGGAACACCTTCCATCCCCATCATGTGTGCTGTGCTTAATCGCTCAGTCGTGTCCAACTCTTTGCACCCCATGGACTATAGCTCCCCAGGCTCCTCTGTCGATGGGATTCTCCAGGCAAGAATGCTGGAGTGGGTTGCCCTGCTAAGAGATAGTCACTTCTGATTCTTTGGTGAATTTTTCCTATGTGTGCACATATGAAAAAAAATAGAATCAAGCTATGTGTTGCCTATTTTGTTCACCTAAAACGTCTCATGGGCTTCCCTGATAGCTCAGTTGGTAAAGAATCTGCCTGCAATGCAGGAGACCTCGGTTCAATTCCTGGGTCAGGAAGATCCACCGGAGAAGGGATAGGCTTCAGTTATTTCTGCTTTATTGACTACTCCAAAGCCTTTGACTGTGTGGACCACAACAAACTGTGGAAAATTCTTAAAGAGATGGAATTACCAGACCACCTGACCTGCCTCCTGAGAAATCTGCATCCAGGTCAAGAAGCAACAGTTAGAACTGGACACAGAACAGCAGACTGCTTCCAAATTAGGAAAGGAGTACATCAAGGCTGCATATTGTCACCCTGCGTATTTAACTTATATGCAGAGTACATCATGAGAAATGTTGGGCTGGATGAAGCACAAGCTGGAATCAAGCTTGCCGGGAGAAATATCAATAACCTCAGATATGCAGATGACACCACCCTTATGGCAGAAAGCGAAGAACTAAACAGCCTCTTGAAAGTGAAAAAGGAGAGTGAAAAAGTTGGCTTAAAACTCAACATTCAGAAAACTAAGATCATGGCATCTGGTCCCATCACTTCATGGCAAATAGATGGGGAAACAATGGAAACAGTGACAGACTTTACATTTTTGGGCGCCAAATTCACTGCAGATGGTGACTGCAGCCATGAGATTTAAAGATGCTTACTCTTTGGAAGAAAAGTTATGACCAACATGGACAGCATATTCAAAAGCAGAGACATTACTTTGTCAACAAAGTCCATCTAGTCAAAGCTATGGTTTTCCCAGTAGTCATATATGGATGTGAGAGTTGGACTACAAAGAAAGCTGAGTGCTGAAGAATTGATGCTTTTGAACTGTGATGTTGGAGAAGAGTCCCTTGGACAGCAAGGAGATTCAACCATCCTAAAGGAAATCAGTCCTGAATATTCACTGGAAGGACTGATACTGAAGCTGAAGTTCCAATACTTTGGCCACCTGATGCAAAGAACTGACTCATTGGAAAAGACCCTGATGCTGGGAAAGATTGAAGGCAAGGAGGAGAAGGGGACGACAGAGGATGAGATGGCTGGATGCCATCACCGACTCGATGGACATGAGTTTGAGCAAGTTCTGGGAGTTGGTGATGGACAGGGAAGCCTGGCGTGCTGCAGTCCATGGGATCACAAAGAGTCGGACACGACTGAGCAACTGAACTGAACTGAACTGACTGATAGCCTACAGTGCAGAAATTCTACTTCAAAGGATCTACCTTTCCGAAATAGTCAAAGTCAGGGTGTGGATATGTTTGTGTGTGCACACAAACATATATGAATATTTATCACAGCACTGTTTATTATAACTAAGATTTTATAGAAACCTAAATATCCATCAATAAGTAATGCATTAAATACATTATTTTATTCATAAAATGGAATTGAATTCTGACATTAAAATTGATCATTTAAGCTTATGTTCCTTTTTTAATTTCAGTTTTATTGAAGTATAATTGACAAATAGCTGGCTTATATTTCTTAATAAGGAAAGATGGTCACAATAAACCATTAAGTGACAAAATTAATAGAGAGAATAATGAGCACATATGTACAAAAAACAAATCAAAGGGATATATACCAAGAAGAAAGCAGTAAAATTATGGCTGATTTTTATTATTTTTATTTCTGATTGTGTGTGTTTTCTAGGTTATCAATTTAAATTGTTTTCAAAGTTAAATTGCTTTCTAAGTCATCAACTGAAATTGTTTAGTTGTCTTTCAGTCACTCAGTCATCACTAGACGTTTTAAACAAAAAAAAAAAAAGAAAGAAAAATTTGAACATGAACCTATCTCTAATATCAGATATTTTTGGCTCTTCTAAACTTAATTTCTTAGTGATTTCGAAAGATAAATGTGTATCCTTTATTAACCAAAAAAGAAAGAAAAATGAGACAGAGGACATCAGGATAAACGAAGGCCTCTGTAACAAAAAGCCTGGGGAAGGGGGAGCTATAAATATTTACAAGCAAATTGTGTTTGGTGATGAAAGGAGATGCTTCTAATGATAGAAAAAGATGCATTACAGAGTTGTTGCAGCCTCAGAAGTGACAGGATCCCCAGTCACCAAGCTCATCTTCTCCTACCTTCTGAAACACAGTGTCTACTTCACAGCATGAACCCTATTATAAACTGCAGTCCTAATCTTACATTAATATCAAAATAAGGCTAAAAAAACTTGTGTCAAGCAGCACACAGCACCCAGTACTACTTATGTGTTATAGATAAACTGAAGCTTCTTTAAAATCCTTTAATAACAATTGGACTAACAGGTTGTTCTTAGGTATTAGGGAAAGGTAATTTATTCATAGAGATAATCAGAAAATCAGCCCATGAAATAAAATTATGTCCCATTCTGGAAACTGTATTAAAAACACAGTTTCTGGCTTCAAGTTAAAAGTGATTAAGTTGACCAAATACATTTCTCTCTCCATCCTCCTAATAACTCACTAATGGTAGTGATGGAAAACATATACATCTACCATCAGAAAAAGAACAGGAGGGAATTTCCTGGCTGACAGCTGATTTCAAGAAAACCCTGAGAGATGGGAGGAGGAATCCCGCAACGTGTACACAGAGGCAGACGTGAACATAAGGCCCAAAGATGCCTGCCTTCCTGCAGAGCCTCCAGGGCCCGGAATTAGAGACTAAGTTACATCAGAAAGTGGGAGTAAGACGCACCACTGAACACAGGGAGACAAGCGGGAAGTCCGCATGGTGCCCGTCGTACAAGACCGACTCCAGGACACTTACCTCCTGGTGTTCGCTTAGTCTCCTGCCACGTTAAGCAAAGAACGGCTCTTTGGGGGCCAGTAGAATACAGCAGAAGTGCCGAGGGACGATGTCTGAGGCTCGGTCTTCAGAGGCTTTGCACACGCCCACTCTGTTGACTGGATTGCTCACTGTGGAGAAGCCATACAGCATGGATGCTCAAGCAGCTCTGTGGTCAGGCCGCGTGGTGAGACTGGCTTCAGCACCGACTCTCCAGCATACGATCGAGTCCCCATGGATGCGCATCCTCCAACCCCAGTCAAGCCTTCAGATGACCCTAGCCCCAACTTATGAGCAGTCCCAAACCCAAACCACCAGTCAGCTACCAAGTTTCTGACCCACAGAAACCCTCAGAGGTAACAAATGATTGCTCTAAGCCACTAAGTTTTGGGGACATGTGTTATTCAGCCATAGAGGCTAGAACAGCCAATACATGATGTGACAAGTACCACAGCTTCACATGGGATATTTCACACAGGGATCTGCTCTCCCAGGCAAGAAATCAGAAACGTCTGCTTTGAATAAGATAAAGAGCCTCAAACTGGGAGACTGGGATTGACATAAACACTTCCCTTAGAGGTCATCATAGAATATTGAGTAGAGTTTCCTGCTATACAGAACACAGGGAACTCTGTTTATAAGAACAAATGACTAATAAGAACCTTCTGTATAACACAGGGAACTCTACTCCACTCTATAATGACCAAATGGGAAAAAAATCTAAAAAAGCGTGGATACATGTAAATGTATACCTGATTCACTCTTCTGTACACCTGAAGCCAACACAAAATCATAAATCAACTATACACCAATAAATTAACAAAAAAAAAAAAAGAAGCAGTGGAGAAAAACAGTGATGCTGAATACTTTGGAGAAAATATGAGTCACTAAAAGTGAAAATACATTAAAATTTTATTTAAAAAAATACATATATATATAAAGCACCTCCACCTTTCCACATTTGGGGAGTTCCAGGGCAGGTCAGCTCCCACTACATCACTTGTTACCCAGAGACACCTATCAATAAGCTCCAACTCGGCAACAGAACTCCCAAGTTAACTTTCAGGACCTCGTTTTAAAATATAAAGAGACAATCGGGAATCACCAGGTATTTATAAAAAGTTTTCCATGTGAAAGAGAAAGACCAGTATGTACAAAGAGAATTTCATTTCAAAAAAAGAAAAAACGGTGCTAGAAATAAAAGAGAACTTCAACACTTTCTAGTCAGTGGTATGAGAAAAAACTGACAAAATATTAAACCTATTTTTCAAAACAACAGGATCAGGATGATATAAAACAAGCACGATTCCTTGAAATTTAAATATTTGCCCAAATTAAAAGTTCAACAGAAAGAGAATTGAGAAAATTCCCCAAAGAGTAAGACTGAAAGATGAAAAACATGAGAGAAAAGAATTAGAGCATCGGTCCAGAAGGTCAAATATGTAGGATTTCGTTTTCCATTAAAAAAGGACGGATAAACAGGAAAGTCAGCCTTAGAAATGAATTTTTTTTTTTAATTCCAGAACTGAAAAAATTGAAAGGATTCACTCGCTGAAAGAGTGGAGGAAAAGAGAAAGAGGAAAAGACCTAAATCAAGACACACTGAATTTAGAACTGTAGCAATACATTTCTGATTCTAAAAGCTTCCTGAGGGAGGAGGAAAACCAGACTATAGACTAAGCAATGCCCTGTGGGCTGAATTGGATTTCCTCAAGAACAAGCAATGCTAGAGGCTAGACAGTGGAGTTGAGATAACCAATAGCCGTGCAGCTATGAACAGACTTTGGGGTCAGTTCACCTGGGCTTGAATTCCTTGTGTTTCTGCTCACTAACTACCTGAGCACATTGTATCTATTTTCATCTGCCTCCAGGCAGGTGTCAACGGCCAGAGGCTCTCAGATTCATGGTGAACAAAACAGAAAAAAACAACCGAGACTTCGGGGTGTGGTCAGACACCACGGGAGCAAGGAGTAAGGCCTCCTAGTCCTAGGAAGCCGGGCTGACAGCAACCGGGATGCGGGATTGAGTTCTCAGTCTACCGGCTGAAGTCGAGTGCTGACCTCATGCCAAGGAAACCAAAGCAAGTTCTTTGGGACGACGACCAAGAAGGATGAGGGCGTTGGTAGGAGGTCTCCAGCCCCCTTTCCCAAGAAAGGGCCATCAGGGCAGCCCAACAGCGTGAGTGGGACGGGACCAGTGGAGCAGGTTGGTTCTTAAGGTGTGAGTTAGATTTGCAAGGCTGATCCATCCCCAGACCCAGGAGCCCACGACATCTAGCCTTGCTTCCTAGAAAGAGGAGTTTGGCTGTCCCTTGCAGAACAAGGCCAGCCTAGCCAAGCGGGGTCATCACTCAGCCTTAACAGTTTCATGGAACTGTATGAGTGTCCCCAGCCTAAACTCTGAGCACCTGGTCAGCACTCAATAAATAGAGAATGATGCCGGATTTGACGAATGAACGGTGCTTTTCAGAGGCCCCTGAATCAAAACCTCAAGGCCTAGGATGGATATCCAGGCTCGGAGTTAGTTTATCGCCCAAATGGACCCCTTCTCAGAGGCACTCCGATCCCCTCTCTCCTGGTTTCTGCTCTCACAGTGAGGGTACTTCCTCTCCCCACTGCTTCTTACTGATCACCTCCAAGTCACAGCCTTTGACGCCCGCACTGACCTAAAAGACACCTGCCCCTGACAAGGGCAAAATGGCCAATCATCCGCTATTTTTTTTTTAATAATTTAATCATTCCTTGTGTTTATTTTTTAACTGGAGGATAATTGCTTTACAACGTGGCGGTGGTCTCTGCCCTACATCAACACAAATCAGTCATAATAACATGTAGCCCTCCCCTTCGCACCTCCCTCCCACCCCATCCCACCCCTCCAGATACAGAGTGAAGTCAAAAGGAGAAAAACAAATATTGGGTACTAACGCATGTATATGGAATCTAGAAAAATAGTACTGATGAGCCTGTTTACAGAGAAGAAATGGAGACGCAGACGTAAAGAACCGCCTGGTGAACACAGCGGAGGAAGGCAAGGCCAGGACCCACTGAGAGCGGAGCAGCGATCTGCTCCGATCCCGCTAATCAAGGGGCTACGCCGGCCCAGAGGTCTCCTGCCTGCTCCCCTCCAGCACGGGGATCTGTTCTCCCCGAGGACAATCATACAAAACTCCAGCTTGCCTGATTTTTCCTGGCTGCCTCTCCTCCCAGGCACCCCTTGTCTTTTCCTGCTCTTTTGAGGACACGGTCTAAACTTACTACTCAGGAGCTGCGGGGAGAAATGTGTTTACCAATACACAATGAAACTGAGTTTCAGAGAAGATGAACATGCTCTTGGTCGCAGAGCTAATCGGTGTAGAAGATAAGATTAAAATAATGCTGTCTCAGACTTGGCAGTGTGTGCACTCCATCAAAGCCTCAAAGCTTTGGAATCTTCCGGGAGCAGCCTCTCTGATCTCCCCAGCGGCCTTCACACTGCAGGCAAGTACAGATGACCCCCCACCCCCAGCAAACACCCCCGACCTCCACGTGTCTTTTTTCCGGAGGGAGGAGACAGTCCAAAGCTCCCTCCCCTGTAAATCCTGGACTGCACTTTGCTTTCACCAAGGTCACAGCCAGACTCAAGTCTTAGGAACACTTGCATGGTTTGCTTTTATTCCCCTTTATCCAGAAAATACAACCTCAAAAAATGTGAAAAACAATTGGAACAAATTCAAGGGACTAGTCTTCTGGAATGGGAAGAATTAATGTAATGATGATGCCCTATTTTTAAATGAGGCTTTGCCAAGGTCATGTTCATATACTAATTGGAACTAGCTGTATTGATACTAATCATACTTGGCGAAGACTCGGATTTAATGGATAAGAATTATTTGAACTAGCAAGTCAAAGCATGAATCCAACCAGCTACAAAGCCCTGCTTACCAAGTCATTTCATTTTGGTTATGTAAGTACAATTATTGATGCTCTGTCAGTTTTTATGCTCCAACGTGAACAGCCATCTCTTCCTATATTCTTATGTATACTATTCCTCACTTAGCAAAGTCCTATTTTTCCTTGATATGGCAGAAAGAAACCTTAAAGTCCATCCTGAAATTATCACCAATTTTAAATTGGTCGTATCAAAAATAATGAAATTTTAATACAATACCAACATTATCTGTGGATTTTAAAAATAAACATAACATCTTGATTTTTAAGTGGTATCTCTCACCACCATGGGTCACTAATAGCCACACACCTGCTAAGAATTTAAAAAACGCCCCCAAATATTATTGCCATTTAATTCGTCCCATTCTTCTTAATTATGTGATTGTGTGGAAAAATTGAAACCTATTTCAATAACCTTTTCTAAATAATGTTTTCTTTTGTATAGGTTTATTTATTTTCTGGTTATTTATTTTTGGCTGAGCGCTCTGCTGCTGTGCACGGGCTTTCTCTGGTTGGGTTGAGCGGGCTTTCTCCAGCTGCGGCGGGCTTCTCTTGCAGTGGCTTCTTCCATTGCGGAGCACAGTCTCTAGGGTGCGGGGCCTTCAGTAGCTGCTGTGCACGGTCTCGACAGTTGCAACTCACGGGCTCTAGAGCTGGACTCAGCAGTTGCGGTGCATGGGCTCAGCTCTCTGCGACATGGGGACCTTCCTGGACCAAGCATTGAACTTGTGTCTCCTGCATCAGCAGATGGATTCTTTACCACTGAGCCATCAGGGAAGCCCAAGAAGCTTTTCTTTTCGCCTATTTTATTTTCTAAAGTGGTTATGCTCAATGTTATATAAAATATTTTATTACTACCATTTGATTTTATCAGTTCTCCCTTCTAAAAGTGCTCAATAGGCGTAATACCAGCCACAGCCAAGAAAACCATGAAATTTATAGACCACATGGGAGCACTTCTCAGATCAAAAGGGGGTGCAGTTAATGAATACATCAGGCATAAGCCAACTCTGTCCTAGGCAAGCTGAGAAGTATAATCAGCCCAGCCCAGGGGTCCCTATCCAAACAAAGTGTCCTGAGTAAAATTTTCAAAGGATAAAGCTGAATACACAGAGATTCTCATTGGTACAGAATTACATATTAATGAAAATCAAGAAGCGATCTAATATGGGTAAAATTAAGGTAAGGGAATGTGAGCTTAATTCTAAATATAATCTGGTATTATATAACCATAAAAACTAATAGTCTTGAAGATGATATGACAGCATAAGATGGCACGAAAAATACTATCATATATTCTTGGGAAAAAAGAGAGCACAGCTTCCAATCAACCCTGGACGCAGAGCTATGTAAAATTTCATGCGGAATCATCCAAGGATAAAGCATGACCAGCTATGGAATTTGTGGGGCTCTTCTGAGTAGGGGACCCTGTGTCGCTGCCAAGGTCACAGGCCTCTGAAACCCCAGGACAGACCAGCTGCAAAGAGAGAAAATGAAAGCAAGTAAGTCATTTATCAGGGTTATGGGATTTGTTGGTTTTATTTTTGTTATTGCTATTATAAGGTCATTTTTCCATAAATTAAATGAAAAAGACTTTCACTATTAGTATATCTTTAGGTTAGCATAGTAAGCGAAACTTTGTTTTGACAATGTGGACATTTTCTGCCAGCCTAAAAATAGACACACCCTAGAGCTCTTGTTCTCAATCGTGCCTGGACACCAGCAGTTCCTTTGCCACCTTATGAGTTTAATGTCCACGCTTCACTCATAGAGGTTCTAACGCAGCAGATCTACAACAAAGCATTTGAAAATCAGCTACAATATATTATAAAAGGCCTTTTCCAAGAAAAGGATTTCAAGTGTTGGTTTTGGCCTTTGGGATCTCATTCTCTTTCAAAAATAGCACATTTTTCATAATTCAATCATGACGACATGTCGTGTGGGGAAGGGGTGTGATCTGTGGTTTTGAGTGGATGCTCTGTTTGGGGTTTGTTTTGCCCATTTCTATTCACTCAACCTGGAGATTCTCCCCCTTGGTTAACTTTCAAAATAATATATAAGCTATATGGTAAAATGATATTCTATTTGTAAGAAGCCCAAGGAAAAATGTTAGATACAGAGAAGGAGAAATTTGTTTAAAGAATTGTTGGAAAAAAAAAAAAAAAGAATTGTTGAGATTTTTTTTTTCCATCTTTATGTCTTCCAGCATGGCTTTATATGGGGTTTATTGTGGCGACCACAAAACGTATGAATGACAGTATTCCAGACAATAGGTAATTAACCACAGACACATGGATTCATCCATGTACGAAGGATGTAACTGACAAACCCACCATGCATTTCTCAACACAAGCATCATCTCTTTGCAATGTCTGTCATGGGCACTGGCAGAATCAGAATTAGGGTGAGCACGAGGCATCCAAGGCGAAAACTAAGGAGGCCCTTGCCCGACCCAGAGAACGGGTGCCTCCTTACATTTTGCGCCTGGTTTACCCTGCTGGCCGCACCCTGAGCACAGGAGGCAAGACTTAGAGCATGTGTGCTGTAATCCATCTTCCTGACTCTGGAACCAAATAACCACTTTCCCTTAACAGATTTTCAGAGAACATTCTCAATCGTAATTGTTTGAATTGTTTCTTCAGGAAATCTGGCTTTTAAGTATCCATTAACAGTATGACATTTACACCTAATTAAATCCTTGGATGACATAAATAGAATCTCTGTACCCTTTATTCTGTATTTTTAGACCTAAAGATGACCTTTAAACAAAGCGTCACCCGCCGCTTCCACATTCCAGAGAGGAACCAGGAGCCCTTTGCAAACAAGCTAGCTCTTTGTCCTCTGCTGGTTGGCATTGCTTTGAGAAGTAACAAGGAGTAAGAAAAAAGGGATGTTTCCGGAGGGGATAGAAACAGGGAATGATGATTGTCTACTCTGACTGCCCACAGTTCATCTCAGTTCTGGGCACTCTTTTCAACCTACAGCCCCAGTTCACCAAGTTAGGTACTACAACTTTTGCTGTTCAGAGCAAGTGGAGCAAACAATGCCCCAGCAGCCAGCCTTGGCATCACCTAAGAGTTGGTTGGAAATACAGAATCTCTGGTCCCTCTCTAGACCTGCCGCATCGGTACCTGCATTTTAACAAGACCCCCAGCAGCAGATGTTGTCACACTGAGAGGCATCTCCTGTTCCAGCCCACTCCTTCTCCAACAGCATTCCAAATAGTACTGATGTCATAAGCAAATGGACCAACACATCACAATGAGCCCAGGCTTACCTGTCTCTGAGCAGCAGTGGCTGCTAGCCCTTGATGTGTTTGGCCAACCTCACAATGGGTTTCTGCCTTGGTTACTAATTAGCAGACTGAGATCAGCACTCTGTCTCAATTCACACTCTTTGGCAATCCCATTCTGTGCCCCACAGGACTTGGGAAAGTTGTGGGAGTGATTTGGGTTTGTCACGGGATTGGGTGTGCTATTGATAGGAGTCAAGGATAATAACGTTCTGCCATCCGTGGCATAACCTTGCATACAAAGAGGGGCCCTGCATGCTATGAAAATGCCAAGCATCCCACTGGGCATTCCTGGAGGTGAAAAATACATCCATCATTATGCAAGTCCAGAACCCAGCTGTGTTTCACATATGAGCGCAAAGCATTTGGGCAAAAATGCAACTAGCTGTGCAAATCAAGGGAAGTCAAACAGGTTTTTCAGCAAGATTTGTTTATGAATTACCTGAGAAATCACATTGAATGGCAATGCCTCTCCTGATAATTCAATTGCCGATTCGACACGCCTGTGTCGGGCTGCAATGTGGATACAAGCTCTTTTGGGTTATACCTTTTAAGGCCAAGCTACTCCAAGTGTATGCCAGGTGCCAGCAGCACCGACATAATCAGGAAGTCACCAGAAATTCGAATCCTCGGGCACGATGGTAAAGAATCCTCCTGCCGATGCAGGAGACACAGGAGCTGCTGGTTCGACCCCTGGGTCGGGAAGATCCCCTGGAGTAGGAAATGGCAACCCACGCCAGTATTCTTGCCTGGAAAAGTCCATGGACGGAGGAGCCTGGTGGGCCACAGTCCATAGGGTCGCAAAGAGTCAGACAGGACTGAGCATAGAACAAAACACACCTACCGCCTAATGAGCCAGAATCTACCTTTTCACAAGATCCCAAGGAGATGTGCATGCAGATAAGTTTGGGGAGCACTGTTCCCGGGGTTTGTACGCAAGCATTCTATATTAAAATAAATTGTATCTGTTCATTTTTTATTTCTTTTTTATTTTATAGTTAGGGCATTCTGATTTTTATAAAGTACCTGTGTAGAGAATTTTATCAATGAATGTTAAGTGGATATTACAAATATTTGTGTGTTTTTTTTATTTTTTTAGCATTGGATCTTTTGCCAGTTTGTGTTTTTTTGTCAAACACATGCAAATCCTTTTTTAATTTATGTTTAATTTTTATTTCATATTGGGATATAGTTGATTTACAGTGTTGTGTTAGTTCTAGGCATTTTGTGTTAAATAGAGAACATTGTGTCAGTGATTATCAGTTCTTTTTAGCCTAAAAATATTCACTGCAGACTGAGAGCCACCCAATTAATGGTATCACCATTGACAGAAACTCCTGTTACCGCCACCCACGAACCAGGTGGATCACCTTAGACGATCACAGCAATCCAAATCAGGGTCAAACCCCAGGGTTCTCTGGGATCGAGACTTGCCTTTTCCCTCACTGGCCATCCTCTTACTCTCAGTGATCAGCCCCATGGCCAGTTAGTCCCCCGCCTCCCCCCAGGACCATGGTTTCCCTGGTCACTCAGATGGTAAAGCCTCTACCTACAATGCAGGAGACCCGGGTTCAATCCCCAAGTCAATGCCCTGGAGAAGGGCATGGCCACGCACGCCACTACTCTTGCCTGGGGATCCCATGGGCAGAGGCGCCTGGTGGGCCACAGTCCATGCAGTCACGAAGAAACAGACTCAACCGAGCAGCTAATACACACCCCCCACTACAAAACTTTCTCCCACCGTATCCATGAAAGTTTTTCAAATCCTAATATGCTCTGCAAGCAACCCCACCAGAGTAACGAAGCAGGTACAGATAGAATCTATTAACAGTGGCCTTCAAACTTTACGATTATATATGAGACTTTCTGAGCCTCCAGAGTGTTACATACACCCACAGACAACTGAATACAAAAACACACTTCCAGAGCCAAAGTGGATGATCTGGCAGAGATAAGATGGGTCAGTGTTGATACTTGTATAACAGGTTATCTTTCCTCATTATGGCATAAACACTCAAAGAAATGTTTATTTCAATTATAAAAGCTAAATGACATAATCTTAGTTTGAATTATGCCACTGTCAAGAGAATTAGAATCCGAATCATCCAAGTTTCAGCTACACTAATTATCTAGGAAAATCTAATTATTTCCAAATAAAGAAACATTTGACCTTGTGTATATGAAGCACGCTAGAATTACCATTTGGGCAAAACTTTTTGAGGGCACATTATATATTTCTGGTATTTATGGCATTTTCATATGTTCTGGTGCAGTTTCCAGCAATACAAAGAGAAATACCCAGTTTCCCAGTTATATTTCCTGGTTAGGGGCTTTGTATGAGTCATTTATGAGGCTGCCCCGGTGGCTAAGTGGTAAAGAATCCGCCTGCCAATGCAGGAGACTCGGGTTCAATCCCTGGGTCAGGAAGATCCCCTGGAGAAGAAAATGGCAGCCCACTCAAGCATTCTTGTTTGGGAAATCCCATGGACAGAGGATATTTAAGATAGTACAGGTATAAAGCAGGAAAAGAGCACTTCAAAAAGTCAGAAAACCACAGGACTTCCGTGGTGTTCAGTGGTTGAGACTCTGTGCTTTCAATGTGGAGGGTGTGGGTTCAATCCCTGGTTGGGGAACTAAGATCCAACATCCTGCAGAGCGTGGTCAGAAAGAAAAATAAAAGAGGAAGACCGGCACTTAGCCACTGTGTTGCATTATCAGCACTGTGATTCCAGTTCAAATATCAAACTCTGCAAATCAGTCTCCACTTCTACAAAGGAAGTCAGTGGACCCAAGGGCCTCTCACTTTCTTTCCAGCTAGAACATGTGATTATAGCCAACGAGCGAATGAGTAAATGCATTCTTTAATAACTGTACAGAAATTTTGTCACATCTCCAAACTCAACCTCAATATTAGATCTCTTGATGATCTTGCAAGGGATTTTAACTGTCAATCAACCCTTGGCTATATATGTTCTTGGAAGAAAACAATGTCATTCTTGATACAAAAAGTCAGGTACAATTTGTTTCTAAAGTAATGTTTTAACTTTTTTTTTTTAGTATGTTAACTTTTTTGCCCTCCTGAGTAAAATTAACTAACATTTTTGATCAAATGAAATTCAGAGAATAGGCCACAAGAAAAGGGGTCACAAACCCCAGGTAAAAGGAAATCCACAGGACATTGAAAATGTTGGTGATAAAGGGCAGAAAAGCAGTTAACGTGTATGATAATAACCTAGATTTGCCTAAATTCTTAAACTCTAGTGACTTAAATTCCATCAGTTTGAAAGACTTCATCTGTACAGGTTACCATCTGTTTAAATACTTTTCTCATATTTTTGCAGCAATATAAAGCAGATTGTAGGCATTTACGGCAAGTCTTTGGCGATGTGGCAAAATCTACCAAAATTCAAAACGTGTTTGACCTTTGATTCAACAGCTCTACTTCTTCCATCCCATTCAACAAATACTGACACAAACACAGAAAGATGTGTATGTAGGAGGTTTTTCGCTGCAAGGCGGTTTGCAATGGAGAAAAACGTGAGGCAACCTGAATAAATAGCCGGCAGTAAGACAGCAGTCATGTACACCATACGCTCATTTCACTCTGAAGTAACTGATTTACAGAGAAGTTGCAAAGACAGTACAACGAATTTCCACATACCCTGTACTGAGAATCCCCAAATGCGAAAATTTCATTACAATTGCTTTATTCTCTCTCTCTCTCTACACACACACACGCAGAAGCAAATCTGTCATTTACAGCAAAATTTAAAAACATTTCTTCCTAAGCAAATCAAAACTACAATGAGGTACCCCCTCACTTCAGTCAGAATCAGATCAGATCAGATCAGATCAGTCGCTCATTCGTGTCTGACTCTTTGCAACCCCATGAATCGCAGCACGCCAGGCCTCCCTGTCCATCACCAACTCCCAGAGTTCACTGAGACTCACATCCATTGAGTCGGTGATGCCATCCAGCCATCTCATCCTCGGTCGTCCCCTTCTCCTCCTGCCCCCAATCCCTCCCAGCATCAGAGTCTTTTCCAATGAGTCAACTCTTCGCATGAGGTGGCCAAGGTACTGGAGTTTCAGCTTCAGCATCATTCCTTCCAAAGAAATCCCAGGGCTGATCTCCTTCAGAATGGACTGGTTGGATCTCCTTGCAGTCCAAGGGACTCTCAAGAGTCTTCTCCAACACCACAATTCAAAAGCATCAATTCTTCGGCGCTGAGTCAGAATGGCTATCATTTAAAAGTCTACAAATAACAAACGCTGGAAAGGGCATAGAGCAAAAGGAACCCTCCTACACTGCTGGTGGGAACGCGAATTGGTGCAGCCGCGATAGAAAAGGGTCTGGAGGTTCCTCAGAAAACTAGAAATACCGTATGATCCAGCAATTCCACTCCTGGATATATATTTAGAGAAAACCATAGTTCAAAAGAATATGTGCACTCCAGTGTTCATAGCAGCACTATTACACTAGTCAAAACGTGGATGCGACCTAAGTGCCCACCGACGGAGGACTGCATAAAGGAAAACTGCGGCACAGATATGCACGGAATATCACTCGGCCATTAAAAAAGATGAAAGAATGCCATTTGCAGCAACATGGATGGATCTGGAGATGCTCATACTGAGTGAAGTAAGTCAGACAGAGATAGACAAATACTATATGATATCCCTTCTATGTGGAGTCTAATATGACACATGAACCTATCAGTGAAGCAGAAACAGACTCACAGATGCAGAAACCGGCTCCTGGTTGCGAAGGGGCATGGGGGTGGGGGAGGGACAGGTTGGGAAGTTTGAGGTTAGCAGATGCAGGTTCTTACATTTAGAATGGATAAGCAGCAAGGTTCCTCTGTGCAGCACCAAGAACTGTATACTCAATGTGGTAAACTATGATGGAAAAGAACATATATATACTATACAGATACATGCCATTGTGCTGTACAGCTAAAACTAATAAACTTGTAAGTTAACTACACCTCAATAAAATTAATTTTTCAAAATAAAGATAAATGAAAATATTTTTTTCCTTTTGCTCCAGGAGTGGGCATGGCATGCACTTGTCAGGTCTTTTGAGCTCCCTTTAATCTGGGAGCATCCCTTGGTCTTCTGTCTTTCGTGACCTTAGAGAGGACAATCTGGTTCTTTCGTATGGAAAGCCTCTCAGTTTGGCTTTTGTCTGATGGTTATCTGACTCAGGCATGCATCTGTAAGTAAATGTGTACTTGGTGACATCGAAGACCTGGGGATATTCTGCTAAGGGGAAAACGCAGTCATGTTTGTCATGGTCAACAGAAAGCAGAGGACCCACTGAAAGAATCTAAATAAGACTATTTTGACAGAGGGACGCTTTTCAGAGGCGCAGGTGTGGTTAAGGGAGCAGCGTGGGGTCAAGGGGAGCGCCACGCAGCGGGAGCGCGTCCCAGGTGGGCAGAGGAAGGCACCCAGAGCTGGAGACGAGGGGCCACCGCGGCTGGGGTTCAGCGGGCTCAGACCGCAAGCCCTCCTGAGGCGAGTGCGCTCCCTCCGCCCCGCGCAGGAGGGACAGAAGGCTGCGCCTCCTCCCACCTCAAACAGGGGCGCCTCTGAGGCGGCTCCAGGGAGCTGCTTGGAAAGGCGGGGCGGCGGCAAGGCGCAGAGACGGGCATTCGGTTTCCTACCTGGACGTGTGCGCGGCCAGCACAGCTGAGGACGGCACCCCGCTCCCCATGCCGGAGGAGACGCCTGGAGACCGAGGCCAAGGGAGGGGGTGGGGGGCGAGGACCAGCGGAGAGCGAGTCCAGAGCCCACCGCTCAGGTTTCTTTCTTTTTTTTGGCCTCCCTGCCTGCACTGTCCTAGTTCCCCAACCAAGAATCGAACCAGCGCCCCGCCCCGGCACTGGGAACACACTGGACCACCCGAGACGTCCTCTCCCTCAGGGTCCCGTTTTCTGAAGGGCATGGAAGAGGAGATTCCTGCAGGTGTCTGCCGGCCTTCAAGACGGTTTCAGCCAGTTGAGACTGCAGAACGCTTCTGAGAAGCCTCTGAGAAGCGCTTTAGGAGGCGAAGGCGTGGCCTATGGAAGAAGGACGGCAGACGCCATGCTTGTCCGGAAGAGGTAGCCAGGCGAGACCGGGAGCTGCACGTGCCCCCCGTGCTGAGTGGAAGCAAGCCGCTCCGGCAAGGGGCGTGTGCAGACTTGCACCATCACTGGGCTCACAAAGGCTAGGATAGCAGACGCAGCCGAAGAAGCAAAGGCCGCCAGCCAGCCCCCACGCGCACGGCCACAGGGACCAGCTGGAGCCACACGCACTGCCGGCCTTCCCTGGGCTTGGGGAGGAGACCTTCTCTGAACTGCATTTGAGACTGAAGTTTTCAAATAAATAGAATCCTGAATATTGAAACCATTCTAACCACTGAACATAACAAGAAAGTTATGAAGAGGAGCTGAGATTTCATTAAGGAGCCCACTCAGCACCAAAAGAAAAAGGGAGGTTTAAAATAATATATCCATTTTTGGAACTTCTCTGGTGGTTCAGTGGTTAAGATTCTGCGCTCCCAAAGCAGGGGGCACAGGTTCGATCCCTGGTTGCAGAACTAACATCCCACAAGCTGCGCGGTCAAAAAAAAAAAAGAAAATCAAAGTCACTTTTTAAAAAATGAAATTATTTTATATTTATGCTCCAATTAATTGTGCTCCTCAATAAATCTTTACATTAGTCTACAAGTAATAAATGCTGAAGAGGGTGTGGAGAAAAGGGAACCCTCTTACACTGTTGGTGGGAATGCAAACTAATACAGCCACTATGGAGAACAGTGTGGAGTTTCCTTAAAAAACTGGTAATAGAACTGCCTTATGATCCAGCAATCCCACTGCTGGGCATACACACTGAGGAAACCAGAAGGGAAAGAGACACGTGTACCCCAATGTTCATCGCAGCACTGTTTATAATAGCCAGGACATGGAAGCAACCTAGATGTCCATCAGCAGATGAATGGATAAGAAAGCAGTGGTACATATACACAATGGAGTATTACTCAGCCATTAAAAAGAATACATTTGAATCAGTTCTAATGAGGTGGATGAAACTGGAGCCTATTATACAGAGTGAAGTAAGCCAGAAAGAAAAACACCAATACAGTATACTAATGCATATATGGAATTTAGAAAGATGCTGTGTACGAGACAGCAAAAGAGACACTGATGTATAGAACAGTCTTATGGACTCTGTGGGAGAGGGAGAGGGTGGCAAGATTTGGGAGAATGGCATTGAAACATGTAAAATATCATGTATGAAACGAGTTGCCAGTCCAGGTTCGATGCACGATACTGGATGCTTGGGGCTGGTGCACTGGGACAACCCAGAGGGATGGTACGGGGAGGGAGGAGGGAGGACGGTTCAGGATGGGGAACACATGTATACCTGTGGCGGATTCATTTTGATATTTGGCAAAACTAATACAATTATGTAAAGTTTAAAAATAAAATTTAAAAAAAATAAATAAAATAAAAAGTGAAGTATATATATAGATGCAAATAAGAATTAGAAGTGCATTGAATTGTTAATTATTAACAATTGTTAATATCTAGGGGAGAAGGCAATGGCACCCCACTCCAGTACTGTTGCCTGGAAAATCCCATGGATGGAGGAGCCCGGTAGGCTGCAGTCCATGGGGTCACTAAGAGTCGGACACGACTGAGCAACTTCACTTTCACTTTCCATTTTCATGCACTGGAGAAGGCAATGGCAACCCACTCCAGTGTTCTTGCCTGGAGAATCCCATGGACGGAGAAGCCTGGTAGGCTGCAGTCCATGGGGTCGCACAGAGTCGGACATGACTGAAGCGACTTAGCAGCAGCAGCAGCAGTTAATATCTAAAGGGCTTCTCAGGTGGTTCAGTAATCCGCCTGCAATGTAGGAGACACAGGAGACTTAGGTTTGATTCCTGGGTGGAGAACATTCCCAGGAAGAAAGCATGGCAACCCTTTCCAGTACTCTCGCCAAGAGAATCCTATGGACAGAGGAGCCTGGCGGGCTACAGTCCATAGGGTCGAAGAGTAGGACACGACTGAAGCAACTGAGCATGTGTGTAATACATGAAGGGAAAATGAGATTATGAAAAGTAACAAGGATGGAAGAGAAAGTCTTTGGTATTTGAAACACAGTAAGCCATGTATTTGCCTATTACTTCTAGAGTTATTATAAGGGAAAAGAGGCTTTCTAGCATTTTCTCTATGAGGCACTGTGCGTAATACATCATGAGGGCCAGAGGGGACCATACCTGCAAAGCTTTCATCCAAAGACCTGGCCCCAGAGAAGCTCAGTCTCCTCCCTCACCCTTCAATCCACCTTCCTCGTTCGTGTCTTACATTAAACGTGATGGTCCAAACGTTGTTTTATGTTTAAATCTGAAAAACATTAGAATAAATCCTGCAAATGCCATTATAATCTTAGTCATCTCCTTTTGAAGGCTCAGTACTCAACGGTTTTCTTCATAGATGAACTTAGCATTTGTTCAGTGTTTTCGGTAGATTTGTGTTTACTTCACTCTGCCCAGGTTCCTCCTGTGGTCTTAGAATGTGTTCTCTGCTTCCCATGAACACAGCCGCGACTGAAAGCTTTCCTTATCTGCGTGGCTCTGACGTGCCTCCTCTCAAGCTGTCTCTCCCGTGGAGCGTCTCCAGGGAGCCTCCCAGGAAAGCACACGTGCAGTTCTGAAGGTCCAGGAGGGCCCACAAAGGCTCAGCTTCTCCCCTGGCTCCGCGGCCCCATGAGCGTCTCCTGCCTGCTTTCCTGGCTCACACCCATCACACCTCTGGTACTTCTGCTGCAGGGCCTGCAATGCTCCCCAACAGCTCACTCCCAGCCTCCATCGCCCCTACAGGCATTTACGAGGGCCTACTATGTGGGGGCTATCTGGAGGCTAGAGGACAGCAACGATGAAATACGCTCAGCCCTGGCTGGCCACACACCAAGGCCCGGACCTTCCCCTCGCTTCCTGACCCCAGTTGGCCAAGAACTATATTCTAAGCCTAGCATGAATACCACCCCTCTAATTCTTTTTTTCAAAAGTGACTGCCATGATGATCTTGGCTGTCAATTCTGTACTTTCAGCTGGTTGATAAAAAAACAAATCCAAGCTATAGTTCATTTCTTTTCTTTTCACATTTTCTGCCTGTGATAACCTACCTCTCTGGGTCATAAACAGGGTAATCTTAGTTTTATGAGCAGAGAAAGTTGTTAACAGTAATTTTTAAAAGATGTTATTTTACAAAACAAAACCAGACAGGACTTGACTGGATCCCATGGGGGACTGTGGCCGCCCTTAAAGTGCCGTCACAGTTCCACTGGTCGCTGAGTGAGCTTAAAGCAACTTTGTGCTGACCTTCTCTGGCATAAAGATTCATGTGGGACAAAAACGGGACTCAACATTTATTCTTCTCTTGCTGTTCTGCCTGTAACTCTAAACTCCCTGAAAGGGCTACAAAATAGTTTAGGGACTTTAGTTCAAAACATCTGATTTACTGTGATTGTCCCAGCTCTCTGCTTACCTGTGCTTTTGAATAAAGTTAATCCTAATGTAACGTTTCATATATGAAGCACATCTTTTAAAAAATTTTTATTTACTTTGCTTTATGGGGTCTTGGTTGCAGCATGTGGGATCTAGTTCCCTGACTGGGGATCAAACCCAGGCCCCTGCATTGGGAGCTTGGAGATTTAGCCCCTGAACCATCAGGAAGTCCCCACGAGCACATCCTCAATGAACTTTTTGTTAATTTCTCACTTACCAAAATAAAACTTTCAATAGAATTATTTCTCTACATTGAGTTTACACTTTTTTTATTTGAGAGGAAAAGAGACAAAATTACAAAGCAAATGAAATGTACGGGCTAGAAAAGATGGAAAATTAATAAATCCATGGTGTGTGAACTCACTTCTGAATCTGGCTCAGGGGATCAACTAAATATTGTTTCTGTTAGGACAATATTGTGAATCAGCTTTAGAATCAAGCTTGGTTGTAAATAGTCCTCCATCAATATTTCAAACTCCTGGATGGTATGTTTTCTCGATTTTCTTCAACAATAAGTTGACGACCAAAAACATTAAGTAACATATTCTATAGCCATTTTGATCTACAGCTGAAACTGAAATCTTCTATTTAAATAGAGTGGAACTGTGACGAATAATCAGTTTGTTGGTATAAAACCATTGCTCCTGTTGAATCTTCAACATCCATTCCCTCAGTTTCCTGCTCAGCTTGAAGCTGAATCCTTATCCTCTACTCCGCCCTCATTCCCAAGTCACATTCCTTTTAAACACAAACTCAACTCTTGTCCTTCAAGCCGCTTCTCACCAAACAATTCCTTAATAGTATTTCATTCCCACCAGAACCAAATTCCAACGGAAGGAATGTGACACAAAGCCAGAACCTTATCTTTTTATAGAACAGAGCAGCATCCACAGTTACTTGACCTGGACAGCAAGTAGTCCATCCCCAGTGCCATGTGCTGGAGAGCTTAATAAGACAGTTTGGTGATGGAATACCTTGGGCAAGAAAGCCACAGGAAATTCCAAGAGAAGGATCGGGGCCAAATCCTGCAACAAATTTAATTTAGCCTGACAAATCACAACATGTAATTGATAATAGCAGTGAACACCGGAAAAAAAAGCACAAACGTTAATCCTTAGGCACTACACTCAAGATATTCAATTATAGCTTGGAAAAATACATGTAATAAAATATACAGAAGATTAACGCTTACAAAACTGTTAGCCTTCTCAGCATCTGCTGCACTTAATCTAATGTGCTCAGTAAGGCATTGAATAGAAGCCCTTGCTCAGGTACTGTCCACGTTATAAACCCAACACCCTACATATTAGGCATTAACAAGTACAGGTGGTCACTTAAATATTCACACAAACTGCACAAGCCACTGCTTCTTTCGACCCCTATAAAAACGCTCCCTTGGTTTGGAATTATCACTTGTTAACCAGTGAACAAGTGAAGTTGCTCAGTCATGTCTGACTCTTTGCAATCCCATGGACTGTATGTAGCCTACCAGGCTCCTCCATCTGTGGAATTTTCCAGGCAAGAATACTGGAGTGGGTAGCCATTTTCTTCTCCAGGGGATCTTCCTGCCCCAGGGATCAAACCCAAGTCTCCTGCACTGCAGGCAGACACTTTACCTTCTGAGCTACCAGGGAAAGCACTGCTGATTACTAATCTTGAAGAAATTGTAGAAAACAAGTACCGAGAACTTTTCAATGGGGAAAGAGGTAAATTCCACAAATTTTATACAAGGGCTGTCCAATGAAAATATTATAGCTATAATAAAAAATGTTAAAAGAACCGGATGAAATAAATGTTAACAGTATTTTAATTTAGCTCAATATGTCCAGGTTCGATGCACGATACTGGATGCTTGGGGCTGGTACACTGGGACGAACCAGAGGGATGGTATGGGGAGGGAGGAAGGAGGAGGGTTCAGGATGGGGAACACATGTATACCTGTGGCAGATTCATTTTGATATTTGGCAAAACTAATACAATTATGTAAAGTTTAAAAATAAAATTAAATTTAAAAAAATATATATATATCCAAAATATTACCATTTTATGTAATAAACATAAGCAGTTATTGACAAAATATTTTAAATCCTTTTTTCATGTGTCCAAAATATGATTATGTATTTTTATTGAAATATAGGTCACATTCAACACTATGACAGTTCAGGTGTACTACACAATGATTTGATCTTTGCAGAAATTATGAAATGGGCTTCCCAGGTGGCTCAGTGGTAAAGACTCTGCCTGCCAATGCAGAAGACATGCGAGACTCCAGTTTGATCCCAGGATTGGGAAGAGCCCCTGGAGAAGGAAATGGCAAGCCACTCCAGTACTCTCGTCTGGAGAATCCCGCAGACAGAGGAGCCTGGTGGGCTACAGTCCACAGCATCCCAGAGGGTCGGAAACAACTCAGCACACACGCACACAGATCAGAATTCTGAAACGATCACACTCTCTATTAACCATCTATTCACATGCAAAGTTATTACAGTGTTACTCACCACATTCCTTACTCTGTGTGTTACACACTGTAAGTTATTTGTATACGACTGGAGGTTTATGCCTCTTAATCTCCATCACCTAATTCTCCCATCCTCTCAACCCGCACCCTTCTAGCAGTGACCAGTTTGTTATCTATGTCTATGAATCTGTTTTCATTGTGTTTTATTTTGCTTTTAGATTTCACATATAGGTGAAATCAGGCAGTATTTGTCTTTCTCTGACGTATTTCACTTAGCATAATACCCTCTAGATCCATCTGTGGGGCCACCAATGACAAGATTTTATTTTTAGTGGCTGAGTAATACTCCACTGTGTGTATGTGGGTGTATATGTGTATACATCACATCTTCTTTATCCATTCATCTGTTAATGGACATGGGTTGCTTCCATACCCTGGCAATTGTAACTAGAACTGCCGTGATCATTGGAAGGCATATATCTTTTCAAATTAGGATTAGTATAGTTTGAAATCAGAAAGTATGATACCTATAGATGTTTTTCTCTCTCAAGATCATTTTGGCTGTTCTGAGTCTTTAGTGTTTCTATACAAAGTTTAGAATCATTTGTTCTAGCTCTATGAAAAAATGCATTTGGTATTTTGATAGGGATTTCACTGAATCTAGTTTGCCTTGGGTAGTATGATCATTTTTAAAATATTAACTCTTCTTATCAATGGCCATGTTATACCTTCCCACCTATTTATGTCATCCTTAATCTCATTAATTAATGTCTTATATTGGTACTTTCCGAGAAGGCAATGGCACCCCACTCCAGTACTCGTGCCTGGAAAATCCCATGGATGGAGGAGCCTGGAAGGCTGCAGACTATGGGGTCGCTGAGGGTCAGACATAACTGAGCAACTTCACTTTCACTTTTCACTTTCATGCATTGGAGAAGGAAATGGCAACCCACTCCAGTATTCTTGCCTGGAGAATCCCAGGGATGGGGGAGCCTAGTGGGCTGCCGTCTATGGGGTCGCACAGAGTTGGACACGACTGAAGCGACTTAGCAGCAGCAGCAGCAGCAGCAGCAGCATTGGTACTTTTCCAAATACAAGTATTCTGCCTCCTGGGTTAGATTTATTCCTAGGTGTTTTATTCTTTTTGATGCAATTTTAAATAGGATCGTTATCTAAATTTATTTTTCAGACAGTTTGCTGTTATTATAGAAATGAAACAAATTTATTAACTTTGTATCCTGCAACTTTACTGAATTCATTTATTAGTTTTAAATTTTTTGGTGGCATCTTTAGGGTTTTTAATACATAGTATCATGTATTTCCTTTCATCACGCTGAATATAAAATGTCACTCCTTTCTACCTACAAAATTCTGCTGAAAATTCACCTGATCAACTTATGGGAGTTCTCTTGTGCATAACCACTGCTTTTCTCTGATGCTTTTAACAGTCTCCCTGTATCTTTAACTTTCCATTTTAATCAGAATGTATCTTGGTCTGAAGCTCACTGTGTTTATCTTCTTTGGCACTGCTGTGTTTCTTGGATCTGATGTTGGTTTCCTTTTCCAGGTTAGGGTAGTTTTCAGCTATAGTCTTCAAATTAAGTCCTCTGCCCCAGAGTTTCTATTTTCTCCTCCTGGCACCGTGATATAACCAATGCTAATGTATTTGATGTTGCCCCAGAGATATCTTAAACTATCCTCATTAAAATTTTTTTCTGTTCTACTAGGGTGATCACTGCTGCTGAGTCTTCCAGCTTGCTGATCCGTTCTTCGGTGTCATGTAATCTACTACTGGTCCCTCCTAGTGCACTTTTTACTTCAGTTATTATATTCTTCCACTTTGTATGGCTCTTCTCTATATTTCCTGCCTCTTTGTTCAAGTTATTACTGTGTTCATCCATTCTCCTTTTCTGAAGTTCACTGAGCATCCTTACGATCATCACCTTGAACTCTTTATCAAGCCAATTGCTTATCTCCACTGTTTAGTTCTTTCTCTGAAGTTTTGTCTTGCTCTTTCATTTACAATGTGTTACTCTACCACTTCACGTTTGCCTTGCTCCTGTATTTATTTCCATGTAGTAGGTATCTTTGAGCTTCCCTGGTAGCTCAGCTGGTAAAGAATCCACCTGCAATGCAGGAGACCCCGTTTTGCCTCCTGAGTCGGAAACATCCTCTGGAGAAGGAATAGGCTGCCCACTCCAGTATTCTTGGGCTTCCCTGGTGGCTCAGACAGTAAAGAATCTGCCTGCAATGTGGGAGACCTGGGTTCGATCCCTGGGTTGGGAAGATCCCCTGGAGAAGGGAAAGGCTACCAACTCCAATACTCTGGCCTGAAGAATTCCATGGACTGCATAGTCCATGGGGTCACAAAGAGTCAGACACGACTGAGTGATTTTCACTTTCAGTAGGCATCTTGGTTATGTTTCCTGACCTTGCAGAAGAGGCCAATGGAGGAGACATCCTATGGAGACAGTAAGCACTCTCCATATGGTCTGCTGTGTGGCCTCCTCTGCTGTGACGGGTCAGCTGCCGTGAGAAGACTGGAAGGCTCATCTGCCCACCCCCCAGTTGGCTGCCAGGTCCTGTTTCATTCAGGGGCCGCTTGCCCAGTGGTGGACGGGGCCGGGCCTCCTCACAGCTGGCGTGTGGCCTGGGGAGCCCCGGACTGGTGCTGACCTCTGATACACAGGTGAGCCCCGCATCAATAGGCTGGAGAAAAGGCGCCTAAATGGCACTGACAACACAAGTGTCCTCGTAAGGGAATGAGCTCCCCAAAGAGACACCACCAAAATTCTGTCCCGAGAGGGAGTCCAGCAGATGAGCCTGACCCAGGCACCTTTCAGATTCCTGCCTCTGAGCTGGGACTCAGAGAGCGTGAGACGTGCATGAGCCCTCTAAGAGCAGAGTCTCTGTTTCCAACGGCTCCTGCACACAAGCTCTGCAGGCCTGCAGGGCCAGCTGCTTTGGGGGCTCCTCTCTCCAGTACAGCACTCCCAGGCTGGGGAGTCTGGGGTAGGGCGTGGACCCCTCACGCCCTGGAGAGAAGCTTTGCAGCTGCAATTACCCTCCCACGTGTGGGTCTTCTCAGGGGGGCGGGTCTTGACTGCACCATGGGCCCGCTCTTCCTACCCATCTGTGTGTGTTTCCTTCTTTATATCTTTAGTTGTGGAAAATCTTGCTTCCTATTCCTTGGGTCCTTCTCATCAATAACTGGTTTTAAATAGTTTTAATGTTGGTGTACCCATAGGAAGAGGTGAGCTCAAAGTCTTACTCTGACATCTTGGTACCACCTCCAAGACATATCTTGTGCGTGTGTGTGTGTGTGTGTGTGTTAGTCACTCAATAGTGTCCAACTCTTTGCGACTCCATGAACTATAGCCCTCCAGGCTTCTCTGTCCACAGAATTCTCCAGGCAAGGATACAGGAATGGGTTGCCTTTCTCTTCTCCAGAGGATCTTCCTGACCCAGGGATCGAACCTGTGCCTCCTGCATTGCAGGCAGGTCTCCTGCATTACCATCTGAGCCACGAAGGAAGCCCGTGTATCTTACACTTACACAATATCTTAATTAGGACCAACCACATTTTGAGTGGTCTATAGGCACATGTAGCTGTTGGCTAACACTGGGTTGTGCAGGTACTAACCTATAAGCTACTAACCCTGGCACAGTTCTAGAACTAATTTTATCCGAGCAGAGCCTAAAGCAAAAACTTATATACTACTACTTCATTGAAGCTGTGATGTCAGGAAGTAGACTTGAGACAAAGAGGGAGTGCGGCAAGGAAGGAAGGTCACCAAGTTGGCTGCAGCTTAGGAACAAGGACAACTGTTTGCTCCATCTCATGCAATCATCTTCTGAGACCTGTAGATCATTGTGTCCCAGTAGAAGGAAGAATTCCTCAGCTAGCTTGCATCTCACCTTGACCCAAGCTTCCTTCACGGAACATTGATTCTTCCACACTTTCCAACTGCACAGAGCCTGACACCAGGTCAGATTCCACCACATCTTACAGCTTAGAGGCTACAAGGAAAGCCCAGAGAGGCAGTCAAGCAATGTTCAGCTGGGGCGGGAAGCAGGGCATGGTTGGGCTGTACCCACGAGACTGTAGTTGCCATAGCAGCTTGGAAAACAAATGGCAGAGAGCCCCAGGGACAGGCATGGCAGAGAGGACCTGAGGTGGTGCATAAGGAATGTCTGATGCAATCAAGAGAAGAATGCAAGAGTGACTAACAGTTGCCACTGGTACACCCAGACTGAGTCATGGCAAGCTAAATTCACATTATGCTTTGTTTAAAGCACCAGATGGGACGATTATGCTGTGATTTGCCTGAATCACCACCTCTCCATTGTCCGTCTAATCTTCCAATCTGAAGGAGCTTAATTCCTTTGTGCAAACCAAGCTTTATCCTCCTTGAATTTCTATATGAAAAGATTTTAAAGGCCCAAAAACCAATAACACCAAGACCAGAAAGCTTTGTCCTATTTCTCTTCTGATCCTAGGACCCAGTTCTGGTGACTGGGTTTCTGCTCTGTTCCTTAGCTTTGTACGTTTCCCCTCGATTTCCTTCCTCTTTCCCATGGAGCTGCAGATCCATCAGTCTGAGGCTGGTGTCATTCCTTTGATTCGTTGCATCACCACATGTTAGCTTCCCAGGGCACTGATCTACCCAGAAGCCAGATGATGCATCTCATTGGGTCTTCCAAGTAGAGATCTTCCTTGGTGTATCCTTGCCACCCTGGTCTCCACAAACTGCCTTCCTCAGCATTACTGGACTTCCCATGATATGAGCAGAGTAATCTGTGCCCCAACTCTACCCTCCCAGGTATTTTTAAAGGGACAAATGTTCTCCCAAGTGAAAACATGTGCTGTTTTTTTTTTGTTTGTTTGTTTTCCCCTAGCAAGCGCCTTCTCCAGGGGCATCTGCTCCTCGTTCTGTAACCTGCACACCCCTCCCTCTGGTCAGACATGGCCCAGTCCCAGGGTGCATGGCTCGGTGAGCAGAAGCACATTTGTGCAAGACCTAGCTTGCCCACTTCACCTTTGCTGTCTGAAAAACATTTCCTCCACACTCTTCCAAAAATTCTTCTCATCCAGTCTCTGCTTGAATGTTCTCCCTCAGAGAGGCCCAGTCTAATGCAGATCTTTATTACATCTCAGTTCAGTTCAGTTCAGTTCAGTTGAGTCGCTCGTTCGTATCCGACTCTTTGTGACCCCATGGACTGCAGCATGCCAGGCGTCCCTGTCCATCACCAACTCCTGGAGTTCACTCAAACTCATGTCCATTGTGTCAGTGATGCCATCCAACCATCTCATCCTCTTTCTTCCCCTTCTCTTCCCGCCTTCAATCATTCCCAGCATCAGGGTCTTTTCCAATGAGTCATCTCTTCGCATCAGGTGGCCAAAGTATTGGACTTGCTGCTTCCGAATCAGTCCTTCCAATGAATCTTCAGGACTGATTTCCTTTAGGATGCACTGGTTGGATCTCCTTGCAGGCCAAGGGGCTCTGAAGAATCTTCTCTAACACCACAGTTCAAAAGCATCAATTCCTCAGTGCTCAGCTTTCTTTATAGTCCAACTCTCACACCCATACATGACCACTGGAAAAACCATAGCCTTGACTAGATGTGCCTTAGTTGGCAAAGCAGTATCTCAACTTCTTAATATGCTGTCTAGGTTTGTCATAGCTTTGCTTCCCAGGAGTAAGTGTCTTAATTTCATGGCTGCAGTCACCATCTGCAGTGATTTGGGAGCCCCAAAAAATAAAGTCTGTCACTGTTTCCATTGTTTCCCTATCTATTTGCCATGAAGTGATGGGACCAGATGCCATGATCTGTTTTCTGAATGTTGAGTTTTAGGCCAGCTTTTTTACTCTCCTCTTTCACTGTCATCAAGAGGCTCTTTAGTTCTTTTCTTTCTGCCATAAGTGTGGTGTCATCTGCATATCTGAGGTTATTGATATTTCTCCCAGCAATCTTGGTTCCAGCTTGTGCTTCATGCAGTCCAGCATTTCTCATGATGTACTCTGCATATAAGTTAAATAAGCAGGGTGACAATATACCCTCAAAATTCATCATAATTTAAATATTATACACCTGTTTGCTATTTGCTTATCTCTCTTTTATTTCAGACTGTATGGTCCATGAAAGTTAAAATAACCAGTTTATATCTAGTCCCCATCATAGTTTCAAAATCATTATTTTTTCAATGAATGATCTACATATCTAGCAACTAGGCTCTTTATATTAAAAATCAAGGAGATGACCCCTTACACAAAGCTGTGAAAAGAAGAGAAGTGAAAAGCAAAGGAAAAAAGGAAAGATATACCCATTTAACTGCAGAGTTCCAAGGAATAGCAAAGAGAGATAAGAAAGCCTTCTTCAGTGATCAGTGCAAAGAAATAGAGGAAAACAAAAGAATAGGAAAGACTAGAGATCTCTTCAAGAAAATTAGATACCAAGGGAACATTTCATGCAAATATGGGCACAATAAAGGATCCACAATACTATGAACCTAACAGAAGCAGAAGATATTAAGGAGAGGTGGCAAGAATATGCAGAAGAACTATACAAAAAAGATCTTCACAACCCAGATAATCACAATGGTGTGATCACTCACCTAGAGCCAGACATCCTGGAATGTGAAGTCAAGTGGGCCTTAGAAAGCATCACTACAAACAAAGCTAGTGGAGGTGATGGAACTCCAGTTGAGCTATTTCAAACCCTAAAAGATAATGCTGTGAAAGTGCTGCAATCAATAGGTCAGGAAAATTGGAAAACTCAGTAGTGGTTCCAGGACCAGAAAAGGTCAGTTTTCATTCCAGTTCCAAAGAAAGGCAATGTCAAAGAATGCTCAAACTACCGCACAATTGCAGTCATCTCAGATGCTAGTAAAGTAATGCTCAAAATTCTCCAAGCCAGGCTTCAACAATACGTGGACTTCCAGATGTTCAAGCTGGTTTTAGAAAAGGCAGAGGAATCAGAAATCAAATTGCCAACACCCACTGGATCATCGAAAAAGCAAGAGAGTTCCAGAAAAACATCTCCTTCTGCTTTATTGACTATGCCAAAGCCTTTGACTGTGTGGATCACAATAAACTGTGGAAAATTCTGAAAGAGATGGGAATACCAGACCACCTGACCTGCCTCTTGAGAAATCTGTATGCAGGTCAGGAAGCAACAGTTAGAACTGGACATGGAACAACAGACTGGTTCCAAATTGGGAAAGGAGTATGCCAAGGCTATATATTGTCATCCTGCTTATTTAACTTAGATGCAGAGTACATCATGAGAAACACTGGGCTGGATGAAGCACAAGCTGTAATCAAGATTGCTGGGAGAAATATCACTAACCTCAGATATGCAGATGACACCACCCTTATGGCAGAAAGTGAAGAAGAACTAAAAAGCCTCTTGATGAAAGTGAAAGAGGAGAGTGAAAAAATTAAAGCTCAACATTCAGAAAACTAAGGTCATGGCATCTGGTCCCATCACTTCATGGCAAATAGATGGGGAAATAGTGGCTGACTTTATTTTCTTGGGCTCCAAAATCACGGCAGATGGTGACTGCAGCCATGAAATTAAAAGATGCTTGCTCCTTGGAAGGAGAGTTATGACCAATCTAGACAGCGTATTAGAAAGCAGAGATATTACTTTGCCAACAAAGATCCATCTAGTCAAAGCTATGGTTTTTCTAGTAGTCATGTATGGATGTGAGAGTTGGACCATAAAGAAAGTATTGATGTTTTGGAACTGTGGTGTTGGAGAAGACTCCTGAGGGTCCTTGAAGTGCAAGGAGATCCAATCAGTCCATCCTAAAGGAAATCAGTCCTGAAGATTCATTGGAAGGACTGATGCGGAAGCAGAAACTCCAATACTTTGGCCACCTGATGCGAAGAGCTGACTCATTGGAAAAGACCCTGATGCTGGGAAAGATTGAAGGTGGGAGGAGAAGGGGAAGACAGAGGATGAGATGGTTGGATGGCATCACTGACTCAGTGGACATGAGTTTGAGTGAACTCCAGGAGTCGGTGATGGACAGGGAGGCCTAGCGTGCTGCCCTCCATGGGGTTGCAAAGAGTTGGACACGACTGAGAGGCTGAAGTGCGGAGTCAGGATCTGCCAAAAGCCAGGGAGGTAGCGTAATTTGTAAACCGCTCGTTGACAGCACTAGAAAGTACCAGGACGGGGGCAAACTGCAAAAAACAAACAAACAAAAAAAAGCTCTTAGTTCCTAAAGACGTTCAAACTCAAATTTCAAATACACTCTCCTCGCCCAGTATAGCTCAGCCTGGTCTCAGCCGGTTGCCTCTGCCAGCACAGCTGGACTTCCTGAACTCCTGCAGGAATTCAGGACCCATGGATTCAGTGCCCTCCTAACTCTCAGAATAGCCTCGTTGGCACCTAATATGGAATGTTCCCCCCAGGACCTTGCATATGTTATTCCCTCCATTCCTTTCACATCTGCCTTCTCCACCTTCACTTTACAGAAGGGCGAACAGTCACCTTCTTCTAGGAGCCTCTCCTGGCCACTCCTGCCTGCTTCCCTTCCTGTGTGTTTGCACGGTGCCTGGCACGCCTGTGTGCCTGTTTGTCTCCCTGCCAGACTTCCCCTAAGAGCTGGGATCATGCCCTGCTGTGTCCTTGGTGCTTGGCACATTCCTTGGCATAGAATAGAATTCAAAATATTTGGAATAAACAAAGGACGCCACCATAGGGATTCCCAGCTGGTTGACTCATCCTTGTTCGGAAGCCGAAGAATGGACCCAGATATGGATGAAGGTCACGAACGCTGCAACACAGGCGCCATCCCATGTGACGTCCTTTCTGAACGGCTCCACTGAAGACAAGCTTTGCTCTGACTCGCGAGGCCTGCGAAGCCAGGCAGAAGTCAGGGTGTTGGGAATCGGCCAAAGAGAGGAGATAAGAGGTTGTGGCTGTGGTGAGTGTGGGTTGAGGTCATGGTTTCGTAAACCAAGTTTGAATATTTTTGTCAGTGCTGGGATGCGTAGGTCGGTGGAAGAGTGTGGGGAGGAGGCATGGTTCCAGGTCGGAATGTGCCTCTGTTTACTGGATTCACTCTCTGGTGGTTTTACAAGCCTGAGGCTGGAGCCCAGTTTCACTTTTGTTTTGCCAGAGAGACTGTAAGCGCTATTTTTAAAGTAGCAATGTTGGCAGGATCCTATGAATTAATCTGTGTGTGCCTTTCCCACCCAAATTCTCGATTTATAACAGGGTTAGAACCTGGCTCCTTCTGTTTCTCGTCATACACATGCAAATCCAGCTGGTTCTTTCTCCCTCTTAAATAAATGCACTGGTATTTGCTTTATTCTTGAACTTAATATCAGGATTGCTAAATGTCTGTTAAGGTTTAGGTGAATAGGGTTGATATAAATGGAGCCAAGAAACCCACATATTTTAGATAATGGGCAAAATTCTAATGCTGTCTCTTAAAAATATACCCAATGGAACCCTTTGGAATACTGGTCTTCTCTAAGTTATGCTCTCGTGAATGCGTCCCTCCAAGAATCACGTCCAGCTAGAAGCATCTAACAACTAGTAGTATCCCCATTGATGTTAAGCCTAAGAAAGTATAAATTTTGGGAAGCTATATCTGTGTAACTTTAATTCTCACAGCAACCTGCTGGGATAGGTGTTTGTAACAGATCATGGCGTTACCCTGTGTAACCCCTAGACTTGCTGTGAACATTCTCCAAAGAGTGGAGAGGGGCTGAGAACTGAGTTAATAATAGATCATGCCCTCATGATGAAACCTCCACAAAAATCCCTGAAGTATGGTGTTCAGAGAGCGTCCAGGGTATTGACAGATCTACGTGCCAGAGGGGTGGGGCATCCCAACAGGGACAGGAGCTGCTCGGGACCCTTCCAGTCTTCCTGCGTGTTCCTTCATCTGGCTGTTCATCTGCATCCTTTATCATAGCCTTTATTATACAATAAACTGGTGAATGTGTTTTCCTGAGTTCTCTGAGCAGTTCTACCATGTGATTCAATCCAAGGAGGGGTCTTAGGACCTCTGACTGGTAGCCAAATCAGAAACTGAGAGTAACCTGGAGACTTACTACTTACTATTGACTTTTAAAATGAGGGCAGTCTTATGGGATTAGCCCTTAACGTATGGAGCTGCACTAACTCAGATCAGTATCAGAATTTAATTAAATTACAGGACATCCAGCTGATGTCACAGAGATTACTTGGTGTGGGGGAAAAAACATGTCTGATGGCAGAAGAACACTATGCTTGTGTGTACAAGCAAAGGAAGGCACCCTAGGAAGTTTCCCTGTGCACCCCTCAATGATCTTCACCTTCTAATACTGTCATCCTTGTTTTAATCTTCTCCTCCTGGAGACGACTTTAGATAGACTGTATATATTCGCTCCCTAAATAATTAAATGCTACTTCAGGGGACCCACAGGTAGGAGGTGTGCTCAGCGTCGGAGTCCCATCTCTTTGGCATTTAAAATGCACAGGCACACCGGCCAGCTCCTTACTGCTCACATCTGTACGTCCCTATAGGCAACAGATGCTGGGAATTCATGCTTCTCCCAGCCCTCAAACCATGATGGATAAGAGTTAGCAGACAAGTACAGGAGCTCCCTCACCCCTGGGTAGGATCCCTGTGACATCCATATTCTACCAAATGGGTGCAGTCAGCCCCAAATGCATCACCAGTAAAAAAACGTCAGGTCACTGGGTGGGGAGTGAAGTGTGAAACCAAGCGAAATAGAAATAGAGGAGACAAGAGGAAGGAAGAGATAACTGGCCAGGAGTATGGTGACCATCTTCTTAATACCAGAGCCACGGGCTTCAGCCTGGGCATACCTCCTAACACCATCAAGTCATCCACTAGATGCCAACACACGGATTCGGGCTGAGGACACCAGCATTTGTCTATAGCCACCACCGCAGAGTGCCTTACATGCAGATTATCCCCATGGGCAACTGAACTGGGGAGCTCTGAGAGACTGTATAGAACATGGAGCTCTAAGCTGTATGCAGTCCATCGGAATGCAATCATCTGAACTTGTAAAAACCTGTCAGACTGAAGAAGGTCACTATGCTTTTTAAGAGATTTGAAGAACAGTGTTCAGATGCATAAGAATTCAGTCTCTTGATTTTTGTCTTGATTTGTGTCAGAGACCTTTGAGAAGTTACTTCACTTCTCTGAGCCTTAATTTTCTTACCTGTGAAATGGACACAATAATTCCTACTACATTTGGTAATGGTAAGATAAACTACAAAGCAGCAAGTTTAGAGATAGAGAACCGCTTTCTTCAAAAAAATTTATTTATTTTTTAATGGAGTATATATTATGCTACAATATTGTGCTGGTTCCTGCTGTTACAACAAAGTGGCTTTAAAATTTCTAACCTGCAGTGATAACAGTGCTGGCCGTTTTGCCTGCGCCAGACGACTCAAGCGAAAACGGCGACATCAAGTCAAGTCAATCCTGGTGCATAATATAGATTGAATGTTCACATGCTGAATCTCAGCCCCCAATGTGAGTGCATTTGGGGCGTGATTAGGTCATGAGGGTGGGACTCTTACAGAAGAGAACTCCCTTCTTCGGTCTGCCATGTGAGGACACAGCAAAAAGACGTGTCTATGGGCTAGGAGGAGGGCTCTTCACCAGACACCAGATCTACGGGCACCTTGATCTTTGGCGTCTCAGCATCTGGCACTGTGAGAAATAAATGTTTGTTGTTTATAAGCACTGGGTCTGTTGCTTTCTGTTACAGCCCCCTGATGGACCAAGAGAATATGCTTACGGTAAAAAACTCAACAATGCCTGTCGGTGTTGAAATACTTGATCTACGAATGTTAAAATAGCATTAATAATCTAATGCTGTTTTCAGATATATGCATCCAAAAATGTTTATTCCTTCAAACCTTTTTTGATAAAGTTTTCTTATTAAAGCTGTTATATGTAAAAGAAATATGCTATCAAAACGGTGAGACTTTATCTAAATAAGTTACCATCATCAGGTAAAAATGAATTTTGGATCTCAAAAAGCAAGATGATAGAGAAGATGAAGGCATAGCTCTCCACAATTGTGATTTTCAATACATAAAATATAATGTGTAAAACCACACTGCTGCTGCTGCTAAATCACTTCAGTCATGTCTGACTCTGTGCGACCCCATAGACGGCAGCCCACGAGGCTCCCCCGTCCCTGGGATTCTCCAGGCAAGAACACTGGAGTGGGTTGCCATTTCCTTCTCCAATGCATGAAAGTGAAAAGCGAAAGCGAAGTCGCTCAGTCCTGATCGACTCTTAGCGACCCCATGGACTGCAGCCCACCAGGCCCTCCGTCCATGAAATTTTCCAGGCAAGAGTACTGGAGTGGGGTTCCATTGCCTTCTCCACTAGCACACACAAAGTTAATCGTTAAAGGAACTGGTGGTTGGAAGCACCCATTTGAAGAGTTTGCATCTGGAAAACTTGTAGCTAGAGACAAAACTTAAATTCATAAGAGACTGCCAAACAAGATAAGCAGGCCTAAGTGGCCAAAAATACATAAACTTCAAATATGTGAGAGAAGAACAGAAACACTGTGTCACCTTGTAAGTATCCCAAGGTTCATAAAAGTAGTTCAAAAGCCCTGATCATCTCTGATAGATAGACACAGATATTTACATTAAAACACACAACACTGCCATCATGATGAACAAAATTACCCACAGGTGACAAACGTCTATGATTGCAACTTTTTTGGCCAATTTCTGTTTCAGTCCATTCCCTTGGAGCCTCCAGTGCAGCCTGATACGTGGTAGCCTTTGGCGAAAGGCTCACTCCCTTCTATTCATCAGTATGGTGGCAGTACCAGCAAAGAAGAAAATGCTAACGCACGTTTCTGAGTCCCAAATCCAAGCGCAAACCATCACCAAACAGGGACTATTGGTAAAAGCCCAGTTACGGGAAATCAAACACGAATGTTGCTATAAAGTGCTTTGGGGTTGTTCATGGGAGAAATGAATACCAAAGAGACCGAGACAGAGTCTGGACACTGAAGGAGCCAGTTAGCATCAAACTGGATAATGGCTCAATAGTCGGGTCCTCCCCAAAGAGTAAGGTCTGGGAGGTCCAGAAGCACTGCCTGGAACAAGCAGGCAAAACGGAAGGGCTCAGAAACTGAACCTGCAGGAGATCCAAAGTAACTCTTAATACCTTCTTTTTACTCAGCCAGAGACGAGCCCTTATGTGGTCAGAGAAGACTGGCCGCAGTCCCGTCTCTGACCTCTAGCGCAGGTGGAGCCCTGCGATGGAAAATGAAGACACGGGGACAGCACTTCTCCAGGGAAATATGTCCTCAGGAAGCTCAAGTCCTTTCACACGGATTTTGTGTTCATCAGATTTTGAGTATTCATTTCTCCCAAAGATCTTTCTAAGAATGAAGTGTGCACTGAGCCGTAAACACAAACATTCTGATTTTAATGGTCTCAGTATCCAAAACTGTACCTTCCACCGTGCATTAAGCCAGTGGGAACCCACAGTTAAAGTCATAAGACAGCTACAGATTTGTAAATGTAAGCTGCTCTCAGAAGGAATATGACCTTGGGAGGCATCCTGCTTTGGCCAAGGACAAGTCCGCGAGAGGGACTGGCTGGTTGGCTGGAGGCAGCCAACCCTCCAGGCAACTGGGTGAGTGAATGCTGCAGTCCCGCAATGGGGGACCGTACTGCCTACGGCTTCTAAACGTGCAGGTAAACTAGTGAGAAACCGGTCTAAGGTGGAAATGGCACCTAAAAACCTGTTCTGGTTTTGGTCTAGTCGCTAAGTCGTGTGCAGTCTTGCAGTCCCGTGGACTGCAGCCTGCCAGGCTCCTCCGTCCCGGGATCCCCAGGCAAGAACACTGGGGTGGCTGCCGCTTGTGTTGCTGTCTCAGTGAAAAGACCCACCATCCCCTCCTCAGTTCAGGATCCCTCTGAAGGCTCCTCCCAGCTGGAGTTCACACAGGAGTAACCGAGGCCTTTGTGTGTAGACCGTGTTGCAATTCAACTGCTCTCCCTACACAAGCCTGTCTCCTTCACGCCTTCAATAGACATGGATTCTAAGAGCTCGCCCCAATAAATGGACTGCATGCAAAAAAAGAAAATAAAGGTGTAAGACACTAGTCACTATGCCTTGAGTGTCCTTCTCTGATGTTCATCCCAGGCTCAGCCGGAAGCAATTTGCCACCCTCACATCCTGATGAATGTATTCTCAGCTCGGATGCTACTATCAAACTTTCCGAAGCCATTAATCAAATTTCTTATCATGTGGCTAGACGCAATGCTGCTTCAGGAGTTGCTGAGCTGCTCCATCTCAGAAGCCTGTGAGTGGCTGTTGAACGTCTTGGTCCCCTTGCCCACCGCTGCCCGTCGCCGGGGCGGAGAGTGGCCTGTTGTTAGGCAGCGGGGCAGGAGCTCTAACCCAGCCGGCAGCTGCGCCATCTTTATTGGAGAAAGCCCCTTGCCAGCGTTTTCTGAGCGATGGCAGAAAGAAGATGCTGGGAATTTGGCTCAGAGTTTCTCTTGGCCAGAATGATTTTATTTGGAAAGCTTTGGTCTCGATGTAGAGAAGGTCTCTGCCTTCTTAAAGCATAAACAGTGACCTTATCCCAGAGACTCCATGCCACCAGGTTAGACTTTGTCGAAAAACCGCCAGGGTGTGCCCTGCCTTCAGACTCACCCCTTGGATGACTTGGACTCTGTTTACCTGGTGAGTCCCAGTTCCAGTAAAGTCAGAGGCATGATAACTGCAAGAGCCAATCTGCCAAGAGGAGAGTTATATATTTGTTTTGGGTGGTGAGGGGGAAAATTTTTAGTCAAAATATGTGATTTGTGACCAAAATTATGCATATGCTCTCGGGTTTGACTGCCTCGGCATGAACGAATAATCAAGAATACAAAAACATAGCCCAAGCTTTCAGGACCAGCTCTTATTTGGAAACAGAGTGTTAAACCAATTACCAATCAAGGTTCTTGTTCTCCTTAATCAATAGAAACTGACTGGAGGCCAGACAAGAAGCTCAGGCAAGGCTTTGGGGGGGCGGGGGGGCTGCTGCCGCAGAGAGAGTGAGAACAAACGACAGTTTCCCCTGCTCACTCCCCAAGGAGAGGCGAGCTGCTTCCCTGTGAGGGTGAGGGTAGAGGTGTCCAGGGTGGGCTGGAGGGTGTCTTAGGTGGTCCGCCCACCCCTTGGGGTGCTGAGTGCAGGGGGCATGCGCAGTGCCCTGCTTTTGCTCCTGACTCTTCACAAGTGGCACTTGGGCTTTTTTGTCTTTTTGTACCTTTTGTCCATAATTTGCTCCAACTGCACATGCACTCAGTTACTTTTAGCCCCTTAGAGTATCTGTGTATTTTGTTGCTCAAGGAGACATTTGTCCAGACACAGGAACTGAGCAAAGGGGCCCAGCCGGTCTCCCCACCACACCAAACGTCCCAGCACGCAAAAACAGTCCACACGCACAGGGCGTCTCTTGTCGGCACACGCCACGACCTGGGAACTGGGCAGGTCCTCGTAAGCCGCAGTGCCCCTCCTTGAATCCTTGAGACACGGAGGGAGTCACACATCCCTCTGAACTTCAGAATTCCTGGAGGTGAGGAGATCAGTTCGGCTTCGTTCCTGGGTGCCTGGTATATAGCGGTCATTCTTCCATGTGCTGGGGACACGAAGCGAGAAAGAGAAAGGAGCGGGCACTTCAGCCTTTATGAAGCTGAGGTTTTTCTACTCCTCGAGACTGGCTAGAGGCGTAGACAAGATAACAAAACATGTAATGTTATCAGCACTTAGGAAGTACTTAACGTCAGGTCGTCCAGCTAGCCCCTACCCTCAATTTGTTTCACAAATAAGTGCTACAGAGAGGAAGAGAAAATGGAGCGCTGAACCATGTCTAGAAATCAAAAAACAAACCTGACCTAGGCTAATATTTTTTTTCAAATTTCAGATTCTGACGTAGCAGTGACTTGTAAAATCAGTTCAGTTGGTTAAGTCCAGCGTTCTCCTAAGTTGAAAAGTGAAATGGATGGACAAGCTGGTGGTCCAGGGGTTAAGACCTCGCCTTCCAACACAGAGGGTGCGGGTTCAACACCTCGTCAGGGAACTCATCCCACACGCCCCACGGCCAAAATCCCAAAACAAAAAGCAGAAGCACTATGGCAACAAACTCAATAGAGACTTTATTTCTTTTCTTTAAAATAGAAAGCTGCTCTGTAAAACATTTTGAAAGACATTCCCTATAGTCCTATAGATTTTATTTACTTCCCAGAATTTACTTCCCAAAAGTAGAATAGGTGGAAAGGGGTGTCTCCTTCTCAACGCATTTTCCAAAATCAGTACCTTCTCAATAATTTCTAGATTAATACATTTACATGATGGTGTTTAAAACTATAGTGAAAACGGAGAAAGACAAATACCATGTGATATCAGTTATATGTGGGATCTATCATAAAAAATGATACAAATGAACTTATTTACAAGACAGGAACAGACTCACAGATATAGAAAACAAGCTTATGGTTACCAAAGCAGAAGTCGGGGAGGGATAAACCAGGAGTTTGGATTAGCATACACACACTATTGTGTATAAGATGGATAACCAACAAGGACCTGCTGTATAGCACAGGGAACTCTACTCAATATTTTGTTATAACCTATAAGGGAAAAGAATCTGAAAAAGCATATATATATATACACACACATACACACACACACCCATATATATACACATATCCATATGTAATTGAATCACTTTACTATATACCTACAACTAATACATTGCAAACCAATTCTACTTCAATTAAAAAAATAAAAATAAAGAATGAAAAACTGTCACAAAAAAATTAAATTGAGATATGAAAGCAAGACTGCATGGCAGGAAAAGAAAGTAGACAAACGCCATCTTCCTCCCCTCCAAGCAAGGGGACAGGTCTTGCCCCGGACGTGCAGCTGTGCCCCAGCCCAGAGGCTCCTCCTCGAGGCTAGAACCTTGACACGCCTCTAATCCAGCCTAGAATCATCCAGCCCAGGTGCAACATGAGGGCTCTAACCTGCACCCACACTGTTTCCATAGGCCTGACTCTCACAGCACCTGTTCACCCTGTAGATCGTCCACCGCTGGGAACTGACTTTTGTCACTTTAGTCCTGAACAACTAGTAGGGGTTTTGCTGCAAATATCAATTGCCCTGTTTCACTTAGTATGATAATTCTAGGTCTATCCATGTTGCTGTAATTGGGAACATTTCATTCTTTGTTACGGATGAGTGCTATTTCATCGTGTGTGTGTGTGTGTGTCTATATATATACATACATCTTTATGCATTCAAGGCAATGAACTATATTTGTTATCTTGTAATAACCTATAATAAAAAAGAATCTGAAAAACATATGTATATATAAAACTATCATTTTGCTGTACCCTTGAAACTAACATAACACTATAAATGAACTATACTTCATACTTTGAAAATATGTATATCAATTGCCTTTAGAAAGCAGATGTTCTTAATCATTTTTATGTCTTCTTAGAATGACATTTTTTAATGCATAAAGTAAAAGGCATAGGGATTAAAAAGAAAGCAAAATATATTGAAATACAGTTTTTGAAAATTTTTTAAATATTTGTGATATAAAAATACAAAGAGTCCTTATTAACAAATTAAAACTGAACCTACTAGTGGTTCTACTACTGCCGTAATTTCAAAGTGATCATGAGATTAATATGCAGATGACACCACCCTTATGGCAGGAAGT
Organism: Bubalus bubalis; assembly: GCF_019923935.1. Taxonomy (NCBI): domain Eukaryota; kingdom Metazoa; phylum Chordata; class Mammalia; order Artiodactyla; family Bovidae; genus Bubalus; species Bubalus bubalis. Next base: position 2,793,938 of record NC_059157.1, read on the forward strand.
GAAGAAGAACTAAAAGCCTCTTGGTGAAAGTGAAAGAGGAGAATGAAAACACTGGCTTAAAGCCCAACATTCAGAAAACGAAGATCACGGCATCCGGTCCCAGCACTTCATGGCAAATAGATGGGGAACAGTGGCTGACTTTATTTTTCTGGGCTCCGAAATCACAGCAGATGGTGATTGCGGCCATGAAATTAAAAGATGCTTACTCCTTGGAAGGAAAGTTATGACCAACTTAGATAGCATATTAAAAAGTCAAGATACTACTTTGCCAACAAAGGCCCATCTAGTCAAAGCTATGGTTTTTCCAGTGGTCATGTATGGATGTGAGAGTTGGACTATAAAGAAAGCTGGGTGCCGAAGAATTGATGCTTTTGAACTGTGGTGTTGGAGAAGACTCTTAAGAGTCCCTTGGACTGCAAGGAGATCCACCCAGTCCATCCTAAAGGAAATCAGTCCTGGGTATTCATTGGAAGGACTGATGAAGCTGAAACTCCAATATTTTGGCCACCTCGTGCGAAGAGCTGACCCATTTGAAAAGACCCTGATGCTGGGAAACATTGAAGGCAGGAGGAGAAGGGGACGACAGAGGGTGAGATGGTTGGATGGCATCACCAACTCAATGGACATGAGTTTGGGTAAACTCTGGGAGTTGGTGATGGACAGGGAGGCCTGATGTGCTGTGTTTCATGGGGTCGCAAAGAGTCAGACGCGACTGAACTGAACTGAATGAGATTAAATAACATGTTGAGATATCTACAACATCAGCAATGTCATGAACACAAATGTGGCTTCTATTAGTGACAAAGGGAAGTTAGCAACACCAGGGTGTGTTGCCTACACTCATAACTGGAGGAAATTCTATATTTCTGTTAGAGTTAGTGAAGATGAAAATGGAATTGTTTTCACATCCGAGACCATAGACTCTGAATTCTACCTACACAAAAGGTCCAGAGACTGCAGAGGAAGAGTCCCTAATGAGAGACAGGAGACAGCTCTAGGTTGTCTTAAAATCTCCCTACAAGGTAACAAAGACAGCAAGCGTCTGACAGAACCCTGCCATTTTAATTAGCAGGCTGTCCCAAGATACTTATGTACCCTGTCTTTAAACTGGATGAAATTCTGGTTCTCTGCCTTTATGGAGGTCTGACAGCACCTTATAGTAACGTCTTTCCCAAGGCAGTATGCCAAAATTCAAACACCCAGACTCCTGTAATTCTCAGACAAAGTTAGGCAACCAGCAACTTTCCAATTACTGGCTGGAAAGGACAGCTTAGGAACCACACTCCGGGCACTGTTCAGGGCTGCTGAACAGCTGTGATCGTGGAGCGTGTATCACCCAGTGCAGAGGGCCTCCCTGGGGGCCCAGTGGCAAAGAACCTGCTTACTAGTGCGGGAGACACGGGTTCCATCTGGGAAGACCCCACGGGCTGAGGAGTAGCTAAGCTGTTGCGCCACAGCTACGGAGCCTGCGCTGTAAAGCCCATGAGCTGCAACCACCGAGCCCGTGTGGCACAGGTGCTGAGGAGCACAAAGAAAGCCTGTGCTCTGAGACAGAGAGCCATCGCCATGAGACACCCCTGCACTGCAACGGGACAGCAGCCCCTGGCTCTCTCATTACCCGAGGCAGAGAGCCTGTTGCCATCCCGAAGGTTACAGACTGCAGGCTCTCTCATTCTTATCTTATCTTATTCCAAGATGCAATGCTGACATATTCAGCGTCACATATAGCACAATCACCCAAGGAGAAAGGAGGCTGACTACAAACCACGAGCGTAAGCACACCAAACATGTCCAACCTGAATTTCAGCCTCGCCCTGTTCATGTAAGAGCTGGGGCTGTCTTCTAGACAATTCCTCTATCTAGACCACTAATTTCACCAAAAAAAAAAAAAGTCTATTTCTAGCCCATCGTGTACTCATTAACAAAGCCTGTGGTATCGATCAGAAATCAAGTCAACTGCTCAGAGTAGCCATCTCTGGAAGGTAGCCCCTTGATTAAATGCTGGCCACTCAATTCTGGAGGGTGTCATTCAGCAATTTCCTCTGGTGTCTGGATTAAAATGAACACAAATGCAGACTTATCACACAGATTATACTGGAAAATGTTTCTAAAGAATTACAGGTCACATACCTAATTATCACTACTTTGGTAAGAACAACCTGTTAGGTTATTAAGCCACAACACTATTTTGGAAACAAGGAAGTTCTCTTGTGTCTATCATCGAAAGGATTTGGTTCCTTTGTCTTTGAGTTGGGGCACTGCAGTTACCCTCCATTAAATGCTATTTTGCAAGCTTTGGGAAATGCCCAAGTTTACAGTTTCAGGAGAGACGTCCCGTCATCCCCTTAGTGAAGCGTGGAGGGATCCCTTTCAACAAGCCTGTCCGGAGTGACTGAAAAGGATCAGGGATCAGCCCAAGGAAGAATCACGAGGCAAACAGAGCCACAGAAGGTGGGGACCCGGCTGCTCTCTGAAAGTGACAAGTTGGAATTGAGTGCGAGGGAAGACGTTGTTACAGCACAATTGAAGAAGCAGAGAAACAGCGAGTGGGGCTGGGAAGCAAGACGTGGGGGCTAGAGAGAAGGGCAGACGATAAGCTTCCTCCTCGAACGTCAAAGCAATCTCACGAGCCCAGACAGCAGTGCCGGGTTCACTAGGCTGCACCTGGTGAGACACAGACTGGAAAAACCACCCGGGTTAGGATCACTGAAGGAAATGAGGAGCTGAAGCACTCAGCTAACCCAGGGGTCCAAAGTCAGCCCAAACAGAACTCTGTGTGAAAACTACCAAGAGAAAATGGCAACTATAGAAAGACAGGCAACCTAACTCACTCTGATCTGAAAAATAATTTTAAATAAAGAATGATGCTTCTAATAGCAGGTATACTGAATCACAAACAAAGCAAAGCCCATTAGAATGCCAAGGACGCAACAAATGGTCCCGATTATGGCAGAAAATACCTTTTAAAAAAATTCTGGGACTAAGCTAGACTACATTTCCTTCACAGGACTTGTGCCAGTTCTGACCCATCCATTGTGGATGAAAATGATAAAGCTCATCCAGATATGGCCACGCAAAGCACTCACGCCTCTCTCCACACTGGCTCTGGGTTCTTGAAGAAGAGCATAGACTAAAAGCAGGGGAAAACATGAGTACCAATGAATAGTGGGATTATAAGCGATCTTTTTTCCACTTTTTTTCAACTTTCTGTAACTTTTCAACTTTTCTGCTCAAAATTTGTATGATAACCAAACATCATAAAATATTTCAGGGGCTTCCCTGTTGGCTCCATGGTAAAGAATTTTCCTGCCCAATGCAAGAGACACAGGTTCTATCCCTGACCCAGGAGGATCCCACGTGCCACAGAGCAACTAAGCCCAGGAAAGTTCAACCGCTGAGCCTGAGCTCTAGAGCCCGGGAGCCACAACTGCTGAGCCCACGCCTTGCAGCCGCTGCAGCCTGCGTGTCCCAGAGCCCGTTCTCTGCAACAAGAGACGCTGCCACGGGAGAAGCCCGTTCACCACAACCAGAGAGTAGCCCCTCTCTCTGCGACCAGAGGGAGTCCACGCGCCGCAGGGAAGACCCAGAACAGCCAAGAATAAACGAAAAGACTTTCAAAATGCCAGTTTATGATGGAGAAATATACATATATTTATATATAATTTATATATATATATAAATTCCTTTTTAAAGTAAGTTATCCCCACTTCCTTTGATAACTCCGGGTGGCATGGACTGTGGCGTGCCATGTGCCATTTTGGTATTTTACTTGGGCTTCCCAGGTGGTGCTAGTGGTAAAAAACCCAGCTGCCAACGCAGGAGACATAAGAGATGTGAGATCTATCCCAGGGTTGGGCACATCCCCTGGAGAAGGGAACGGCAACCCACTTCAGTATTCTGGGCTGGAGAATCCCATGGACAGGGGAGCCTGGCGGGCTACAGTCCACGGGGTTGTAAAGGCACGACTGAAGTGACTTAGCACACACGCAGGGAGACACTTGTTCACTAGTACACCCCTAACACCCAGGACAGGGCCAAGAACACTGTCGGCTTCCAAAACACATAGTTTGCAAAAACGAATTGTTTATGGTATCCTCGACATTCTGCCTAGTATCTAATGCGCCTCTTAAAATGTGACAATCTCAACTAAATAACATGCTTAAGACAAAGCCAAAATACTTCCCATATTCTCTTCATGGTGCAAAGTTTCCTGAGACTATTATGTCCATTACTAGGACCCTATTTATACAAACATGGCCTGAGATTGCACTTGATACTTTCTGGTTTTGTTTTTATAAGGGAAACACTCTTGGCTCATATTGATCTTGTAATCAACTCAAACCCTCAAGTCTCTTTCACATAATTTGCTGTCAGACCTGATTACCCTCCTTCTGCACTTGTACAATTGATTTTTTTTACCCCCAAATGCTAGACTTTAAATAATCCTTGTTAAGTTTTACCTTATTTGTTTTGGTCTATTATTGGAGTCCCCTGAGTTGCTCTTGAATGCCTGATTCTGCAATCTTGGATAGTACCTGTCTCTCCACACGTGTCTTTGATAATGTTATCAGCGTCTAAGTCTCCAGAAAGTGAAAGAGTTAGTTGCTCTGTCGAGTCCGACTCTTTGTGACCGCATGGACTATAGCCTGTCAGGCTCCTCTGTCCATGGGATTCTCCAGGCAAGAATACTGGAGTGGGCTGCCATTTCCTTCCACAGGGGCTCTTCCCCATCCAGGGATCGAACCCCGGTGTCCCGCATTACAGGCAGACTCTTTACCATCTGAGCCACCAGGGAAGTCCTCAGTCTCCAGAGTTGAGGATAAAGCTATTAAGTGGATAAGAACAACAGAAAGATTTCACTGAGCACCATTAGCCAACTCATCCAGGCAGCAATGCTCTTGGGACAGGTCTCACTGGATGTTAGATTTTAAAGAACTCATCACTCATCCAGTATACATTAGTATATTGTTGTGCTGTACTAATACTAATACTATTAGTACATCATATTAATGCATTACTTATATAATAAAATGCATATTAATACAAATGAAAAAAGATTAAATAGTCCCATATGAAAACTCTGTCAGTATCCTGGAGTAATTTCCTTGAACGTATGACAATTTCCTTTTAAATACCGAGGTGCCCTCTTACTGCTCATCATCTGTCCCAGACATCAGTCCTCTCTTAACTGCTGCTGCTGCTGCTGCTGCTGCTGCTAAGTCACTGTGTCCCAATTCTGTGCGACCCCATAGACGGCAGCCCACCAGGCTCCTAACTGCAATTGACAGTTATTCTTGAGAGGGAAGCCGGAAGTGCCCACGGAGTGAAGCCGTCCTGCCCCCTCTGCTTTCTGTGACATTGTACCATGTGTCCTGGCAGCTGCCCTCCTCCCTTGTCTGGTGTCCTGGCAGCTGCCCTCCTCCTCCCTTGTCTGGTGTCCTGGCAGCTGCCCTCCTCCTCCCTTGTCTGGCGGCTGCACAGCCGACCCTCGGCCTCTGCATCTTGTAAGGGCCAGCTGTCATCACTGAAGTGAGGCAGGCCATGATGGATGCTGCGAACGCCTGCATGGTGGAAAAGAGAGGAAACCAGTTCTGTGGCAGCAGACCTGGTCCAGCAGGAGGGCTGGCCCTTGAAGAGGAGTAACCAGTAATCCAGTATTGAATGTCCAAAGAGTATTGGTCGAGAGTTTCTAGGCCTGGAGGTTTTGCTTAGTGAGTGCACACTCAAATCCAGTGGGTGCTCTCAAATCCAGATGAAGCATCATCTTCACCCCCGATGATGGAAATAGGTGACCAAGATGCGTGGTGTGTGGGGATGTTAAGGGGGCAAGGGTTCAGGGAGGAAACCTCAAATGATGGTGCTATCAGGCTAAGTAGAGGTGTGGTCTTAGTCCCAGAGTCACTCCTGGCCCTTGAGAAAAGGTGATGAGATCATGGTTCAGCACGATCCTTTTCAGCAGACCCCTAATATGCATATGGAATTTAGGAGATATATCTGGTCCTCCAAAAGAAGATAGTCCCCTAAGGCAAGAACGAGGACATGGTCCAAGAGAAAGTAGAAATGTCACGTTCAAAAGCAAAGACCTGGACCTCTCATGAGGACCCGATCTGTACCAGAGCCGGCAGCTGAAACAGCACCGGGACAAAAGCACATTAGCTAACTGGGCATCTCTGAAAAGCTGAAGGGAGGCCATGGGCCCTTGCCGCCATGTTCTGTCTCTCCACTTGCACACACTCTGAGCTGACACTCTCAGCCTCTCACACCCTCTTTCCGTGTCCAGCACACTCATGCTCCCGACCAGTTCTCCCGCGTAACCCAGTCATTTCCTTTGCTGCTTCCTCTGCCCTCTGGAAAAGGAGGAATCAGAAAAGTCAAGACTGTGTGTGAAACCTGGTTGCAGAAAAAAGATTCCTGGAGCTATCTGAATAATTAGCATCTCATTTTATTCCTGTCTATTATAGCTTTTCCACTTTTGAAATCTCTTCTAAGGACACCTTACTAAATTCTCCTTTCTCATGCCATTATTCCAAGAGTGGAGAGCCTCACGAGATGGGTCCTAGCAAACTGGGAAAAGATATGCATTAATATAAAAATAAAATTTACGGTATAAAATCAAGTTTGGACCAACCGTCTTGGCTTGCTTGGGACTTGAAGGGACTTTTACGATGTGGTTCCGGTGCCCAGACTGGGAAAGTCCCAGGCAAACCAATCTGATCACCCTAAAACCGTAAACAAACGTTGCACCCGCCCTGAAAACCACCAAAATTTCCGTCTAAGTTTCTACTTCCTGGATTCCAGATAGACTTGTATTCCTTTACAATTTTCCCTTAAAGCCACTGCTGCGCACAGCGCGCTGCTCTAAGTCTGACCTCCTTCTTAACCTCTGTGAGATGCTGATAATTAGAACAGATCCACCCTTCACATTTTCACCCAGTCCATCCACTTCTTTTGATCTCTACAAGCTCCATCCTGGTTGAAGGCCTGGTCACAAAACACAAGCCCGGATGAAGACACGCACCTTCTTCCCAAGGGGTGTCAGGCTGAAGGAGAAGTCATTTTTCTTTTTTTCTTTTTCTTCCGTTCCGTTTTCTGTTGAATTTCCAATCCATTATGAACCCACACTTTTGTAACGTCCAATAAAAATGGATTACTAGAAAAATGATCATGCACCAGAGTCTTGAAACAATGTCAGATTTTCTCTGAGTTCCTACGTACTTTCTGTCCATTTCGATATCGACTTTGTCGTTCATAGGGAACAGTCAGACTTGCTGCCAAAGACCATACTTTGAGAAATGATATTCTAACAGACAGCATTGCTTCCACGTTTTTCTCCCTCTTCCTACGAAAAGAAATCTAAAACGATCTTTCAAAATGTGAATTAGACTGTGTCAGCCCACAGCTCACAAAACCACAGGAGGAGGGGGAGGGTTGTGAACAGACTTTCAAGACAGACCTCTCAGATTTAAATCTCTGCACACCACTTCCTAGAGTTAGTGGCCTTGGGCAAGCCACCTCATTTCTACGTGTCCCATTTTCCTCATCTAAAAACTGCATCTACTTCATAGGGTTGCTGCGAGGATTAAATGTGTTAATTTTTGTAAAATGCTTAGAACAACGTCTAAGGCATGGTAAGTACGTATGCTACTTTTACTATTATTACGTATCATTAGCACGGCCTGCAACATCCTGCCTTCATAAATGCCATGCATCACTGTTGTTAGCGTTGTTTTTGTAATTTACATGACCTATGAGTCCCTCCCTATCTCTCTAGCCTCATCTGAACAACTAAGGCACCAAGCCAGCCTCTTAACACAAGATAAAAGAACAATATATTCAGGATTTCATGCAGATCATTTGTGGAGGACTAGATCATTTTTCATGGCACCCCACTCCAGTACTCTTGCCTGGAAAACCCCATGGACGGAGAAGCCTGGTAGGCTGCAGTCCATGGGGTCACTAAGAGTCAGACACGACTGAGCGACTTCCCTTTCACTTTTCACTTTCATGCACTGGAGAAGGAAATGGCAACCCACTCCAGTGTTATTGCCTGGAGAATCCCAGGGACGGGGGAGCCTGGTAGGCTGCTGTCTATGGGGTCACACAGAGTCGGACACGACTGAAGCAACTTAGCAGCAGATCATTTTTCATCTAATAGCCACCCCTTTCTCTCCACTTACGGGAGAACTGTATACGCACCCCCTTAACTTTGCAAGGGACCATGGGACTTGCTTTGGCCAATGTGGTGTTAACAAGCATGATCTTCACAGAGACTGGTGCGGTTGGGCTATGCCCTTGAGCTTCTACTGTCAGCATGAAATGAACAAGTTCTGGGCAGCCCACTGGCTGGGTCAGATGTGAATGGAGAATGTTGAGAGCCACCTGGGTCAGACGTGAATGGAGCCTGCAGCCTGGGGCCAAGGCCACGCCAGCCAGTCTGAGCTCAGCAGGACTGCCCTGGCCATTGAAAGAGTGCCATTGAAAATTTTTTGTTTTTTGTTACACAGCTAAAGCTAACTGCTCACACTATCTCACCTCTTTTCTTTTTCCTTTACTCTAAAATCTGTTTCTTGGGATTTTGTCCCATTTCATTGCCAGGAAACCCCACTCCAATATGCTATAATGCATCTGGAGAAGTAGCACATTTGAAAAACAGCTCCTAGTCCATCCCATGATCTCAGAATTTGGGCAAGCTCTTGAGGTTTTACTTTGGGCACTCAAAACATCCAGTTTTTAATAAATGTCTTTTTTAAATGTTTATACAATACATACATATATAATACTTTATATACAGATAGAGATATAGCCTTTTCTTGACAGATGCTACATAAAATAAATCCAGAAGTACAGAAGTTGTCTCTTTGTTCCCCACCATCTTAGAATAAGCTCAGGTTTATACATAGAAGCTGAATGCAAATTGAGTGAAGAAAACAAGGAACAGAAGTGCAATGGTCTCCATGCCAGGGGAATAGGCGAGCACAAAGGAAAAACTGAAGTTGCTATCAGTTCTGTTCCTTTCCTCCTAGATAATATAAAGCGGAAGCTAAAAACTCTAAAGCTCTTAGATCAAGTTTAAAATTAATCTTAACACATGCCAGTGATATTCTAAAGGCACCCACTAATTTGTAATCAGGTTAACGGTTGGCGTAATACTCAAACATTTCCTGTATAGCTTTCTCTTAGAAGCTGTAAATCAATACTGACTCCGATGGTTTCCCAAAGCCGTGGCACTTCAGTCTTTTTCCTGCAAAGACAGAGGGAAACGATTACAGCAAAGGCTCCTGAGGCCCCTGGGGAATGCAGGCGTGGGCGTGGATCACCGAAGCGCTTCCTTCATTAGCCAGCTCCCAGTTCCTGTGAGTGCTCCTGGACGTCAGCTTGCTGCTGCAACAGATTCTGCTCCTCCAAAAGCTTAAGCACTCCCTTCAGATGTTACTCCCACATGTCAAATGCACGACCATTTGAGAAAATATTTTGAAATTTGAACTGAAAAGGGAGCTGATGGGTCAATAGGGACCTTGTTCAGTTCAGTTCAGTTCAGTCGCTCAGTCTTGTCCGACTCTTTGCAACCCCATGAATCGCAGCACGCCAGGCCTCCCTGTCCATCACCAACTCCTGGAGTTCACTCAGACTCAGGTCCATCGAGTCCGTGATGCCATCCAGCCATCTCATCCTCTGTCATCCCCTTCTCCTCCTGCCCCCAATCCCTCCCAGCATCAGAGTCTTTTCCAATGAGTCAACTCTTCACATGAGGTGGCCAAAGTACTGGAGTTTCACCTTTAGCATCATTCCTTCCAAAGAAATCCCAGGCCTGCTCTCCTTCAGAATGGACTGGTTGGATCTCCTTGAAGTCCAAGGGACTCTCAAGAGTCTTCTCTAACACCACAGTTCAAAAGCATCAATTCTTCGGTGCTCAGCTTTCTTCACAGTCCAACTCTCATTCTTCAAACAAGAAGTAGCCTGATACTCTGTCCCTTGTTTATTACCTTGTGAAAATCATGGCATCTTAGCATGAACTTGCCTTTTGAATGTGTCCGGGGTGGGGTGGGGTGATGAAGGGAAAGCTGGGCTGTTAAAATTAATCAGTTCAGTTCAGTCACTCAGTCGTGTCCGACTCTTTGCGACCCCATGAACCACAGCACACCAGGCCTCCCTGTCCATCAACAACTCCTGGAGTCCACCCAAACCCGTGTCCATCGAGTCGGTGATGCCATCCAACCATCTCATCCTCTGTTGTCCCCTTCTCCTCCTGCCCTCGATGTTTCCCAGCACCAGGGTCTTTTCAAATGAGTCAGCTCTTCCCATCAGGTGGCCAAAGTATTGGAGTTTCAGCTTCAACATCAGTCCTTCCAATGAACACCCAGGATTGATATCCTTTAGAATGCACTGGGTGGATCTCCTTGCAGTCCAGGGGACTCTCAAGAGTCTTCTCCAACACCACAGTTCAAAAGCATCAATTCTTCCGCGCTCAGCTTTCTTTATAGTCCAACTCTCACATCCATACATGACCACTGGAAAAACCATAGCCTTGACTAGATGGACCTTTGTTGACAAAGTAATGTCTCCGCTTTTTAATATGCTGTCTAGGTTGGTCATAACCTTCTTTCCAAGGAGTAAACATCTTAATTTCATGGCTGCAGTCACCATCTGCAGTGATTTTGAAGCCCAAAAAAATAAAGTCTGGCACTATTTCCACTGTTTCCCCATCTATTTCCCATGAAGTGATGGGACTGGATGCCATGATCTTAGTTTTCTGAATGTTGAGCTTTAAGCCAACTTTTTCACTCTCCTCTTTCACTTTCATCAAGAGGCTCTTTAGTGCTTCTTCACTTTCTCCCATAAGGGTGGTGTCATCTGCATATCTGAAGTTATTGATATTTCTCCCTGCAATCTTGATTCAAGCTTGTGGTTCCTCCAGCCCAGTGTTTCTCATGATGCACTTTTGTTAAATTTAATACTCCTCCCTTTATAATTCGTTGACTGATGTGAAAAGAGTCTTGCGATGGTTTTTTAATGTCAGTCTGAAAGGTTTTTCTCAGTTTGGCTTTTGGCCATGCTAAAAAGTTCATGGGATTTATGTTTTCTTAGCAAAATATGTAAAAGTTCCTACTTCTAGGTCACCACAGGGCTAGTGGTTGACAGCTACATTGCAACTTGCCTGCCGTCCACAGCTGAACGCCAGAGCTCAGTTCACCTGTCCTCAGAAAGAGCAGGTGGGTTCTGCCCCTCCAGTCTGCATAAATCGGGGGGGAGGGGGCTGCTGCTGCTAAGTCGCTTCAGTCGTGTCCGACGCTGTGTGACCCCATAGACGGCAGCCCACCAGGCTCCCCCGTCCCTGGGATTCTCCAGGCAAGAACACTGGAGTGGGTTGCCATTTCCTTCCCCAATGCATGAAAGTGAAAAGTGAAAGTGAAGTCGCTCAGTTGTGTCCAACTCTTAGCGACCCCATGGACTGTAGCCCACCGGGCTCCTCCATCCATGGGATTTTCCAGGCAAAAGTACTGGAGTGGGATGCCATTGCCTTCTCCGGGGGGGCAGGGGGAGCAACCTCCAAATGCTCACTGGTGAATGAAGGTTGCATCCGGAAGCAGCTGGTGACACCACATGAAAGGTTTCCAACAAAAGAGCTCTCAGGGTCAAAATGCCACGGCTTTCTAGTCCCGCAAACAATCTGATTGATTCTGCAGATCAGCTCTGACGGCAAGCACTTTCTTTAAGTTTTTGTTTGTTTGGAGAGGATAAAACAAATTCTTTAGGGCAGCAAACATAGAAAGAAGATATTTAGCATTAAAAGCTACCGGAATTGACTATTATCCTAAGATTAAAGCCAGGCAATGATATTAAGTAAATTGCAAAGTTTCTCTTTTCTCAATTACCTTTTTTTTAAAAAACTGAAGTATTGACTACTCACTCTGTGTTAGTTTCAGGAGCACAACATAATGATTTGCTATTTCTAAACATTCCAAGTGATCACTGCGATAAGTCTCGTTACCGTCTGTCACCATACAAAGCTATTACGATATTACTGACTCCATTCCCCAAGATGTACGTCTCACCCTGTGGTTCATCCACTTTTTAACTACGAGTATGTTGCTGTTAGTCCCCCCTCCACCTGTTTCACTCATCCTCGACCACGCACCCTGCCCTTCTACAGCAAGCTGTTCTTCTCTGTAACTACTCGTCTGTCTCTGTTTTGTTATGTTTGTTCATTTGCTTGTTTTTTATATTCCAAATATAAGTGAAATCATATAGTATTTAGCTTTCTCTGATTCATTTCACTTAGCATAATACCCTCTAGGTCCATCCATGTTGTCTCAAATGTCAAGACTTCCTTCTTTTCTGCAGCTTAGTAACACTCCATTGTGTATATATGTACCACGCCTCCTTTATCTAATCGCCCACTTGATGGAAAGCTTCCATGTTGGTTATTCCATTGACTATTGTCATACGATGCAGTGAACATCAGAGTACACGCAGGTATTCAAACAGTGCTTTTGTTTTCTTCCAATAATAGCTAGAAGTGAAACTGATGGGTCACATGTGGTTCTCTTTTTAATTTTTTGATGAAACTCCACATTGTTTTCCACAGGAGCTTCACCAATTTACAATTCCACCAACATCATCTCCACATTCTCATCAACACTTATTTGCTGTCTTTTTAATGACAGCCATTCTGACAGATATATATTCTTGCCTCTTTTATCGTAGATGAATCGACTGCATAATTGAGGGTTTATTTCTGGGCTCTCTGTCCCATTGATCTGTGTGCCTGTTTTTGTGCCAGCATCAGACTCTTTTGATGATAATAGCTTTGCAGTATAGTTTGAAATCAGGGGACATGATACCTCCAGCTTTGTCCTCCCCTCTCAAAACTGCTCTGGCTATCTGGGGTCCTTGTGTTTCCATACAAATTTTAGAAAAATTTTTTTTCTTGTTCTGTAAAAGTACCACTGGTATTTTGATAGGGATTGCATTGAATCTGTAGATGGCTTTAGGCAGTATGGTCCCTTTTTCTCCCAAACTCAGAGCATCTTTATGATCATTACCTTGAACTCTTTTTTTGGGTAGACTGCTTATCTCCACTTCACTTAATTCTTTTCCAGGGGTTTTAACTTGTTCCTTCACTTGGGAAATATTCCTGAGTCACCTAATTTTCCTAGTTCTGTTTTTGTCTCTATCAGATGGTTTGGCTACATTTCCTGCTCTTGCGGAAGTGGTCTTAAATCTTTAGTAAACATCCTGAGGGGCCCAAAGCACACTCCTCTCGTCACCAGAAGCCTGTGCTCTAGGGTGGCCCCACATGGTCGCTGTGGACCTGCCTATCGTGGTGGCCATCTACTGTGGCCCGGTCTGCTGCAGTGCCTTCCTCTTACAGAAGACACCTCGCCATTTGTAGGTGGGGCAGGGTCCCAGGGAGCTGGCTGCAGGAGACGGGGGGCCCAGGGCTGGGGTTGGCTTGCTGGTGGATTGGGGCTGGGTCCTGGGCCCCTGGTGGGAGAGCCCTCGTGGTAACAGGCTACGAGGGGAACTGCACAACGACACTTGCTACACCAGCGTCCTTGTGGTTGGACAGGCTCCCAAGATGGGCTGCCATGGGCGTCCACGTCCCCAGGGGGAGACCCAGTCACCTCCTGCCTCCCTGGTAAACTCTCCAAGATCAGCAGGCGGGTCCAACCCATGGATCCTTTCAATTCAGGCCTTCCACTGGGACTCAGAGTTTGTGAGATTTTATTTTACAGAAGACCTTTAGCAAATGGAGTATCTGTTTCCTACAGCCCTCCAGCACTCCTGTGTGCAAGCTTCACTGGCCATCAGAGCCAGAGGTTCTGGGGGCTTTTCTTCCCGGTGCAGGACCCCCCAGGCTACAAAGCCCTGTGTGGGGCTGGGACCTCTCACTCTTGGAGGAGACGCTCCGCAGCTGTCAGGGTCCTCCCGTTTGTGTGCCCCTACCCAGAGGCGTGAGTCTCGGCTGCACCACAGCTCCACGCCTCTCACCTGTCTGGTGTGACTCCTTCCTCATATCTCTAGGTGTGGAAGATCTTTCTGGCAAGTCTTCCAGTTTTTCTCACCAATAGTTTCTCTGTAAATGGTTGTCATTTTGGTGCCTGTGAGAGGCAAGGCCTTCAGACTCTGTCATCTTGGCCACACCGCTCCCCCTCAAGCTTGGATGCCTGGGTTAGTTGACAAAGAAGGATGTGACCACAACAGTTTACAAAATCACTGCATCAAACTCTTCCATAAAACACTGAAAATCATACACCATCTATCATGCCTCCTCTAAACATAATTTAGAGACGAACAAGGAAATTATGGGAGACATGTAGCTAGTAATGCAATTTACATATTTTCAAGGACAAATTCTGTCAGTAAGAAAAGGTTTACAGTGGAAGTCCCCTCTTCACAAATAAAACACATAAGATTGTAATGGCTGATCTACTGGGAGTTTGGGACTGACATGTACACACTGCTGTATTTAAAATTGATAACCAACAAGGACCACCTGGACAGCAAAGGGAAATCAGCTCAACATCCTGTAATAACACAAATGGAAAAAGAATTTGTAAAAGAATAGATACATGTATATAACTGAACCACTTTGCTGTACACCTGAAGCTAACACAGCATTATAAATCAACTATAGCCTAATATAAAATACAAAATTGGGGGTTTCCCTGGGGGTCCAGTGGTTACAACTCTGTGCTTCCACTGCAGGGGACAGAGGTTCGATTCTTGGTTGGGGACCTAAGATCCCACATGCCACAGGAGGTGGGCAAAAAAGTAAAATTAAATAAAAAAAAAAAAGACACATGACTTTCTGATGTGTAGTATAAAATAATGAATCAAAATGAAAGCTGCAAAGACTGCTTATAACAAAGGCTGCTGAAAAGCAGAAGAAGGAGGAGGAGGAGACAAGAGGCGTTAAAGGCGGAGGAGGAAGGAGAGGAAAGGAAAGGGAAGGAGCAAGACCAGCCTCACCCTCACCCTTAGGAAAAGAGTCCGTATACGTGGCACAGTGACTGCATTGACTGACAGCCCTGAAACAATCGTTGAGCAGAAAGATTAAAGGAAAGCTGTCAGCGACTCGCACGCTGAGCTGGGTTTTGAGCGATCTGAATCCCAGCCTCATTTCCACCCTTGACTAAGTGACGGGCTTTGGGGCAATCAAGAGGCACTTGCACTCGCTGGAGCGCTGCTGTTCACTAAACACTCAGCCCGGGTCACTGCCATGAACTGCAGTCTTCAAAATACTTGCTGCCCCTCCCTGCAGGCAAGCCCTTCCCTGCAGAGAAGTCACACCTTCTGCTCCTCTGATGTTAGACTAAGCTTGACACTTCCAAGGAGAAGCCTTAAGAGCCAGTATTTTTTCACCACGATCTCTTTATCCCTCTGTCAACCAGCATTGTCTCAAACAGAGGCTTCTCTGTGGGCCCGGCCCTGGAGCGAAGATCTTCACCAAAGGGAGCCAAGTCTGACCCAGCCTGGACCTGCAGCATGAGCAGGAAGGAAGGTAGCTGGAATCTGGGGGCGATTTGTTACCGTAGTATAACAACCAGAGCTGACTGATAAAATCAGACTGACCTAATTTAAGATTTAACTGAAATATAGAAGTTATGTTTCCCATGCTTCTGTTCTTACCACTGATGTTCTAAACAGTGCAATAAGGTAAGAAACCCATAGCGGTTATGTTTCCCATGCTTATTCCCAGCTGAGTAAGACAGTATTCTTTCCCCCTTCCAGGACCGCCTGTGATAATAAATTTGTGTTTTTCAGTTCTTCAGCTACATATTAAAACATTTAGAATAAATAATCTCTCAGGTTCCTTCCAACTCAAGTGTTCTATATTCTTCTGACTCCTTTCATAGACTTTTTTGAGTCTCGAGTGAGCTTTGTAAAGGTTTTTTCAGTGATATTCACCACTGTGCTTGTGCACTTAGTCGCTCAGGCGTGTCTGACTCTTTGTGACCCCATGGACTGTAGCCCGCCAGGCTCCTCTGTCCATGGGATTCTCCAGGCAAGAATACAGAAGGGGGTTGCCCTGCCCTCCTCCAGGGGATCTTCCCAACCCAGGGATAGAACCCAGGTCTCCCACAATGTGGGAGGATTCTTTATTGACTGAGCCACTAGGGAAAAGTAGTTATCTTAGATACATTCACTTAAGTGAGATCTAAAATATTTGCTTATTACAAAAATTTCACAACTATTACTGCAGAGATCTAGAGCATATTGATTTGTACTCCTTGATACTTTCCTTTGTAAATTTGTTATTCAGGTTTTTATATATTTGCATACCATCTTTCTGATTAAATTGCAAGCATTTTTGTAAGAAAAAAAGGTTTTGTTTTTTTTTTCTGTTACTTTGCTCCTTGTCATGCCTTACTATGTTTTAATAGTTGCTAAAGAACTTGCTTGTTAACCAATAAATATTTTTCTTAAATTCAGAATGATGGAAACCAGATTCAACAATAGGATAAAGCATTCATTGTAAAGATTTTAAAGATGGCAACAAATTTTCTGATGCTCCTGGGATCTAGAGACAAGAGTCTAACTTCCCTCCCATTGAATCTGGGCTAGCTTGAGAGGCTCGCCTGTAACCAAAATAATACAGCAAAAGTGATACTCTGTAACAAGTCAGAGAAAGTCATGCAGCGTCCATTTTGCTCACTGGAACGCTTACTCGTTGGAGCCCCAAAGTGTAAGAAGAGCAAGTACTCTAGGCCACTACTCCCTGCGGAAGCCCCAGCCACATGCAGAGGCCACACGGCACACACGTTAGGAGAGACCGAGGAGAGCTCGGTTTTCAGGCCATCATAGCCTGTGAGCCGGATCTGTGATGGAAGAAACCTCCGGATAATTTCAGCACCCAGCTATTAATGTCACCCCCAGCTGTCTGAGTCTTCCTAACAGGGGCACCAAGCTTCACGAAGTAGAGACAAATCCTTGCTCTGCCCTTTGTAAATCTCTGAAACGCCCATGAAAATCCATAAGCATGGTAAAATGGCTGTTGCTTTATGCTACTAAAATTTGGGGTGTTTTGTTACACAGCAATAGATAACTGGAACTTCCATAGGGTGTCTGCAAAAGTCAGCCAGACAAGAGTCACACAAAGAAGTGTGTGCAGCCACGCGCTTTCCTGCTTTGTCTATTTTCATTAGAGTGTAGCAACCCACTGGGGTAAACACCTCTTCAGGAAGAGCAATCTGGAAGACAGGAGTATTAAAGCATCAGGCAGAGATGCAATCGAATTATTATCAAGCAGTTGCAACATAAAAAGCATAGGCGCCGGCAGCTTCTGAGGACCCATTCCTCCACCGTGCGGTTGCAGCACCAGACAGGCAGCAGCCAGGATGTCAGCACCAAGACAAGTGGAATCAATACGGACTCCGAAATGCGTTACAGCCCACTTTAAAACAAACATGTAAAATCTGCTTTAAATTGATTCTAGCTCAGCGGGGAGCAAACTGCTGTAACGGATTTTACACACAAAGCCCAGGGAAGAGAACCAGGAGGAAGCACCCAGCGCACCCGGCTTGGGGTGGAGACGGGCGATCCACTTAAACTCCCTGGTGACACGGAGTCCTTTACGTGAGACAGGCTTCCCCTTACGGATCTCCGAAGCTCTGCTCTGGGAGAGAAAAGCCAACACGTTTAAACAAGAACAGTTAGATAAGACTACATATGACATGTATGACTTATATGTGTATATATGTTTTAAAAAGCCAGTGCTCTTTCATGTCAGTTCAGTTGCCTAACAAGTCTGCCCCGAGGGAGCAACCAGGCATACTGAGCTCGTTGGGGTTATTTGCTTGGGTTTGCCTGGCTGGTTAGTTGGTCAGTTTTGTAGCCAGGTGCCATATTATTTTCTATGCACTTAACATAGGCTTTATGACAGTCTCTGTGTAGGGTACTATTCTAGGCACTAAAAGATACAGAAAGCATAAACCTTACCCTCGAAGAGCTTACATGTTAGTAAGGGAGATACAGGTGCAGCTGAAAGGTAACTGTTGTGCGATAGCCAAGACATGGAAACAATCCAAGTGTCTACCCGTGAAGAATGGATAAAGAAGATGTGTTACACATACACAGTGGACCACTACTCAGTGGAATAATGCCATTTGCAGCAACGGGCGGACCTAGAGATTGTCATACTGTGTGAAGCAAGTTAGAAAGAGAAACACAAATATCATATGATACTGCTTATATGCAGAATCTAAAATATGACACAAACGAACATATCCACAACATGGAAACAGACTCACGGACACAGAGAACAGGCTGGGGGTCGCCAAGGGGAGAGGAAAGGGGGGATGGAGGGGAGGCTGCGGTGGGCAGGGAGAGGAAAGGGGGGATGGAGGGAGGAGGCTGCGGTCAGCAGACGTAAGCCTCTGTATACAGGATGGATAAACAGCAACGTCCTACCGCAGAGCAGAGGGAACTCTATCCAGATGATAAACCATAATGGAAGAGAATATTAAAAAAGAATGCGTATAGGTACAACTGAATCACTTTGCTGTACGACAGCAATCAACACAACATTGTAAATCAACTATACTTCAATAAAAATATTCAAGCAGAAAAAGGTTAACTACTGTGCAAAGTAGGAGGTTCTATGTGCAGAAAACAAAAGCTGTTTGGTACACACAAACCTATATCAGAAGGTTTCAACTGAATTTGGACATTAAATAGTGCAAATCACATCCATCCTTCTTTTCAAGATGGCAGCCTCCTTAGAAAAAATAATTTTGATTACATGCTTTTTTAAATCCCTCACCCTGTCTTTCAGGTATGTTGCCACATAGCATTGCTCACTAAATAAGTTTGGAATTAATGAGTGCAGGGGACTTGGTGTAAGATCTGCCACTTAGAACCTACCCTCCCAGGTGTCGCTAGTGGTAAAGAACTCACCTGCCAATGCAGGATACCTAAGAGATGCAGGTTCAATCCTTGGGTTGGGAAGATCCCCTGGGGGAGGGCATGGCAACCACTTCAGGGTCTCTGCCTGGAGCATCCCATAGACAGAGGAGCCTGGAGGGCTACAGTCCAGAGGGTCACAAAGAGTCAGACACGAATGAGGCGACTTAGCACAAGTGCACCAAACCACCAGCCTGGTGTCCCAGGCTCTCCTTGCCTATTGATAGTTCCGTGGTGTCCATGGCTCTTGTTCTTATCCTCCCACTTTTATAAGCTGTCAATGTGGTTTTCGTAAAACTTGAAGTGTTACCTTCAGAATTTTGTATTTTGAGCTTTATCATGAATTGTGAAATAAAAGAGTTGGTTCCCTGGACGAGAAAACAGTCCTTCTCTTTGTACTCAAAATGGATAGATGAGCATGAATTTCACCACCTCTGAACGACTCAAGTCCTGTCTTCTTTCCCTACTTCCAGCCAGAAAGTGGTCCCGCAGTCACAGGGTCCAGTCTGCCGGCTCTGGGAGGACCTCTGATAAAAGATGTATTGACTCTAAAATATGACGAGAAACCTGCAAAACTGAAATGAATACTGTTAAATACCTTTAAAGTATAAAGTTATATTACCTGATGATCGCACCTCAACTTGTACATAATTGCAGAGAACTTACATGTAGTGTGGGCTACGGGCACGTTTAACATATATGAAGAAAGCAGTGGACATATATTAGCCAAGTCCGGATACAGAGGGGACCGTTCTCGGCCTCCAGCCTTTGCTCTGCCCACCCCCTGCTTTTCCCTAACGAGGCTCTGGCTTTGTGCAGATGCCCATCACTTCTGCAGGCAGCTGAGCGTCTCGGGGAAAACCGACTCCAGTTCTAGAGATAAACTTAATGGTCTAATGGTGCTGTCACTCCCTTTGGTGGTGTTTGGTTCAGAAACTGGCACACAGCTCAACTCTGGCCAGGGAGATATGAAAAGTATCCTACGGAGGGACGGGTGTTCTGGGGGAAGCTTCTTCTCTTCTAAAAGAGAGGTAGCCCCTTATGCCTGAAATTTCTCTGTCTGAACACGAGGTCTGGAACTATTCCAGCCATTTCGCTGAAACCTGAGGAAAAGCCAGCACTGAGGAGGGCAGAATGAAGAGGCAGAAAGTCCCCGGGTCCTTGACCACACGATCCAGCTGCTGACTCTTCTTAACCTTCTGGAACTTCCCGCTGCTGCTGTGCTCATGTCCGACCCTTTAGCGGCCCCATGGACAGCAGCCCACCAGGCTGCTCTGTCCACGGGATTCTCCAGGCAAGAGTACTGCAGTGGGTTGCCTTTCTTCTCCAGGGGATCTTTCCGACCCAGGGATGGAGCCCACGTCTCTTACGTCTCCTTGCATTGGCAGGCAGATCGTTCACCCCTGCTCCAGAACTCTGCTGGAACTTCCTACAATGTGAGATAAACACATCTCCTCTGCTTAATCCAGTTTCATTCGTTGTTTCCTTACTGCCTTCTAGGTACCCTGTCAGCCCACCCCAAGAGAGAGCATCCCAGTTCCCGCGTTTCTGTTCTCATCTGTTTCAGGCATTTTCAAAGAATGACCAAACATCTTTATATCACTGGTGGTAAGTCTCCCAAGCACAAGGATCATGTCACGCTGGTTCCAAGGCGGTTAGCGATACCTGTGTGAATAGAGCATGTGCTTTCTCACAGCAGTGTCATGCATTCGTTCTTTTTCTGGCTTAAGTACATTATCTATTTTTATATGTTTTCAGCTTCATATTATTCTTTCTTTTTGAAGTATATTTGGTTTACAATGCTGTGTTAGTTTCAGGTGCACAGATATCAGAGGTTGGTATATTTATAATATATATATGTTTTATATATATATATTTATAATAAAATTACATAATTATATATAAAGTATGTGCCTGCCAATGCAGGAGATGCAAGACGTGGGTTCAACCCAGTGATGCAACTGAGTGTGCACACACACACACACTCACACACATATATATTTACATATGTATATTCATTATTCAGAGTCTTTTCTTTTGTAGATTATTACAAGATATTGAGTATAGTTCTCTGAGCTATAAAGTAGGTCCTTGCTGGTTATCTATTTTACATTTAGTAGAGTGTATCTGTTAATCTCAAACTCCTAATTCATCCCTCCCCAGACTCTTTCCCCTTTAATAACCAGAAGTTTGTTTCCTCTGTCTGACGTTCACTCTTGCTGCTGCTGCTGCTGCTGCTAAGTTGCTTCAGTCATGTCCGACTCTGTGCGACCCATAGACGGCAGCCCACCAGGTTCCCCCGTCCCTGGGATTCTCCAGGCAAGAACACTGGAGTGGGTTGCCATTTCTGTCTCCAATGCATCAAAGGAAAAATGAAAGTGAAGTCGCTCAGTCGTGTCTGACTCTTAGTGACCCCATGGACTGCAGCCCACCAGGCTCCTCTGTCCATGGGATTTTCCAGGCTGGAATACTGGAGTGGGGTGCCATTGCCTTCTCCGACACTCACTCTTAACAATGGCTAAATCCAGCCTTGTGTCTGGTTCAGTAAACTGTTGCCCATTGGCAAGTCCTCTGTAGTAGATTTCCAGCATGAAAGCCACTAATGAAGATATCAATTGCTTCTCCCTAAGTGTTCATTTGTGCGCCTATTTGGAACTTGACCTACAGAACCATGTGACTAATAAATTGGGTATTCTTGTAAGCCATTAAGTCTGTGACATTTGTTGCAGAGCACTAGAAAAGGACTAGGGTGTCATATAAATCATGCAAACATTTTTAACACACAAAGTGAGTAATATATGCTAGGGGTCAGCAAACCACAGACCGTGGACTCAGTCAAGGCCATGATCTGTTTTTATACAGCCTACATGCTAAGGATGGGTTTTACATTTTTAAAGCTTTGTAAAAATTAACACTTCATGCAAGGATGGGCACAATAAAGGACAGAAATGGTAAGGACCTAACAGAAGCAGAAGAGATTAAGAAGAGGTGGCAAGAATACATAAAAGAACTATACAAAAAAGGCCTTAATGACCCGGATAACCTTGATGATGTGGTCACTCACTTACAGTCAGACATCCTGGGATGTAAAGTCAAGTGGGTCCTAGGAAGCATTACTATGAACAAAGCTAGTGGAAGTGGTGGAATTCTAGCTGAGCCATTTCAAATCCTAAAAGATGATGCTGTTAAAGTGTTGCATTTAATATGTCAGCAAATTTGGAAACTTTAGCAGTGGCCACAGGACTGGAAAAGGTCAATTTTCATTCCAATCCCAAAGAAAGGCAATGCCAAAGAATGTTCTAACTACGGTACAATCATGTTCATTTCACAGGCTAGCAAGGTAGTACTCAAAATCCTTGAAGCCAAGCTTCAGCAGTACATGAACCAAGAAATTCCAGATGTTCAAGTTGGATTTAGAAAAGGATGAGGAACTACAGATCATACAGCTAACATTAGTTGGATTGTGGAGAAAGCAAGGGAACTCCAGAAAAACATCTATTTCTGCTTCATTGACTATACCAAAGCCTTTGACTGTGTGCATTACAACAAACTGTGGAAAATTCTGAAAGAGATGGGAATACCAGACCACCTTATCTATCTCCTGAAAAACTTGTATGCAGGTCAAGAAGCAAAAGTTAGAACTGGACTTGGAACAATGGACTGGTTCAAAATTGGGAAAGAAGTACATCAAGGCTGTATATTGTCACTCTGCATATTTAACATGTATTCAGAGTATATCATGGGAAGTGCTGGGCTGAATTAATCACAAGTTGGAATCAAGATTTCCATGAGAAATATCAACAACCTCAGATATGCAGATAACACCACCCTTATGGCAGAAAGTGAAGAGGAACTAAAAACTCTTGATGAAAGTGAAAGAGGAGAGTGAAAAAGCTGACTTGAATCTCAACATTCATAAAACTAAGATCATGACATCTGGCCCCATGTTTTCATGGCAAATAGAAGGGGAAAAGTGAAAACACTGACAGATTTTACTTTCTTGATTTTACTCCAAAATCACTGCAGACAGTGACTGCGGCCATAGAATTAAAAGGTGCTTGCTTCTTGGAAGGAAAGCTATGACAAACCTAGACAGCATAACATCGCTTTGCCAACAAAGGTCCATGTAATCATGTACAGGTGTGAGAGTTGGACTCTAAAGAAGACTGAGCACCAAAGAATTGATGCTTGCAAATTGTGGTTCCAGAGAAGACTCTCAAGAATCCTTTGGACAGCAAGGACTCCAAGGGACAACAGAGGATGAGATGGTTAGAGAGCATCACTGACTCAATGAACATGAACTCCGAGAGACAGTGAAAGACAGGGCTGCTTGTGCGGTAGTCCATAGCGTCGCAAAGAGCTGGACATGACTTAGCAACTAAACAACAACAATAACAAAAAATTTTAAAAGAAGAATGTATGACAATGACTATATGTGGCCTTCAAAATCAAAAATGTTTCCTGTCTGGCCTTTTACGGAGAAGAAGGGCCCCTGTCACACTATTTACTGTACTTTTATGCCTGAGGACTAGTGTCAGTACTAGTTCAGGGTCCACACTGCCGTGTCTTTGCTGCATTTGGCCTCGCTGATCCGTTTCCCAACATCCTTCTCGCCTCGGGAGTTTGGTCTGCATGGACCACAAGTGCCTCTGGTTCCAGGCTGGATGTAGACACAGGGAGTCTGACAAGCAGTCAGAGGGCAGGAGAAAGGGGAAGCTGGGGTGTCCATCCACTCCTTTGTCCTGAGCACCGCCTCAGGCAGGCACGACCCTCAACCAAAGGGCACAGCTCCTTTCGAGGCCTCTGACCTGTACCTTTTTCTCCTCTGGAGTCTGGGACCTGCTCGCTCTCTCCCCTTGGGCCAAGGGTATCAGCACCCTGACTTCCTTGTGATTTTCTACATTCTTCCCACACCTGTCTACTCACCTCTTCACTGAAGACTCTGCACTTCATTTGCCCTAAGTGGGGCCCGTGACTGATACACCCAACTCACGTAACTATCCTGGGACAGGAAGGGGAGACGAGGAACAGAAAACTTCCAAGTGAACAGCTGTGCTTGCTTTCTCATTCACAAAAGAACCTGAAGCAAATATAAAAGACTCTTCATCATGGCTGTTGCTGGTAGCAAAACAGACATAATTTTTATTTTTTTTTCACAATTTTTAAAATTTTTTTTGAATGATAATTGCTTTACAATATTGTATAGGTTTCTAACATACCATTGACTCAGCCACAGGTATACATATGTCCCCGCCCTCGCGAGCCTCCCTCCCACCTCCCACCCCTCTAGGTTGTCCCAGAGCCTGGTTTGAGTTCCCTGGGTCATACAGAAAATCCCCCTGGCTGTCTGTTCCACAGATGGCAGTGCCTATGTTTCCACGGTGCTCTCTCCACTGGTCCCACCCTCTCCATCTCCCGCTCCCCAGGTCTGTGAGTCTGTTCTCTGTCTGCATCTCCATTGCTGCCCTGCAAATAGGTTCATCAGTACAGTCTTTCTAGGCTCCACGTATATGCCTTAATATACAATATTTGATTTTCTCTTTCTGACATACTTCACTCTGTATGATCGGCTCTAGGTTCATCCACCTCATTAGTACTGACTCAAATTCATTCCTTTTTATGGCTGAGTAATATTCCATTGTTCATATGTACCATAGCTTCTTTATCCATTAATGTGTCAGTGAACACCTAGGTTGCTTCCATGTCCTAGCTATTGTAAATAGTGCTACAATGAACACTGGGGTACATGTGCCTTTTTGAATTATGGTTTTCTCAGGGTATATGCCCCATAGTGGAATTGTTGCATCATATGGTAGTTTTATTTCTAGTTTTTTAAGGAATCTCCATATTGTCTTCCATAGTAGCTATACAATTTACATTCCCACCAACAGTGCAAGAGGGTTCCCTTTTCTTCACATCCTCTCCAGCATTTACTGTTTATAGATTTTTTTTGATGATGGCCATTCTGATCCATGTGAGGTGATATCTCATTGTGGTTTTGATCTGCATTTCTCTAATAATGAGCTACATCTTTTCGTGTGTTTGTTAGCCATCTGTATGTTTTCTTTGGAGAAACATTTAAAACAGATGTAAACTTTTTTAATAAATAAATGTCATTTCCTCCTTTTTTTAATAAAATACTTGGAACATGTTATTTGGTGCTTAAACCTCCTTATCCTTAAGGGCAAACACAGGAGAGCTTGATGATAAGCACAGGCCACTGCTGATACATGACCACAGTGAAACACAACAGCATCCGGGGATCTTCAGAGCGTTAGTAACAGTCTGCTGACAATTTCAGGAAGTGCACAGGGCAGGTTTAGTTCAGTGAATCCGAAGGGCAGATGGAACCCAGCGAGTAGCCCTGGCTGAAACAGGCCCACTGTGAGCCTGCATTAGGTCTCTGTGGTCTACTTCAGGACCAGAAGTTCTTCAATCAGGAAAATAAAAAACCTTTATATATCTTAGTTATCTTTTAATATATTTATAGACACAGAAAATAAACTTGTTACCAAAGGGGAAGACGGGGGTGGGGGAGGAATAAATAAGGAGTTCAGGACTGACATAAGAAAAACCAGGGCTTACTGTGCAGCACAGGGAGCTGTGGTCAGTGTCCAACGATAACCCACCTTCTGAGCACAGGGCATGTTCACTCTAAAGATGCTTCCCCCATGGCTCAGCCAGTAAAGAGTCTGCCTGCAAGGCAAGAGACCCAGGCTCCATCCTTGGGTCTGGAAGATCCCCTGGAGAAGGGAATAGCAATCCACACCTGTATTCTTGCCCAGGAAATCCCATGGACAGAGGAGCCTGGAGGGCTACAGTCCATGAGGTCACAAAAGAGTCAGACACACAGACATGATTGAGTAACTAACATAATGGAAAAGAATCCAAAAAAAGTGTGTGTGTATATATATATATAAAACTGTGTCTTTACCAGCCATGCTATTTTGTATTAAGACTGTCAAAATCACTTATCTGAATTCAACTCACAGAGTCTTCCTGACTGGCCCCAGTCCTGCCTGCTGGCTGGGTACGTCTCCCAAATTGTACCTCCATCCTGACTCACAGCACCAAGACCTTCACTGCCCATCCCGCTCATCACCACCCAAGGCACGAAGCTGCAGAGGCAGCTCAGCCTGGGGCTGACTCCGCCCCACGGCCGCAGCGCTTCCCCGGGACGAGCCGTTCCGGCAGCTCTCCTCCCTGGAGCGCCCCAGCAGTTCTCCGTGCTGCTTAGGGATGAAGTAATAAACTTTCCTGCCAGGACTTATAAAATGTTGCGGCTTTATGAGGCAGTGTCTCCTGCTGCTTTGGGCACAAGTCCAGCTGAAGCAAAGAATCCGGGAGAACATCAGAATGACAAAATGAACCATTGCACTAAGAACAGTGGAAAAGAAAAAATCACGTTCACGACGAACAAAGAGCAGAGTAAGTGAGGTAAGTCAGAGAAAGACAAATATCAGTGCCATCACTCACGTGGAATCTGAAAGAACGATACAAAGAAACTGATGCACAAGACAGAAACACAGATCTCGAAATCAAACTTACAGATAACCAAAGGAGAAACAAGGCAGGAGGGATGAATCAGGAGGCTGGGATGGACACATACACGCAGCTATATATGAAATCAATGATCAAAGAGGGCACAGGGCACAGGACACTGCACTCAGCATTCTGTAATGACCTATATGAGAAACGAATCTGTAAAAGGATGAATACATGTATATGGACAACAGAATCATTTTGCTTTAGGCATGAAACTACAATACAACACTGTAAATGGACTATAATTCAATAAAATTTTTAAAAAAGAAAAAAGCTCATCTTCAGAGCAAATGCAAAAACCTGAGACTACTAACTTGGATCTTTCTAGCGTGTGTATTTGTGTGTGTGTGCACTCAGTCATGTCCAGCTCTTTGCGACCCCTGGACTGCAGCCCGCCAGGCTCCTCTGTCCGTAGAATTCTCCAGGCAAGAATCCTGGAGTGGGTTGTCATCTACTGCAGAGGGGATCTGTCTAGGTGAGGTTACAAAAGTGAAATTCTTGAATTCATCATGAAAGAGAGTGTTACGTTTATTAGAAGACATTCTCTGTTTCTGAGGAGGATTTGCCGTCCCTCCCCGGTGCTATTAGATTCGTGATCACCCCCGGGCAGGCATAGCTCAGTTGGATCATCGGCCTCGCTCACTGAGGTTCTGACTTTCAGGGAAGTGCCTTTGGGGAGGTGTGCATGCTCGGTGCTTCAACGTGTGCTGCTCTTTTTACCAGCTGTGTAAAAGTTTTTAATCTTTATATAAGGGAAACCAAACCTGTGCAGGAATAGCCTGTCAGGAATACTTACAGCTTTGCAGTTAATTCTCTCTTGTGTGTGATTTCTCAGCAAGGTGCTGCTGACAATATGTAACAGAATGTTGTAAAAGCTACATTGTTTAACACCTCTGAGGGTGCCAAAGGAGACTCCATAAAGGGTAGGGCAGTGAATTGAAAAATGATTATTATTTAACATTTATTAATCCTGGGCAGCATGCTAAACTCTAAAGAACACAGCATAGACAGAAGTGGATTGCCTCTCAAGGCCCATGCTTTCCTGAACAAACATGGAAGGGACTTTCACATTATCCTCGTGTAAGAATATGAAATAAAAATACCTTGACTCCATGGACAAAGGCAGAAAAGTGCCAAAAAAAAAGCCAAAAGGACTCCTGAGGCTTGTGTCTTTCATTTATAATTTGCATCCATTTACAGCACGATCCTGGCAGCTGGATCAAGGGTTAGCAAGCTACAGCCTGTGGGTGTGCCACCTGTTTCTGTAAATAAAGTTTCCTTGGAACACAGCCATATCCATTTGTTCACATATTGTCTATGGAGGCTTTTGCATAGCAGAGATGAGTACTTGTGACAGAGACCATATGGCCAGCAGAGCCAGAAATATTTATTATCTGGTCCTTTCCAGAAAAGGTTTCCTAACCCCTGATCTAGACTGACCTGGGGAAAACATGAGCCAGATTTATAGTCGTCTCAACAGGCTTACTGGTTAATGTACTTGTTCATCTTTACACGTGCCAGGGCGGGTTCCATGTACTTAATCGGTTCCTTAAGCATGGGGGGGATGCCTGTTGTTTTCCATGGAAGAGGAATGTGCACACAGTGCTGCAGGCATGGTCCCCTGGGAGCAAAGGCACTCTGCCCACACGGAAATATAGGAGATTCCCACAGGGAAAGCCGGCCTCTCCCACTAAGTGTTCTGAAAAAGCCAAAGATCCAGATAGCTGGATGGACTTGAAGTTGAATGGATAGTTCGTAGAAGGAAGATTATACAAGACTTCATTCTACAGAGGACACTAGTACATGGTTTAATTTATAGAACTGTTCTAAGTAAGATGTGAAAACTATTGGCAGCATTAGGGTTTTATTGGTTTTATTTCAAAGCCCATGAGCTCTTGAAAAAAATCACTTGTCATCCACTTCCTAATTCTGTGGTTATAGTACATTGAACCACACACTCAACAGTGTGATAAAATCAAATGGCGTTTGTTTATTCAGAGACCACAGATGGCTTTCTTGATATGAAAGTACACAGTGCTTGAAAAGTCCTAGCCTGAAGGACTGCTGTTTAAGTCTTCTTGGAAGAACCACTTTCAGGGCTCCCACAGACGTGGACTTTGGAAAACTACTATTGCATCTGAATAGGCCAGTATAGGTGTCTAAATTCCCCAGATGCATGGAAAGAACAGAAGTAACAGTTTTCCAGCACATACATGGTGCTTCAGATAGATGTCATATTTTGTTCAACAAGAATTAAATGCTATGACTTAATCTTACCTGCTTAACATCCAAGATCTGTTTCAGGGTTTTGGCAGCTAACATATGCACTCCCATGGCAACTGCATAAAAACATTATATAGATTGAAGTAGGGGGGAAATTCAAAACTTTTCAGACCCAGTTACTTCATGAAACTATTTTACAAGTGTCTTCTTATTTTGCAACAATTTTTAAAAATCTATTTGAACAATTTCTATCTTTCACTACCTGTACTTCTGAACAAAAAGCACGTTTTTCACAAAGAACTATGAAGAAAATTCCAGGCTTATTCAGAGAACGGATAATGGATATTCTTAAGTAGAATCAAAACGAGCACCAAACAGATGAGTCGGGATTTGAGTTTTAGCCTTGGCTGGGGTAAACAATGAGATGAATGACCTTGACAAGTTACTTTCTGCCATGGGTTGTATTTTCTTCATCTGTAAAAGCAGGTGATTTAAACCAAATTCCCAGAGTACTTTCAGCCCTAAATATTAACATAATGATGACTAAAGCTCGGCATCAATTGTAGTTCTAAGCAGTGTTACTTCTAACCTTCTTTCAACCTCATTGCTACGCATGACAATGCCAGAGGGAGAAAACCACAATAAACCAAACATGAGTTTGATTCTCTGCTCCTGCCCTGGAAGGAGTCATCAGACATAGCTAGCTGGGCCACAGAGAACGTGCAATTCTTTGCCCCTTCTTAGCACCTTATACAAGATTAGACACAAGTTCATTCTTAGTTTACCTAACTATATTATTTAAAAGAGTGAAATGAAGAGTGATTTTTAAAAAGAAGAATTTTGGACCACTTAGAAGGGGGCTTTCCAGGTGGTACAGTGGTAAAGAATCTGCCTGCCAATGCCGGAGATGCAGAAGACATGGGTTCAATCCCTGTGTCAGGAAGATCTCCTGGAGAAGGAAATGGCAACCCACTCCAGTATTCTTGCCTGGAGAATCTGATGGATGGAGGAGCCTGGCAGACTACCATCCAGGGGATTGCAAACAGTCAGACACAACTGAGTGACTGAGCGTGTGTGCACGCACGCGCGCACACACACACACACACACACACATCTCATGGGTCAACACATTGGCACCTTGCAGAGATAATCCTCCCTGAAGCACGCCGCCCAGGCAGTTCTATAATCTGTCCTACAAATAGGGTGAGGTATTCCTAGCACTTTCAGATTTTGCTGATGGAAGGAAAATATGGTCCTGATTTGGGGAGCTGTTCAGCTGTTTCTTATAAAGTTAAACAAACATATAACCATCCGATGACTCAGAGAGAAATGGCTGTTAGAATCACAATAGTTCACAAAAACTTCATACAATAGTAAGCTCTTCAAGTAAATAGGCTATCACAAGACTTCTGAAATTTTTTGGAAATGATATGAATTGTTGAATGATGATAACATCATGAACTTAAATATGACAATCTTTTCTAACAATAATTAGGAAGAATTAAGAATGTGAGAAAACGAAATTAAAAGGTTAATGTTTTGAATGACCAGGTTATGAAACTTAGTAGGGATGGCTTAAAACATTCAATATTTTCTCATATCAGCAAGGACTAGGCAAGCAGAAAGAAAACAATTAATAGACTATCTTTTATTATGAAAGACCCTCCAGGAGGTAGGGGGTCCCAGAGAGAAGCTGATGATATAAGAAACAATTAAAAGCAACCAAGCGAAACCTGCATAATGGCTATTTCCTAGATTTTTTTTTTTTTACTCTGCCACAGAGCATTAAAGACAACAAAGAAAACAGTGATATCCCTGAACAATAATTCTCTTCTTTGAGTCATCTTATGTAAACCAGTAACTCCAGGGAGAGAGAGGCTTCAATAAAAGTGAGAAGAAGTCTGACAATTTCTCAGACCCACCACCAACAGCGACGGAATGTGACAAACTCAGAAGACACTCAAATGTTTTAAGCCCACAATAACCTTACATGAAACAAACTGCTACTCCTTCAGTTCAGTTCAGTCGCTCAGTCATGTCCAACTCTTTGCGACACCAAGGGCTGAAGCACGCCAGGCCTCCCTGTCCATCACCAACTCCCAGAGCTTGCTCAAACTCATGTCCATTGAATCGGTGATGCCATCCAACCATCTCATCCTCTGTCATCCCCTTCTCCTCCCACCTTCAATCTTTCCCAGCATCAGGGTCTTTTCCAATGAGTCAGCTCTTCGCATCAGGTGGCCAAAGTATTGGAGTTTCAGTTTCAGTATCAGTCCTTCCAATGAATATTCAAGACTGATTTCCTTCAGGATGGACTGGTTGGATCTCCTTGCAGTCCAAGGGACTCTCAAGAGTCTTCTCCAATACCACAGTTCAAAACCATCAATTCTTCGGCACTCAGCTTTCTTTATAGTCCAACTCTCACATACATATATGCCCACTGGAAAGACCATAGCTTTGACTAGACAGACTTTTGTTGGCAAAGTAATGTCTCTGCTTTTGAATATGCTATCTAGCTTGGTCATAACTTTCCTTCCAAAGAGTAAGCGTCTTTTAATTTCATGGCTGTAGTCACCATCTGCAGTGATTTTGGACCCCCAAAAATAAAATCTGTCACTATTTCCATTTTTCCCCCATCTATCTGCCATGAAGTGATGGCACCAGATGCCAAGATCTTAGTCTTTTTAATGTTGTGTTTTAAGCCAACTTTTTCACTCTCCTCTTTGACTTTCATCAAGAGGCTCTTCAGTTCTTCACTTTCTTCCGTACGGGTGGTGTCATCTGCATATCTGAGGTTATTGATATTTCTCCCAGCAATCTTGATTCCAGCTTGTGCTTCATCCAGCCCAGCATTTCTTATGATGTACTCTGCATCTAAGTTAAATAAACAGAGTAACAATATACAGCCTTGACATACTCCTTTTCCTATTTGGAACCAGTCTGTTGTTTCATGTCCCGTTCTGCTGCTGCTGCTAAGTCGTTTCAGTCATGTCCGACTCTGTGCAACCCCATAGATGGCAGCCCACTAGGCTCCTCTGTCCCTGGGATTCTCCAGGCAAGAAGACTGGAGTGGGTTGCCATTTCCTTTTCCAATGCATGAATGTGAATAGTGAAAGTAAAGTCGCTCAGTCGTGCCCGACTCTTAGCAACCCCATGGACTGCAGCCTACCAGGCTCCTCCGTCCATGGGATTTTCCAGGCAAGATTACTGGAGTGGGGTGCCATTGCCTTCTCCGATGTCCCATTCTAACTGTTGCTTTTTTACCTGCATACAGATTTCTCAAGAGGCAGGTCAGGTGGTCTGGTATTCCCATCTCTTTAAGAATTTTCCACAGCTTGTTGTGATCAACACGGTCAAAGGCTTTGGTGTAGTCAATAAAGCAGATGTTTTTCTGGAATTCTCTTGCTTTTTCAATGATCCAATGGATGTTGGCAATTTGATCTCTGGTTCCTCTGCCTTTTCTAAATCCAGCTTGAACATTTGGAAGTTCACGGTTCATGTTCTGTTAAAGCCTAGCTTGGAGAATTTTGAGCATTACTTTACTAGAGTGTGAGATGAGTGCAATTGTGCGGTAGTTTGAGCATTCTTTGGCATTGCCTTTCTTTGGGATTGGAATGAAACCTGACCCTTTCCAGTCCTGTGGCCACTGCTGAGTTTTCCAGATTTGCTGGCATGTTGGGTGCAGCACTTTCACAGCATCATCTTTCAGGATTTGAAACAGCTCAACTGGAATTCCATCACTTTGTTCACAGTGATGCTTCCTAAGGCCCACTTGACTTCACATTCCAGGATGTCTGGCTCTAGGTGAGTGATCACACCATCATGATTATCTAGGTCATGAAGATCTTTTTTGTACAGTTCTTCTGTGTATTCCTGCCACCTTTTCTTAATTTCTTCTGCTTCCATTAGGTCCATACCATTTCTGTCGTTTATTGAGCCCATCTTTGCATGAAGTGTTCCCTTGGTATCTCTAATTTTCTTGAAGATATTTCTAGTCTTTCCCAATCTATTGTTTTCCTCTATTTCTTTGCACTGATCATGGAGAAAGGCTTTCTTACCTCTCCTTGCTAGTCTTTGGAACTCTGCATTCAAATAGGTATATCTTTCCTTTTCTCCTTTGCCTTTCACTTCTCTTCTTTTCTCAGCTATTTGTAGAGCCTCCCCAGACAACCATTTTCCCTTTTCACATTTCTTTTTCCTGGGGATGGTCTTGATCACTGCCTCCTGTACAATGTCACAAACCTCCATCCATATTTCTTCAGGCATTCTATCAGATCTAATCTCTTGAATCTATTTGTCACCTCCACTTTATAATCATAAGGGATTTGATTTAGATTCAACCTGAATGGTTTAGCAGTTTTCCCTACTTTCTTCAATTTAAGTCTGAATTTGTAAATGAGAAAGAAGTTCATGATCTGAGCCACAGTCAGCTCCCAGTCTTGTTTTTGCTGACTGTACAGGGCTTTTCCTTCTTTGGCTGCAAAGAATATAATCAATCTGATTTCCCAACTCCTTACCCAGCCTTCAAAGCTCATCACAGCCTGACTATTGTTTGCTTCCTGGTGTCACCTTGTGCTACCCTCCTCCTTACGCTGCATTCCATGGTGTCCCCAGGGCTCCACTTGGTCCAGCCTCTGGGGGGGGTCGCACCAGCCTTGCTCTGGGCCTTGCAGGACCCTTTTCCTATCCTGCGTGATGGCTTTGTCTTCCAGCTCTCAGCTGACAGGTCTTCTCCCTGGAGTGGTCCTCTGTGAGAGCCCAAGCTAAAGAACCCTTCCATCCACATAAAGGGAAGCCTTAATCCATTTGTTATTTTTTTATGTTTGTTTTATGCTTTTTTTTTTTAGTTTTGGTTTTTTCTTATTTTCTGTCTACACCAGCTAGAATTTAAGCTCCATGAAAACTAGTAACTTATCTGTTTTGCCTGACACTGTTAACGAAAGAATTATTCTGACATTTGTTAAAACAGTAGAGAAGACACTCATCTGAGATAACCTCAATATGGGTATTGCAATAAAGAGAGGGTCTTAACTCCAAATATGGCAAAGACAGCTGGGGATTTACAGTCAGTGAGCATGTTGAAGGTAGGGGATAGAAGATGGATAATTACCAAGAGGAGATATCCGGGTGAGGGATTCTTAATTTACTGAGGATTCTTAATTTACAACAGGATTCTTGCTGAAGGCCGACCAGGGTGATCAGATATCAAGGGTATAGAGGATGAGTTGGCAGGATGCTTTGCTAAGACTGGGTTCAGAGACCACAGATGGGATGAAGACCAAGGTTAAAGCTAGTCAAGAAAAGGGCTTGGTGGTTTGACCCTGTTGGCCTAGTGGTTAAACTTTGCAATGCAGGAGGCTCAGGTTCAATCCCTGGTCAGGGAACTAAGATCCCATAAGCCCTGTAGCATGATCAAAACAAAAACAGCAGAAGAGAGAGCTTGGAGGAGCCTGGCTAAAGTTTGGTCAAGGAGAGTCTTTGCCAGCCTCTAGTAGGCTCTTGAAAATTATTGGCTGAAGGAATGAATGAAAAAATTCCCTCAATATGATTTGCTCTTTAAATTTTTTAATTGCTTTACTTTCCCATTTCACCTTACTACCATAAAGACTGACAACAATAGAGATAAACCAGGAAAGAAAGCAAAGAAGAGACTCTCCACTCCTTTCAAAGTAAAAAGAGTAAATCTTCACTATCAGTGGTATCTCCTCATGGCTCAGACAGTAAAGAATCTGCCTGCTATGCAGGAGATCCGGGTTCTATCCCTGGGTCAAGAAGATCCCCTGGAGAAGGGAACGGCAGCCCACTCCAGTGTTCTTGCTGGGAAACTGAACTGGCAGGCTACAGCTCATGGGGTCGCAAAGAGTCAAACACAACTGAGCGACTAAGTCTGTTCATTTATTTATCCCTCAAATATTTACTGAGAGTTCACTGTGATGCACTGGTTACTCTTCCAGGCCTAGACAGACACATCCGAAGGACACATCCTTGACTTCAAGTTCATTTTCACTGTCTGTTGAGTGATAAACCCTGAACAGAGTGGGGTATGGGAAGAGGAACAGCTGACATGGATAAAGGGCAGCAAGAACCCCTCTTGGCAGTGAGACCATCAGAAGAAAGACTCAGGAAGAGAGCAGTGTGATGAGAACCTCACAAACGAAATACCCTGCAATGTGCCGGAAACCCTCCCAACCTTCCACAAAATTCCAGACCCTAGAATGTGCCTGATGTGACTCCATTTCATGAGGAAGTCAGCACAAAGGCCACGTTGGGCCAAGAGTTTGTGCAGGGCTGAGGTTCAGCCAGGCAGCCAACAGAACACCTGCCCTTCCAGGCTGTGTTAATGAACTGGAAATGTGTGACTCTAAGTGAGAAAAGCATGTAGTTCACGTACTCCAGCACTGATGTCAAAAGGAAAAACATCACATAGACACTCAAGAAGGTATTCTTATTATTCCTGATGAAAGCAGAGGTTGTTGTTACCGTTGTTCAGTCGCTCAGTTGTGCCCGACATCTTTGCGACCCCATGGACTGTAGCCCTCCAGGCTCCTCTGTCGGTGGGATTTCCCAGACAAGAATACTGGAGGGGGTTGCCATCTCCTCCTCCAGGGGATCTTTCCGACTCAGGGATCGAGCCTGCGTCTCCTGCAGGAGATTCTTTCTCACTGCGCCCCCAGGAATGCAGAGGGATGAAGAAAAGTGGCCCCACGTGAACGCACTGCGGCCCCGAGACCGTCCCGTGCCCTGCAGGCTCAGCAGCTCTCTCAGAGGACCGGCCACAGGGGCGAGGACCCCGGGTGAGGCACCCACTGGGGATGCGGCTCTGGTCTGAAAGCTTTCGGCATCACCTGCACCCTCAGGAGGATGGAAGGTTCACAACCAAGCTGAAAACAATGTCTGGTAATAATAACTGTGCATGTCTAAAATGTAATCTAACCAAGATGTAAGGCTATCTTGGTATTTCCCAATGAATAGAAAAAAAAAGATTTTCTCATTTTTCAGTTTTATCTCAGGAGTATCATAATCTAAGGCTGCTGCTGCTGCTGCTAAGTCTCTTCAGTCATGTCCAACTCTGTGGAACCCCATAGACGGCAGCCCACCAGGCTCCCCCATCCCTGGGATTCTCCAGGCAAGAATACTGGAGGGGGTTGCCATTTCTTTCTCCAGTGTATGAAAGTGAAAGTGAAGTTGCTCAGTCGTGTCCAACTCCTAGCGACCCCATGGACAGCAGCCTACCAGGCTCCTCCGTCCATGGGATTTTCCAGCCAAGAGTACTGGAGTGGGTTGCCATTGCCTCCTCCTAATCTAAGGCTAGGTGAACCCAAACAGTAAAAGCAAAAAAAAAGGAGTTGAGAAAGACCAGATCAACATAAGATATATTTTGGCAGGGATTTCCAGCACATGTTCGTTAAAAAAGCTGTGCTAATTGGAAGCTTTGCTTCTTCCGTGTGAAAGCAGCTAATAAGAAGTTGATGGCAGCAAAATCAAGCACCAGAACCCCACACGGAAATTACAGATGTAATAGATACCTCTGGGTGCATACAAGACTTTTAAATCTAAATTGAATCTTTATTTAGAAATCAATTTATGTGGGGAGACTCTTCGCCCAAGGGTATTTGTTTGTTACTTTATGAACGTTTCAAGCCAGCAGCTTTTTTCTTTAGGTTATGAACGACTCTGACTAAATAAAATATGAGGATAGATTTTTGTAATAAATATCTCTGACATTATCTATTTATTTGTCCATTGAAATGTGCAGGCTTTATCTAAAACAGTTATTTAACTATCACACTATTTTATGAAATAAAACTGTCTCTAAATGACCAATTCCCCCTATGCCCTCCAAAGGAGCTAAAATAGTGATATTTTATCCTGTTATCCTGGATGATAGGAGGTTAGTCTGACCTCCCCCCACCTTCCAAGGTAAAAAAACTACTCAGGTTTATTTGATCTCTATTACCCGTAGTAAAACATTACATGTGTGTGTGTACTTGGTAGCTCAGTCATGTCCAACTCTCTGCAGCCCCGTAGGCTGTAGCCCACCAGGCTCCTCTGTCCTTGGGGTTCTCAGGCAAGAACACTGGAGTGGGTTGCTATTTCCTTCTCCAGGGGATCTTCCTGGCCCATGGATGGAATCCCCATCTCTGGCATCTCCTGCATTGGCAGGCACATTCTTGACCACTAGCACCACCTGGAAGCCCAAAATATTACATAGTTTCTTTTAAAGAACAAGACAGACATTTTTTTCTAGAGCTTTTACCAATTGCCCCTTTTAAAACCAGACTTCAATATCCTGAAAAAAGGGGGGCCATACTTCAGGCAGAATCAGCTCTAGAGGAAGGCTGGCAGGAGGCTGGGGAGGGGGCCAGCAGGTGAGCAGGGAGAGAAAGTGGCTCCCTGACTCAGACAGGACCGGAGCAAGGCAACTGCTCCGCCTGGGGTGGGCAACGAAGCCGATGGTCAGCAGTCCACACTACAGATTTCTTTTTTCTTAATTTTTTAAAATCTATTTATTTATTTTTAATTGGAAGATAACTACTTTACCCAGGATTTTTCAGTTATGCTGCCTCTTGGATTCCCTGAGATGGTGCAACAGGTAGACTTTGCAAAATGCAATGAGACAAACTCAATATCTGAGGGAAACATGGAAATCACCAGTGGAACAGCTACATCAAATAATAAGGTCATGACTAAAAGATGAATTGTTTTGACTATAATCAGCACAGATTTGAAGTGGTGCATGTATGAATCGTTCGCCCTCAGAGGTCAAGGTTTAGAAACAGCCTTCAAGGTCCAGTTTCTCTTGATCATTGAGTTGCATATTGAAGGTTCTTTTTTTCCAGGAAAAATTCCTGCTGTGGTTGAGAATTTCTTAATTACATTTTTAGGCTTTCTTCTATCATGGCAGAATACTGCAGAAAGTAATTATGGAGCTAATAAAAAAATGGGAAACTTTATTTTGGTTTGTTTTCCCAAAAGCATACAATAAATGCAAAATTATAAACACAGACGTAAATGATTTGCTCCACATTTGTCTCAGCAAATTAAAATGCCATCTTCTCTTTATGAAGAAAATGTAGATAGTAACAACAGAGAGCAACAAAGTGAAGAAGGAAGACTACAGGTGGAATGTCAATCCAAAATCACTATGGGATTAAGTAAAAGCTAAGATATGACATAGCTAAGTAATTTCCAAAAAAAAAAAAACATTATGATTAACACTATAGCAAATGTTTGTGGTAAAAATTTTGGGAAACATAAGAAATCCCTAAACGAATAAAAAGAAGCACCCAAAAATCCAATATTCAAAATTAGAGAAAACTGAACACTTCCCTTGGTGATTCGGTGGTTAAGATTTTAGCTTCCAGTGCAGGAGTAGGGGTTCCATGCCTAGTCAGGGAGCTAAGAGAATTTGATCACATGCCTCCTGGCCAAGCAGCAACACATAAAACAGATGCAATATTATAACAAATTCAATAAAGACTTTAAAAACGGTGCACATCAAAAAAAGCCCTAGAAAGTTAACATTTGAATACACACTTTCATTCTTTTTTCCAGTCCTATGTAAAGCTTTTTTTTTTTTTTTAATTTTTAATTGGAAGGTGATTGCTTTACGAGGTTGTATTGATTTCTGCCACGCAGCGAGTCAGATCAGCCGTAAGTATGCGTAGGCCCCGGCCCGTAGAGCCTCCCTC
This sequence comes from Bubalus bubalis, assembly GCF_019923935.1. Classification (NCBI taxonomy): domain Eukaryota; kingdom Metazoa; phylum Chordata; class Mammalia; order Artiodactyla; family Bovidae; genus Bubalus; species Bubalus bubalis. The sequence goes on from NC_059157.1 coordinate 2,832,304, forward strand.
GCACCCTCACCCGGTTCCAGCCTCTGGGCTCTCACCAGCCGGGCTGAGCTCCTGTGCTTGCAGCAGCTTCCCACTAGCTGCCCGTTTCACATGCGCCGACGTATACACTTCGATGCCACTCGCTCAATCCGTCCCACCCTCTCATGCCCTCACTGTGTCCACAAGTGAGGACGCAGTCTGCGTCCCTATTTCTGCCCTGCAGATAGGTTCATCAGCACCATTTTTCTAGATTTCATACACATGTGTCATTACTCGATTTTTATTTTTCTCTTTCTGATTTACCTCACTCTGTATAACAGGCTCTAGGTTCATCCTCCTCCCTAGAACTGACTCAAATCCATTCCTTTTTATGGCTGAGTAATACTCCTTTGTATATATTTACCACAATGTCTTTATCCATTCGTCCGTCAGTGGACATCTAGGTTGCTTCCATGTCATAGCTATTGTAAATAATGCTGGAATGAACACTGGGGTACGTGTACCTTTTTTAAATTATGGTTTTCTCAGGGTATATGCCCAGTAGTGGGTCTGTTGGGTCATATGGTAGTTTTACTCCTAGTTTTTAAAGAAATCTCCACACTGGTCTCATGGTGGCTCTATCAGTTTACATTCCCACCAGTAAATTCCCGCAACAGTACAAGACGGTTCTCTTTTCTCCACACCCTCTCCAGCATTTATTGTTTGTAGATATTTTGATGATGGCCATTCTGACTGGTGTAAAGTGGTACCTCATTGTCATTTTGATTTGCATTTCTCTAATAATCAGCGCTGTTGAATATTTTTTCATGTGTTTGTTGGCCATCTGTATGTCTTCTTTGGAGAAACGTCTTTTTAGGTCTTCTGCCCATTTCCTGATCGGGTAGTTTGCTTCATATTGAGCTGCATGAGCTACTTGTATATTTGGGGGGATTAATCCTTTGTCAGTTGCTTCATTTGCAATTATTTTCTCACATTCTGAGGGTCGTCTTTTCATCTTGTTTATGGTTTCCTTTCCCAACCTAATCTTCCCTGGTGGCTCAGACAGTAAAGCGTGTGTCTACAATGTGGGAGACCTGGGTTCGATCCCTGGGTTGGGAAGATCCCCTGGAGAAGGAAATGGCAACCCACTCCAGTACTATTGCCTGGAAAATCCCATGGACAGAGGAGCCTGGTGGACTACATACAGTCCATGGGGTCACAAAGAGTCGGACACAACTGAGCAACTTCACTTTCTTTCACTTTCCCAAGCAAACACTTTTTAAGTTTAATTAGGTCCCATTTGTTTAGTTTTGTTTTTATTTCCATTACTCCAGGAGGTGGATCCTAGAAGATTTGCCACAATTTACGTCACATAGTGTCCTGCCTATGTTTTCCTCTAAGAGTTTTATAGTTTCTGGACTTACAGTTAGGTCTCTAACCCATTTTGAGTTTATCTTTGCGTCTGGTGTTAGCATGTGTGCTAATTTCACTCTTTTACACGTAGCTGTGCAGTTTTCCAGCCCCAGGAAGTGAGGAGACTGCCTTTTGTCCATTGTAGGTCCTCGCCTCCTTTGTCAAAGGTAAGACGCCGGTAGGATGTGGGCTTATCTCTGGGCTTTCTCTACTGCTCCATTGGTCTGTATTTCTGCTTTTTACCCCTGAGCCATCAGGCAGCCCCTTGCTATTGTCATTTAGTGTCTGACTCTTTGCAACCCAATAGACTGTAGCCTACTAGGCTTTTCTGTCCATGGAATTTTCTAGGCAAGAATACTGGAGTGGGTTGCCATTTCCTGCTCCAGGGGATCTTCCCAACCCAAAGAGTGAACACGAATCTCTTGTGTCTCCTGCATTTCAGGCTGATCTTTACCACTGAGCCATTGCCAAATTGATTAAACAAAAATAGTATCTGCTTCTACTTTCATTTTTCCAATAGCAGTCATGCTATTTCTTTATATTTATTTGTCATATGAATTTCTTGCTTTCCCAATTGCCTGTCCATTTTTCTAGTGGGCTGTTGAATTTTTCCTTACATAAGGATATTCTATTAAGACTTTTAAAATATTATGATTCAGGTGGTTTTATCCAATCTGTCACTTGAGTTATAACCTTTCTGATGCTTTTTAACATACAATGTTTTTAGATTTTTAGATAATAAACCTATCGATATTTTCCAATCTTTTACTTTGTTTATATGCTTAGACTGGCCCACTCCCAAGATCATATAAATATTTACATTGTCTTCTTTAGTATTCTAATGGATTTAATTTCTAACATTTATTCCATAATCCACCTAGAATTTATGTTGGCAATGCAAAATCTTTACTTTATTCCTTCCCATATAACTAAACTCTGGACCAAATAACTCCTATTTATTTGATTTTTAAAACTCTTTTTTGAAACAGTGGAACACTTTCTTCAAACAAAATCTTACATGAGAAACCACTGTATGTATTACAAATAAAAGTGGTGCCCTGTCCATTGAACCAGAAGTGAGAAGAAATGAAGAGAGGAGGGAATTTTCTGCATCAGCCTTCAAGACCTCACAGGACACCATTTGCAAATCATTTTCCACCACCAGATTTGAAACGTCACTATTATGTTATAGGAGAAGGAAATGACAACCCACTCCAGTATCCTTGCTTGGAAAATCTCATGGACAGAGGAGCGTGGTGAGCTGCAGTCCATGGGGTCGCAAGGAGTTGGGCATGACTGAAGGACTAACACACTAACACTGTTATGTTATGTGACCTACCTGAATGCGGACATTCGAATCTATCCATTTTATTCTAGTCGTCTGTTCCTATACGCTTCATCAGTTCAGTTCAGTCACTCAGTCATGTCCAACTCTTTGCGACCCCACAGACTGCAGTACGCCAGGCCTCCCTGTCCATCACCAATTCCCAGAGTTAAGTCAAACTCATGTCCATTGAGTCGATGATGCCATCCAACTATCTCATCTTCTGTCGTCCCCTTCTCCTCCTGCCTTCAATCTTTACCAGCATCAGGGTCTTTTCCAATGAGTCAGCTCTTTGCATCAGGTGGCCAAAGTACTGGAGTTTCAGCTTCAGCATCAGTCCTTCCAATGAACATTCAGGACTGATTTCCTTTAGGATGGACTGGTTGTATCTCCTTGCAGTCCAAGGGACTCTCAAGAGTCTTCTGCAACACCACAGTTCAAAACCATCAATTCTTAGGTGCTCAGCTTTCTTTGTAGTCCAACTCTCACATCCATACATGACTACTTGAAAAACCATAGCTTTGACCAGACAGACCTTTGTCGGCAAAGTAATGTCTCTGATTTTTAATATGCTATCTAGGTTGGTCATAGCTTTTCTTCCAAGGAGCAAGCGTCTTTTCATTTCATGGCTGCAGGCACCATCTGCAGTGATTTTGAAGCCTAAAAATGTAAAGTCTGTCATTGTTTCCACTGTTTCCCCATCTATTTGCCATGAAGTGATGGGACTGGATGCCATGATCTTAGTTTCCTTAATGTTGAGTTTTAAGCCTTCTTTTTCACTCTCTTTCACTTTCATCAAGAGACTCTTTTGTTCATACTCACTTTCTGCCATAAGTGTGGTCTCATCTGCATATCTGAGGTTATTGATATTTCTCCCGGCAATCTTGATTCCAGCTTGTGCTTCTTCCAGCCCAGTGTTTATCATGATGTACTCTGCATATAAGTTAAATAAGCAGGGTGACAATATACAGCCTTGACGTACTCCTTTTCCTATTTGGAACCAGTCTGTTGTTCCATGTTCAGTTCCAACTGTTGCTTCCTGACCTGCATACAGGTTTCTCAGGAGGCAGGTCAGGTGGTCTGGTATTCCCATACCTTGAAGAATTTTCCACAGTTTACTGTGATCCACACAGTCAAAGGCTTTGTCATAGTCAATAAAACAGAAGGAGATGTGTTTCTGGAACTCCTTTCTTTTTCGATGATCCAGTAGATGTTGGCAATTTGATCTTTGGGTCCTCTGCCTTTTCTAAAACCAGCTTGAACATCTGGAAGTTCACATTCTGTTGAAGCCTGGCTTGGAGAATTTTGAGCATTACTTTGCTAGTGTATGAGATGAGTGCAATTGTGCGGTAGTTTGAGCATTCTTTGGCTCATTCATCAGTGCTCTGTTATTTTAAGTATTGTAACTCTGAAATATGCTTTTATATCCACACAACTACTCTCTCTCACACACACACACACAAACACACACACACACACATATATTCCATCTCAATAATTTCTTGGATACTTGTATCCATTTACTGTTTCCATGTAAAGTTTTTTACGAATTCATTTTCCCCCAAAGCTACCAATAATATTTCAGGAGGAATACATCAAAATTGTAAATTAATTTGAGGCTAATTGACATTCTAATATTGAGTCTTTCAATCGAAACTCATAATATATTTTCCATATTTCAACTCAATTGTTCATATAACACAGTTTACACGAGTTTTGGGGGCCGTGTCTTTGGGGTGGGGTTGGCTCTGCTGAGCCTTCACTGCGGGGCACAGGCCCCTTAGTGGCAGCGCACAGCCTTAGTTTCCCTGCGGCATGTGGTGTGTTAGCTCCCTCACCAGAGATCAAACCCATGTTCCCCAGCCAGGGATGAAACCCACGTCCCCTGTCTTGGAAAGCAGATTCTTTACCACTGCATAAATTTTATACTCCATATTATGTTTTCAACTAAGCATTTTATATCTGTTTTATTACTATGATTGGAGTCATTACATTTTCCATCTTGTTATTATCTAGTAAAAGGAAAACTACTGATTTTTTTTTATCATTCTCTTAATGATTTTTGAAATTTTTCCGTTGATTCTTTGGGGTCAGTAATCAAATTACCATCAAAGAACAATCTGACCTACACTTCTTGTTTCTTTTTCAAATCTTTTGGCATTGACTAAATACTCCAGAAGAATGTTGAATGGAAGAGGTGCCAAGTGAGGATCCTGCTTTTGCCCCTGACTTGGATAGAGATGCCTCAAGTGGTAGCTATCATTTGTCATACGTACTTTGTGAAGTAAGCATCCCAAGATGTTGATACAAATGTCGCTTTTATCCCAAGTTAGTAAGAGTCTTCAAAAAAATAGATATTGACTTTTATCAAACCCTTTGCAGCATCTGATTTTTTTCTCCTTTCAACTATTAATGTGATTGATTGCTTTGATATATTTCTCATGTCATCTCTGAATTTCTGAAAGTTATTGGTTAATTATATTAACATATGGTTATTTTAATAGAATGCTGTATTTTATTTGTTAGAATTATATTTAAGAATTCTGCATCCGTGTCTTTAAGAGGAGTTGATGGTGTTTCAGTTTTGATTCTTTGTTATTACTGTTAAATTAGCTTCATAAATGATTTAGGAAGCTAAATCTAACATCATGATTTTAATAGGGTAAATTGCAAACACACTGTTCATGATCAGTAAATGGTGAAAGAGTCCATTTATATCAATGAAACAAATTTTCCCGGTAAGGTTAGACAATCAGTGGCCTTACGGTTGATGGTAAAGACTTTGAATGCAGCCAACCCAGGAACCTGCAGGCGTAGTCCACCATAAAGATGAGCCATGCCAAGTGAGGGAAGTCAGACAGAGAAGGAGAAACAGCCTATGACACCCCTTACCTGTGGGATCTAAAAAGGAATGATAAAAACGAACTTACTAAACAGAAAGAGACTCACAGACTTAGAGAATGAACTTCTGGTTGCCAGGGGGAAGGGATAGTTAGAGAATTTCGGATGGTCATGTCACTCTGCTATATATAAAATGGACCACCAGCAAGGCCCTACTGTACAGCACAGGGAACTCTGCTCAATGTTACGTGGCAGCCTGGATGGGACGGGAGTTTGGGGGAGAGTGAGTACACATATTGGAGAAGGCAATGGCACCCCACTCCAGTACTCTTGCCTGGAAAATCCCATGGATGGAGGAGCCTTGGAAGGCTGCAGTCCATGGGGTCGCTGAGGGTCGAACACGACTGAGCGACTTCCCTTTCACTTTTCACTTTCATGCACTGGAGAAGGAAATGGCAACCCACTCCAGTGTTCTTGCCTGGAGAATCCCAGGATGGGGGAGCCTGGTGGGCTGCCGTCTATGGGGTCGCACAGAGTCGGACACGACTTAAGCGACTTAGCAGCAGCAGCAGCAGGGTACACGTATATGCATGGGTGAGTCCCTTGCCTGTTCAGCTGAGACTATCACAGCGCTGTTAATCAGCTATACACCAATACAAAATAAGGAGTTCAAGAAAGAAATGAGTATTGAGTTCCAATGCTTATCTTGATACAATTTGCAGGACTAGCATGCTTGAAAGGGTCATAGTGGTATAAGGTTCATTGAAAATATGAAAGCACAAGTCATTTGTTAAGCAAAGTTAGCATGATGGAGATAAGCAAATGTAATTCCATTCAGCAAAGATTTACTGAGTACAATTGCTTTGCCAGACACTGTTTTAAATGCTATAGGATAGCCTCAAAATTCCATTTGGGATACTTGTTAGAGGCAAGATTCCTGAACCCCACCCTCTGACTGCCTGAACCCGAATTACAGGAGGCGCATCAAGCTTGTTTGCTTTTTAATGGGTGTCCAGATTGTTCTTACCATCAGGAAATTTTAGGGTACTCTTGCTGTAGGAGACTCGAAATCAGACGGAAGTTTGCAGCAGCCTCATCAGTTGTGTGCAGAGCCCTGGTCCCTGCAGCTTGCACGGGACATCTGAGCTAGAGAGATGAATGTTTCCTCCCTATGTGGGCCCGAGGGCACAGGTCAGGAACGGCTCCCTAGAAGGAGGTAGGGACGCAAGCCAGTTATAAGTAACGGCCGTGGAATTTGTCTCACGATTTTACTGCAAAGCAAACTCACTCTTTGTACTTAATTGTACGTGTAAGTGGAGTGGCTTTGGAAGGCTGAGGGAAATCACAGAGGCTCAGGCCATCCTAAGCCATCATTTGGCACCCTTACTGCTAGAGGAGTTAGGCCTGTCTCCGGAAATAGATGTAAACAAAAACAGCCAGATTCTTTGCCCTGCTGAAAGAAAAAAGAAAAAAAAAAAAAAAAACAGAAGGGAAAGGCAAGCCTTCCCCGTGGGACAGTTCTGAATGGAAACAGGAAGAAGGGGGTGAGAGCGGTCACTGGAGAATCTCAAGGGGAACGCGAGTGTTTCGGATGGAGGACCGAACGCCGCCTGTGCAGAGGAGTGGGCTCGGGGAGCAAACAGGTGAGGCTGTGAAAGCGAGAGAAGGAGGAACAGAAGGCGGAGCAGAGGAGCCCCGAGAAGAGTCTGAGGCACCAGTGTCGGTGTGGAGGGCTCACAAAGGCGGTTGCAGGCCGGGTGTGGTTCGGAGCTCTGAACCTCCTCAGCAGGGAGGCAGGCTGGCGATTTTCTGTGCATGTGCGTGCGCCAGTCGCTCAGCCGTGTTCGACCCTTTGTTACCCCATGGATTCTACCTGCTACCCCATCGGTTCAGGGTGGCTAGCGCTCTAAGGCGTTCTGCACGTGCGGACCCTGAACTGTACTTGGGGGGAGGAGACCAGCAGCCACCTCTGGAGGTTTCAGCTGCTTAACGCTAGGGGCGTCCCTGAGCACACCCTGGGGCGTCCCTGAGCACACCCTAGGGGCGTCCCTGAGTACACCCTAGGGCTTCCCTGAGCACACCCTAGGGGCGTCCCTGAGCACACCCTAGGGCTTCCCTGAGCACACCCTAGGGGCGTCCCTGAGCACACCCTAGGGCCTTGCTGAGCACACCCTAGGGCCTTCCTGAGAACACTCTAGGGGGCCTCCCTGAGCACACCCTAGGGCTTCCCTAAGCACACCCTAGGGGCGTCCCTGAGCACACCCTAGGGGCGTCCCTGAGTACACCCTAGGGCTTCCCTGAGCACACCCTAGGGTCATCCCTGAGCACACCCTAGAGCCTCCCTGAGCACACCCTAGGGGCCTCCCTGAGCACACCCTAGGGGCCTCCCTGAGCACACCCTAGGGCCTCCCTGAGCACACCCTAAGGGCCTCCCTGAGCACACCCTAGGGCCTCCCTGAGAACACTCTAGGGATCCTCCCTGAGCACAACCTAGGGGCCTCCCTGAGCACACCCTAGGGGCTGAACCATGCCTCCCAGAGGGTTCGTCTGGGACCAGAAGCATTCATGTCATGCATAGAGTTGTTGGGAGTGCACATTCTTGACCTAGCCCAGTCCTCCTGACTGGGAAATTCTGTAGATAGGGTTTTGTATGCATGCTCAGTCATGTATGACTCCTGCTACCCTATGGACTGTAGCCTGCCAGGCTTCTTTGTCCATGGGATTTTTTTTCCAAGCAAGAATACTGGAGTGGGTTGCCATTTTCTCCTCCAGGGGATCTTCCCGAATCAGAGGTTGAATCTGCGTCTCCTCACCTCCTGCATTGGTGGACTGATTCAGCGCCTAGCAACATGGTATTAAGGGCCCTGGGTGATTGATTCTGAGGCCACCAACGTCTGAGAATCATGGTCCTAATGAAAGGCCAGACTGATGCTGGGTCTTCCTTTCTCTGGCTTTTCTGGGTAAGATGCTACGGAAAAACCTGAATGAACTTTTTGGTCAACCCAATAGTTGCACCCAGGACTCAATCCATGCCTGGTCTACAGATTTACCCCTAGGCCACATCAAATTCGGGCTTCCCTCATAGCTTAGTTGGTAAATCACCTGCCTGCAATGCAGGAGACCTGGGTTCAATTCCTGGGTCGGGAAGATCCCCTGGAGAAGGAAATGGCAATCCATTCCAGTATTCTTGCCTGGAGAATCCCATAGACAGAGGAGCCTGGCAGGCTACAGTCCACGGGATCACAAGAGTCAGGGGTGGGTCTCAGCTTCCCCCAGCTACTGTGTCTCTCAATTATTCGACTGCAGGCAACATACCTTGGTCGATTCTGCATCCAGGTGTTACCTGACAGGTTAGTCCTCCCGTGGTTGTCTATTGGCCTGACCTACTGAGGGCCCAGAATGGCTGGGGGCTCCTTCACCCACCGCATGACAAGATGAGAGAAGGAACAACTTAGCTGAAGGAAGGAACAACAACTAAAGTGAGGATGTCTGCCAACTGTCAAAAGGCCCAGGAAGATGAGAAAAGGCGACTGACTGGCTTTTGTCATTTATATGGACAAGTTGGCATGGTTTTAGCCATTCCCATGCCTACAGGTGAGCCAAAGCCACCTCAGACAGTATGCCTCATTCTATCGGGGTCCCCAAGGTGAGACTCTGCCAGAACCCACTTTCTCCTCTTCCGCACATCCAGTCTCAGACCCTAGGAGAGTTTTCCTCTGTCTGCTGACTCCTCACCACGTGTGCTGACTGTTCCCCTCTCTGGGACCCCAGCTCTGGTCCACACCCTGGGGCTGGTGTCCCTGCTCTCCATCCCAAAGAAATGACCTGACCTTTCTGTCTCCAAGCCCTGGGTCCTGAACCACACGGCCAGAATGTGTGTGGCACAGGCTCTTGAAGAAAAACCACATTGCACAAGGGAAACAGGAAGTGCATGAGAAAGTGAACAAATAGAGAAGTCAACTGAAGGCCAAGGATATTCAGAAGAATTTTCAAGCTGAGATCGGTGGTGCTTGTTTAAAGCTGAAAGGCAACCAACAAGGACCTAGTATGGCGCACAGGAAACTACTCAATATTCTGGAATGACCTACATGGGCAAAGAATCTGAGAAAGAATGGATATATGCATAACTGATTCACTTTGCTGTACACCTGAAACCCAACATTGTACATCAACTATACTACAAAATAAAAATTAAATTTAAAAAATGAAACTGGAAGAGAAGGAGAGAGAGAAAATGAAGATGCTTAAAGGGGACGTAAATATGACACTCAAATCTCCTTAGACGCAGAGAGTGAAAGATTGTCTCCCTCGGAAGCTTTAAGGGAAAATAAAGTAGCTGACAATAATTCAGTGTTTTCTCTGAGCCACACACAGTCCCGAGTGCTTCATACACTGACTCAATGTATCCTCATACAAATCGTATGAAGTAGTTCCTATTAATACGCCTCTTAACAGATGAGGAAACTGAGGCACAGAGAGATACAGAAACTCACCCCAAATCAGACAGCTAACGAGAGACAGAGCCGGATTTGAGGCTGGGCAATCTGGTTCCACACTGTGCCCTTATCAGCTCCACAGCACTGTCTGTGAAGGAACAGAGGTTGACTGACGGCAGGTCCAGAGGAAGCCATGGGGAAGCCACCGGGAAACCCACTCTGGATATCCCCAACTCTTTTCCGTAAAGAAAGATGAAAATTCCTAAGGAAGTGCTATTCAATAAAAATACACTGTGAGGCACAAATGCAAACCACATAAACTTTAAACTTTCTAGTCATCACATTTAAAAAATAAAAAGGATGAACAGCAAGGTCCTACTGGATAGCACAGGGATCTATATTCAATATCCTGTGATAAATCATAATGGAAAAGAATATTAAAAAGATGTATATATAACTGAGTCATAGCAGAAATTAACAAAACATTGAAAATTGACAGTAATACAATAAAGTTTTTAAAAAATAAGAAGAAACAGGTAAAATTGTTTGAATTAAACTCAGTGTATCCAAAATATTATAATTTCAATATTATAGTCAATGTTGCAATATGTTTTGAACATTATACCAGTTGCTGAGATATTTTACATTTCTTTTTGCATACTAACTCTTTGAAATTGACTGTGTGTTTTAAACTCAGTTTTAAAGTGGTTAATTTGGACCAGCCATATTTTAAGTACTCAAGAGCAGCATGTGGCAAGTGGCTACCGATATGGACAGGACGGGACTGAAGAGCCGCTGGAAGGAGGAGCGACAGAGAATCTAGATTCTCTGCTGAACCACAAAAGACACAGGGATTCTTGGCCTCTGGAGGAGGAGAATTCAACCAGGGCCAGAGATGAGGCTTGATCGCTCAGAGCTTTTGTGTAATAAAGTTTTATTAAGGTATAAGAGAGAGAAAGCTTCTGGCACAGACATCAGAAGGGGACAGAAAAAGTGCCCCCCCCCCCCACCCCGCTAGTCTTTAGCAGGATGTTATATAGCTACTAGCAGTCTGCTAATTAAAGAAAGGAAATGTTTCAAAACTCAGAGAATGGCACCAGGCCCCACACCCACAAGATGCATTTTGAGATAACATTGGCACCAGGTGAGTCATCCCGAGCCATAAAACGATTGACATGAATCTTGAAGAAAGGCAGATTCCCATAGAAATACATAGCTTCATTAACATAGATTAGGAGAACAATGTATGATTATACCATACTGGTTTGTCAAGTCTGTTCTGAGCCTTTAGGCGGAACCAACCTGAAGACAGAGTCTTGGGTAAAGGCATAGCACATTAACATAGCTTAAGACAAACATTTCCATAAGAAAAATGCACTGGTTAGCTCAAGGGATGAGAAAACTTAAGTTTAGGTGGAACCAGGTGTCATTATGGCAACACAGAATTTTAAGAGAAACCTCTTTTAAAATGTGTATAGAGAAGGGGGAAAAATGTAACAGTAGTTTGTTCCCTCCTGCTGCTTAAGAGAGACGTAAAAAATGTCTGACACTTGCAGCCTATTTCCTCCACTGGGAGATCCCTGGCCTTCCTGCCTGTTACCCTCTCACGGATGCAGGTTAAGTATTTAAGAAGAGGGGAAATCCTAGAATACCTCTGGTTTGGATCTATCTCTGGTGGCTCAGACGGTAAAGAATCCCCCTGCAATGTAGGAGACCTGGGTTCGATCCCTGGGTTGGGAAGATCCCCTGAAGAAGGGAATGGCTACCCACTCCAGTATTCTGGCCTGGAGAATCCCATGGACTATAAAGTCCATGGGGTGGCAAAGAGTCGGACACAACTTTTTCACTTTGAGTAGTTGAAAAGAAACAAATAATAGGGCTGGCCAGGAAAAGCCAGATCTCTATGGAAATACACTGACATAAATCTATGGGAGTGTGTTCCTCTGTGTGTGTGCACACACTGGGTACAAAGTTGGCATTCATGATCCATTGACCAGCAACCCACAAAATCTAACATCAACAAGGACTTCACATCTCCTCTGCAAAAAGGCTTAGTCTGCCTATGGTAGAACATAGTCTTTATTTTAATTAATAAAATGAAATTCAATTTTTGGAATTAATGTTGAGTTAATTTCAGATTGTATCTTTTCCGTCCACCACCTCTCTAGTCTGCTACCCATGACCCCTGCTCCTCATTTTGGACACCTGTGGCAACCTCACTGACTGTGGACTCGGGGGCACCGTCTTTGCCCTTTGCACACGTATACCTTTCCCTCAGCTAGCTTTATTAATAACATGAAACCGTTTCCTGTGGAATGACACCAGAAGTCATTCTACTAGAGCACTTCCCTGGTGCTCAGTGGTAAAGAATCCACCTGCTGATGCACGAGACACGGGTTCGATCCCTGGTCTGGGAAGATTCCACGTGCCACGGAGCAACTAAGCCCGCACGCCACAACTACCGATCCGGTGGGCTCCAGAGCCCGGGGGCCACGAGCACACACGCACCCTGGAGCCCGCGCTCTGTAGCGAGAGAAACGCTGCAGTGAGAAGCTGGAGCACTGCAACTAGACTGCGGCTTTCACTCTCCACGCGGGGAGCAAAGCCTGCACGGCCACGTAGACCCAGCACAGAGTAAACAAGTAATTAAAAAATCATTCCACCGAATAACTACTTCAACGTGGCATCCTTTTCTCTAGCTAATGCCTTGCCTTTATTTAAAAGTCTGCCGTCTCTTTAGTAGCGAATGTTCATCAAGGACCAAAGATCCAGAGAAGTGTTTAAATGTCATTTAGATTAAGAATCACAGGGCAGTTTGCCTAGAGGCCAGATTGGAAGATAGGTGTTGGGAAAAGAAAGCAAAACGACTGAGGAGCTGTATCTCTATGAATATAGTTTAAAACTACGGAGCAATATAATAGCTCTGCTCCTGAATATTCTTCCCTAGGGTACGTAGGGAACACAGTATCGGAGGCCTTGCAGGCAGAACCGTCCCTTTTTCCAAGCTGGAAAATATCATCCTTTGATCAAAGAATATGAGATCCTTTCATTTTCCCACTACCGTCAGTGTTTCAACTTCAAAAGCCACTTGCTGTTTCTGATCTGTTATCAGTCAGGCAGACACTTTAGTATAAGCTGCCGTCTCCTTTATCACACGTACAGACTCGAGGATCCTGTGCGGCTCAAACCGCACAGCCAAAGACCGAAAGGTGTTCATGGAGGCCAAGAAAGTCAGCCTCACAACGGAAAGCTGCAGATCCACTGAGAGACGTGCTGATGTCAGACGCAGGGGGGACACAGCAAGTTGCCCACGTGGCTGGACGCATCCTTTTGTTCCGAGTTACTTTCACTCCTGAGATCAAAATTGCCAAAAGGAAAAAGCCAGGATGTTGTTGGGCATGAATAAATATGACATCATGACTAGAAAGGAAGATACATTAACAAGCTCAAGTACCTAATACAGGGCAGGCACTGGGCTGTTTTTCAGGGACAGTGAACCTCACCGTCATCTCTGATGAGGAGGAGAGGCTGAGAGGGGCGACAAACACGCCTTAGGTTCACTCCTGAGTGGAGAGGCCGTTATTCAAACCCCTTGCTCTCCAACCCTAAAGCCTGAGCTTTTTCTTCTCTTTCCCTTTTTAATTATCTTTCTCCCAAACACACTGCTTCCAGAGAAACAGAGAGAGGGCTGGGTGTGACGGTCTGGGGACTGGTTTAGCCAGACGGCCAAGCCTGACCACACACATTTGTTTATTTGTTTTCGTTTTGTCCATTCTATGTACATCGTAATTGTGCCTCCCTCAAAAAAAAAAGAAAGAAAAAGATTCAGTCAAAGAAATACAAGACACATGAGAACATCTCTGACTCATTTCCATGACAGACATCATATTTGCCAAAAGTTGTTGCATTTGCTAACAGGGTGGCTCACCAGTCTTAAGCTGCTGAGTCACTCACGTGCTTCGCTTCAGCGGGACCATGATGTCATGCTCTCCATCTGGTTTTTTTCAGGAGCTCTTGGTATTGCTTATTCATATTATTCATTCAGCAGTGTTAGGCAACAAAAGACAATTAGACAAAGGACAAAAAAGGCAAAAGACAGCTGGGATGGAATGACCACTGGAATTGAACCAAACATGAACTAAGCCTTCAGTCCAGTAACAATTGTAATTTCCCAACTAGTTCTGTTTCAGTTTATTTACTCCTGTTTCCTTGTGTGATTGTTTGTGACGAATCATTTTCATGTGTTCTCAATTATAAAAGTAATACAAGCTGTAGGACTACGTGCTCAGTAGCTTCTCTGTGCTTAGTTCATGCGGGTCCTTTCATACCTCATTCCATATGCTGTACAAACATTTAGAAGAAAGATTTTCTTACATTTTATAACAACAACATTCTACACACCCTACTCATCAGTTTGTATTTTGTCACTTATCACAGTATCTTTAGGTTGTACTTTATTCTCCTCCTCTATGATACCTCTAGCAAAATATCTTCAATTCTCTAGAGATGACCATTTAGGATGTTTTTAAGTTGGGTTTTTTTGTTTGTTTGTTTTACTATGCGTGCATGGGTGCTCAGTCTCTTGAGTCGTGTCCAATTCTTTGCAGCCTTATGGACTGTAGCCCGCCAGACTCCTCTGTCCATGGGATTCTCCAGGCAAGAATACTGGAGTGGGTTGCCATGCCCTTCCCCAGGGGATCTTCCCAACCCTGGGATCAAACCCAGGTCTCCTGCTTTGCAAGCAGATTCTTTACCTCTGATCCACCAGGGAAGCCCTGTTTTACAATAATAAATACTATTAAAACAAACTTCCTTGTGTACATGTACTTTTTTTTACAATAAGATACAGCCCCCAAAACAGAGCAATTAGCTCTGGGCCTTTGCACATTCTCTTTGTACTATTAATATTATTAGACACAGGACTTAAGTGTACAGTTCAATTAGTTTTGACAAGAGCATATAACCCACCTCCTAATCAAAAACTAGAATGTTTCCACCCTGTCCGAAAGTTTCCCTGTGTCCCTTCCTAGTCAAACCTGTCCTAATCAATCCCACCCATTCTGATCAACCATTGGTCTGATTTTGCCTGTTTCATAATTTCCTACCAACGGATCAGAAAGTTTGATCTTTTTCTTGTTTGGCTCCTTTGGTTCAGCATAATAGTTCTGCCTGCCCTCATTCCATTTTATTATACAGATATGGCACAATATTCATTTCTTCTTTATAATCATTTATTTTTAGTTGGAGGCTAATTGCTTTACAATATTGTGTTAGTTTCTGCCATATAGCAACATGGGTATATGTATGTTCCCTCCCTCTTGCGCCTCCTTCCCGCCTCCCACCCCCTCACACCCTCTAAGTTGTCACTGAGCATCGGATTTGCACTCCCAGATAGGGGCATTCTGCCATACATTCAACTATTCTTCTGCTGACAAACATTTCAATTATTTCCGGTATGATGTTCCAGTAGATGACACTTTGATAATGCTCTTTGCACCCATGTCTTTATGTCCTGGGAGTTCTTTCATCCCAGGATATAACCCCCAAAATGGGATAAAGAATTTTAAAGTTCTTTAAATTTTTAATTATGTTAGATACTGTCAGATTACCTTCCAAGGAGGTAAAAGCAATTCACATTCCTCCTGGTCCGTTTTCCCACACCTGTATCAACCTGAGAAGCTCTTTGGCTATCAGGGGGCTTCCCTGGTGGCTCAGCTGGTAAAGAATCCACCTGCAGTGTGGGAAAGACCTGGGTTCAATCCCTGGGTTGAGAAGATCCCCTGGAGAAGGGAAAGGCCACCCACTCCAGTATTCTGGCCTAGAGGATCCCATAGACTGTCGAGTCCATGGGGTGGCAAAGAGTCGGACAAGACTGAGTGACCTTCACTTCACTTCACTTCACTTGGCTATCAGGGGTACTTCCCCTTAAGGGCTAAAAGCTCATTCATGGAGCAGCACCTACTAAAATACTAAAAATACGCATACTGAGCACAAACTTTGTGTTGAGCACTTTGCTAGGTACTGGTGATAAAAAGGGAAGCAAAGCCTGACCCTCACCCTCAAAGTGTTAGTATTAGTGAAAGTGTTAGTCACTCAGTCACGTCTGACTCTTTGTGACCCCATGGACTGTAGCCCATCAAGGCTCCTCTGTCCATGGAGTTTTCCAGGCAAGGGTACTGGAGTGGGTTGCCATTTCCTCCTCCAGGGGATCTTCCTGATCCAGGGATCAAACCCGGGTCTCCTGAATCTCAGGCAGTTTCTTTACCATTGGAGCCACCAGGGAAGCTCCCTTACGTGGCTTACTAATCAAATAAGAAAAGTGGTGTGGTTGATACAGGAAGGAATGTTTCTATGAGGCATCATAGGAGAGACAATTTGAGGAAGTCAGATTGTGAAGTCTCATAAAGAAGTGTGTGGCCAAAGGCTTCCAAGTGCTAGGTCTGAAGAAGTCAGAACGAGTTGGATGAAGAAGAGGAAGAGTATTCTAGGCACATGGAAGAGAGTAGGAGGGGCCAGAAAGTCATAAAACACTGACTGTCCACATCAGAAATCCAGGGACATGGGGACTGTATGCAGGGAGGACCCGCAGAGGACAACAAGGCATGCTATAGACAATGGTGGGGTTTCACACCTTGGCTACCGTGAACACTGCTGCAACGAACGCTGAGATGCACGTATCTTTTTGAATTATGATTCTCTCCAGATGTATGCCAGGAGTGGGATTGCAGGGTCAAACTGTAGCTCTGTTTTTAGTTTTTTTCAAGAAACCTCCATGCTATTCTCCATAGTGGTTGTACCGATTTACATTTCCACCAAGGGTGGGAGGGTTCCCTTTTCTCCACACCTTCTCCAGCATTTATTTTTGTAGATTTTTTTAATGATGGCCAGTCTGACTGGTGTGAGGTGATACCTCACTGTGTGGTTTAGGTTTGAATTTCTCTAAGCTAACTAAATGTCCATTGACAGAAGGATGGATAAAGAAGATGAATAATGTACTATTACTCAGACATACTAAAGAACAAAATAAAGCCATCCACAGCAACACGAATGGACCTAGAGATTATCATACTAAGTGAAGTAAGTCAAAGACAAATATCATGTGATATCACTTATATGTGGCATCTAATAAAAAATGATACAAATGAACTTATTTACAAAACAGAAACTGATTCACAGATCTTGAAATCAAACTTATGGTTACCAAGGGGAAATGGAAGAGGATGATAAATAGGAAGATTGGGATCAACATATACACACTGCTGCTGCTGCTGCTGCTGCTGCTGCTAAGTTGCTTCAGTCGTGTCCGACTCTGTGCAACCCCATAGACAGCAGCCCACCAGCCTCCCCCGTCCCTGGGATTCTCCAGGCAAGAATACTGGAGTGGGTTGCCATTTCCTTCTCCAACACATGAAAGTGAGAAGTGAAAGTGAAGTCACTCAGTCGTGTCCGACTCTTCGAGACCCCATGGACTGCATGCAGCCCACCAGGCTCCTCCATCCATGGGATTTTCCAGGCAAGAGTACTGGAGTGGGGTGCCATTGCCTTCTCCATATACACACTACTATATATAAAATAAATAATCAACAAGGACCTAATGTATAGGGCAAGGAACTCTACTCAATACTCTGTAATAAATTAGATAGGGAAAGAATTTGAAAAAGAATGGAGATATATATATATATATATATATATATACACACACATATGATTCACTTTGCTATATACCTGAAACTAACACAGGTATACAGTAAATCAACTATACTCCAATAAAATGTTTTTTTTTAATTGGCAAAATTTGAATCAGGGCTATAGATTAGGTAATATAATGCTGTTTTATTGTTAAACTTTTTGAGTTTGATAACTGCCCTGTGATTGTATAAATGAATGCCTTGTTCTTAGAAATTACATACTAATAAAAAGAGCTTAATGTCTATGACTTACTCTCAAATGGTTCAGAAAACAGTATTATGTAGACAGGTAGATAAAATAGATTAATTATTAAAATTGAAAACAAAGAGCACAAAAGATACTAAGTCAGAGAACTTTTTATCAAAATTAAATAAGAAGGACTGATGCTGAAGCTGAAACTCCAATACTTTGGCCACCTAATGCGAAGAGCTGACTCATTTGAAAAGACCCTGATGCTGGGAGGGATTGGGGGCAGAAGGAGAAGGGGATGACAGAGGATGAGATGGTTGGATGGCATCACATACTCAATGGACATGGGTTTGGATGGACTCTGGGAGTTGGTGATGGACAGGGAGGCCTGGCGTGCTGCAGTTCATGTGGTCACAAAGAGTCGGACATGACTGAGCGACTGAGCCACTGAACTGGAACTGGAAAATCGTTTAGAGTAGCCTTTATATCATACT
Organism: Bubalus bubalis; assembly: GCF_019923935.1. NCBI lineage: Eukaryota > Metazoa > Chordata > Mammalia > Artiodactyla > Bovidae > Bubalus > Bubalus bubalis. The sequence goes on from NC_059157.1 coordinate 2,850,648, forward strand.
CTGAATCATGATACCTAGGGGTTTATGAAACACTTGATCTTTCCTCTTAATGATATTAGTGTAAGAAATACATGCCATGTGGACTAAATGATAGTTTAGGGCAAAGGTTTGGGGTTTTTTGGGGGTCTTATGAAAATCACACAAATGTATTATTGGAGTAAAAAAATAACCTAACTTATGTATCTGTGTATCATTTCATTTATTTTGTCCTGTAAAGATGTTGATTTGCAGGTGGTGGTTTACCAATGTATGCACTGAAATTTATAAAAGAAACAACCTTAAATAGTATTTTATTCAATAAAGGTATCCTGATTGAAGCATAAAAGAGATAGGTAAACAGGTAGATAGGTGGTAGGAAGAAGGATGGAGCAAATGTGAAAAAAATGTTAACAACTGGCAGATTTAGGTGAGGAATACGTAGGATTTTTTTGAACTGGCCAGGAATTTTTCTCTAAGTTTGAAGTTATTTCAAAATAAAAGTTTCTTGTATTAAGATTCAAAATAGAACAAGGCCTTCATTGACCTTCAGTCGGCTCTCTATGACTGGTGTGAATGACATGAAATGGAAGGCAGTGAGCTCTGAAGGAGAAAGTCAAACTGAAGCAAATTCTTGAGGAGACTTGTTCCTGCTGAGAAATTTTAATGTCATCCTGAAAGCCATGCAAAGGAAAGGAGTGCTGGAACTCAACAGGAATGTTGAGAGTCCTTTGGCAGCTTTGAGGAGGTAGGCTCGCCCTGGAACCAAGTGATGGGCAGGAGACCAGCTGGGAGGTGAGCACAGTGCATCAGACAAGAGAAGGCCTGGGGAGGTGAGAGCTGAGAAATGGAAAAAAAGATACAGCAACCGTGTTAGGATGCTGCCTGACCCGGAAAGTGGAGGCTGTGGGAGGATTCTGGCTTGGCAAACTGGTCAGATGGTGAGTCAAGTCACCAAAGCAGAGAGTGGAGATGGAGTGGAAAGCTCCAGAAGAGAGGATGAGTTCTGGGCTGGCCAGGAGGAGTTTGACGTACACATGGAAAATTCAAGGGGAGGCTCGCAGAACCCAGCAATCTGGGCAGGAGACACCAGCTTTAATGTCATCTGCATGTAGACGCTTTGGGCTCCAATAAAGGACTGGCCCTTAAAGCTTTTTCCCTATTTCCCCACTGTCAAGCCCACTGAGGGCATTTTATTTTCAAAAGGAAGCTAAAAGTGGGAAGTCGTTAGCCTACACTACCTAGAATGTCTTCTTCCCAGAACCTGTGGAAACAGGCCCACCTAAAAAATGTCATGAACAACCGCTCTCCATTGAAAGGAGCCGGTGTGTCATAGTCCAGCAACATTTCCATCACGTGCAACAGTGGTGAGCTGTCATGCAAAACACGGTCAGGGCCCGTTGCACCATCGGAGCCAGAGAGCGTATGAGCTCTGAGCAAGAGGACAGACCAGACTCATCTCCATCACTCCCCCTTAGCTCAGTCTGGGGTTTACAGACACAAGAACCATGCAGACACGCCCCCAAAACCTCCACCACCACCACTCAAGCAACAGTGGTTTCTGAGACTGTGTTACACCACACTGTCTGATGAGATTGGGAGGGAAAGTGGGAACCAGGAAACTTGCTACAAACGCAAATCCTTGGTCCCCACGCCAGACCTACTGAATCAAAACTGGGAGGTGGGCCCAGCCATCTGTGTTGGAGAAAACTCTTGAGAGTCCCTTGGACAGCAAGGAGATCCAACCAGTCCATCCTCAAGGAAATCAGTCCTGAATATTCACTGGAAGGACTGATGTTGAAGCTGAAACTCCAATACTTTGGCCACCTGATGGCGAAGAACTGACTCATTTGAAAAGACCCGGATGCTAGGAAAGATTGAAGGTGGGAGGAGAAGGGGATGAGAGAGGATGAGATGGTTGGATGGCATCACTGACTCAATGGACATGAGTTTGAGTAAGCTACAGGAACTGGTGATAGACAGGGAGGCCTGGTGTGCTGCAGTCCATGGGGTCGCAAAGAGTCGGATACAACTGAGCAGTTGAACTGACTGATTGAGATAAGTGGATGAACATTTTGGGGGAGGGGGGAGATAAAATTATATTAATTCCTCAAACCAAATACAAACTCCAAATGAATCTGAGTCTTTGTGACCCCATAGACTGTAGCTGGCAGGATCCTCTGTCCATGGAATTTTCCAGGCAAGAATACTGGTGTGGGTTGCCATTTCCTTTTCCAGAGGTTCTTCACCACCCAGTGATCGAACCTGAGTGTCCTGCATTGCAGATGGATTCTTTACCACTGAGCCCCCTGGGAATCCTCATCTATTATACTGACAAACAGTAAAAAGCTTGACAACATGATCTGCTGGTTGGTGAGGCTCTGGGGATCGTGAGGCAGGATCCTCCATCGCTGGTAAGAACGTACAATGAAGGCAAATTCTCTGAAAGAGGCAATTTCGACAACATTTAATGAAACTGTGTAAGCAATTCAACTTGTAGGAATTTATCATACAATACTATGAAAAGACCACCTACACAAGGTTAATCAGTGCAACATTATTTGTAATTGCAAAACATCAGAAACTATATAAAAGCCCAAGCATAGAAGATTGGTTTATTATCACAACCAAGTCCTATGAAGCTGTAAAAACAAGAATGATCTCTGTGAACTGATGCAAATTTATCTCCAGGAGATATTAATAAGATAAAAAAAAAACTTTAAAAAGTAAAATGCAATAAAGTATATAGGTAGGAAGAGAATGCTCCCTTTAAGAAAAGAAGGGGAATTAAAATAACATACATTTATCTGTTATCTTTAAACCTCCTCGCAAAAAAACACAGGTAGAATAAGAGTGCAAAACACGAGTAGGAGGGGGCAAGATGAAAGGGATACAGGACAGAAAGATGCTTCTGACTATATCTTTCTATATAGTTTTGAGTTTTGGAACCATGTTACTCCTCTAGATAGTCAAAAATTAAATCAACAACAATGGGAAGGGAAAAAATGTTTAAAACTGAAAGCAGAGCACAGTAATGAATCCAGTTATATAATTTTAAGTGAATACCGTGTTCATAGTAACTGGGAAAGAAAAAGGAGAAAACCAGTTTGAGAAATGTTTGAGCAAAGTATTTGACTTCAAATATATACGTACAGGACTTGAGTCTTGTACAAGATTGTGGAGTGGGGGGAACTGCACGCAAAAGCTGCATTGTTTTTTTGTACATTTGTCGCTGCCGTGGTGTGAGCGCAGTCGTTCTGGAGGCGTCGTGGAACGTGCAGCACTAAGGGGGCAAGTGTCGCCGTCGCTGGGAGGCCTGGTTCTCAGTGTGGAAGAAGCGACATCCAAGTCACAGAACGGCAGAGGCTGAGAAAGCCCTTTGGAGACGGATTGGATTTGGAGACACTGCTGCTGCTGCTAAGTCCCTTCGGTGTCCGATTCTGTGCGACCCCATAGACGGCAGCCCACCAGGCTCCTCCGTCCATGGGATTCTCCAGGCAAGAGTACTGGAGTAGGGTGCCATTGCCTTCTCTGTTGGAGACACTGGTGAGCCGTGATTTTTAAAGTATGTGTGTGTCTTTTCATGAATATGCACATATGTATACACACATGTGTATACATGTGCACAGGTCCCCAACCTCCAGGCCGCGGACCGGTATCTACTGTCAGATCAGCAGCAACATCAGATTACAAATGAAGTGCTTAGTAAAAGTGATGCGCTTGAATCACCCCAAAACCGTCCCCCCATTCCTTGTCCTTGGAAGAATTGTCTTCCATGAAGTAGGTCCCTGGTGCCAAAAAGGCTGGGGACCACTGCATGTATGTGTGGATGCGTGAGTTTGTGTTTGTATATGTGTACATGCATGCATATATTTTATTAACTTTGTCTGCCGAAAGGCTCTAGGAGCAAAGATACCTCAGTAGCAAAGATACCTCAGTAGCAATGAACACATGGACCCCACTAAAAGGAAACAGGGCTCCTGAAAAATAGCCAGTTCTGGAGCCAGGGAAGAATAGATTCAAGATGAGCTTGGAATATGTGATAAGGACATGCTCACAAAATTCGTGAGGCCAAGTCACAAAGACATGAGAATCAGCTTTAGGGGGTTCCCCTGGCCAAATCTGGGTTAAGTGAGTACCAAACATTTAAGGACAGTAATGAACTATAAACTATTGAGAGAAAAAAGGAATCTATAAGCTCTTACTTTTAATAAGCACATAAAGAAATGAGGGGGAAAGGAGAGATCTATTTACAGCAGAATGTCAAGTGCCAACTGGTAAAGGCAGAATATTGGAGTTTTGTACATTTTGCAACCATCACAGAGAAAATGAGTTCAAGCAAGAATCAGCAACAGATGCTCAATCTAGGAGAAAGTTCAAGGAGGGGCAGAATACTTGCATGATCTCAATGTGTTTCCCACAGATTGCTTATTAGTTGTAAGGAAAAAAAAAATAGTAACTCTACAGTGAAGACCCAGGACAACACTTGACAGGGTGATGGAAATTAACATCATTAATGTGAGCAAATCAGCATCACTTATGTGATATTCCAGCCAGGAATGCATCACCTAAATCTAATTACTAGGAAACATCAGGCGAACCCAAAAGAAAGGCTATGAAAACGTTCCAGATGAAAGGAGATTAAAGAGACATGAGCGCACAATGCACCACCCTACCCTAGACTGGATCCCGGACCGGGAACCAGGCTGAGGAGCGAGAAGGGGGCTAAAAAGGGCGTAACTGGGTCCATGGACAAGATGAGAATCCAGAGGAAACGCACTGTGTATTCGGGCTTTACCTGCTAAGGGGGCCATGACGTATGCTACTGACTTCTAAATAAGTCACAAAATACATGTACTCATGTCCACATACACATATATACAGAGCTTCCCTGGTGGCTCAGTTGGTGAAGAATCTGCCTGCAATGCAGGAGACCCAGCTTCAGTCCCAGAGTGGGGAAGGGCCCCTGGAGAAGGAAATGGCAACCCTCTCCAGTATTCTTATCTGGAGAATCCCTTGGACAGGGGAGCCTGGCAGGCTACAGTCCATGGGGTCGCAAAGAATCAGACACAACTTAGGAACTAAACCACCACACGTATATACACTTGCACACACAGTCTACACACACACAGAGGGTGCACAAGGAACAAAGCAAATGGCGTAAAACACGAGTAACAGGTGAAACTGGGAGAGGAAAGCTCTCATCTGTACTGTCCTTACTCTTTTTTTTGGCTGCACTGCGTCTTCCTTGCTGAGGCCAGGCACTCTCCAGGGCAGTGAGTGGGGGCTGCTCTCGTCGTGGTGCACAGCTTCCCATCCCGCTGTTTTCTCCTGTTGCAAAGCCCGGACTTCAGAGCACGTGGGCTTCAGTACTTGTGGTGAAAGGGCTGAGCTGCTCTGCGGCACATGGGATCTTCGTTTCGTGACCAGGGATAGAACCTATGCCCCCTGCATTGGCAAGCAGATCCTTAACCACTGGACCACCAGGGAAGTCCCACTATTCTCAGCCTTTGAGCTTTTCAGTACACTTAAAATTATTTCCAAATGAAAATCATTTTTTTTTTTTAAAAAAGAGCAGGCCATCAACATAATTTGAGAAAGACAAATGGTTTAGGCTAGCCCCCAGGAGTGTAGGTTAGTATCTAAAGAAGCCAGAAACTCATTTTCATCTAGATCTAAAAAATACCATAGGCCAATCTTAATTAAATGACTTTGTTATTTAATATTTATAAGGCCATTTGCTGATGTGGTTTTCATACAATGGCTTACAAATTATAGTAGAGTGGAGGATATTTAATAAATAGTGATGACTGAGCAACGTGCCATGGATTAGCTGGGCACCTTCCTGAGAGACTTGAGAGGAAGACCTGCTGAACAGTCAGAAAACACTGGGATTCCTGACCAATCGCCTTTATAGATTTGAAATAGACGCTTCAGTTACATTAGTCTTAAAATTAGATCACATTTCTATTTTGTATTTCAGAATGATGTCTTGGGACTTCCCTGGCGGTCCAGTGGGTAGGAATCTGCCTTCCCAAGCAGGGGACGGGGTTCGATCCCCCGTCAGGGGACTAGGATCCCACATGCCGCGGAGCAGCTGGGCCTGGGTGCTCTGGAGCTGGTGTGGGGCCACAGAAGGCTGCAGACTGAACCCAGAGAAACCTGTGTGCCTCAATGAAGACCTAGCACAGACAAAGTCTAAATAAAGTAATATCTTAAGACCCAAAGGTAGTATTTTTCGAATTTCTCATTTTTTGTGCTTGCCGTTATCTAGATATTAATATTGAGATTTCTAGGGAAAAGAAGACAGAAATAAATATTTTGGGCCCTGTAGAAACTTAGCATCCTTTAGTTCACAGAGAGATACAGAGGCTGGCATCAGAACTTCTTTATTTCAATATTTGCTTCCTAAGGACTAATGTAAACAGAATATAGCCTTTTGCTTTCTCTGTATTCAGACAGCTTGCATCCGCTGGCCAGCTCTGCCTTTCTCAAGGAGCTGAGGTTGGACCCCAGACGGATCCCAGGGGTCGGTTCGCATAACATGACTCCAGGCTTTGTTTCTCTGCATTTGTTTTGTTTCAGTGGAACCTAATTTGTTCTAAATGTGAGATAGTGTTACTTCAAAAGCTTCCTGTTAATATACTGGAACAATAAAGTATAATTTATGAATTATCTACTACTTATAGCTGAATGAAGTAAGCTAATTCTTTGCTTGTTTACTTAACAGGCTAAGTCTATATAGTTGTTAGTGGCTATTAGTGAATAGTATTTGTTTTTTAAAAAAATGTTTACAATTCCACCCTGCATTTCACATGTATTGGTTTTATATAATACATTTCTGATTAGGATAGGACTTTGAAAAGCCAGCAGTTCACTTCTCATAATTGCCTGCAGAAAATTCGATATCAGTATTCTGTGGTAGACATCAAATCACGTCTTGCAGACGCAATGTACTTGGCTCTATTAGCCTGTGGTGATTTCAACACTGGAAGGCAGACAAGAAGCAGAATTGGAAGCACAGAGGCAAGAAGTAAATGCAAGGAGAGAGGAAAAGAACAGGAGGAAAAAAGAGAAGAGGAAATAGCAGAGGTAGGAGAAATAGAAGATCAGTGGGAAAGAAGGTAGAACAGCGAGAGGATAAGAAGACGGAAGAAGGGCTCAGAGGTAAAGAATCCGCCTGCCAACGCGGGGGACCCGGGTCTGATCCCTGGCCAGGGGAAGTCCCACCCGCCAAGGAGCAGTTAGCCCATGAGCCCCAACTGTGAGGCTGCGCTCGAGAACCCAGGAGCCCCGACTACTGAACCTGCTGTGACCTAGACCTGCTCCCTGCAACTAGAAATGCCCCCCAATGAGAAGCCCGTGCAGCCCAACCAGAGAGCCGCTCCTGCACACCCCAGCGGGAGAAAAGCCTGCCCAGCAACTCAGACCCAGCACAGCCAAAATTAACCACATAAAAATAATACATAAATGCATAAAAATAACAAATAAATATTATATCTTCAAAAAAGAAAACAGAAGAAGATAAAGCCCTAATTCAAAACTCTGCACTCTCCCCTGTGTTCACAGCAGTTAAGACATGAGAGCAGTCTAAGTGTCCATCCACCGCCAAAAGGATAAAAAAGATGTGGGGGGAATGTAAACTGGGCAGCCACTGTGGAAAAAGAATAGAGGGTCCTCAGAAAACTACAGCTAGAGCTGCTGTAGGATCCAGGGGCCCCACTCCTGGACACACATCCAGATAAAACTATAACTTGAGAAGATACACGCACCTCTGCGCTCACAGAAGCAGTCTTCACGATGGCCAAGACATGCCAATAGGTGTCTATCAACAGAGGGAGGAATAGAGAAGATGCAGGGGGGGTGCGTGTACGTGTGTGTGAGCACGCGTGCGCACAGTGGAGTACTACTCAGCCATAAAAAAGAATGAAATAATGCCATTCACAGCAACATGGATGGACCTAGAGATGATCATGCTAAGTGAAGTAAGTTATAAAGAGATACACAAATACCACACAATATCACTTACACGTGAAATCTAAAATAGAACACAAATGAACATATCTACAAACCAAAAACAGACTCACAGACATAGACAACAAACTGGTGGTTCCCAAGGGGGAGGCAGGGTGTGGGAGGGATGGATTGGGAGTCTGGGATTAGCTGATGCAGCCTATGCTATGCAGAATGGATAAACAACAGGATACAACTGTGAGGGGGTTCAGGACTGGGAACATGGGTACGCCCGTGGCGGATTCATGTTGATGTATGCCAAAACCAATACAACATTGTAAAGTAATTAGCCTCCAATTAAAATAAATAAATTTATATTAAATATAAATAAATAAAAACTTCAAAAAAAAAGATACAACTGTATAGCTCAGGGACCTATATTCAATAACTTGTGATAAGACATAAAAGAACACCCCAAAAAAGAATGTGTGTGTATGTGTGTATATATATATATATATATGTACATACACACATTTATATAACTGAATCAGTTCACTGTACAGCAGAAATTAACACAACATTGTAAATCAACTACATTTCAATAAGCTTTCTTTAAAGGAAAAAAGGGAAAAGGAAAGCGACGCAGAGAAGGAAAACTGGGAGATGAGAATTTCTCTCTCAGCTGGGGTTTATTGAAAAGACCCTGAACTGGAACCTCTTTATTTACATTTTGGTAAAAGGGAATACAGTATGAGATCTGCAGGGAGAGACAGTGGTTTCCTATTTGGCCGTTGCTTCTGTTTGTTTAACACATATTTATTTTGTATAAGCTAGAACTTAGCTTGCATGAAGGTATTCCCTTATACTTGTACAAAATGTAAACTGATCTTTTAGAGCTAGATGGTACCAACAGTAGATGCCTGGGCTGAACAGAGGCGCTGCAGCCTGCCTGGAATGGGCAAGAACTGGCAGCTATTAACGAAGCAGCTTTCTTCCAGCTGTCACTTGGTGCCATGCTTTGAAGCATCCTCTATGGAATGGTTTTAAACAAGCACAGACAGAACTTGTCACAGTATCATATAACTGCTATTGAACAGTTCTGAGCTTTGAATCAGCTGTGTAGCCTCTGTATTAAAAAAAGAAAACCAATCTGTCATGAAAGTGCATGAAAGTTGACAAGACTTCCTCTAATAGCTATATCCTGGGAATACATATTTATGAACATTTTTTTAAACACTAGCTTGGAAAACACATACTACCATGCTCAGCTTGTTTAAAATGTGAACCTCTGACCTTAACAATCATAACAGCTTACTTCACAGCTAAACCTGTGGTTTATTCTGACCCTCAAGCAGCCTGTAATGTCCTCCATTAAAGAAAGAGGCTGTGTTTGTATTTCCTTTCAGGGTTTTAAGTTATGATTAAGTATAGACATTATTCAAAATAACTCTCTCAACTTGTCTTAATGTTTATATAATTTCTTTTCAGTATTTTAATTTATGAGTAGATACAGACATTAGTCAAAATAACTGTCTCAATGTGTCTTCTTGTTTGTAACAATTTCCAAACTTTATCAATTATTCTTTAATATTCTATCATTATGGGGTTCCTGGTGGCTCAGACGGTTAAAGAATCTGCCTGCAATGCAGGAGACCCAGGTTCGATCCCTGAGTCAGGAAGAGCTCCAGGAGAAGGGAACGGCTTTCCACTCCAGTATTCTTGCCTGGAGAATTCCATGGACAAGGAGCCTGGTGGGCTACAGTCCATGGGGTCACAAAGAGTCGGTGACTGAGTGATTAACACTTTCACGAATAAATCGTATCTTTGTTTTTCATTTATGACAGGGTTTATTTCAGGATTCTCAGTATGACAATACACAGACATCCAGAAAAACACTGCACTATGTAATAGGCTTAACAAACGGTTATACAATCCCAGGAGTGGCTTTCACATAAAAGACAACAATCAGTGTTACCACTGTCCTTGTTTCTCTGCATAGCGATCACAATCACATCTACAGTCTTCTTTGTTTGCCCTCCAAATAATATGATTGCCTTTTAAACAGGGGTCATCTGGGGCTTCCCAGGTGGGTCAGTGGTAAAGAATCCACTGGAGAAACAAGTTTGATCCCTAGGTCGGAAAGATCTCTTAGAGGAGGAAATGGCAACCCACTCCAGTATTCTTCCCTGGAGAATCCCATGGACAGAGGAGCCTAGCGGGTCACATGGGGTCACAAAAAATCAGACATGACTTAGTAACTAAACAATAACAACATCTGAGGCAAAATGATCTGAAGATAACTTTGCCATCAATTAATTTAAGTTTCACTTCCCTGGTAGTTCAGCTGGTAAATATTCTGCCTGCAATGCAGGAAACCCCGGTTCAATTCCTGGGTCGGGAAGATCCCCTGGAGAAGGGATAGACTATCCACTCCAGTATTCTTGGGCTTCCCTGGTGGCTCAGATGGTAAAGAATCCGCCTGCAACGCAGGAGACCTGGGTTTGATCCCTGGGTTGGGAAAATCCCCTGGAGGAGGGCATGGCAACCCACTCCAGTATTCTTGCCTGGAGAATCCCATGGACAGAGAAGCCTGGCGGGCTATGGTGGGTGGGGTCACAAAGGGTCAGACAGGACTGAGCGACTAAGATACTATCTAAGCTTCACTGTAATTCATGAGTTTCTAATTCTTGTACTTAAGACACTATTTCCTCCCATCTCTGCTTGTGACATTTATTTCAAATGAGACCTAAATACCAAGATTAGCTTACAAATTAAGACCCGAGTCAAATGCATTAGAACATAAAAACATAGATAAGAAACTAGAGAATTTTGAGCTGATGAAATGTTAAAGATAATGTATCCAATATTTTAAAAGAAACCGAAGTCCAGGGATGTGAAAAGACTTTCCAAATCTTGCAGAGCTAGTTGGGGCCATGAAGCTAGTTGTGAGAACAAGTAGAAAGCAGACTAGGTATACTTGGTAAGAAAATTAACGAAGTCTTGGCTGAAGCCAGAGCTCCAATACTTTGGCCACCTGATGTGAAGAGCGGACTCATTTGAAAAGACCCTGATGCTGGGAAAGACTAAAGGTGGGAGGAGAAGGGGAGGACAGAGGATGAGATGGTTGGATGGCATCACCAAGTCAATGGGCATGAGTTTGAACAAACTCCAGGAGATAGTGAAGGACAGGGAAGCCTGGTGTGCTGCAGTCCATGGGGTCACAGCGTTGGACACGACTGAGGGACTGAACAACAGCATTTCACCGTATCCCAGGGGGTAGCCTTGTCAAGGGAGCACCGCCCGTGAGACCTTCCAGCACCGCTGTGATCTGTAACGCCCGCTCAACTGCCAAGGCTGCTCCTTCACCACAAGCCAGAGCCCACGGGTTGTTTTTTTTTTAATTTCAGCATCACTTTGAATATATGATCTGTCTCCAAACTCCACAACCAGCATCTACACAAGACTACTAGAGTTAGAACTACTAGACTCCTAAATGTTTTATCAACAGAAAATACCAGGCTTCCATCAAACGCGTGAAGAAAATGTTTTAAATCAGAAGTTCGCTCCCTGGTGTTTTTTTAACGAGTCAGGAAGCAGAAGGGGGAGGAAGGGCGTGTCGGCGAGAGCACCACATCTGTGACTAAGAAGAGGGGAAAACCTGCCGGTCCTCAAAGTGAAAATCCCCTTCTATTTTAAGGAACACTCTCTCACTTGAACCAATCTCTCCAACGAGTAATTCGGGTTGGATCATATCCTCTTGGGACAGCTAAGTTTCCAAAGAATAAGCCTTTAAGGCATCGATTAAAAAGGGAAAATGTCCTCTGACAGCTGAGATCATCCGTTTCCAAATGGCCTGTGCGTTCTGTTCGCGGCGCTCAGCCAGCTCCCGGCTCAGCGAGGGCAGAGCCTCCCGGAGGCTCTCAGCCCGGGGCCTTCCGCGGGGACTTTTCCCCCGCGGGCCTCGCGAGGTGTGTCTCAGGGGCACAGGAGTAGAGCTGATGGTGCTCGGAAGACGTCGTCAGCTCTCAGGGTGAAACCGTGACGGTGTACTGAAGTCAGGCTGCACCGAGACGCTCATGCCGGCTCACCCATCTCAAGCGCAAGCCACCCAAGTCCACACTGCAGACGGCCTTATTATCCACTTTGCTGCCACTTTTGGCTACGATTATCGTCTCCTCCACGTCTCTGCATTTATTCTACCACCTAACCCTCCTTATGAAAACGCCTACTCGTTTCTTAAATAATTGTGTTGCATATATTTAAAGAGTTGAACTAAGAAAAAATAAACCCTCCTTTTCCCAAGGAATGAGGATAACCGATCTTCATTTCCATATTCCGCAAAGACAATTATAGAGAAACAAACTAACCATAACATCAAGTGGTGGACAACCTATTTATGAAGCTCCATTGATGGCTCCATAGAGACAAAGAGGCCCAGCTTTCCTCAGAGCAAGGGCGCCATACATGGAATCTAAAAAGAACAGTACAAATGTACTTATTTATAAAACAGACTCCCGGAGTTAGAAAACAAATTTATGGTTACCAAAGGGGAATGGTTCAGTTCAGTTCAGTTCAGTCCAGTTCAGTCGCTCAGTCATGTCGGACTCTTTACGACCCCATGAATCTCAGCACGCCAGGCCTCCCTGTCCATCACCACCTCCCGGAGTTCACTGAGACTCACGTCCGTCGAGTCAGTGATGCCATCCAGCCACCTCATCCTCGGTCGTCCCCTTCTCCTCCTGCCCCCAATCCCTCCCATAATCAGAGTCTTTTCCAATGATTCAACTTGTCGCATGAGGTGGCCAAAGTACTGGAGTTTCAGCTTTAGCATCATTCCTTCCAGAGAACACCCAGGACTGATCTCCTTCAGAATGGACTGGTTGGATCTCCTTGCAGTCCAAGGGACTCTCAAGAGTCTTCTCCAACACCACAGTTCAAAACCATCAATTCTTCAGTGCTCAGCTTTCTTCACAGTCCAACTCTCACATCCATACATGACCACTGGAAAAACCATAGCCTTGACTAGACGGACCTTTGTTGGCAAAGTGATGTCTCTGCTTTTGAATATGCTATCTAGGTTGGTCATAACTTTCCTTCCAAGGAGTAAGCATCTTTTAATTTCATGGCTGCAGTCACCATCTGCAGTGATTTTGGAGCCCAGAAAAATAAAGTCTGACACTGTTTCCACTGTTTCCCCATCTATTTGCCATGAAGTGATGGGACCAGATGCCATGATCTTCGTTTTCTGAATGTTGAGCTTTAAGCCAACTTTTTCACTCTATTCTTTCACTTTCAACAAGAGGCTTTTTAGTTCCTCTTCACTTTCTGCCAGAAGAGTGGTGTCATCTGCATATCTGACGTTATTGATATTTCTCCCAACAATCTTGATTCCAGCTTATGCTTCTTCCAGCCCAGTGTTTCTCATGATGTACTCTGCATAGACATTAAATAAGCAGGGTGACAATATACAGCCTTGAGGTACTCTTTTTCCTATTTGGAACCAGTCTGTTGTTCCATGTCCAGTTCTAACTGTTGCTTCCTGACCTGCATACAGGTTTCTCAAGAGGCAGGTCAGGTGGTCTGGTATTCCCATCTCTTGAAGAATTTTCCACAGTTTATTGTGATTCACACAGTCAAAGGCTTTGGCATAGCCAATAAAGCAGAAATAGATGTTTTTCTGGAACTCTCTTGCTTTTTTGATGATCCAGCAGATGTTGGCAATTTGATCTCTGGTTCCTCTGCCTTTTCTAAAACCAGCTTGAACATCTGGAAGTTCATGATTCATGTACTGCTGAAGCCTGGCTTGGAGAATTTTGAGCATTACTTTACTAGAGTGTGAGATGAGTGCAATTGTGTGGTAGTTTGAGCATTCTTTGGCATTGCCTTTCTTTGGGATTGGAATGAAAACTGACCTTTTCCAGTCCTGTGGCCACTGCTGAGTTTTCCAAATTTGCTGGCATATTGAGTGCAGCACTTTCACAACATCACCTTTTAGGATTTGAAATAGCTCAACTGGGATTTCATCACCTCCACTAGCTTTGTTCATAGTGATGCTTTCTAAGGCCCACTTGACTTCACATTCCAGGATGTCTGGGTCTAGGTCAGTGATCACACCATCGTGATTATCTGGGTCATGAAGATCTTTTCTGTACAGTTCTTCTGTGTATTCTTGCCACCTCTTCTTAATATCTTCTGCTTCTGTTAGGTCCATACCATTTCTGTCCTTTATCGAGCCCATCTTTGCATGAAATGTTCCCTTGGTATCTCTTCTTTTCTTGCTCTAGTCTTTCCCATTCTGTTGTTTTCCTCTATTTCTTTGCATTGATCACTGAGGAAGGCTTTCTTATCTCTCCTTGCTGTTCTTTGGAACTCTGCATTCAGATGCTTGTATCTTTCCTTTTCTCCTTTGCTTTTTGCTTCTCATCTTTTCAAAAGTTTTCACAGCTATTTGTAAGGCCTCCCCAGACAGCCATTTTGCTTTTTTGCATTTCTTTTCCATGGGGATGGTCTTGATCCCTGTCTCCTGTACAATGTCACGAATGTCTCCATCCATAGTTCATTAGGCACTCTGTCAGATCTAGTCCCTTGAATCTATTTGTCACTTCCACTGTATAATCATAAGGGATTTGATTTAGGTCATACCTGAATGGTCTAGTGGTTTCCCCTGCTTTCTTAATTTAAGTCTGAATTTGGCAATAAGGAGTTCATGATCTGAGCCACAGTCAGCTCCCAGTCTTGTTTTTGCTGACTGTATAGAGCTTCTCCATCTTTGGCTGCAAAGAATATAATCAATCTGATTTTGATGTTGACTATCTGGTGATGTCCATGTGTAGAGTCTTCTCTTGTGTTGTTGGAAGAGGGTGTTTGCTATGACCAGTGCATTCTCTAGGCAGAACTCTGTATGCCTTTGCCCTGCTTCATTCTGTACTCCAAGGCCAAATTTGCCTGTTACTCCAGGTGTTTCTTGACTTCCTGCTTTTGCATTCCAGTCCCCTATAATGAAAAGGACATCTTTTTTGGGTGTTAGTTCTAAAAGGTCTTGTAGGTCTTCATAGAACCATTCAACTTCAGCTTCTTCTGCATTACTGGTTGGGGCATAGGCTTGGATTACTGTGATATTGAATGGTTTGCCTTGGAAATGAACAGAGATCATTCTGTCATTTTTGAGATTGCATCCAAGTACTGCAGGAGGGTTAGAGCAAGCTTATTTGATAAGAAAGACCTTATCAAACAAAAGGGAGTTTCCAGTGAGGTTGCAATTACCATCTAGATGGTAACAACTCCAGAATCTGTCTTTCCAGGCCAGACCTATTTCCTGAAACCGAGAGCTCAGCTGTGCACCCATCGTCTCCGACTTCCTGCTCAGCTTGTCCTGAGCTGAGCTGTCACTGTTCTCCTCAAAGGGGTGCCCTCCCCAGTTTTCCCTTCTCCAGCCCATGGCCACTCTACCCTTGCAAACGCTCCCCATACATCCTTTAATACAGAATCTTTACTGGAGTGTAAGTTGCTTTACAATGTTGTGTTAGTTTCTTCTGTATAGCAGAGTGGGTCAATTATATGTGCACATATCCCATCTTTTGGGGAATTTCCTTCCCATTTAGGTCACTACAGAGCAAGGAGTAGAGTTCCGTGTGCTGGACAGTAGGTTCTCATTAATTATCTGTTTTATACATAGTGCTGTATATATATCAATCCCCATCTCCCAATTCATCCACATCTTTCACCTCCCTGGTGTCCATATATTTGTTCTCTATGACTCTATCTCTGCTTTGCAAATAGGTTCGTCTGTACCATTTTCCTAGATTCCGCATACATGATATTTGTTAACACATGATATTTGTTTTCTTTTTTTGACTTATTTCACCCTGTATGACAGTCTCTAGGTCCATCCACATCTCTACAAATGACCCAGGTTTGTTCCTTTTTATGGCTCAGTAATATTCCATTGTATACATATACCACATCTTCTTTATCCATTCATCTGTTGATGGACAGCTAGGTTGCTTCCATGTCCTGGCTATTGTAAATAGTAATGCAATGAACATTGAAGTGTATGTGTGTATGTATCTTTTAGTATTATGGTTTTCTCAGGGTATACTCCCAGTAGTGGAATTGCTGCGTCATATGGTAGTCTGGGGCTTCCCTAGTGACTCAGTGGTAAAGAAACCGCCAGCTTGCAGGAGACACAGGAAATGCAGGCTTGATCCCTGGGTGGGGAAGATCCCCTGGAGGAGGGAATGGCAACCCACTCCAGTAATCTTGCCTGGAGAATCCCATAGACAGAGGAGCCTGGTGGTCAGACACCACTGAGCATGCTCGAATGGTAGTTCTATTTTTAGTTTTGTTCCATAATGTTCTCCACAGTGGATGTTCCAATTTACATTCCCACCAACAGTGTAGGCAGGTTCCCTTTTCTCCACACCCTCTCCAGCATTTATTCTTTGTAGTTTTTTGATGATGGTTCTTCTGACCACTGTGAGGTGATACTTCAATTCTCTAACAATTAGTGATTCAACCCTAGTCTTCTTTGGCTCTTTCTCACCTTTTCCACATCTAATCTGTCAGCAAGTCTGATGGTGTGGTCTTTGTTTTTTTAATTCTATTTGTTTTATCGTACTTCACAGGTATTGTGTTTTTTACACATTGAAGGCTTCTGGCAACACTGCCTCAAGCAAGTCTCCTGACACCATGTTCCAGCAGCATTTGCTCACTTTGGGTCTCTGCATCACATTTTGGTAATTCTGGCAATGTTTTTTTAATTTAATTTCTATTTTATATTAGAGGATGGTTCATTTCCAGTGTTGTGTTAGTTTCAGGTGTATAGCAAAGTGAGCCCATTACGCATATACATATATCCATTCTTCTTCAGATTCTTTTCCCCATAGGTTATTACAGAGTGCTGAGTGGAGCTCCCTGTGATATACAGGAGGTCCTAGTTGGTCATCTAGTTTATATAGTAGTGTTTGTATGTCAGTCCCAAGCCTCCACCGCCCCCACCCTGGTGCCGGCCACCAGCATCTCTGTATCCGTCCTTGCTTCTCTGGACCTCATTTTCAACTCCACAGCCAGACGAATCCTTTTCAGATATGAGTCAGATCACATCCCTTTCTGCTTGACGCTCTTCCATAACTTCTCCCTGGGCCCACAGTGCGACCCCGCTCTGACATGACACTCGTCTGTTACCTCTCCCCTCTGCGCATCCTCATCTCTTCCCCACTTTCCTCTCTTCCTGCCGCCCTACAACCTCCTCGCCAGGCCTGTGTTGCCCTGGGAATTTGCACTGGCTCCTCACCCTCCTGGGAATCCCTTCCCCAGATCTCTAGGGTGACTCCTTTGAGTCTTTGTTCAAATCTCATTTTCTCAGTTTACCTGTTTCATTGCAACTGCTCTTATTCTCAGGAATTCTGATCCTTCTAACTCTATTTTTTTCTGTTCTTTTTTCCCCTACTTTCCCCCTCATCACTAAAATACTATCTAATTTACCTATTTGTTATATTTATTATATATTCTGTGTATCCCCAGACAGACTTCAATGTAAGTTCTAGGAGAAAAAGAATCTTGGAGTTTTGTTCACTGATGAATTGGAAGGGCCTGGCACTGGGCTGGTCACATGGTAGATGCTCAGTAAATATTTGTGGAATGAATGCAGACAGAACTGAGTTCAAAGGAAGTAAGAAAGTGGAAAAGATGCTAAGTTAGAACAACCATGTCAGCGAGAGCAGTCTCAGAATCAGAGCTCTGGGTGATGGTGCGGATCCTGGGGATGTGGTCACAGCAGGCAGGGCTGCGGGTGAGGTCTGTGCAAGGGCGAGGGAGAGGGCGGACAGGTCAGGAGAAAGGACAGATAGTGAGAAAGCTCAAGAATTAAAGCAGAAGAGCTTTTCTTACCACTGTCCTCAGAAAAGAAATAGAAAGGGAAAATTGGAAAATAATTTTTTTAAAGTGTTCAAAGTTTCATAGTAACCTTAAAAATATGTATCACTTCTCAAGTCAGTGTTTCTTTACCTTAAAGAAGGATGACTAGGACTGGCTTCTGTCCTAGGAACCCCTGTCATTGGCCATAATTGGGCTCTTGCACTGTTCCTGTTTGGAGCAGACGAGCATCAGGGAGAGCTTCCCAGGCAGCAATAGAAGAGGATCCATCCACTCTAAGCACAATTCCAGGGCCTGGGAATACAGAACTCTGTGCATAGGCAGTAACAGAAGAACCAACCAAGGGGAGAAAAAGAAATTCATTGGCTTTTGGAACATACAAGTCCAGAGTTCTGTTGGTTTCAGGTCTGGCTTGATCTAGGCCCACAGGCAATGTTATTAAGAATCTGATGTTTCTAGCAGAAGGCTGTTTTCCTCTGGCTTGGCGTCATTTCTAGTCAGGCTTTACTAAGATAGGACCTGCAGCATTTATGGGTTTACACTTTGTCATTGTAGCTACCCCATCAGAAAGAGCCTCTTTGGCCTCATTCCAAGATACCTTCCAAGCTTATCTCTCTTTGACCTCACTTGTGTTCCTCTCTAAACAAAGTGCCATGGCCAGGAGATGTACTCCTCTTTTCGTCTAGTCCTGGGTCTTGCACATGTCCACTCATGGAGCCAAAAGATGGATTACACATGAATTGATTAAAGAGAGGAATGACCCTCCAAAAAAAACCAAGGCTCTTTTAACAGAAAATGGGAAAAGGATGTTGAGTAAGCAGCAAAAATCTATTAATGGCTCTTTGGGCTTTTACAGGAGAGAACCTTACTGCTTATATAACAGTGGTCTCAGGAATGTGAAAGAAGCAAAGGGCAAAAACCATTTCTCTTAATTTAGAAAGTCCATATTTTTGCAAGAGAAGTTATTTTCAGCAACTGCCATGGTTGAAGACAAGTTTCTTTCTTTCTTTATTTTTTAAATAAAACAATCCTAGACTCTGCTGAGACCTGAATCACCTTTTCCTTAGCAGATGTCTGATATTTCCTGTGTTCAATGCTGTGTCGTGCTGGTCTATGCTTAGTCACTTGAGTCGTGTCTGTCTCTTTGCAATCCTGTGGACTGTAGCCCGCCAGGCTCCTCTGTCCATGGGGATTCTCCAGGCAGGAATACTAGAGTTAATTACTGTGCCCTCCTCCAGGGGATCTTCCCAACCCAGGGATCGAACCTCGGTCTCCTGCATTGCAGGCGGGTTCTTTACCAGCTGAGCCACCAGGGAAGCCCAGGTTCAATGCTAGACACCACGTAAGTACAGACAGAGCCAAAACGTACCGTCAGGGCCACCATGCTCCTGTCTTTCTCCACCTCTCCAGCCTTCTCTTTTGATCCCATCAAATGGCAGCATCTTGAGCCACCTGTTCTGGTCCCAGGCTCTCAAAGCTACCTGTCATCTTGTCCAATCCCACTTTCCAGAAATCTCATCCTTTCTGGGACTTCCCAGGTGGCGCTGGTGGTAAAGAATCTGCCAGTGATGCAAGAGACACAAGAGACGCAGCTTCAGTCCCTGGGTTGGGAAGATCCCCTTGAGGAAGTAATGGCAACCCACTTCAGTATTCTTGCCTGGGAAATCCCATGGGCAGAGAAGCCTGGTGGGCTACAGTCCATGGGGCTGCAAAGAGTTGGACACGACTGAACAGCTAACAATTCACTTTTATTTTTTTCAAGGACCAACATTAATGAAAACGTATGTATGTCTGTGTCATGTAGTCATTTTGAGGATGACAGTTGACTTTGGCTGACCTTGTCAGATCCTGGTAGATCATCATTGTTTGTCTGTACCTCCTGAGTGTGTCTGGGGGCAGGAGAAGTGGATTCAGTTCTATTCCTTTCTGGGTTTTTTGGTGGCGTTTGCACAGAGTTTAGTCTTCAGTTTCTTGGTAGGAATCTACCTGATCCCGTAGTTTATCTTATAAGGGTTCAAGTAGATTTATAATGTACGTATGCAATTAACAGGGCAACTACAACACACCAATCACATCCTTGGAAACATTCAAAGAAGCAAAGATGCCAAAGTCAATCCTCCCTTCTAAACATACACAGTTCTTGCCCTAAGACCCCCTCCCAAAGACTGCAGGTGGCACTGACCGTATGCACTAAAGGCATCAGGCCCCTGTGTTCATCACTGTGCCTTCGTGCTCAGTCGCTTAGTCGTGTCTGACTCGTGATCCCAAGGACTGTAGCCCGCCAGGCTCCTCTGTCCATGGAATTCTTAAGGAAAGAATACTGGAGCAGGTTGCCACTCCCTTCACCAGGGGATCTTCCTGACCCAAGGATCGAGCCCACATCTCTTGCATCTCTTGCATGGGCAAGGGAATTCTTTACCACTGCATCACCTGGGAAGGTGAGAGAAAAGGAGAAGCTCTCACATTTTCTGCCCACGTCCCAGGAAGCCTTCTCTCACTTACTCTGGGAGTGTGCCCATAGCTGAAGACCCTGCAGCCGCCCGCCCTCCGCCCTGCAGACCTGCCCCGGCGGTGGCCAGGCCTCCGGCCCTCTCCCTCCTCTGCACTCTGGCCTCACAGTCCCACCGCCTCTCCTTTGCCTTCAGACCCCCGGAGGTGCTCAAGGGGCCCACAGTGAGGGGCGGCTCTCCCTTTCTAACCTCAAAACGCGCAATTCTGGTGACTTTTCCGGGGCATTGAGGGGTGGGGAGAGGAAAGTCTCTGTGACTTGACTGGGAATCAGCTTTTCAAAGGGTCACTAGACAAAGTCACAGCCAAAGAGCAAGGATCTGCTTGGAGGGGGTGTCCCTGACCGCAGAGGCAGAGCCCTGCAGGACCTAGGCTGGTGAGAGGAGCCGAGTCCTGCTCCAGTTCTAGGAAAGGATGGTTATCCTTGCGACCCCATGGACTGCAGCCCGCCAGGCTCCTCTGTCCGTGGGATTCTCCGGGCAAGAACACTGGAATGGGATGCCATGCCCTCCTCCAGGGGATCTTCCTGACCCAGGGATGGAATCCATGTCTCCTACGTCTCCTGTATTGGCAGGTAGATTCTTTATCACTAGCACCACCGGGGAAGCCCTCAGTTATTTCTTTACTATTTTTTACTAAGCATGGAACCATGATTTGGCTTAGATTGTAAACTAGAGACGGTTCTGCAGTGGCAGCAGGACCTTGTCTCAGCCTGACTTCAGCTCTGTTCCCGCCAAAGCTTTTGGACCCTTTTCTACCTACTGTGTCTTCTTGAAGCCCTCAGCCCCCTCTTCAGTATTGAAACTCCCTTCTGATTCTGGCACTTTGCAAATTCCCTAAGGTTATCTCACATGATCCTGCTTACCTCTGGGGGAAAACCTTCATCTTTCTAATATTTCCTAAGCTCCAGTTAGATAGCATCACTGACTCAAAGAACATGATTCAAGCATACTCCCGGAGACAGTGGAGGACTGGGAAGTCAGGCGTGCTGCAGTCCATGGGGTCCCAAAGAGTCATACACGACTGAGTGACTGAACCAAAATCTTCCTTTATTCTGAGATTCTTGATCATTCTTTGTGTACTCCAGCTTGCTCTAAGACCCCTCCAAAGGCCATCAACTCTCCTCTCCCTATTTTTGAGGATATTTTGTAGTTCTCATAGGGAAATGTATCTTAATTCTGAGTCCAGATATATGCCTTTTCCCATGTCTTTTTCTGTGGATATCCAGTATTTTGGATTGTATTACACATACTTCAGATTTTTTGTTTGTTGTTTCATATTGTACTCTCATACTTTTTTGTGTACATATGTGAAAACAAGAATTATGGAATAATAAAAAAGCAGGGGACGAATAAAAAATAAAAATACAAGAAATAACACTTTCAGACATGAAATAAAATATTGAGTGATTTTTACAAGTTAAATCACAAGGGGTAAGAAGAAAAGCGATAATGTGTGTAATTTTAGCAAATTTTATCACATGCAAAATGTTGTATGAATCCTACTCTATTTTTCTCTTAACCAAATTTAGATAACAAATGCTATTTCCAAACACTAGCACCAAAATGGATATGAAATGACACTGTATGCAGATATAAATATCCCCATAGAATATACACATGTATATATTCTCTATTTAGCTGTGCATTTAATATATGTATTCTCTATTTAGCTATATATGTACTATATATAGAGAGAAAATTTATATACAGTACTTACACAGAGGGAATAGGCAGTCTATATTTAACTGTGTAGAAAATATACATACTTTCTATTTGGTCTAGAAAAATCTACCAATCTAACTCCATCGTTCTCACAGTCCTATCCCACGTTTGCCAATGCGCCCCCGACACACACATCCTGACATAATCGTCATGGACTGTATTCAGCTAAGAAGTTTCATGCAACAATCAGTCCATTCAGGCTGGTGGAATTTCCTAGCTAGACACTTATAATATCTGTCCTATTGATGTTCAAAAAAATTTTCTCATATGCATCTAGTGAGCTACTATTTAACTGTCATCTTTTATGTACCAACTAAATCATGAATTATTTTTAAATTTTAAAGTTTGTTTTTTTAATATAAACTAAAAAGTTGAAGATGCAAACCCAAGTTGCCAGGCGTATCCATGCACCACAGTTTATTCCGAGAGCAGTGCTTCAAGCCACACTGTTTAGTGTGGTCAGTTCTTCCACATCCATCAATTTCTTTCTTAAAACAGCCTAAAGAATGAGAGGTTAAAATACTATTTCTGTGCAAATCAAAACTGTACAAAACAATGAGGTATCACATCATACCAGTCCGAATGGCCTTCATTAAAAAGTCTACACATCACAAATGCTGGAGAGGAGGTGGAGAAAAGGGACCCCTCCTACACTATTGGTGGGAAGGTAAATTGGTGCTGCCGCTATGGAGAACAGTTTTAATTTTCAAAAAACTAAAAACGGAGACTTTCCCTGGTGGTCCAGTGGTTAAGAGTCCACGCTCCCAGTGCCCAGGGCCTGGGTTCTATCCCTGGCCAGGGAACTAGATCCCACGTGCTGCAATTAGGACCCAGCACAAGCAAAAAGAATGAAGTTGCCATATGGTCCTAGAACCCCACTCCTGGGTACATATCCAGACAAAGCTGTAGTTCAGAAAGATACATGCACCCCTGCGTTCACAGCAGCACTATTCCTAACAGCCAATATGCGAAAACAACCTAAATGGCCATCGACAAGTGAACAGATGAATAAGATGTGGCCCATACACACAGTGGAATATTACTCAGCCATGAAAGAGAATGAGACAATGTCATTTGCAGCAACGTGGACGAACCTAGAGATTACCATACTAAGTGAAGGAAGTCAGATGGAGAAAGATAAATGCCATGAGATGCCACTTATATGCAGAATCTAAAATATGGCACAAATGAACTTAGCTGCAAAACAGAGAGAGACTTTCAGCTACAGAGGATGAACCTGTGGTTGCCAAGGGGGTGGGGGCTGGGACGAAGCGAGGGTGTGGGACTGGCAGAGGCAGGCTGGTGTGCAGAGCTGGTGTGCTGAGCTAGGACCGACCGCACAGCACAAGGAGCTATATTTAATACCCTGTGATAAAACATGGTGGAAAGGAAAAGTACATCATTTCCTGATTATTTTAACCAAACAAATAAAACATGAAGAACAAAACCTCTTTCAGAGACAGGAAACACTACTTCATCTGAGCTTCCGGAACTCTTTTCTTCTTCATACGATTTTTCATTAGTCAAGTAAGATGACCACAAAACTCAGCTTTCAAACTCCTTGTACCATTTCAAGGACCCATGCGGTGCGTGTTGTCTGCGCCCCACAGGATCAGCCTGAAGCCCCTCTCAAGCTGAGGCCACATCCTTGTTGCCTCCTTCCTTACCCCATCCAGCTTCCGTGAACCCATCCTTCTGGGAACGCTTCCTCTATGAATCATCCAAACCAGAATCCCATCCCAGGCTCTATGGATCTGTGCAAGTCCTGAGCACGAAATTTCTCAAAACGAGCCATTACTACCTGGATGACCTGTGTTAAACCTCAGAAACCAATGCTATCCTGCTCAGCTTTTTATTATTATTTTTTTTTGCATATTCAATTTACAGCCCTGTCAAATAATTTTCTAATTGAGATATAATTAACATATAACATTATATGAGCTTCAGGTGTACACATAGTGGTTTGATATTCGTGTGGTTTGTGAAATGATGCCCACGGTAAGTCGAGCCATCATCTTACAGTTACAAGTCCCTTGACTGTGTGTTGAAAACCTTTGAGGTCTACTCTTTCAGCAGTTTTCAAATCTGATATACAGTATTATTAATTCTAATCACCATTTTGGACATTACATCCCCTCAACTTGCTCGGTATTTCATATATAACATGCAATATTTATTTAATAACTGTAATACCAATAGTATTATTAAATATCTAAGATATCAGAGAATCTTAACGTAGCAGTGACGTTCTGGAGAAAGCTCTTACTGGCATTTGCAGCAAAATGTGGGTGGACCTAGAGAATATTTTGTTTAGGAAATGAAAGTCAGACAGAGAAAGACAAATATTGTATGATGTCACATATATGTTGAATCTAAATATATATATATGTAACAAAACAGAATCAGACTCACAGATGCAGAGAACAAACTAGTGGTTCCCAGTGGGGAGGAGGACTGTGGGAAGGGCAAGTTAGGGGCATAGGATTAAGAGACACAAACTACTATGAATGAAGTAGATAAGCAACAAGGACATATTGTACAGTACAGGGAATTAGAGCCTCTATTGGAGCTTCCCTGGTGGCTCAGAGGTTAAAGCGTCTGCCTGGAATGAGGGAGACCTGGATTTGATCCCTGGATCAGGAAGGTCCCCTGGAGAAGGAAATGGCAACCCACTCCAGTACTCTTGCCTGGAGAATCCCATGGAGGGAGGAGCCTGGTGGGCTACAGTCCTTGGGGTCGCAAAGAATCGGACATGACTGAGCGACTTCACTTTACTTTATCATTATAATAACTTTAATGAAGTATAATCTGTAAAAATACTGAATCGTTATTCTGTGCACCTGAAATTAATATAATATTGTAAATCAACTAAAATTCAATAAAAATAAAGTAGCAAAGCTTTCACGCATACATTTAGAAGTGAGTAACTGTGGTTTGGAGAAGACTCTTGTGAGTCCTTGGACAGCAAGGAGATCCAACCAGTCCATCCTAAAGGAAATCAGTACTGAATATTCATCAAAAGGACTGATGCTGAAGCTGAAGCTCCAGTACTTGGGCCACCTGATGCGAAGAACTGAGTCACTGGAAAAGACCCTGATCTGGGAAAGATTGAAGGCGAGAGGAGAAAGGGAAGACAGGACGAGATGGTTGGATGGCATCACCGACTCAATGGACATGAGTTTGAGTAAACTCCAGGAGTTGGTGATGGACAGGGAGGCCTGGCGTGCTGCAGTCCATGGGGTCGCAAACAGTCAGACACAACTAAGGACTGAACTGAAGGCAGAAAGGATGCGCCAATTAAAAATATTCTGCTTTGAGTGGCAATTAGACTCTATACAAGAGCAAGAATTCAGCTGCCGACAGAGGATCAAAAATAAATCTCCACAAATTTGTAGACAACAGTAACGGTTTCCTAGGCTGCTCCTTCAGTCTCCAGCAGCTTCTAGCTGTACGCTAGCTGTACAGAAACGTAGTGATGGTGTCTGGCCAAGCCAGAAAAAACAGGATGATAATTAATCACCTCAACCTGGACTGAATTTTCAATGTTGTTTTAATGGCCCAGCCTTCCTCTGAGCTATCAAATCCTTCTCCAGAAGGAAAGAAATATGTGTAGCCAACTCTCAATTTTCAGCTTTAATGGAAGGACTATTCATGTCACAAATGCGTATTGAGTTCTGGCTTTGCTGTGTGCACAGCGCTCTGCTAGGTGCCCTGCAGAGCCAGAGGAGGGGATGAGAGGGAGGAGCCCAGGGGTGTGCTGAGCGCCGAGCCGCGGCGCTTGGCTGCAGCGCGCCAGGCCGGCCCCGACCCACCCCCGCCTGCAGACAGTCGACCTTCTCTGAGTCCCCGCCCCCTTCGGTTCCATTCCGTCTCACACGTTACCTTTGCGTTCATTTGTTTTACCCTCTCTGCCAAATTAGAGAAACGCTGCTGCTTAAAAAGGCAGCCTGAACCCCTGCTTCTGCTTTCCTTCTACGCTTCCTCTCCCTGAGACCCCAACCTCTTCCTCCTGTGCTCCCTGGGGACAAGGGAATAAATAGAAAGCTATTTGGTCGAAAAAGCCACCGTGGATTGTCTAGCCAGGGTGAAATGTGCTACAGCCTCGATTCAGTGAAAAATCACCCACCTGCAAGAAAGCCAAACATTTCTTTTTTATTTTATTCAAGTCTAGTTGATTTAAAATGCTGTGTTAACTTCTGTTATACAGCAAAGTGATGCTGATATACATATATATATATATAAACACACATACACATATATTTATATTCTTTTCCATTATGATTTATCCTGAAAGTAAAGTGAAAGTGAAAGTCGCTCAGTCGTGTCTGACTCTTTGCTACCCCAGGGTCTGTAGCTCACCAGGCTCCTCTGTCCATGGAATTCCCCATGCAAAAACACTGGAGTGGGTAGCTGTTCTCTTCTCCAGGGGATCTTCCCAACCCAAGGATTGAACTCAGGTCTCCCGCATTGCAGGTAGATTCTTAACCGTCTGAGCCACCAGGGAAGCCCAAGAATACTTGAGTGGGTAGCCTACTCCTTCTCCAGGGGCTATTCTGAGCTCAGGGATTGACCAGGGTCTCCTGCATTGCAGGCGGATTCTTTACCAGCTGAGCTACCAGGGAAGCCCATGGTTTATCCTAGGACGCTGAATATAGTACCCTGTGCTGTACAATATGTCTTGTTGTTTAACCATTTTCTGTATAGCAGTTTGCATCTACTAATTCCAAACTCCCAATACACCCCTCCTTTTCCCCTCCCCTCTCAAATACTTCTTTTTACATCCATGAACTTGGCAACTGTCAAAGAAGGTTCTAGCTCATTGGCAGAATGAATGAGCCTAGTAATGACCCCTTATATTTACCTAGTGTTACAGAGTTTACAAAATCCTTTCACATACATTACTCCAATTTCCACAACAACCTTATGAAACTAGCCTGTTCCATCAGAGGAAACTAAGGCTCAGACAGGTTAAGTGTGTCCAAAGTCACCTTGAATCAAGCCTTTCAGCTCCAAGCCTTTCAATTATTCCAGTATTAACCTCCCTCAAGCTCGTGAGAACCCTAGATTCCCGTGTTTTCCCTACCACTCCCCTGCTCAACGGCAACCACTACCTAAACCAGTAATCCCTCAGAAAGCTGGTCTCTGGGATATTATGACACATTCCACACTCTGTACCACCACTTCTTTAAAAATCAGACATAATATAGGAACCATCATTGTGTAACCAGTACTCACATTAACTGCATACCTTTTTCTCTCCACTCGGTGGGTAATAGTGTTGCAAGACACAATATTTTACTGACCAAAATGGTCTATAGACCACTTCAGAATTGAGAAAACTGATGTAAGGCATACCTTGCTAGGACTCATAAAAGGTTTGTTTTTTAAAAACTCTCCAGTTAAGAGGGAGGAAAGAATTCCTTGCATAATGAGACATGTTTGGCTCTCTGAATTTTTTTGGTATCTATTATTTTGGTATCTCTTCCAAGACTTAACTGTTTCATTTCTCATATGAAAAATGAAGGGGAAGGAGATTAAAGTTTTCAGCTTGGACCAGACATTGGAATGACGTGGGCATGTTTTTTTAGGACAGAGGTTTAAAGTATTCACCCATAAGGAGTTTTGTATATTGCATCAATATTTTTATGCATTATGCACTGATGAACAGTGCCTAAACCTACTATTTCTGATAACTATTGCCTATATCCGTTAACTCATTAGTTACCAGATGATGATATTCTAATTCTAATCTTCCCTCTGCTGCTGCTGCTAAGTCGCTTCAGTCGTGTCCGACTCTGTGCGACCCATAGACGGCAGCCCACCAGGCTTCCCCATCCCTGGGATTCTCCAGGCAAGAATACTGGAGTGGGTTGCCATTTCCTTCTCCAATGCATGAAAGTGAAAAGTGAAAGTAAAGTCTCTCAGTCGTGTCAGACTCCTAGCCACCCCATGGACTGCAGCCCACCAGGCTCCTCCGTCCATGGGATTTTCCAGGCAAGAGTACTGGAGTGGGGTGCCATTGCCTTCTCCAAATCTTCCCTCTTAACAGTATTCAAAAAACGGAAAAAATCTGAAAACACACACATAAAAACGGTATGTATGAAATGGTATGTGCGTGGGTGCTTGCTCAGTTGCTTAGTCGTGTGTGACCCTGTGACCCCGTGGACTGCAGCCCGCCAGGCTCCTCTGTCCATTGAATTTTCCAGGCAAGAACACTGGAGTGGGCTGCCAGTTCCTCCACTAGGTGATCTTCCTGGCCCAGGGATCGAACCCTTGTCTCCTGCATCTCCTGCATTGGTAGGAGGATTTTTTACCCAGACACAAAAACAGTAGGACATAATTCTTTTCTCAATTTTCAATTTCACGTAAGCCAGGGGTGGCCAGCATTTTCTGTAAACGGTCAAATAGCAAATGTTTTAAGCTTTACAGGTCGCACAGTCTCTGTTGGGATTACTCAGCTCTTTCACTGCAGCACAAGAGCAGCCATAGACAATATGTATCGTGTTCTAATGAAACTGTATTCACAGAGACAGGCAACAGGCTGGGTTTCACCTGTGCACCACAGTTGGCTGGCCCCTGAGATAAGCCAAAACCTTTGCATTTTTGGACACAATTTAAAATTTTTTGACTTTTTCTAGTGGGCAATTTCACTCATATAAGAAGTTGGAAAATCAGTGTAATGATTTGGTATTCATCACTTCGCTTCATCAGTTATCAACTTAGGATGAATCTTGTTTAATCTAACTCCTTACCCACTTCCTTTTATCTGAATTATTTTGGGGTTTTTGTTTGTTTTGGCCCCTGCTGCACAGCTTGCAGGATTTTAGCTTGTGGCCAAACAACAAAACCCCCTCCCAAGATCAAGAACAGAGTAGAATATAACTCTGCTTTTCACATTATGCATAGTTAGATGAATATTGTCAGCTGGATGAAGGAGGGTATCCACCAGTCTTGGTAGAAATTGTT
Source organism: Bubalus bubalis (assembly GCF_019923935.1). Classification (NCBI taxonomy): domain Eukaryota; kingdom Metazoa; phylum Chordata; class Mammalia; order Artiodactyla; family Bovidae; genus Bubalus; species Bubalus bubalis. The sequence goes on from NC_059157.1 coordinate 2,879,648, forward strand.
TCAAACCACCAGCCCTCCCCTAACTTCACAGTTTATGGGCATTCAAGCCCCCTTCTGACTCCAACAATGCTTTTTTCAACTTTACATGACCATCTTAGACTCCAGCCTCTTGTGTTTGAAATACAGTAAGTGTCCCAACATACAAACACAAGAGTGTGTTCAGGTCCAGTGTATTCATAAGTCCAACAAAGTTAGCCTAGCCAACTAACACTAAATGGTTATTGTAATTAATACATAAAAAGCAAACACAAAAATAAAGACATTTTTAATCTTACGGTACAGTACCTTAAAAAGTACAGTAGTACCAACTACACCCAGGGCTTCCTCGGTGGCTCAGAGGCAAAGAACCCGTTTGCAATGCAGAAGACGCGGGTTCGATCCCTGGGTGAGGACGACCTCCTAGAGAAGGAAATGACAACCCACTCCAATATTCTTGCCTGGTGAATTCCATGGATGGAGGAGCCTGGCAGGCTACAGTCCATGGGGTTGCAAAGAGTTGGACACGACTGAGCAACTACAGAATGATAACAAACCAGCTGCATCACCGCTGCTTTACACTGGCTTCCGGACGTCCTGGGCTTGAAATAAAGATACAGCACCACTGCGCGTTCACGACACCGTACAGTAAGGTGCGCAAAAGCACGGCCACCTATAGGGGGCGCACACATGCGGCCACGTGCACCAGATACGGGAACCCACGTGACTGGGCATGAGATCACACATTCGCATCTTTGAAAGTTCACCGCTTGGGGGTTGGGAAGTAGGAGGTTTACTCTACGTCCCGTATCCATGTCATCTTGGTCTGGAAGAGAGGTCCTTTTCTACTTTACAGTTATTCCTACAGAGCGTTCATGAAATCAACGATTGTTGCTGGTAACTTGGGGAAAGACGAAAGAGATGTTCACCTTATGTCAGGGTTTTCACCACCTCTGTGGTCGGGAGATACAGCCATCCTAAACTACCCTTTGACTCCGTTCTGTCCCACAGAACTTTCCATGATGATGGACATGTCCTGCTTCTTCTCTAATACAGTTATTATTACCACAGGGGGCTTTTGAGTGCTTGCACTATGGCCAGTGTGAGTGAGAGATTGAATTTTGGAATGATTTAACTTTAATAGAAGCATTTATACTTAAATAGCCATACGTGTCTAGTGGCCACCATATTTATATTAATTATGATTAATTATGTAATAACACAGCCCTTGTCCCTTCCCTGTGGAACCATGGTGTTCTGCCCACGTCCCAGACTCTCAGTCTCCCTCACTCTTCTTATATCTTGCAGACCTTTCCTTAATTCACACTGAGCAGTCTCTTTCTAGCATGATGCCTTAGTACCTGAACAGCCATGACTGTGGATCTCTGCTCACTGTGAGTCGACAAAATCCTCAGTCTTTGCACCGCAGACTTGCTGCCTCCAACTTAGGGTTGATAATAGTAACTATCTCATGGATTTACACTGGGAATTAAATAAGCTAATATATATAAAGCGGGAAGCATATCCCAAATAGGCCTAGCACGTGTGTGTCAGTCGCTTCAGTCGTGTCTGACTCCTTGCAACCCCACGGACTGCAGCCCGCCAGGCTCCTCTGCCCATGGGTTTCCCAGGCAAGAATATTGGAGTGGGTTGCTATTTCCTCCTTCAGGGGATCTTCCCAACCCAGGGATCAAACCCGCGTCTTACAACTCCTGCATTGGCAGGCAGATTCTTTACCTGGGCCACCTGGGAAGCCCAGGCCTAGCACAGGACATCCCAAAGAAAGTCAGTTTCATATCTGAAACGAATCCTGACACTAAATGCTTAGAAGTCAAGCTTTCACTTGTCACATAACTGTAGGCTGCAGCAGCCACATGGCCGCATGTAGCTATCCAAATTTAAGGTAATTAGAATGAACATTCAGTTCGTCAGTTGTACTAGTCACATTTCAACTGCTCAGTGGCTGCGCATGCCTAGAGATGATCACCCGTAGGAAAGTTGCACTGGACAGGGGCACAGCTTTGGCACTCACACATAGAGATGATCACCCGTAGGAAACTTGCACTGGACAGTGACACAGCTTTGGCACTCCACATCTGGGGACTCGGGAGAGAAGACCTGCCACAGTAGGTCAGAAAATCAATTCAGTTAGGGAAGAGCAATCAGTAGCAGAGTGATCAATCTCCATCATTCTTGCTACCAAATCTGTGTTCCCATGTTTCATTCTTCCCTTTCACCACTTCCTCGCCCATCTCGACAGTACTAATGAAATGCATTTAATAAATATCGTTAAAATACCGTTGACCTAATTTTCAATGTTATCAAGAAGAGATTCTTCAAAATTTATTTTCTTCTAAGGCTTCACAGCAGAGGAGATTATGTCTTTCTTTTTATTGATACTCTGTCATGTCTGGCAAAACACGGAGCACAATCCTGTTCATTTCCTGCAGTCATAGCATGGCTAGTCACAAGAGATAACTTAAAGAACATGTTTTACTTTGTCCCATTTGCTCATAGGTTGACAGAACCCAATAAGGGAGGCAAGGACCCATTGTGTGTGAGTGTGTGAGTGTGTGTGTGTGTGTGTGTGTGTGTTTACCCAGTGTTCAGCTCTGTGTATATCTTCTGTCATTAATTGCAGTGGACTGGAGCTTGTCGGGGCAGCTAATGAACATTCCTCCCTTAAGCTGTTGTTCTCCTGGGCATTTGTTCCCAAGGGAAGGGAAATGTTATCATTAGTACATAATGGAAACTTTCTTCCAGCTTACAGAAGCTTATCCTAAGAACACTCTGTATTGCTCTGAAAGCGGTTCTGAGCCTTGACTGCCAGAATACACCTGTCTTGATCTTGGTGGGAGCACAAAGAAAGACACATGTGTTTTGTAGAGAAGAGCTCATGTGGTCCACCATCCTGAAGAGTATTTAGTTAGTGCTTGTTTTCATTGGGAAAATAAAAGTAAGTAAATAAATAGTTATATACTATTAAATAATGAAAATAAAAGGAACTCACTGCTGATCTTCAAAACAAAAACTTAACCAAATATTGTGGGTGTTTTGTTCACAAATGGAAAAGAATCCAGATTCAAACGTAGGTGGCTGGAGTCAGACTCTCGCTCTTTAGCAGGTTTGTGACCCTGGGCAAGCCACTTCTGAGCCATTGTTTACAGACATCTCTAAACCCTGGAGTCCAGGCATTTCTTTCTCTGTGGGGAGAAGAATGTCTTAGGTCCGTTTCCCCAGGAAACAGGCTTTGAGATAGATAGATTTCCTACCCCGAGTTTTACAGAAGAGTGCCCTTGAGACCACCTGTGGGGACTAAGAAGAGCAGCGTGGGCAGAGGGAGAGACTGGGTTGCAGCAGAGGCGTCAGCTGACAGGGCAGGAGCTGTGAAACCAGGCTAGCTCAGAGGCGGGGTCCCGCAGGGAGATGAGGAGCCTGGCCTTCGAACTGGCGTGCTGTGCGGGCGGGCCTTTGGATAACGGTGGTTCCCAGAGAAGGACGTGAGCTGCCAGACCTCCCAGCAGCTGGGGATGGTCATGGGCGTGTGGAGGGGACATGGGCGTGGAGGGGGGAACATGGGAGTGCGGGGAGGGGATTTGGGGGGGGACATGGCCGTGTGGGGGGCATGTGGGCGTGCGATGGGGGGGACGTGGGCCCGCGGGGAGGGGGGACATGGGCCTGTGTGGGGACCTGGGCGTGTGGGTCCTGGAGGAGCGATCTGGGCAACCTTCACTCTTGAAAGGAAAGCCCGTCTCCTTTCCTGCTCCAGGGGTGGTCGTCACTATTCAAGTGTTCAGGCTGCCCTGCAGTGACCCAGGCAAGGCCATCGCAAGGATCTGCAATGAACTGCTTGTGTGAAGAGAGGTTCCCTAGAGAAAGACCCTGGCATGAAGATGTGTTCAAGTGACTTGTTAGGAAGTGTTCCCAGAGATCAGGAAAGGGAGGCCAGCAATGTCCTGCCCTGCAAGGCTAGCAAGCAATGTCCTGCCCCGCTCACTTTGGCTCAGTTCTGCAGGGGAGCTTGGCTGATAGTAGAAGTACTTCATCAAAGCTGACCCCTCAGTGGGCAAGGAAGCTGCCACAGCTCTACCCTCATACCCATCCCTTCAATTCTTAGGCATCCCAATTCCCCACGAGCGGGCAAATTGAATTCCAGTCACTGGGGCTTCCCTGATAGCTCAGTTGGTAAAGAATCCACCTGCAATGCAGGAGACCCCAGTTCGATTTCTAGGTTGGGAAGATCCACTGGAGAAGGGATAGGCTACCCACTCCAGTATTCTTGGGCTTCTCTGGTGGCTCAGCTGGTAAAGAATCCGCCTGCAATGGGGGAGACCTGGTTTTGATTCCTGGGTTGGGAAGATCCTCTGGAGAAGGGAAAGGCTACCCACTCCAGCATTCTGGCCTGGAGAATCCCATGGACTGTATGATTCAGGGGTCACAAAGAGTCAGACACGACTGGGCGACTTTCACTTTCACTGGGGCAACCTTTCAGCAAAGACAGTGCTGCTGGTTTTACTGGGAATGAAAGCATGCAGGTAGCTCGTGAGCATTAGCATGGTTAGTGGATGGACGAGGCTGTGAATGGAGAACTCAGAGCCGGAAGTCTGGGTCCGTCAGCCTTTAATAAGCTCACAGGGGACTCACTCAGGCTGCCTCTGAACCTGACGGCTTCACTTCCTCATCACCGTCTATCCTTCCGTGTGGGAAGGGGAAGTAATCAAACTGGCTAATCGCTCCTTTCTCCGCGTGATGATGCATTCTCTTATAAGCAAATGCTTACAAAAGAACACAGACATTCACCCTTTTCCCAAGGACAAGCAATGATTTTTTTGGATCATGACAATCCTAAAGTATCGATAGATGAACAAAACGCAGCATCGTTGTCATGACGAGAACCAATCCTAGCTTCATCCAACAGTTTTACAGAATACATTGTCTGAAACAGCACTTTTAAAACCCATGGATGATGCTATTAGAGACTGTCTCCTAAATCCCATATGCTTACTGGCCCAACGTTGGCAAAGTTTCTTTTTAGTTCATCTTGTAAGTGGATGCTCTGTAAATGCGTCTCCTCAACACAATAACTTTATGAATTGCTTTTCAGAGTAATTTTAAAGAGCTTTTACCATGATACCCAATATGAGTATTTGTGGAGTTTTACTCCCAGTAATATTAATAGTAATTATTGCAGTGTTAAAAGTATTTATCTCCTTTTAAAATTTTTAGCTTGTTTCATCAGGTGACTCCTATCAGCATCTAAGGCTCATGTGAAAGAGAATCATTTCAGGCTAACAGCTGATTCCCAAAGAGTATTTTTTTGTTCGAAATTTTAAAACTGAGAGTGACCCTCATATTAGGAGAAACACCATTAAGGACTTGGGCTTTAGGCAACCCCCTCTTTCATGGGCAACAATTTGAGGGTGCAACCCTCCTCTTATAATGGTAAATGAAACAAAAGGAAGCCAAGTTTTATCACACTCAGGTGTTGGTTCCCACACGCAGATATGAAGAGGACACTGTGAGGCAGACAAACAGCTTTATTAGACCTGCTATAAAGAGGCATTCTTCACCTTCTTCTAGGGTCTCCTATAACTTTATTGATTTTGTCTACAAGGATGATACTGAACACATTTCTTTACAAAGGCAAGGAAAGGGTTTATTCTCTTCCACCATATGACCATTTTGAAGAAAGGACTTAGATATGATACCAAGTAGCGACATTGATGTCCCTGAGATGCTCTGAAAATGAAAATGAAATGCTCTGTTGATTATTCTCTTCATCATCATAATTTACTTGAAAAGAAAAAGTTATCCATGTATTAAGTGTGCAATGTTCTAAGTGTCTAGATAAGAGACCTACGTACTTTTTAAAACATGATTTACTAAAAAATCATAGACCACTTAAAATAAAGGCAATTTATAAAGTATTTTGCAAAGACTGTTTTATGAGGCCATCGGGTTAGAAATTACTGATGAACAAACTGTGGGAAGCATAAGTATATTGACATTTGGTCAGGGACCTAGAGTTTATTAGTATTCAGGGATTTTAAAAGAAAGTCACACTCGGAAAGTATATAGGATTACCTGTAATCTGTGGCAAATTAACTTTTTGCCTTATTTTGCTAACATTCTGTTATTGGAATATTTGCTTTGTTTTGAAATAGCTTATGACTGTTTATAAATTACTATGATGCACAAAAAGCCTCTAATCACTAAAATACTGCAGTGGGCTCAGCAATTTGACCCTGGTATAACTCAAATTTCTTATCTGCAGAAAGAAGAGACACAATGTCTTATCACCTGTGTTTTATCTGATTTTGATTGGGAATTCGAGCTATGTTTCTCATTCTGTTGAAGGCATCCTGAAACCAGACAAAGGATCTCAAGGTAAAGAACAGGAAACGGGTATTGATTTCTTTTATCCACCCAGACTTTTGTATCTTTTTGTTTTGTACTATGATGGATTAGGGGAACAGGCCAGCAAATGCTTCACATTTTCTACAGATTGGATGGGCTTTGGGGAAAAAGGACTTGAGGCACGTGCTAGTAAAGAAAAGAAACTCTAAAGCAGGTCTGGGTCAGTGTGATAAGTAGCGAGGCATATGTTCCTGTATCAGGAGACTCCCAGCCTCCTAACCTCTCTCCCAGCGCCTCAGCGTTCTCTCACTATGACCACGTACGCAAGGGCAAACACAGACCCGACTGAAATAGACACTGGTGCTTTCCTGAATCTAAGGTTCCTTTAGGCCATTTCTGTTTTTCCTTCCACTGGAGGGACTACAGTTATCAAAATGATGCTTTCTCACAAACATGGTTACCAAAGGGGAAAGGGCTGGGGAACAGATTAGGAGTTTGGAATTAACATATACGTACACTGTGTGTGTATCAGTTGTGTCCAATTCCTTGTGACCCCGTAGTTCACCAGGCTCCTCTGACCATGGAATTTTCCAGGCAAGAACACTGGAGTGGGTTGCCATTTCTTTCTCCAGGGGATCTTCCTGACCCAGGGTTCAGACCTGAGTCTCTTGTATCTCCTGCATTGGGAGATGGATTCTTTACCACTGTGCCCCCGGAAAGCCCTATATACACACTTGATGTTGTTCAGTCATCCGGTCGTGTCTGGTGTCTGACTCTTTGTGACCCCATGGACTGCAGCACGCCAGGCCTCCCTGCCCCCCACCAGCTCCCGGAGCCTGCCCAAGTTCATGTTCATTGCGTCGGTGATGCCGCCAGCCATCTCAGCCTCTGACGCCCTCTTCTCCTTCTGCCCTCAATCTTCCCCAGCATCAGGGACTTTTCCGGTGAGGCGTCTGTTTGCAACAGATGACCAAACTACTGGAGCTTCCACTTCAGCATCAGTAACACTGCACTGTATATAAAGTAACCAACAAGGACCTATTGTATAGCACAGGGAACTCTACTCAATACTGTAATAACCTAAATGGGAAAAGAATTTGAAAAAGAATAGGTACATGTATATGTGTAGCTGAATTACTTTGCTGCACCTGAAACTAGCACAGCATTGTAAACCAACTCTACTGTAATATAAAATAAAGTTTTTTTTAAAAGCTTGCAGATCACTAAAAAAAAAAAAAAAAAAAAAAGACACTTTCTCATTCTCACCTATAACATGCTAGGTCAGTGTTTTTCAAAGTATCATCCTCAGAGAAAGTGTACCCAACCATAAAAGGCAGATCCTACATGGGTTGAAGCAGAGTCTAAAGGAGGGGGCCCAGGAATCTGCATTTCATCACAACAGTCTTCTGCACATTCCGTTTGAAAGCCACTGATATGGTTTGCTACGTAGAATATAAATGCTAAATTAACTAAACTGAGGTACAGCCCTTCCCAGAGCTACTGGACACACTCATGAAAAGAAAATTAAGTCAAGGTGGCAGGCCCGCTCTGGGACCTCTAAGCACCCCAGCCCCCACCTCCCTACCCCTGTAAGGACTTTGCATTCTTCTTTCTCAGCAGTAACTTCTTTACAACATAATTAAGCAATCAATCATGTCTGAATGTTTCCGGGCCCCTCACCCTATCCCACCCACCTTTCTGTTTCTCCCTGACCTTCTCCTTCTCATTCCCTTAAAGAGAGTAAGTTCAACAAACACAAAAAGGAAAGACAAAATAATGCGCATAGAAATGTAGCCGTAGAATGAATGACTCTCCAACAGATACCAGCGGGGCAGCTGTACAGCAGGCAGTCTCTTTTGTTTATTTATTTTTTTAATTTATTTTGAAACTGAGCGACTTGCGTGTGGGCTAGGTCACTTCAGTTGTGTCCGACTTTTGGCAATCCTGTGGACTACAGCCCATGACGTTCCTCTGTCTATGGGATTCTCCAGGCAAGAAAACTGGAGTGGGTTGCCATTTCCTCCTCCAGCGGATCCTCCCAACCCAGGGATGGAACCCGTGTATCCTGCGTCTCCTGCATTGCAGGCAGATTCTTTACCGCTGAGCCACCGGGAAAGCCCTTTTGACAATATGTATACACCTGTGCAAATTTCTCCACACTCAAGATACATAAGCTGACCCCTTGCCCCCAAAATGTCCCTCCTGTCCCCTTTCAGTTGATTTTACCCCACTCCTGATCTTCCAGTCCCAGGCAACCACTGACTTGCTTTTAACCACTACAGATAAATTTTGCCTGCTCTAGAGCTTCATAGAAATGGACTCATACCATGAATATTTTTTGTGTCTGGCTTTTTTTTTCCTCTAAATAGAATGTTTTTGATATAAACATGTTTTCATGTTATTTTTCATGTTATAACATGTTTACTCATGTTATTGCATGTAAAGATATTACCCTATTGAGGGACATTTCCGCTGTTTCCACTTTGGAACTATGATGAACAAAGTTGTTTTTACTGTGTATAATTCTTTCTTGGGTGTATATTTTAATTTAGGGAGAGGGCAGGTAAATACTTTGCTTGCTCCTTGGAAGGAAAGCTGTAACAAACCTAGACAGCATATTAAAAAGTAGAGACATCACTTTGCAGACAAAGGTCCATCTAGTCAAAACTATGGTTTTTCCAGTAGTCATGTATGGATGTGAGAGTTGGATCATAAAGAAAGCTAAGTGCTGAAGAATTGATACTTTTGAACTGTGGTGTTGGAGAAGACTCTTGAGAGTCCCTTAAACAGCAAGGAGATCCAACCAGTCCATCCTAAAGGAGATCAGTCCTGAATATTCATTGGAAGGACTGATGCTGAAGCTGAAGGTGAAGCTTCATTACTTTGGCCACCTGATGCAAAGAACTGACTCACTGGAAAAGACCCTGATGCTGAGAAGACTGAAGGCAAGAGGAGGAAAGGGCAGCAGAAGATGAGATGGTTAGATAGCATCACCAGTTCAATCGACATGAATCTGAGCAAGCTCCGAGAGACAGTGAGAGACAGCAAAGCCTGGCGTACTGCAGTCCATGGGGTTGCAAAGAGTCAGACATGACTTAGTGACTGAACAACAATACTTTGGAATGGAATTACTGTGTCCTATGGTATATATGTGGAGAAGGAAATGACAACCCACTCCAGTGTTCTTGCCTGGAGAATCCCAGGGACAGGGGAGCCTGGTGGGCTGCCGTCTATGGGGTCACACAGAGTCGGACACGACTGAAGCGACTTAGCAGCAGCAGCAGCATGGTATATATGTATTTAATTTTATAAGGAGCTGCTGAACGGTTTTCCCAAGTGCTTGTGTCACTGATATTCCCACCAGGAATGAAGGACCATTCCGGTTGTTCCACATCTTCATAGACTCTCTTGCAAGCGTTTTCCGTTTTAGTCCTTTGGATAGGTGTGTAGGGATGTCTCACGGTGATTTGATTTTGCATTTCTCTCATGACTAATGATGATGAGCATTTCTTTGTGTGTCTTTTATTTCATTCATATAGTTTCTTTTCTGAAGTATCTGCTAAAGTCTTTTGCACATTTTAAATAGGTTATTTGTCTTCTTGGGCTTCCCTGGTAGCTCTGCTGGTAAAGAATCCACCTGCAATGCAGGAGACCCCGGTTGACTCCTGGGTTGGGAAGGTCCCCTGGAGAAGGGATAGGCTGCCCAATCCAGTGTTTTTGGGATTCCCTCGTAGCTCAGTTGGTAAAGAATCTGCCTGCAATGTGGGAGACCTGGGCTTGATCCTTGGGTTGGGAAGGGCATGGCAACCCACTCCAATATTCTTCCCTAAAGAATCTCCAAGGACAGAGGAGCCTGGTGGGCTACAGTCCATGGGGTCACAAAGAGTTGGGTATGACTGAGTGACTATCCGTGCATTCGTCTTCTTAAACATATGCATGTGTGCGCGTGCACACACACACACACACACACACACTACTCCTGACACTGAGCTTAAGGGATCAATTTTACTGGTAAGGATCAGACTGAGTGGTAAAGGCTGGAGTCTTTTTGTGTATGGGACATGGACTTTTGTCCCATCGAAGCTGTGAAGAACTGGAACCTAGGATTAACCTTTCCCTTGCTTTGTTTTGAAACAGCACAGAGATTCGGTGGGTAGGCTGGAGTCAAGCACATGTGGGCTCCAGCACTTACTAAATGCATGGCTTTGGACAAGGTGCCAAATTAAGCTGTGACTCAGTTTTCTCTGCTGTTAAATGGGGCAATGCTTACCTCGTAGTGTGCTGTGATATTTAAATGAGGTTATTTAGAGCACTTTGAACTGTCCAAATACAAAGTGAACCCTCAGTAAATATTGGCTGCTATCAATAAGGGTGAAGAATCTGAGTAACATGATTAACATACTCACCCAACCACATTCTTTCCAGAATCCTTATCTATACAGTATCATCTCTGTCCTCCAGACCTCACCTCTGTTTCTACAACTGTTTTCTAGATAAGCAATCTCTGGAGACAATTTCCTTTTGCTTGTAGGTGATTTTCATAAGTATCGGTAGAGAAGGAGGTAGATTGAAGGTAGTCTTTACCTGATAAGGTTTTAAATTTTATATCAATTTATACCCATTTGCTCCTCGGAAGTCTAATTCTTTTTAGACTATTTCAACAAAGACCTGAGATAACTGAAAGTTCAAGAGAAGGAAGAGAAACTAGACTTACCCCAGCAGGAGGCTGGCAGGAACATTTGACAATTAGATGCTTTTATTTCAGGGTAGAAAATTAGTTGCCTCTAAGACAAAGAGAGGAAGTGAAACTTTAACAGCTTTTGGCTTTGAACTTCAGGAAGCCCTAAACATTCCTGATGACACATAGTAAATGGGGGGAAAAAAGAAAGAATTCTGATGCATTACATCAATAGAATAAAAGACAAAACCCACATGATCATCTCAATAGACACAGAAAAGCATTCGAAAAAGATCCAACATTCGTTCATAACAGAAACTCTCAAACTATGAATAGGACCTCCTCAACCTGATAAAGGACATAAAAACTCCACAGCTAACATCACACTTAATGCAAAATGCTGGATGCTTTCCTTCTCAGATCACAAACAAGGCAAAGATGCCTGCTTTTGCCAATGTTATTTAACCTGACGCCGGCTTCTACAGTGCAATACGGGATTTCTTTTTAAATTAGAGACATCCAGACTGGGAAAAAAAGAAGTAAAATTATCTTCATTTGCAGATGGCTTGATCCTGTATGAAAATCCAGAACAATCCCCTCAAATTTTACCGGAACTCCTAAAGAACTTTAATAAGATTACAAGAGCAATGAGCAAAAATTAATAATATCTCTATATGCCAGCAATGAAAAATCAGAAACTGAAATTAAGAAAATGACTCCTTCACAATAAAAGCAAAGACAGCAAAATAGTTAGGAACAAATTTAACAGAAGAAATGCAAGACTTGAACACGAAAGCTATAAAACATCATTGAAAGAAATTACAGAAGATTTAAGTAAATGAAGGGCTCCCCTGGTGGGGATAAGCACAGACAGTAAAGAATCTGCCTGCAATGCAGGAGACTTGAGTTCAATCCCTGGGTCAGGAAGATCTCCTGGAGAAGGAAATGGCAACCCACTCCAGGATTCTTGCCTGGGAGATCCCATGGACAGAGGAGCCTGGAGGGCTCTAGTCCATGGGGTCGCAAAGAGTCAGACACAACTCTTTGACCAATAGTTTCACAAGTAAATGAAAGGGTATTTCATGTTCATGGATTGGAAAGCTAAACACTGTCTGCTCAAGACGGCCGTTCTCCTCTTGCTGAACTGTAACTTCAGCGTGAAGTGAAGTGAAGTTGCTCAGTCGTGTCCGATTCTTTGCGACCCCATGTACTGTAGCCTACCAGGCTCCTCCGTCCACGGGATTTTCCAGGCAAGAGTACTGGAGTGGGGTGCCATTGCCTTCTCCAAACTGCAGCATAAGCCCTGTCAAAGTCCTGCCAGAGAGGGCTGCCTGTGAGCTTGGACAAGGGTGCGGATGGAAGTCTGCCACCTGCTCCTTTCTCTTTCCATGAGCGGGGTAGTGAGGAACTCCGTGTGTGTGTGTCTGTGTCTCTGTGTGTATCTGAGTGTGAGTGTGTGTGTCTGTGTGTGGTGTGTGTGTCTGAGTGTGAGTCTGTGTGTGAGTGTGTGTTGTGTATGTGAGTGTGTGTGTGTGTGTGAGTGTGTCTGTCTCTGTGTGTCTGTGTCTCTGTGTGTATCTGAGTGTGAGTGTGTGTGTATGTGTGTGTGTCTGAGTGTGAGTGTGTGTCTGTGTGTGTGTGTCTGTGTGTGTATCTGAGTGTGAGTATGTCTGTGTGTGTGTCTGTGTGTGAGTGTGTGTCTGTGTGTGAGTGTGTGTGTGTTGTGTGTGTGAGTATGTCTGTCTGTGGGTGTCTGTCTGTCTGTGTGTGAGTCCCAGCCCACGGCTATAACTTCAAACCTTTTCTCTCCTCACCCCATCACAGACAGATTCCTTTTGGCCAGCCCTTCAACCACTAAAAACAAAATCCTCTTTTAGCAGCACAGAGCAGGACAGAGAATAACAGTTGCTGAGGAAGAGCTCTCTCAGAGCCATTTCAGTAGGAAACAGCTCTGCTCACTGGAGGCAGAGACATGGGCTCCTAGACCCCCTCAGAAGGGAGCCAGAGGTGTCCTCTGAAACAGCCTCTTGGACTTCAACATGCAGACACGTCAGCGTGGATCTTGTTAGAATGTGGATTTAGCGGGTCGAAGGGCAGGCACGAGGCACGGCCTCCCCGACAGCATCCAGGTGGCGGATGCGCCGCCGCCGGGCTGCGGACCACACTTGGAGCAGCAGAGCCGTGGAGCAGAGGCCCGGGTTACGGGCCCCACCGAGCAGGGTCCATGGTCAGAACTCACAGTGGACTGAACAGGAGAGACAGCAAGGTGCGTGGAAGGCCGCCCAGTACTAGGACGCCTTCTTCACCTGCTGCTGGGCACGCTGGTGACAGCCGACAGGGAGCCAAGGAACGGTGTTTGCGGCGCTAGTTCTCGAGGGGTTCATAGTCCACCGGGCATGTTAGATACAAATAAAGCAGAACGGGGCGTTGTGCGATGAGGAATAGTAGGCAGATGTGTATCGATGACACAGCAGAGGCGAGTCATGTCTGGGCAAACCTTGAGGGGTGCACTGGGCTCCGCAGAGAACAAAGCGGGAGAGGGGCTCACAGCAAAGGGGCGGATGGGTCTGTGGTAGGCTGCGTTTTCCAAAGAAGACTGCAGCCATATCTCTAGCCTCATAAAACCTTCTAGAAATTTCCACTCTCTTATCACGATGTGACATTTAATTCCCTTCCCCTTGAACGTGGGTGGATTTATGAATGACTTCCATGAATACAATATGGAGAAATGACACTTTGTGACTTGAGGTTAGATTAAAAACCAACATTTAGTTTTTGTCTGGTTTTCTTTGGCTGCTTGCTTTTATTTTATTTTATTTTTTTTTTTAGAAAGAAATAAAATTTTTCTTTTTTTACTGCAAATTATTTGCAAATGTTCACGTTTCCAGTGTAAGTCATTACAAAAAGATCCCCAAGAAACACTTGGTTTATCTAATGTGAAAGAATGGTTTAACTTACAAAAAATAAATATATATTTTCACCTAAAAGGAGAAAGATGCTTCTCTGGTTTGAAGTCAGCAATGTAATTCACATAGCGAGCATGAATTTTTTTTTTTTTTTTTTAGAAAGAAATAAAATTTTTCTTTTTTTACTGCAAATTATTTGCAAATGTTCACGTCTTTGGCTGCTTGCTTTTAGAACCAAGCCACCACGCTGTGAAGAAGCTAAGAAGCCCACAGAGACTCTCAGCGGTGAGGAACTGAGGGCCCATCCATGAGTCCTGTTGAGCTCAGAGCCAACTACCGACACGGACTTGCTAGCCACGTGAATGAGGCATCAGGAAAGCAGGTGAGCCAGTCTTCAGTCAAACTGCAAGGAGCAGAGATAAGCCAACCCACCAACCCTGGCTGAATTTGAGATTCATGAGCAAAATAAACGATTTTTGTTGCTTACCAACTTTCAGAGTGCTTTATTTCACAGCAGTACATTTCAGGAAAAACATGCAAAGGTAAAGAAGTGAGAATCAGCCTGGTGTTTCAAAACACAACACAAATACAGGCATGTTTATATATGCAGCTCAGCTACTAGAAACGAAAGCAGGAAAGTATGGGAAATGTTTGGCACACTGAATCTGTGATGTGGAGGGAAAAGTTTCCTCAACAAAGTGTTCATAGTGTTAGTGTGATACAGTTGTCTGCAGTCAGCCACGCTTGGGTTAATTATTCATGGCTTTGCCAGAAGACGTTCTGGATGTAAGTGTATTTATCCAACAAATTTTCTTGCTGGTAAAAGCAAATTCTTGTTGAAAAGAAAATAATAATGATCTGCTATTGTGTGTGCTCTGGAGATGAAGCCCAGGGTGACAATTTCAAAAGAAATCACTTTATAGTTTTTACTACTAAAATGAAAACATGATATTAATATAATTTCAAAAAATTACAATCTTATCTGAAATCTTCTAAGGAGGCTACATCCCCACATTCTTGCAATAAAAGTACACAGCTTGGACCTGTCATCAGTCCCGTTTCTTTTCGTCCTTGCATTTCTAAGATAACCAACCAAGAGTCTCTGAAAGAGGTAAATGTGTCACTACTCTTTAATGCCGAGAATCTTATTTTCTGTAACCCTATGGTGGGTGCATGCTAATTGGAGAGAAAAAGATTTAGAATGCACTGAATTGATACACTGAGGTTGTTTCCTGGGCTGTGGGTGTCCCAAAGAGAGAGGAAAAAAAAAGTTTTTAATTCTTTTGACCCTAATCTAGTGTTTAGTTGAAAAAGAAACATCCTCAAGCATCAGAAGAATTTATAGTGAGTGTAGGAGTTTGGAATCAGGGATTCCTGGGATGCAAATAGCAGATGACATGTACCTTCCTTCTGCTCTCAGCTAAGTGGCCCCTCCTGGGATACTGGGTTCAGTTCCTGACAATATGTTTCAGTAGGAACATAGACAAGTCAGGGTGTGTTTGGAGGAGAGGGGCTTAAATGGTGGTGGAACAGAAACCTGTGTCACAAGATGAAGAACTGGAGAGAAGAGGAATGTTTCCTAGGAAGGAAACAACTCACCAGGCATGTTGTCTGCTTAGTTGGACGGTCATGTTCTACTCTATTCAACCCCATGGACTGTAGCCCACCAGGCTCCTCTGTCCATGAGATTTCCCAGGCAAGAATACTGGAGCGGGTTGCCATTTCCTTCTCCAGGGGATCTTCCTGACCCAGAAACTGAACCCATGTCTCTTGCAGCTCCTGCATCGGCAGGTAGATTCTTTCCCACTGCGTCACCTGGGAAGCCCATGGGGCATGTTGTTGTTTTCCAGTCCCTAAGTCGTGTCGGACTCTGCGACCGCGTGAACTGCAGCACGACAGGTTTCCCTGACCTTCACTATCTCTTGGAGTTTGCTCAGACTTATGTCCACTGAGCTGATGATGCCCTCCAACTATCTCATCCTCTATCACCCCCTTCTCTCCTGCCCTTTATCTTTATCAGCATCAGGGCCCTTTCCAATGAGTGGGCTCTTCACATCAGGTGGCCAAAGTATTAGAGCTTCAACTTCAGCATCAGTCCTTCCAGTGAATATTCAGGGTTGATTTCCTTTAGGATGGACTTGTTGGATGTCCTTACAGTCCAAGGGACTCTCAAGAGTCTTCTCCAGCATCACAGTTCAAAAACACCAATTAGGCCCTCAGCCTTCCTTATGGTCTAACTCTCATATGACTAACTCAATGACTACTTGGAAAAACCATAGGTTTGACTACAGAGACCTTTGTCAGCAAGGTGATACCTCTGCTTTTTAATACTGTCTAGGTTTGTCATAGCTCTTCTTCCAAGGAGCAAGCCTCTTTTAATTATGGTTGCATGTTAGCCATTTTTAGATAATGAAAGAGCTTTCTTGCAGGAGAGCTGGTAGCATAACTCTATAGTCCCAAAAGCATAAGAGAAAAGAATTGGGAAGCAATTTAGGGGGGAAGAGAGTAAAGAGTAAAAACTGTCCAAAGACGAAGTTGGCTATGGGGGAGGTAGGAAGTCCCATCTCTAGAGACATTCAAGTAAATTATCTTGAAAGAATTCTAAATGAGGTAGTAATTGGATTGGACATCCTGCAAAATCCTCCTGAGCAGGACCCTGTGAGGCTCCTGGACACGGGAGACTTTCTGTGTCCACTGTTTCTTGTTTGTAAGGAGTAGACTCTGTGACCTTCCCTGAGTTCCAAAGGGCAGATTCCAACTATAGTCAATCAGGGAAGGAAGGTGATATGGAGACAAGGGAGGAACAGTCAAGAAACAATAGTGCAGCCTTGGGCAGGGTCCTGGTTCCCCTCAAGGGATACACACAACATTATCTTTGAGCTCTTTGGAAGAAAAGCTATGACCAACCTAGACAGCATATTAAAAAGCAGAGACATTACTTTGCTAGCAAAGGTCCTTCTAGTCCAAGCTATGGTTTTTCCAGTAGTCATGTATGAATGTGAGAGTTGGACTATAAGGAAAGCTGAGCGCTGAAGAATTGATGTTTTTGAGCCGTTGTGTTGGAGAAGACACTTGAGAGTCCCTTGGACTGCAAGGAGATCAAGCCAGTCAATCCTAAAGGAGATCAGTCCGACATTTATTGGAAGGACTAATGCTGAAGCTGAAGCTCCGATACTTTGGTCACCTGATGCAAAGAGCTGACTCACTGGAAAAGACCCCGATACTAGGAAAGATTGAAGGCAGGAGGAGAAGGGGACGACAGAGGATGAGATGGTTGTGTCACATGAGTGTATGTTCCTCAGTTCTTTGTCTCGTCACAACAAAGATTTGGAGTGACGGACATTAAAGCCCTCGGCGCGTCACAGCTCTTGGGTCTTGGACAAATAGTGCTACAGCTCTTAGGCAAATCAGTGTTATAGCTCTATTTTATTTAGAAGGTAGCAGGAGAGTGAGAGAGAGAGAGCGAGAGAGAGAGAGAGAAAAGAGCGCACGCATGTGAGAGAGAGGGAGAGTCTGTGAGAAAGCACTTTGGCTCCTCCTTTTATATGTTTTTTCCTCCACCTGGGCCTGCCCTATGCAAATTGGGCTTAGCCAGGAGTGCTGTTTGTTCTGCCTGAAGTTTTCACTCTGGTCCTCGGACCTTCCTTTGACCTTCCTGGTCTTTTAGCCACCGCCATTTTGGACTCCTTTTCCCTATTCTACCTACCTATCATTCCCCCCCTGAAGAGATGGGAGGCCCAATTCTTTGGGAATAAGGGCGTCGAGGTCTTTTTGGCTACTTCCTGCTGAACTGGGACAGTGAGGGGTATTGGGCCTCCCCCTCTTGCTAGTCTCAAGCCTCAGAGTCCTTATAGCAGTGTCCAAGGGTGTGTGATATTTTCCGTGGTCAGCTGTAGTTTTATATCTTTGTTGAACTGGCACTGCATGTTGTAGCTGGTTGACCTGGGCAGAGACAAAACAGGTTAGACAATGGACAGTACATGGAATAATCATAGGCATCATCAATATAACATAACAAGGACTAGTAGGGACATTGGTCAAGTTTAAATTCACATCGCCAGGATAGCTCAAGTCCCTCCTTGTTCAGGGATCAGAAGATTTATCTCCTGTCTGTCTTGGAGTACAATCTCTGTCAAGCTGTGTTGGCTCCTTAGAGTTATCCTGAGAAATCTTATCCCCAGAAACCTGATTTTGGGTGTGTTCATTAGAATGGCACTCATTGGTAGTTCTGAATAGGTATCTGAGATCTCCCAGGGGCTCACAGGTGTATTGAGTGCCCTCTTTTGTTTTCTTCCACGGCTTGACTCGTGAGTAGTGAATCCAGGAGTCATGTCCTGGTACCTTGACTGCTGTGGGGGTAGAAAGTATTACAGGGTAGGGGCCCTTCCATGTGGGCTGGAGTTGAGCCTTTGGGGACCCATCTTTCCAGACTTTAATTAGGACTTGAGTTCCTGGAGCATATAGTGGTGACTCTTTGGAATCTTTTGGGTCCTGGTTCATACCCCACAAGCGTATATCCAGTTGGAATTGCCCAATGGTCATGGTATAAGACTGCAGGGTCTGAACCTCTGGATCTAGAAAGAGGTCATTGACATAAACAAAAGGTCTCCCACCGTATAGCATCTCATAAGGACTAAGACCAACCTGTTCCTTAGGGGCAATGCGGGTGCGGAGGAGAGCTATTGGTAAAGCCTCCTTCCATCCCAGGGAGGTCTCCTGGGTTATCTTTTTTATCGCTGATTTTAAGAATTGATTGGCTCTTTCTACTTTTCCTGAAGATTGAGGCCTCCAGGCACAATGGAGATAATAAGTAATGCCCAATGCTCTCGAGACCCCTTGGGTGACCTTAGAAGTAAATGATGTCCCATTGTCACTTTGTAATGACCTGGGCAGACCAAATCTTGGAATGATTTCATGGAGCAGTTTTTTTATCACCTCCTCAGCCTTCTCGGTCCGAGTGGGAAAGCCTTCAACCCATCCTGTGAATGTATCTATCATAACTAATAGGTATTTATACCCTTGAGAAACTGGCATCTGGGTGAAGTCCATCTGCCAGTCCTCTCCTGGGTAGGCCCCACGTCGTTGGACCGGCTGGGCCAGCTGGGGTCTTCGAGCTCCTTGGGGGTTGTTTAATTGGCAAGTGGGACAAGAGGAGACCACCTGTCTTATAGTTGTTTGGAAGCCTGTTCCTCTGAAGGACTTTTCTAGTAATCTTTGGAGGGCCTTTTCTTCTAAATGAGTAGTGGCATGTAAGGAGTTAACCATTTTCCATTGGAGGTTTCCAGGCAGAAAAAGGAGTCCCTCCTTTCGGAACCACCCCATATGATCTTCTTGAAAGCCCTCGCTCTTAGCTTTAAGAGTCTCACCTTCAGTATATGAAGGAGTCTGTGGAACTAATGTGGCAATCCCTATTAGGTCATGGTTCTGTAATGCTGCTCTCCTAGCTGCCTGATCAGCTGCTTGGTTCCCTTGTGCCACTTCCATGTTCCCTTTTTGGTGTCCTTTACAGTGGGAGACTGAAACCTCAGTGGGCAGATGGACTGCCTCCAAGAGTCGAAGAATCTGATCACCATATTTGATTGGGGACCCTTGGGTGGTCAAGTGGCCCCTTTCTTTCCAAACAGAGGCATGTGCATGTAGCACCAGAAAGGCATACTTGGAGTCAGTGTAAATGGCTATTCTTTTTCCTTTTCCCAGTTCTAAAGCTCGAGTCAGGGCTATGAGCTCAGCTAATTGGGCTGAAGTACCTGGTGGCAGAGGTTTAGCCTCTATGGTCTCAAAATTGGAGACTACTGCATACCCAGCTCTTCTTTTTCCATCCAAGACAAAGCTGCTTCCATCAGTGTACCAGATTTTTTCAGGATTGGTCAGAGGATCTTCTGACAATCCCTCTCTGGGTTTTGTCCAGTGGTCCAAGGTTTCTAGACAAGAGTGAAAGGGGAGAGAGCCCTCGGGGGTAGGTAGGAGGGTGGCTGGGTTAAGAACCTCACAAGGGGATATAGTGAGGCCTGGATTTTCCATCAGCATTACTTGATATCTGAGGATTCTTTGATCAGACATCCACAAATGGCCTCTCCCATTTAGGAGTTGTTTTACTTGGTGACTGGTAAAAATAGTTAGTTTGCCCCCAAAGGAGAGATTTAAAGCATCTTCTATCATGATTGCAATAGCTGCAAGATTTCAAAGGGGGGCCAACCTCAGGAAGTTGGATCGAGCCTCTTGGATAAGTAAGCTACAGGCTAGGGCTCAGATCCCAACCTTTGAGTTAACACTCCCAAGGCTATTCCCTCTCTTTCATGGACATAAAGTTGGAATGCTTTTTCTGGGTCTGGCAACCTCAAGGCAGGTGCCTGAGTTAAGGCCTGTTTTAGTGTAGCCTCTGCCTTCTTTAGAGGAGTTCCCCACATCAGTGGGATTGAATCATCTCGTCCCTTTAAGCTTTCATATAAGGGCTGGGCAATTAGAACATAGTTGGGTATCCAGATTCTACAATAACCAGTTAGCCCCAGGAAAGCTCGCAATTGTTTTCAAGTCATGGGGGAGGGCAACTGGAGAATTCCTTGTACCCGATCAGAGGACAGTCTCCTGGACTCGTGTGTAATCTGAACTCCCAAGTAAGTGACCTTTGTCTCGATCATCTGTGCCTTAGCACGGGAGACTTTATATCCCCTTTCTGCCAAGAAGTTTAGAACCTGAGTTGCATGTTGTTGGGCACTTTTCTCATCTGGACAGCAGATTAGTAGGTCATCTACGTATTGTAATATTTTCCCATTAGGTCCCAGGTCCAGATCTAGGAGATCCCGGCTAAGGGCCTGTCCAAACAGGCGGGGGCTATCTCTGAACCCCTGAGGTAATACTGTCCAAGTCATCTGTTGGTGTTTTTCTCCTGGGGCTTCCCACTTAAAGGCAAAAAGGTATTGGGATTCTTTAGCCAGTGGTATGCAAAAAAATGCATCTTTGAGATCCAAGACTGTAAACCACTTGGCACTGGGTGGGATTTCTCCCAAGATTACATAGGGATTGGGTACTGTGGGATGGAGGGGGACTACAGCTTCATTTATGATCCAGAGATCTTGAACCAGTCGCCAGGTTCTGTCTTTTTTCTTTACTGAGAGGATTGGGGTGTTACATGGCGAACTGGTGGGGACAAATAACCCACAAGCAAGGAATTTATTTATTAAAGGCTGTAGTCCCTCCCGAGCCTCTCTTTTGAGAGGGTATTGTTTCCGGTTAGGAAACCTAGTGGGATCTCGGAGGACAATGATGACCGGTTCAGCTTGGTGGGCTCATCCAGGAATCCCCTGGTCCCACACCTGGGGGTTAATTTTGTCTTCCCATAGTTTTTGGTCCCTCTCTATTGAAGGTGTAATGGGTTCTTCAGTAGTAACCAGGAGCTGTAGAGATCTAGGGACTGAAAAACTTCCCATCACAAGGGTGGTCCCCAGTTTAGTGAGTATATCTCTTCCCAATAGGGGGTAGGACACTCAGGGACCACCAGAAACTGGTGGGAAAATATTTGTCCATCCCAGCAACAAAGAAGTGCTCGGGTGAATCTTTTAGTAGTTGCTTTTCCTGTAGCACCCAAAATGGTACAGGTTTGGGAGGAGAAGACTCCGGAGTAGGAGATCAAGACAGAGTAGGTAGCCCCTGTGTCAACCAAGAAATTCTCGGACCTACCTGCCACATCCAGTTGCACCCTTGGCTCCAGCCCCGTGATGGTTATCCGTGACAGGCGGGCTGGCTGGAGCGGCCGCTTCAGTCCTCTTGAACCATCGTGAGGGAAGGCTTGGTGCTTCACCTTGAGGCTCTTGGGTCCTGAGGGCAGAGTGCCGCCCAGTGTCCCAGTTGATGGCATTTGTGGCAAGCCATTCTAGGAGACTTGTCACGGTTTGGACACTCTTTGGCCCAATGCCCCGCCTGTCTACAGATTAGGCATTTGTCTCGTGCCTTGTCCCTCAAGGACGCGGGGTTTGCCATAGGGCTTCTCTGGAGGGCGGCCAGCATCTGGGCATGCCTTGTCTCTTTTTCCCTATTCTACCTACCTAACAGTTGGATGGCATCACTGATTCGATGGACATGAATTTGAGCAAGCTCCGGAGGTGGTGATGGACAGGGAAGCCTGGAGTGCTGCAGTCCACGGGGTTGCAGAGTCAGACATGACTGAATGACTGAACTGAACTGAACTTGAGCTCTTTACAGAACCCCCAACAAATGGAAGAGGACACCTGAGGCCAGATTAAAGGAACCAGAGAAGTTTAATGGGAGACGATTGAATGCAGGCCCTGCACACACCCTGATCCTTATCAGTAACCCCACCCTTGGGCCCTGAACCATTGTTGTAAAACTTCTCACCAAATCCTCCCAGGTCAGGACACACACTTTTTCAAGGCAGTAGCCCAATGTGTCCTCCTTGGCCCGGCAAAGCAACCGAGCTATTCTTTTCTACTTCACCCAAAACTTTGTCTCTGAGATTCGGGTTGGTACTGGTGCAGAGAGGCTCAGTTTTCAGCATCACTATTGCCAAGAGCTTTGAACTTCTTCAGAAGCTCCATCCCATCCACCCAGGGCATTATTGGGTATATTCCCACAGGTAGTCATAACAGAACCCATTCTTTCTACTTCTGGATCCTGTCAGTGGTGACACTTCCTGATGCCTCAAAGCCTACGAGGTCCTGGAGATAATTGACAGTTTATCCCTGACAGCTCCATGGAGGCCCCCGGGGCCGCAGCTGCCCACTGTGCCAAGCCATCGTCCCCCTGGCCCCACGCCCACTGTTCTGACAACCTGGCAACACCTCCCTTTCTCGTGCTCCACTGTGCCACGGGTGTCAAGCCAGGGTCCCATAATGCTGAACGGAGTTTATGGGCAAACAGCTGTTCCTGTTTTCTTCCTCTTGGACTTCACTAATAGTTCACAAGGACTGAGTTGGGATAATCAGATGGCAACAGATTTTATGTCTGGCTTAAAACTGCCTTTCCCCAGAGGGATGTTCTCATGATACTTGAGCAGCATTCTAAGTCTCCAAATCCTTTTTCCTTACGGTCAAGTCTTCTTAGGTCACTCCTTGGTCCTTCATAGTAATGTCTTCCCTAAGGGCTTGCTTTACTAGCAGGCACACACCGGACATTCTGAATCCCAGGTTGGGCAAATGAGACTCAAGCTGTGGCCTTGTCTTCTTCCCTTTCCCCTATTTTCCTCTATCCTTTATGATTCTATGAGGCGTGAGAACAGAGGAAGATAAACACAACAGGAACACACGCTTCCTGGTGGGGAAAGGAGAGCCATGCGGTGTGGGTGGCCTAATTGAATGTTTTTCTGTTTATTTATTTATATTTTATATTGGACTGTAATTGATTTACAATGTATTGGTTTCAGGTGTACAACAAAGTGAATCTGTGATACACACACACACACACACACACACATATATACAAATATCCACTCTTATTTCAGATTCTTTTCCCAAACAGGTTATTACAGAGCATTGAGAAGAGTTTCCTGTGCTATACAGTATGCCTTTGTTGGTTATCTATTTTATATATAGCAGTGTGTATCTATTAATCACAACCTCCCAATTTATCCCTCTACCCCATCTTTTTAAGCGAATTAAAAAATTTCAGTGTGATGTTTATTCTACTAAATGGTGGGACTAAAAGAAGTCCTCATATAATTTAGCAGTTTCATAGTGATTGGTCAGCCTGCATAGGATTTCACTGCAGAAAATCTAGTCTGTATATCAGGGGAAAAAATATCCAGAAGCTTGCTGATAGCATTTGCAAAACGATTTTTATTACTCATCCAATACTAATTATAAAATTTGAGAGATCAACTAAGAGAAATTTGCATATGCTCTTTATAAAGATATTTACACACACAGCTGCTTTAACTGATACTCTCTAACTTGTGGGTTAAGATATAGGGTGTTGTGAGTTTCCTTGGAAAAGCTATGGATGGTGGAGGAAGAGGATGTCTGCCATTCACTTTGAACAGGCAGAGGAAGAACTGTGTTTAGCTCTTCCAACTGAAACTTCCTTACAGGTGAATAGCTCAGTTTTGGTACATGTCAGAGGAAAAACAAGCCAATTCTTGGAATTCTTGCATATTTCTTCAGAGCATCCTTTAGTAGGTCCTTCACTCTTATCTTTAAGAAAAAGGATGCATGTACAAATCTATGTTTTTAACACTGGACTCACACTGAAGTGTCCTGACATTCATTAACTCGAGAGCCGAAGTGCTGATTGCAAATCCCAGCTCTGCTGTGTGACTCTGCCAAGTGACTTCATTCCCTGTCCTTCAGTGTTCTCATCTGTGCAGTGGGTGAGGGAATGAAACCACCCTTATGGGCTATTTGTGGGCCAGTATATGTATAAAGTGCTGGAATTTTGCCTGGTGCCAGTTAAGAACATGCTACATGTTAACATTATTATTGATGAAATTAGAGTAATGCCTATTACACCAGCAACTGAAAGAGGTCGGTTTCATTCCCTCAACCAGTATTATTGAATATACATAGTAATGATCCCCAGCCAATGAAATCCTTCTTCCCAAAGTGCTTATATGAGGAGGGGAGAGGGACAGAGGAGCAGAGGAGAAGGGGAGGACTAACAGAAATAAGTAAAAAATATATTATTTCATATATTATTTCAGATTTATTATGATGATCTTAAAGCAGACATATTTAAAATGGATAACCAACAAGAACCTACTGTACAGCACATGAAACTCTGCTCAATGTTATGTGGCAGCCTTGACGGGAGGGGAGTTTCAGGGAGAATGGATACATGGATATGTATGGTTGAGTCCCTTTGCTGTTCACCTGAAATTATCACAACATTGTTGGTTAATTGGCCATGCTCCAGTACAAAATAAAAAAAATTTTTAAGAAGAAAAATAAAGCAGAGATAAGATAAGAGATGCTGGAGGAGGAAAGAATACGATAGAGCAAACTGTAAGTCAGATGTCTTGAGGTCAGGTAATGTTTGGCGTGGTCCATATGAGCAAGGAGGCCAGAGTGGCTGCAGGGGGAAAAGAGAGGAGGAAGCCACACTTCGTGAGGTCAGAGGGGTTCTGGCTGGGGTGGCAGGGGGATCCTGGGGTGGCTTGTAGCCATTGTCGCCATCCTTTGGCTGTTCTTTAGGATAAGAAGCGGCTCCAGGTTTTGAGAAGAGGAGAGAAATAACCTAACCTATATGGTAAAGGATCACTTGGACTGTTGGGTGGGGCCTGGGGGCTGGGGTGTGTGGGGGAGTGCGTGGGGGAATAGAAAGATCAAGTCGGAGGCCCTTATCGAGAGATGCTGGTGGCTTGGACCAGGGAATTAGCTGTGGGGAGGGAGATGGCAAAGAGTGAATACTTCCATGTGTATTTTTGAAGGCAGATGTAGACGGAATCTGCCAAGGAATTGAATATTGTGTTTAAAGGATAGAAAAGCTCTGAGAGGACAGGGATATTTTTCTCTTTTATTCAACGTCATGTTGCAATCACCTAGATAGTGCCTGGTACTCAATATTCCTTGAACCAATGAAAAAGGTAACTGATTTGTATTACAATGTCCTACTTAAACTCAGCGAATACTATAAAGCAGCTAAAACATCTACAGCCATTTCTCCAAAGAAGACATGCAGATGGCTAAGAGGCACACAAAAAGATGCTCTATATCAATAATTATTAGCGAAATGTGGATCAAAACTACAATGAGGTATCACCTCACACTGGTCCCCTGGAGAAGGGAATGGCTACCCACTCCAGTATTCTTGCCTGGAGAATTCCAAGGACAGAGGAGCCTGGCAGACTATAGCCCATGGGGTTGCAAAGAACTGGACACGACTGAGTGACTGACACACGTACAAATACATATACACAGCCGTGTGTAAACAGGTAGCTAGTTGGAAGCTGGAGAAGGCAATGGCACCCCACTCCAGTACTGTTGCTGGGAAAATCCCATGGATGGAGGAGCCTGGTAGGCTGCAGTCCATGGGGTCGCAAAGAGTCAGACATGACTGAGTGACTTCACTTTCACTTTCCACTTTCATGCATTGGAGAAGGAAAAGGCAACCCACTCCAGTGTTCTTGTCCCATGGATGGAAAAGCCTGGTAGGCTGCAGTCCATGGGGTTGCAGAGTCAGACACGACTGAAGTGACTTAGCAGCAGCAGCAGCAGCAGCAGCAGTGGGAAGCTGCTGCTTAGCACAGGAGCTCAGCTTGGTGTTCTTTGATGACCAAGAGGGATGGAACAGGGGTGGGGGTGGGAGGGACATTCAAGTGGGAGGTGTGTATACATAAATACATATAGCTGATACACTTTGTCCTACAGCAGAAACCAATAGAACGTTGTAAAGCAAGTTACGACCAACCTAGATAGCATATGCAAAAGCAGAGACATTACCTTGCCAACAAAGTTTCGTCTAGTTAAGGCTATGGCTTTTCCTGGGGTCATGTATGGATGTGAGAGTTGGACTGTGAAGAAGGCTGAGGCTGAAGAATTGATGCTTTTGAACTGTCGTGTTGGAGAAGACTCTTGAGAATCCCGTGGACTGCAAGGAGATCCAACCAGTCCATTCTGAAGGAGATCAGCCCTGGGATTTCTTTGGAAGAAATGATGCTAAAGCTGAAACTCCAGTACTTTGGCCACCTCATGTGAAGAGTTGACTCACTGGAAAAAACTCTGATGCTGGGAGGGATTGCGGGCAAGAGGAGAAGGGGACGACAGAGGATGAGATGGCTGGATGGCATCACTGACTCGATGGACATGAGTCTCAGTGAACTCCGGGAGTTGGTGTTGGACAGGGAGGCCTGGCGTGCTGCAATTCATGGGTCGCAAAGAGTCGGACACGACTGAGCCACTGATCTGATTTGATCTGATCTGAAAGCAACTGCTGCTGCTGCTGCTGCGTCGCTTCAGTCGTGTCCGACTCTGTGCGACCCCATAGACGGCAGCCCACCAGGCTCCCCCGTCCCTGGGATTCTCCAGGCAAAAACACTGGAGTGGGTTGCCATTTCCTTCTCCAGTGCATGAAAGTGAAAAGTGAAAGGGAAGTTGCTCAGTCGTGTCCGACTCTTCGTGACCCCATGGACTGCAGCCCACCAGGCTCCTCCGTCCATGGGATTTTCCAGGCAAGAGTGCTGGAGTGGGGTGCCATTGCCTTCTCCAATTAAAAAAAAAAACAACTATAGATAAATGAAGTCCTGTAGTAACTACAGTTTCAGCATTTAAGCAACGAAGCCTTTTCCTTTCTTCAAGTTAGACGTTGTCACTGCTGCATGCCTGGCCCTCTGCTGCCAAAGACCAAGACTGAAAAAGGCTCGGATAACTTGCTGTAATAGAAGAGTACTTTATTACAAAATATTCATTGTGAACATACAGAAACCAACAGGAAATACACCTTAGAGTATAGGAAAGAGTAGCTTATTTGGAGAAAACAGAGACCTAAGAAATGGGGATTCTCTGATGTATCCTCACTAGACAACTGCAAAACATACTGGAACACAGTCAATAAAATGAGAACATTAATACACAAGGATTTCATGAGGTAAAATAAGTTATGTACCGCATTTCAGACAATCTATGAAATTGCTTATTTAGGTCATATTCTAAATATTAAAAAATACAATGCATTTTATGTCATCTTTTCCTATTAATATACTGCAGCATTTGAGAGAGAGAGATGGCTACATGATTGATGATAAGCCCAGGATATGGTGATTTCTAATCCCCAATACACATTTTAGAGTTTAAGGGTAATCAGGTTTGTTGATATCCTTGAGTGACACATGGAGTTGGTATACAAGAGCACACCCACGTTTTGCTCCGTGGTGATTCATGGAGACTAGAAGCAATCTTCAGGGAAATTACAAAGTACCTGTCAATTCTTAAAGATGACATTTGATAAAAGGATGTTCCGTTCTAGACCTATGTTCGGGGAACCTCGACTGTCTCCTGTCCTTTGAGTCACCCGCGGGGCTGTCTTCAGGTCTGCTGGGCAGGACATTTTGTCCACATACACTGACAGCGTCAGGGTCTCTATTCAGGACATGCTTAGGGGCAGCAATAGCCAGCAACCGGAAGAGGACCTGCGGCGAAGGTGGAGGTGGGGGAATTGTGTGGAAGCAGAGTTTGCACAGCAGACATAGGTTTGTGCTTTTCTAACGGTTATTCGGGGGACCTAATGACTCCCCTGGTGGCCCAGATGGTAAAAAATCTGCCTGAAGAGCAGGGGCCCTGGGTTCGATCCCCGGGTGGGGAAGATCCCCTGGAAGAGGAAATGGCAACCCAGTCCAGTATTGTTGCCTGGAGAATCCCATGGACAGAGGGGCTACAGTCTGTGGGGTCGCAGAGTCGGACACGACTGAATGACTAACACACACACACACACGCGCGCCCCGTGTCGTGGGTCACCCACAGCCCCGCTCCTGCTCCCACAGCCTCCGCCTGCCCCCCACCCGCACGGCCCCCACAGCCCGGGCCCCAGGGGGCGCGGAGGGCCCTACGCGCCGCAGAGCCGGCCGAGGAGCCCGCCTCAGCCCGGCCGGCCGGCGGGAAGTTTTCCACCCCGGGCGCGCGTGGGCATCGCGCGTCCGGGGTGAGTGCGCCCGGGGTCCGCGCCGCAGCCGCCGGGAGGGAGCTCCGAGCCGGGGCGTCGCCAGGGCGGCAGCGGCAGGCGGTGAAACGCCACTCCTGCCTCGCCTCAGGGCGAGCCGCACCCGGCAGCGCGTCCCTTTAACGCGCGCGCCCGTCAAGGTGCCCGCGGCCCTCCCGATCGGCCCGGCAGCCTCCCTCCCGCGCCTCGCGGGCCCTGGCTCTCTGTCCCGGGGGGCGCCCCTCGCCCGCCCCCGCCGCCGTCCGCTCGCGGGGCTCGGTTGTCACTTCACTTTCCCTCGGCGCCCCGCGGGCGCGCGCGGCGGAGAGGGGGCGGGGCGGCGCGGGGCTCGCGCTCTCTGCCGGGCGCGCGCAGCGGGGGCGGGGCGGCGCGGGGCGGGGGCGGGGCTGTGCGGCGGGCTGGCGCGGGGCTCGCGCTCTCGCGGTCTCTCCCGGGCGCGCGCGCGGGCACGCTCCCCCGCGGGCGCGCGCGCGGACGGCCGGGCGGCGGCGGCGGCGGCGGCGGCGGCTCACGGAGGCGGGGGCTCCACTTTCCAGGACTCAGGGGCGGCGACAGCGCCAGCCGCGGGCAGCAGGCTTTGCAGCCGGAGCTGGAACGGCCGGGCGCGGCGGCGGCGCCGGGGGTGAGTCCGGCGGGCACAGGCGTGGCCGGGCGGTCCGCTGTGCGGGGCGGGGGTGCAGGTTCGGAGACCGGACGGCCCGCGGGGACGCCGATCCCCGGGGCCTCGTCGGCGCCTCTGCCCCCCGCGTCCCCTCAGCGCCCTGTCCCCGGGCTGGGGCTCGATCCCGCGACCGCGCGGACGGCCTCGCTCGGGTGCCGGAAGCCCCGCGCCCCTCCCCCTCCCTCCCCTCCCCCCGGCGCCCCCTCCCCCTTCGGACCTCGCGTCCCAGTCTTTCGCCGCCCGCCGCCCCTTCCCTGTCCAGCGCTCCCGGAACCAAGTCTCCGGGAAAGTGCAGGACGAACGAGTGTCAAGGGGAAGTGCCGGCCCGGCCGCACGCGGGGTCCCTGCGGACCTGCCCCCGGTCGTCGCCGCCCGCGGGGTCCCTGCGGGTCCCCGCACCCCCCGGGCCGGGGGCCGTGCGGTGTCCGCCCTGCGGCGGGCCCCGCTTTGTGAAGCCCGCAGTCCGCGGTCCGAGCCGGTTTTCCTCGGCTCGGTCCTCCGCAGCCCAGCTGGCTCGGTTCGAAGCCCGGTTCCACCCCCAGCCCCCCCTTCTTTCTCCCGCCCGCCCTGTCTCCTCGCTCTCAGTGTTTTCATCCCCTTGCCCTTTACTATTTCTAATGAAGATAAAGCGGAGCTTCTTGTGGCTTCTCCCCCCCCGCCCCCCCACGACCGACCAGAAATGTCCAATCCATCTTCTCTTAAGGAAATTAAGGCCGTTTTGCAAGGATCTCTCGTCCTGTGCTCGGTGGCTGTTAGACCCATTTGCATGTTGCCCAGATTCACCGTTTTGCATTGTGTATTCTTGAGCGTCTACGCAAATATTTTTTTATTTAAAAGTGCAAAAGGAAATGCTGGGGTTTACCTTAAGAGTATCTTGCCATCTCGCCTTTCAGAAAAATTTTAAATTCTTCTTAGTTTTTTTTTTCTTTTAATCTCCGATTCTTAAAAAAGTATGTTTCTGAATAGGTGAGGATTCGTTCTGGACCTTGGGAGTCTACAAATTTGTGTTGACTCACTTTGGATGCCCCTTGGCTCTTGAGAGTTCTGTCTGTGGGCTGATGCCAGTGATGGAGGGTTTTCATATAATGTCATACCCCATTATAGAAAGGTGTTCATCGCCACACCATAGCACTTTTTCCTCAAATCTTGGGTGTTCTCCTATTATTTTCTGCATAAATATCCTTGCAGGTAAGTTAAAAGTAGTATAAAAAATTTAATTTTACATTTTACAAAAGTTTAGAAACGCGGCTGGGAAGGCAAATGGCAAGAAACAGGACAGAATTAAGCGTTTTCCTGTTGTGAAAGCTCAAAGGAACACTTGCTTCTGCAGTTTTATATACTATGAGATGCAGTTCTGAGGCTTATCTGGACAGTAATCTGGATTCACGGAGTGACTATAGTTGTTTCTATTTTATCAATAATATTTATCACCAAATCATCTCATTTCTATGGAACATGTGAGTTTATTTTCATAGGTTGCTAATTTCCGGGACTGTAATTTACAATATAGAATACACGGCTAAATACCCTTTTAGATAATTTTTGAGTTGAAGAAAGAACAATATTCAGACTTCTAATGTAACACTTCTTTGAGGAAAGTTCGATTTTACTATTTTATGTTTAGAAACTGAGTATTTGAGTGCAAAGGAAAAATCTTAATATCTTTGAAACTATCATGGAAGAGTAGCTCCCTGTTTATAACCCTGGGATTCCAGTTTATCTTCACTCTAGATTAGCAAATTGGATCCAATTAGCTATTTAAGAATTCATCTTAAAAGATAATTTTAAAGTGCTGATTTAGAAGATAACATTCACTTCATGTATTTCTTTTTTATTTTTTTATTTTATGTGTCCTGCGGCTTGCGGAATCTTAGTTCTCTAGGAATTGAACCCATACCCTCTGTACTGGGGACACAGGAGTCCCTTGAAGATAACCTTGAGAGAGTTTTAATTCAGGAAATTAAAAAGTTGTGTATTTTTGGCTGTGCTCAGTTTTTGTTTCTACAGGGGCCTCTCCCCAGTTGCCTTGAGCATGGGCTGCTCCGTGCTGGTCTTCTCCGTGGTGGCTTCTCTTGCCGAGGAGCCCCGGCTCTAGGGCGCTCAGGCTTCAGTAGTTGGGGTGCATGGGCCTAGTTGCTCTGCAGTATGTGGGATCTTCCAGACCAGGGATTGAACCCATGTCTCCTGCATTGGCAGGCGGATTCTTTACCATTGAGCCACCAGGGAAGCCCAGAAAGTTTTTTTACTCATTTGTACTTTAGAGAGACAAAACACCAGTCTTGCAGCTGATTAAAATGTGTACAGACTGTTTTTTCTTCATAAAAATTAGTTGCCACCTAAGTAGTGCGGTAATTTTTCCCCGCACTGTTTCTGTAATTAGACACTCAAAAACTATTAATAAAACCCACAGAACATCCCCTTACTTAGTATTTGAACAGGATATGAAAACTGTGTTTCTGAAAGCTTCTTTTATAGTAGTTATTTGTGGCCTTAGGTGAATTTATCATCCGTAGGTTGATTTGGATGAAATAAGGCTTCTTAGGTCAAAAGTGGAAATCTTTTTTCCTTACTGTGAAGCTGTAGAAATTATACACCTATTTGGGTATTTTAATAGGTCCCTAGTGAGACTAATTTTAGTCTTCTGATACTGTGGGGCAGTTTATAAAATTTGGATTTCAGACTGTGGCTCAGATTATATCATTGAGTAGTCTTCTAAGTAATTATATATGCTCATGGCATTATTAGATATTATGTAATTACACATAAATAAGAATATTAAGACAAATATGTAGCTTTATAACTAATGTAATATACAACTGAAATTCTAGGCATAGTTTGTCAAACTAAAACTGGAGCTTCAGTAAAAAAGAATTTTACTTCATTTTGGTTTTCATGTATTTGTCATCTAATGGATTGCTTCTAGTTTAAGACATAAAAGGATTTCTCACTCGTTTCACATATCTCAAAATATTGACAGCAGCGTTTTGCTGCATGTGAGGGCCTTTCCCTAAGAATTACTCTCTCTTACTCCCATGCCCAGCCGCTGTCACAGGCTCTCATGTACATACTTACAGGGTTTAAACTCATTCTTATTTTTTTACTGAGAGAAGTAAGCGGAAAAAAAAAATCAGCGTTAAATCCAAGGATGAGAATTTTAAGTGAAATAAAAATGAAAATAAGAAAGCAAGAAATATGTTAGGACTGTTCGAGCTGGGTGTGGAACATACTGATATAAAATCTCGGGGTTCTGTTAAGTGACTCTAGTGGCCCAGCTGAGGAGACTGTTGTGCTCCGTCTAAAGGGAGGGAAACCCGTTGGGTTTCTCCCACTTCAGAGCTGTCTGGGCAGACCTGTTTTTGTTTGCGTGAAGAAAGGGAGCTGCTGAGGGTGATGGGGCTGTGTCTTGTGATGTCTTATTGAAGGCATTCAGGATTTTCTGCTGGCTCTTCGCCCCCTCTGCTTCCCGCGTCCTCAGTTCTCTTTCGGGTTTGTCTTCACCTTTCTCATTTCAACCACTTCAAGTTCTGTGTTACGAAATCACTTTGATTTAGAGCAAGCTACAGGTGAAATAGAGCGAGCTGTAAGTTGAATCTTCAGTGAGGAAGAATTTTATTTATTGTCAGCTCGTTCTACATTTGGACCAGTTGTAGTAATCAAACAGTGCTTTATTTGAGGTATCTTTCTTTTACATATTGTCTTATTTTTGATTTATCAAATACAGTTTTATTTTAAGTCTTAATTTGACTACGAGTTAAATAGTATCTTTTGTCCCCATTTATCTGTGATTCTTAAAGGTGACTTTGTGTTGTTGGTGTCGCTCCTTAAAGGTGGTTCTGTGTGTTGCAGAGGCGCCCCAGAAGGTAGGCGTGCCAGCTCCGGAGGTTCTGCGGGGACAGCAATGTGGTGACAGTCTGGGCTTGGGTTTTGTCAGTAAACTCTAAGCTAGTTGGGTCACAGGGGATGTCCTCATGGTAATAAGACTCAGAAATCGATTATGATAGAATGATCGTTGCCAAGAGAGAACTGGAATTTTTTGTGCATTATCTAGATTGTGACAGCTTACCCATGTACCAAGATACTGAGAAGACTGAGCTGGTAATCAGAGTTGCTTGCGGAGCAAAGGGACTTTGAAAGACTTGAGGTGTATTTCATCCCGGCTATGTCAGGAAAGATGGGCTCCTTCAGTGTCTCCGTCCAGTCTTCATCGCCTGTGAAACCTGGTTGCTTGGTGTATCGTGGAATCAGGGCTGGCACCGTCCTACGGCTCAGTTTCTATTTAGAAGCACGGAGGCCTCTGTGTTCTTCTGTTATCACAAAAGTGATATTACTTAAAACAGTTGACTGACTTAGAGGATTTGAACCGTAGCCCAGCCGGAGGATGTATTCATGTAGTATTGGTGCCAGCGTTTGCCCTGTTCCTCTGCTCCTGTGGCTGTTTTTACTAACCTCTCTTACAGTACCTAGCAAGTCGTCTTACCCCCGAATCAACTTGCTATCCTAGGACCCAGGAGCCCGGCACAGTGCCTGGTTGGGGAGCACAATTTTTTTTTTTTCCGATAACGCTTTATTGACATGTAATTCATGTATTGTAAAATCCACTCTTTTAAAATGTATAGCTCGGTGGTTTTTCAATGTTTAGGGTTGTACATCACCATTATCTAATTTAAGAACATTTTCATCACCCCTCAAGGAAACTCTGCCCCCATTAGCTTTGTACCGTTCCCATTCTTCCCTCACTCCCAGCCCCTGGCGGTCACTTACTGACTTTTCTGTCTCTGTGCACTTGCCGATTCTGGACGGTTCGAACAAATGGAGTCGTGCAGTTTGCGGCCCTTTGTGCCTGGTGTCTTTCACTGAACGTCATGTTTTCAAAGTTCACCCACGATGTAGCTTGCACATGCTGTACTCCATTCCTGTATGTGGCTGGATGGCATTCCATTGCTCGGATAATCCCACATTTGGTTTATCTGTTCGTTGTCAGCTGATGGGTATTTGAGTTGTTTCCTCTTTTTGGATCTGTGAATAATGTTGCTGTGAACCTATTGTGTATATATATTTGTTTTCATTTCTTTTCTCAGTACATTTTGAATGGATGAAGGAAAAGTTTTGGCATTTCCCAAAGCTGTTACGTAAAGTGACCAAGTCATTCATTTTATAGTGAGTTTTCTTTGGTTCCTGTAAGCTTCACTTTCTCTGTGTTCTCAGGCGACCTTTCTGCAGTCCTCCCCCAACGGAGTAAATTATTTTTTTTGACTCTTTAATCCAGGATCTAAAATGTCCACTGAGGCACAAAGAGTTGACGACAGTCCAGGCACTAGTGGAGGAAGCTCCGATGGAGACCAGCGCGAGAGCGTCCAGCAGGAGCCAGAGAGGGAACAGGCTCAGCCCAAGAAAAAGGAAGGGAAGATATCCAGCAAAACAGCTGCTAAATTGTCTACTAGTGCTAAAAGGTACCTCAGTTATGGTAACTTCTTTGCTTTTAGTATCAATTTATGACCTGAGGTTCCGGCTTTCTCTTGCATTTAATCATTTTTCTGGGATATGGACCATGAAGTTCATGGACTTTTTCTTCTTCAAGATTATTTCTTTTTCATGATTTTAATTGTATGCAATATGAACTTTTTGGTATTTAAAGTCAGTTAAACAGCATGGCAAAGTTACAAACTACGTATCCATGGTGTATGCGTATGTATTGTTAGGTGAATATGAATAGGAAAGTGCATGTAAAAGTGTGATAATTTGTTTTATGGTTGCTTGACCATTTATTTTATTGAGCAGCAGAGAATAAAAGTGGGAGTCTATTGAAATAGTGACTGGATGATTATCTCCACTCACTGTTAGTAAAGTGAGCAATGCGGGAGTTAGTAACCATACAATGGGAAAGACCAGAGATCTCTTCAAGAAAATTGGTATCACTTCAAGATACCAAGGGAACATTTCATGCAAAGATGGGCACAATAAAAGACAGAAACAGTATGGACCTAACAGAAGTAGAAGATATTAAGAAGAAGTGGCAAGAATACACAGAAGAGCTATACAAAAAAGATCTTCAGGACCCAGATAACCACGATGGTGTGATCACTCACCTAGAGCCAGACATCCTGGAGTCCAAAGTCAAGTGGGCCTTAGGAAGCATTATTATGCCAAAGCTAGTGGAGGTGATGAAATTCCAGCTGAGCTATTT
The DNA here is from genome assembly GCF_019923935.1 of Bubalus bubalis. Lineage (NCBI taxonomy): Eukaryota > Metazoa > Chordata > Mammalia > Artiodactyla > Bovidae > Bubalus > Bubalus bubalis. The sequence goes on from NC_059157.1 coordinate 2,915,008, forward strand.
CACATCCTAAAAGGTGATGCTGTAAAAGTGCTGCACTCAATATGCCAGCACATTTGGAAACCTCAGCAGTGGCCACAGGACTGGAAAAGGTCAGTTTTTATTCCAATCCCAAAGAAAGGCAATGCCAGAGAAGGCTCAAACTACTGCACAATTGCACTCATCTCACACTCTAGCAAAGTAATGCTTGAAATTCTCCAAGCCTGGCTTCAACAGTACGTGAAGCCTGAACTTCAGATGCTTAAGCTGGATTTAGAAAAGGCAGAGGAACTAGAGATCAAATTGCCAACATCTGTTGGATTATAGAAAAAGCAAGAGAATTCCAGAAAAACATCTACTTCTGCTTCATTGACTACGCTAAAGCCTTTGACTGTAGATCACAACAAACTGGAAAATTCTTAAAGAGATGGGAATACAGACTTCCTTACCTGCTTCCTGAGAAATCTGTATGCAGGTCAAGAAGCAACAGTTAAAACTGGACATGGAACAACAGACTGGTTCAAAATTGGGAAAGGAGTGTACGTCAAGGCTGTATATTGTCACCCTGTTTATTTAACTTTTACGTAGAGTACCTCATGCAAAATACTGGGCTGGATAAGCACAAGCTGGAATCAAGATTGCCAGGAGAAATATCAATAACCTCACATCTGCAGATGACACCACCCTTATGGCAGAAAGCAAAGAAGAACTAAAGAGCCTCTTGATGAAAGTGAAAAGAGGAGAGTGAAAACGCTGGCTTAAAACTTAACATTGAAAAAACTAAGATCATGGCTTCCAATCCCATCACTTCATGGCAAATGGATGGGGAAACAGTGACAGACTTTATTTTTTGGGGCTCCAAAATCACTGCAGATGGTGATTGCAGCCATGAAATTAAAAGACACTTGCTCCTTGGAAGAAAAGCTATGACCCACCTAGATAGAGCATATTAAAAAGCGGAGACATTACTTTGCCAGCAAAGGTTCAAGTCAAAGCTATGGTTTTTCCAGTAGTCATGTATGGATGTGAGAGTTGGACCATAAAGAAGACTGAGCACTGAAGAATTGATGCTTTTGAACTATGGTGTTGGAGAAGACTGTTGAGAGTCCCTTGGACTGCAAGGAGATCCAACCAGTCAACCCTAAAGTAAATCAGCCCTGAATATTCGTTGGAAGGACTGATGCTGAAGCTCCAATACCTTGGCCACCTGATGGGAAGATAGACTATCTCTTGGTAAATAATTTAAAGGTGAATTGAATCTAGTAGAGTCTTTCCTGGTCCTGTGATATACCATCTGAGAATTTTGAGTCTTGTGGACTGTCTGATCGTTGAATGACAGCTTCATCCTTTGCTGGTGGTGTGGATGAGGGAACGCATCCCAGAGGTCGTACCCCATGTGGACTGGAGGACCTCAGTTCTCTCTGGTCGAGTTGGTCCACAGGTTGGGAAAACCTTTCTCAGGCCCACTGCGGGCCATGCCTTTCTGGGGAGAGTTGTTAGAGTGACGGTGCGCTGGCCATTCTAAGGGCCTTGGGTAACCAGTTTCCCTTCCCGGAAGCGTGTGGCTGATGCCCACCCTCTGCTGAAGGAGCCATGAGGAAGTCAGACAGCCTGGGACTTGAACCCCTCGGATGTCTGTACTGGGCGGTGGGAAGGGCTCTGTGTGCTCCTCCTGGCATAGTGCAGGTCCAGGGCGCTCAGCTCACGGGCCCTGTGCCGCTGCTGCCCAGTCACAGCAGAGAATGACCGACTGTGGGGAGTGCGGGTGGACTAGGGTAGAACGGAGTGGGGCTGGATGAATAGACATTTAGAGGAAGGAAGGAAGGGAGGTGGGTGTGTGTGGGCAAGAGGTACTCAGGTACAGACCGTGGCCCACTTAACTGAGGGCGTGCCAGGTGGCTCAGACAGTAAAGAATCCGCCTGCAGTGTGCGCGACCCGGGTCCGGAAGATCCCCTGGAGGAGCGCGTGGCAGCCCCTGGAGACTCCCATGGACCGAGGAGCCCAAGGGGTCGAAAAGAGTGGGACATGGCTGAGCGACTAAGCACGCAGTCCCTGAGAGTGAGTGTGCTGTCGGGAGCAGGGAGGACGGCCAGCTGGTGGGGTGTGCTGGTCTGCCCTGCCCCCGTGCCTGCCTCTGGGGTTCCCCTCCCCAACCCCGCGCGTCTGGGTGCCACCACGAGCAAGGCAGAGCATCCTGCTGGGCGATGGAGCAGAGCCCGCAGTCTGCGCGGAGGCGAGGGAACGGGAAGTGTGTGAAAGCGAGGATTGGATGAGGCTTTTTCAATAAGGGTCATTCTTTACTTCGTTTTCCTACAGTGTGTACGAAGTTGAGATTACATATTCAAACCTAGTTTTCCTTTTTCCCGCTCTTTAAATTGGGGATAAAATTTATTTTTGAGTGTGTGTGTGTGAAGAATCCAGGACAGTGTCTGATGGACACATAATAGGAATTAGTACGGCATTGGTGAAAGTAAGAAGTGTCTTTTGAGTTGCTTCCTGCCTGAAAAAAATCCCTCCGTTGGCAAATTTATTCTTGTGAATCTGTGATTTTCAAACTGTGACTGATGACCTTCCTCTAGACAGTTTCTGGGTGGCTTATGGTTGAGTATCTGAGGGGGTTTAGGCATTTAGTATTTTTTTGAATATAAAATGCTGCTTCATGGCAAATTTTTAGGTAAAAAACAAAAACCCAATACTAAAAAGCTGAATTCTATTCCTTTCCTTCTCCCCAATTTAGCTGATAGTGGAAGTTAGTTTTGCCCCCATCTCTGTATAAGTGCCTTTTCTTTTGTTGAGCAGGTGTCTATTTCGGCTGCACCGGGCCTTAGTGGTGCGTGCGGGATCTTTGCAGGTAGAGCACGTGGGGTCTAGTTCCCTGACCGGGGATGGAACCCGGCGCTCTGCATTGGGAGCACGGAGTCTTAGCCACCCGACCACCAGGGAAGTCCCTCTGCCTAAGTTCTAACAACTGAGGGAAAATATTGGGAATCTTGATGACAGGGACTCAACATATTTTTAATTCACCACGTGCCTAGCATAGTATTTATGTACTGGCTGCCTTAGAACCTAGAGTTTGTTGCGAGGCTTGGATCTTCCACAGAGATTAGAATCCTAGTACTAATGTGTTCAGAAGATGAAAGTTGGAGGTAATTTCACAATAAAATTCTAATTTATTATTATTGATAATTGATTTTAATGCAGATGAGACATCCTTTCCAAGTAGTGTCATTTTGTGGTAGAGTTAAATCAGCAGTGCAGAGCTTGCACTCCAGAGGCAGAATCCGGGCTAGAGTCTAGGTCCCAGCACTTAGTTGCTCTGTGATATTAGATACATAGTTTAACATTTCCAAGCCTCATCTTTCTCATCTGTAAAATGGAGGCAGCAATAGTCCCATCTTCACAGGGCCAGCATGAGGATGGAAAGTGATAAAACTTTTATTTGGCACACAGAAAGGTTTCATACACTGATGCTGCTGTTCTTAGCCTTTGTGCCAGTTAAAGCCTATAGTAGTATTTTACTAAGTCCATGTGATAAATTTAGAAAAATGAAGTTTGTGTTAATGCTATGAGGACTTAGTACTTTTTGTTAAAATAGTAACAGATGCTGTCATTATATATACATTTTGTAGTAACTCAAGAAAAGTACTTGCATATAGGTGTTCGGTTGCATAAAATATGCTGTAATTGTATAATTAATCATTAGGTGTAGAAATGCGTTTTCTTAAAAAAATCTCAGTTTTCAGGTGTTATAGAAAAGTAATATTGGATACAGAAAATATTAAATTGGAATTTTATTTAAACAATGGTATAAATTAACTTCTGTCTGTTTCAGAGTTAAGAGGGAGATTACAGTTACTTCTTGATGCATTTTTGCTCTTCCATGGCATGAAATTATTTCTTAAAAAATCGGAATGCTTTTTAGCATGGTCTGTTCTCTTCATAATTTTATGTGATTTTGGATACAATGTAATATTGTCCTAGAAATGATATTTGGTTTTAGACTCTAAATTGTTTTTAGGTTGGAAGGTTGATTTCAGTATATTTCACTGTGAAATTTTATTACAATACATGGGCTAATCTATTTCTTTTCCACATGAGAATGAAGTACTCTTTACAGATTATCTTTTTTAATTATTTTATTGATTCTGAATGTTCATTTAAAATTTTTCAATGTTCCTGAAATCAGGATGCAGCTTACAGTTGATGCGCAGAATCATTAATTTAGGTTGTCTTAAAAATTGAGCAGTTTTTTTGAATCACAGATGAATAGTATGTATCACCACTCAGAATTAAGTTCTGGATTTATTACTTGCAGTGGCTCTGTGTTTTCTAAGTTAATTGAGAGATTGCTTTGAGATTTAAGAAATTTTAGTAACTAGTTGCATGATGTTTTGAGAATGAGTTCATTTTGGAAGGTTTTGAGGAATGCAGACCATAGGGGAATACAGAAAGTCATCTAAGTGGATGAAGTTTTTTTTTTTAATAACTGTTAAGAAAATACTTTTGTGAATCCCCAAGTCCATATATTCATGTTCTACTGGGCCCTGAGTGAGTTACTGAGTTTTCTTGAAACTCAAATATGTGTTTGTGTTTGAAACATCTTGGTATATATACAGCTTCATTTTTCTGAACCATTAATCCAGTATGTTGGTATTAAAACGAGTGCTTCCTGTCTTCTCCACTTTGGTTCAGTTTTGGTGCTGTGGTCTTCAGTTCAGTCTGAATGAGTCATTATTATCTCCCCTTCCCTGCCCCCCACTCCTCTTTCTTTTTAGCAGATGACAATCACATGTAACACTCCTACCGTTCATGGAACATTTAAGGTTTTAGGTGAAGTCGTACAAACTGACATTTAGTTTGCATTTTGCTTCTGACTTGTTTCAGTACCCGTGTGCAGTTGCTGACTTACGTATCATGATAACCAAGGACGTGGCACCGCTGGACAGAAATTGGGGATACAGACAGTTGTCTAGTGGATTTGTGTCTAAAGAGATAATTTTGTCTTAAAAGTTCTCATAAGAGAGAGGAGAGGTTGTTTTGTTTGTTTGACTTAGCAAGATAATTGCTTGTCTTTTCACCTGAACAGCGTGCAGTTACTAGCCTGAGTTTCCTAAATGGGAACTGATAAAATGGTAATACCTAAAGAATTCTGTGAGATTTATTTAATTCACTTTTAATAGCCTAAGATCATCATGTAAAAGGTGCACTGTAAGTGTGAATTACTGATACTTTTTCATTTTTCCTCACCCGAAGGGACAGTGCCTGAAATAGCTGCCTTCCTTATTACCCCACATGTCAAGACGGAGAAACTTAATACATACCATGATCACAACTTTTGAGATAGAATTGAATTGCTGTCATTGAAAACAGCAGGACATCTTGCAGCCGTTTAAATAGCAATTCTTAGTATAATCTTTTCTGTCAAGAGAAATACAGCCATTCTTTGGTAGCAGCGGCTCAAAATACATTGTAACGCACTGACTCACTGCTCAAAATTGTCAGGTTTATCAGTAAATTGCTTTTTGTAGTGAATAATTAGATGTAGAATGATAGACATCTGGAGGGGTTTCAAGTTCCATTATAGAATTCTGTGACAAAATTATGACATCAGTTTTTTAAACCAAAAGGGACAGTATAAGCATAAAGCAAGATGAATTATCTGAAAATCCCTAGGAAATTCTTTTACATTAAAATTGTTGTCTTTGACACTTTAAGCATGCTCTTTTGAATCCCTGCTCTTTTGGTTCTCTGAGTTTAAAAACAAAAGTATGTGTTTGTACTCACACACACACACACACATTTGGATCTATATATCTGAATCACTTTTCTGTATACTTGAAAGTAGCACAATATTGTAAATCAACTATGCTTAAATAAAAAAGTTTTATAAAAGTTTTTCATGTTTCTGGTAACAGTACAGAGACATTCTTATTACAAAGCAACAGTTTTCTGTTCACATACTTTGCCTGTCACACAATTCCTTTTAGCTGACTATGGCTTGACCTTAAGTAATATACGTACTTTTTGAATTGTTAAATGATACCTTTGTCTCCTTGCTGTGAACTTTGAGGATGTTCAGCAGCTTGTTCACCTGCTTTCTTGTCCCTCCTCCCAGTTAATGACACTCATACTTTTAAAAAGTATTGGAGGGATGGGGTGGGAGGGAGGTGGAGGGGTTCAGGATGGGGGACACATGTGCACCCATGGCTGATTCATGTCAATGTATGGCAAAAGCCACTACAATATTGTACAGTAACTAGCCTCTAATTAAATAATTAAGAAAAAGAGTATTGGTTGTCTTTCTAAATGAAATAGTATATTTAAGCCACTGTTGCTCATTCCTTTGCATTTCAGCAGTACTCGTTGGTTCCTGACTTTGTAAAATGGGGATATTAGTACCTTTGTTCTTCCTTCCGTCTACTCACCCCCCACCATCCACTTTTAGTTGGTTTCTATTAGCTACACTTGACTTTACATCTTCATGGTTAGTAGTAGTTCCATTTTATAGTGTGTAACTACAACCTCTTACCTGTGCTTTATCGATAATAAAAGGCCAATAAACTCTCTGTAGGTTTACCTGTTCAGTGCCAGGCCAGCCGGGGTGTTAGGATCAGATTTCCTATAGGTCCAGTCTTAGGATCTCTTAGCAATCAATGCAAAGAAACAGAGGAAGACAACAGAATGGGAAAGATGAGAGATCTCTGCAAGAAAACTAGAGATACCAAGGGAACATTTCATGCAAAGATGGGCACAATAAAGGACAGAAATGGTATGGACCTAACAGAAGCAGAAGATATTAAGAAGAGGTGGCAAGAATGCACAGAAGAACTGTACAAAAAAGATCTTCATGGCCCAGATAATCACGATGGTGTCATCACTCACCTAGAGCCAGACATCCTGGAATGTGAAGTCAAGTGGGCCTTAGAAAGCATGACTATGAACAAAGCTAGTGGAGGTGATGGAATTCCAGTTGACCTATTTCAAATCCTGAAAGATGATGCTGTGAAAGTGCTGCACTCAATATGCCAGCAAATCTGGAAAACTCAGCAGTGGCCACAGGACTGGAAAAGGTCAGTTTTCATTCCAATCCCAAAGAAAGACAATGTCAAAGAATGCTCAAACTACCACACAATTGCACTCATCTCACACGCTAGTGAAGTAATGCTCAAAATTCTCCAAGCCAGGCTTCAGCCAATACATGAACCGTGAACTTCCACATGTTCAAGCAGGATTTAGAAAAGGCAGAGGAACCAGAGATCAAATTGCCAACATCCTTTGGATCACAGAAAAAGCAAGAGAGTTCCAGAAAAACATCTATTTCTGCTTTATTGGCTATGCCAAAGCCTTTGACTGTGTGGATCACAACAGACTATGCAAATTCTGAAAGAGATGGGAATACCAGATCACCTGACCGGCCCCTTGAGAAATCTGTATGCAGGTCAAGAAGCAACAGTTAGAACTGGACATGGAAGAACAGACTGGTTCCAAATAGGAAAAGGAGTACGACAAGGCTGTATATTGTCACACTGCTTATTTAACTTATATGCAGAGTACATCATGAGAAACAATGGGCTGGAAGAACCACAAGCTGGAATCAAGATTACTGGGAGAAATATCAATAACCTCAGATATGCAGATGACACCACCCTTGTGAGAGAAAGTGAAGAGGAACTCAAAAGCCTCTTGATGAAAGTGAAAGTGGAGAGTGAAAAAGTTGACTTAAAACTCAACATACAGGAAACTAAGATCATGGCATCTGGTTCCATTACTTCATGGCAAATACATGGGGAAACAGTGGCTGACTTTATTTTTTTGGGCTCCAAAATCACTGCAGATGGTGACTACAGCCATGAAATTAAAAGACACTTGTTCCTTGGAAGAAAAGCTATTACCAACCTAGACAGCTTATTGAAAAACAGAGACATTACTTTGCTGACAAAGGTCCGTCTAGTCAAAGCTATGGTTTTTCTAGTAGTCACGTACGGATGTGAGAGTTGGATTATTAAAAAAACTTACTGCTGAAGAACTGATGCTTTTGAACTGTGGTGTTGGAGAAGACTCTTGAGAGTGCCTTGGAGAGTAAGGAGATCAAACCAGTCCATCCTAAAGGAAATCAGTCCTGAATAGTCATTGGAAGGACTGATGCGGAAGCTGAAACTCCAATCCTTTGGCTACCTGCTGTGAAGAACTGACTCATTGGAAAAGACCCTGATGATGTGAAAGATTGAGGGGAGGAGGAGAAGGGGACGACAGAGGATGAGATGGTTGGGTGGCATCACCGACTCGATGGACATGAGTTTGAGCAAGCTCTGGGAGTTGGTGATGAACAGGGAAGCCTGGTGTGCTGCAGTCCATGGGGTCCAAAGAGTCAGACATGACTGAGCAACTGAACTAGGATCTTAATACTACCCAATGAATCATAGCATTTAGGCAAATACCTCCTTTTTATCCCAATCAAGTATCTGTTACTTGATTAAAAGTATTTTCTGTTTTAGTTTCGTACCTGTTCGCTCTGTGCTTTTCTTACCGAGTTGTTTCTCTTGTGGGAGTTCTGACTGTTTTCCTCCCGAGAGTAGCATATCTTTATTATATCATTATATGCTCTATGCCCTCTGGACCATCTCAACCTGTTTGATTTACACCATGTACTTTGTCTTCCAAGTTCAGTGAAGTTTCTCCACCAGTGGTGTCCACCCCCGTTCTTTGTTTTTTACTCCTTGTTGTGCTTTCTGTATCTGTGCCCCCGCCGTCACCCTGGGGTGCTGAAGGAGTGGAGGTGAATGTGTGTGCTCTCAGTTTGCTGCCTTTAACCTGGACTTAACCTGTTTTGCTTTAAAGTGCCTGTTCTATTTATACTTTGGTGTGAAATCCACAGAGGGTGTTCTATATCAGATATTTGAGACTTCTCTTATTTATTTCTGTGCCATATGTACTTTAAGCGCACATGAACACACTGTAGAATCTCGGAAGTCTCAGTGGGACAGCGGAATTAGTAGGTTTTTTATTTTAGGCATTAGATTTGTTAGTCTTGGTCTGTGTATCGATGTGAGAATTGGACAGTAAAGAAGGCTGAATGCCGAAGAGTTGATGCTTTTTGAACTGTGGTGCTGGTGAAAACTCTGGAGAGTCCCTTGGACTACAAGAAGATCAAACCAGTCAATCCTAAAGGAAATCAATCCTGAATATTCACTGGAAGGACTGATGCTGAAGCTCCAATACTTTGCCCACCTGATGCAAAGAACCCACTCATTGGAAAAGACCCTGATGCTGGGAAACATTGAAGGCGGGAGGAGAAGGGGACGACAGAGGATGAGATGGTTGGCTGGCATCACCGACTCGATGGACATGAGCTGGAGCACGATCCGGGAGACTGAGAAGGACAGCGAGGCCTGGCATGCTGCCATCCATGCAGTCAAAAAGAGTCCCATAGGACTTAACCAGTGAACACCAAACAACAACTATTTCCTAAGAGCTTCCCCACCTGAGTCACACGACTTAGAAAAGTGATAGTTATATCTGTACCAGAAATTTCATTCGGGGAAAGGTACTGGAGTGTGTTGCCATTTCCTTCTCCAGGGGATTTTCCTAGCCCAGAATCAATTCCACGTCTCCTGCATTGGCAGGTGGATTCTTTACCACTGAGCCACCAGGGAAGTCCATATAGGCGGTTAGGTGAAGTAAAAAATAAAAGATGAAAATAACACATGAGGGTAAAAACAGGTTTTTAAAATAAAAATTCTTTTATTTCCCCTTTGCAGAAAGCGTATGCTTAGTGTTAGCAGTGGTTTGAGTTTCCCTGGCAGCTCAGCTGGTATAGAATCCGCCTGAAATGCAGAAGACCCTGGTTCCATTCCTGGGTTGAGAAGATCCCCTGGAGAAGGGCATGGCCACCCACTCCAGTATTCTTGCCTGGAGAATCCCATGGACAGAGGAACCTGTTGGGCTATAGTCTGTGGGGTTGCAAAGAGTTAGACACGACTGAGCAACTCAGCACAGCACAGCACAACAGTGGCTTAAAGTTTTGATTTAAGTCATGCTGTTGGTTAGAGATGGAGGCACAGATAGTGGCTGGTCTCCTAACTCTTCGTAGATGCATTGTGGAAACCGGCAGAAATTGCTACTTTGTTGGTACCGTGTATGATGATTTATACAATGATAGTATTTCAAATTAAAAGCACACAAATAGGAAAGATTAGTGTAAAAGTGTAAAATTTAATGGAATATTAAAAGAGTAAAGACATTTTAATGTAACTTTCTTTGTCTTTATTTTCAAGAATTCAGAAGGAACTTGCAGAAATTACATTGGACCCACCTCCCAACTGTAGGTAAGTACTTAATGGATTTTTATTTATTTGTATCTTTTGCAGAAGGTGTAATTGAACTGTTGGTCTGATGTGTCAACTGTTGTTGTTGGAGCCTGATTAATTAGCGAAAACATGGTTGTGCTTTGGACCTAAGTGTCTGTGAAGACAGTGGTTGTGGTGGTGTCCATGCAGAAGTGGAATCTTCACGAGTCTGTCTGTCGTGGTAGATGGAGTTGCCAAAAAAAGAGTAATGCAATAACAGTAAGAATGGAGTTACAGGGTAACACGTAACGGTGATCTTTTAGTGGAAGAGGTGTTGGAGTTTTAACTGATTTCTTGCATGATAGAGTAATACTGTGGCTAAAATATTTGCTCTTTGATAATTTATTCAGTTGTTATCTTGCTGAAAATTGATTTTTAGAAGTGCTGGAACATTAAACAGTGTTTCTTCATGGTTTACATTATTTCTTGTAGTCCTTGGTTGTGGTGATTGGAGGCAGTGAGGTTAAGTTTAAAACACTCTCTCCATTATGACCACATACCCTCAATTTTCTGGTCAGAGTTTACTGATGGGAAGTTAAAGTGCTTGCTTGGAGTTGATGAACGATGTACACAGAGGAGGGAAGTTAGCTTCTGCTGCATCTCGGATCTGGCACAGGAGCCGGAAGATGGCTGTTTGACACTTGAAGACACTTGTTTGTATTTTGATGTCAGTTCAGTGTTGGAGCCAAGCCAGTGCGGAGTTTTGTAGTTTAAATTGGTAGCGCTGTGCGTCAGAGGTGAGAGGACGAGCTTCAATACTGAGTACATTGTTGGTATGATTTCTGATTTTACTGAACTTATTTTAATATGAAAGCAAAGTAACAGCTCTGGGTATTAATGGAAGTGAAAAATTTGTAGGTGGCTATATGGCTAATTGACAACCATTTTTGTGTAGGAAAAATTCTAATAAGACTTAATGTTTGTAGTGAATTTATTATAGTTCTCTACAGGAGAGTCACATGGAGTATATAAACTTGTAGTAATAATGTTCAAAGAATATTTCACTCAACTGGAACAAATAATTCTTGGTTAGGAAAAGCTGTTGAGTAGTCAGGTGTTTTTGTCACACTTGGGCTGTGTTGTATCAGAGCTGTTTCAGATGTCACATTTTGTTTAAGCTTTGGTGGCCGGTTTGTGTAAATAGATTGATTTGTGGGAAAAATTCAGTTTGAATTAAACTTAAAGTCTCTTGTTTCGTAGGGTAGTATTTGTTTTAATGTTTGAATCTTTAAAAAAAACAAACAAACAGTGTTTTACCACATATTTCTGTTACCTTTTTACAAACAACTGAAACGGTAAATATGTGAACTTAGTTTATACACTTGCTTAAACTTTGAAAACAGATTATTGGCACAATAAACTAATTGCTTTGTTTTAATGAGCTTGTTTAGGGCTCATTTTTGATGAATGTAATCCACGTATAATATGTAATGATTAGAGTTTGCAGTTTTGCTGTCAGATATATTATTTCCTGGTGCATTACTCTAATTTAGCTTTGACTTGTTACAGATAATAATTTAACTTAGATTAAACCAATATATTATAAATGTGCATGGAAACTGAAAATTCTGAGGAAAAAAATTACATAATGGTTATTCCTTAACTAAAATGGTTAGATCATAGTTCTGTTTAGTTTAAAAAAGAAACGCTTAACTATGGAAATTTGGGGGTTTACTTTTTCATTGAGCCTTAGTTAAAGTGTACTGGTTGTGCAAGCAAAATATTTGTAATGGTTTTTCATTAAAAAAATGTTGATGTCACATATAATTAGCCCCTCAGTTTCAAGAAAGAAACCTACTCAGTTGTATCCCCCCCTCTTTTATTGAGATACTGACATATAACATTGTAGAAATATACCTTGTTCGGTGGATTTGCTGGCTTATGGAAACTTTCAGTGAAATCCTTTTATCCATGTGAAGACTGGATAGCTCAGATTGCTTCAGAACAAGGACTACCGGTGCCGCTTCTTTGATTTATCCCCAGATAGCTGATGGACTGATCAGGCAGAGACGAAGGTCGTGCCCCTCTTAATGTTTGGGGCTCCCCTGTGGCAGAGGGGCCTCTGTGCTGGGCTGCCTGGAAGTGGGGGATCCTGCCGCCCCATGCGGGGCCTGCCCCTCACGTCGACGCTCCCTGCAGGCCCTGCCCCTCACGTCCACCGCCATGCGAGCGAGCCCTGCCCCTCACGTCCACCGCCATGCGAGCGAGCCCTGCCCCTCACGTCCACCGCCATGCGAGCGAGCCCTGCCCCTCACGTCGACGCCCCCTGCGGGCCCCGCCCCTCACATCTACACTCCCTGCCCTGCCCCTCACGTCGAGGGCCATGCGAGCCCTGCCCCTGACTTCGACGCTCCCTGCGGGCCCCGCCCCTAACATAGACGCTCCCTGAGGGCCCCGCCCCTCACGTCAACGGTCCCTGCGGGCCCCGCCCCTCACGTCGACGCTCCCTGCAGGCCCTGCCCCTCACGTCCACCGCCATGCGAGCGAGCCCTGCCCCTCACGTCCACCGCCATGCGAGCGAGCCCTGCCCCTCACGTCCACCGCCATGCGAGCGAGCCCTGCCCCTCACGTCCACCGCCATGCGAGCGAGCCCTGCCCCTCACGTCGACGCCCCCTGCGGGCCCCGCCCCTCACGTCTACATTCCCTGCCCTGCCCCTCACGTCGAGGGCCATGCGAGCCCTGCCCCTGACGTCCACGCACCCTGCGGGCCCCGCCCCTCGCGTCTACGGCCATGCGGGCCTAGCCCTTCACATAGACGGCCGTGCGGGCCCTGCCCCTCACGTCGAGGGCCATGCGAGCCCTGCCCCTGACGTCCACGCACCCTGCGGGCCCCGCCCTTCACATGGATGGCCATGCGGGCCCTGCTTCTCACATCCGCGGGCATGCGCTTGCTCCTAAGAGGATTACCGTGGTCTTTGGATTTTTTTGATTGTGGTTTACAGTAAATCTGCCCACCTGTATTTTAGTGACAATGCAGTAACTATCTTCAGAAAGAGAAGTTAGAACATAATTTGGTTTATTTTGGGCACAAAGTTAACGTCAACAGTACTTCTGTAGTTGGTATTTTAAAGTCCTGTGCTACCTTCCTGTGTGTATGAATGACTGTAATGCGTTTATAGAAGTGTGGTGAAACGACCATCTGCCGGAGAGTCCGAGTCCCGCCCACCTCGTCTCGCGCAGCCCTGCCCCTCGGGGGCTTGGGCGGGCCAGCGCCTCGCCACGGACGGCGGGGGTGTGCAGGCGCCTCGGGCCCACGGGGTCAGAGCGGAGAAGGCTGTGACCTCCGCGGGGTCTCGGTGAGGGTGCGTGTGTACCGCGTTCCACTGGACTGGGTTTTAGTCTTCTTTTCTCGAACTGAGGCGGTAATGCAGCCCCGTTCTGTGGTTGTGTCGGGTTAGAGATGAGACCTCGGAACTTGAGTGCATCTCTTGTGATGTCCGCTAAGCGACTCTGGGGTTCCCAGTACAGGAACCAGCCTGTGTTTGTCTTCTGCTGTAGTATTGTCCAAGGTCTTTTTTCCCCCCGCACAGGTTTTCAACAGACTTAAATCTTTTAAGAGTCTGCACAAAATATTTTGATGATCAGTTATTTCTTTGTATAGGAAATATCTGCCTATACAGTTTTTGGGTTTCTTTTCACTTTTTTTTTGTCATTGTTTTTGAGGTAAAAGTGCAGTAATATGGTGGTTGTTTTTTTTTTAAGGCTGGATTAAGTTAATTGTTTTATAACAGAATTAATGTTTAAAACCGAAACTTCATGATTTATCTAAGAAAAAAGTTTCTATTCACAAAATTGTAGGGTCTGTAGGATCATAGGCATAGGAAAGTGTACATAATCTGGGCGAAATTTGGTTGTATACTTAGAGTATTCTCTGTAAATGGTAGAGGTGCTTTGCTCAGTCTCTGTGCGATGAGAACATAATTGGCCCGCGGCATTTGAAGGGCTCTCCGAGGCCTCTGCAGCTGCCCACGTGTTGGTCCCCCCCTGAGTTGGGGGTGCTGGCAGGCGGCTGCAGTCGCTCACTGCCTCAATGGCCTGCACACCAGCTTAGCTTGTAGATGACTGTGCCGTGACTTTGAGGATTCCGCACAGTCGTCAAAAATGCAGACTCAAAGTCTGTAAATGTGCTGGTGTGTTCATTTCTATTTCCTCAGGGCTAGGGGGAGACTGGCAGCTAGCTAGAAAAACTTCTGAATTAAAAGCTTCTGTCATCCTGAGGATAACCTGTGTCTCTGTATTGCACAAAAGCTAGATTCAAATTCCGTTATGATAGGCTACTGCCCAAATTTATATTAGTTTTATAAGCATGGAAATGACAGAGATCCTTGCTACTTTTTAAAAATAGAGACTGTGGTAAAATGATTCACTTGGATTTTGGTTTTTGATTTACTATTTGAGCAAATAAAAGGAGAAAATACTTAAGAGGATGTATTTCAGTTATATTAGCAGTTTTTACTTTTATTGCTGTGTTTCAATTATCTACTCATTGAACACAGGCTCTGCTTTATTTTTAATTGTAACAGCTTTATTGAGATGTAATTTGAAGTATAAATTTCAGTGAATTTTAGTGTATTCACTGCTTTATATCTGTCACAATCAATTTTGCATTCAGATCAGCCCAAAAGATACACCATACCTTTTAGCAATCACTCCTTTCCCGTTTCCTCCCAATGTCACCACCACCCAGCCCTCGGCAACCATCGGTCTACTTCTGTCTCTATAAATTCGCCTTTGACATTTTGTACAAATGGAATCATACAGTACGTGGTCTTGTGAGACTGGCTTCTGTCATGAAGCACAAGGTTTGCAAGATTCATTCATGCTGCAGCATTCATCAGCACTTTCCTTTTCACTCCGAATAATATTCCATTGTGTGGCTATATTACATCCTGTGTATCTGTCCATCAGTTGATGGAAGTTTGCATTGTTTCCACTTTGTGGTTATTGTGAGTAATGCTGCCGTGAACCTGTGTGTACAAGGTTTTGTGTGGACATTTGTTTTCATTTCTCTTGGATGTAGATAGACCTAGGAGTAGAATTGCTGGGTCAGACACTAGCTGTGTTTAACCTTTCGGGGAACTGCCGGAACATTCCGGGGTGGCTGCGCCGTTTTACCTTCCCAGCCGCAGAGTGTCAGAGTTCCGGTTTCTCCGCAGCCTTAGCAGCTGTTACCGTGTCTTTCAATGAGGGCCCTCCTTGCCGGTGTGAAGTGCTGCGTCACTGTGGTCTGGATATTTGTTACCCTGTTGAATAACGATCTTGACGACTATCTTTTCATATGCTTTTTGGACATTTTTGTATCTTGTTTAGAGAAATGTCTATTCAAGTTCTTTGACAATTTTTAAGTTGCTTTGTCTTTTTTGTTGTTGAGGTGTAAGTACTGTTGTTTATTTTGACTACATGTCCCATATCAGATATATGGTTTGCAAATATTTTCTTTCATTCTGTGAATAGTGTTTTCACTTTCTTGATAGTTACTTTTAAAGCATAAAAGTTGTCAATTTTGATGAAGTCCAGTTTACCTATTTTTTTTGTTACATTGTATACTTGCTGTTATTTCTGTAAAACCATTGCCTGTTCCAAGATTAAGAAGATTTTTGCCTACATTTTTCTAATAAGAGTTTTTTAGTTTTAGCTTTTATATTTTGGTGTCTGATCCATTTAGTATACTGTGTGAGCTACAGGTCCAACTCATGCTTTCCTTGTGGATACCCAGTTATCTCAGCACCACGGCTACAAAGACCCATTTCCCCGTTGAATTGTCTTCATATCCTGTTGAAAAATCAATGGATCATAAATGTGAAGGTTTCTTTCTGAACTCAATATTATTCCACTGATCTATGTCTATTGTTAGGCCAGTACCACAGTCTTGATTTTTGTTGTTTAGTCACTAAGTCGTGTATGACTCTTTGCAACCCCATGGACTGTAGCCCACCAGGCTCCTCTGTCCATGGGATTTCCCAGGCAGGGATACTGCAATCAGTTGCCATTTCCTTGTCCAGGGGATCCTCCCGATCCAGAGATGGAACTCATGTCTCCTTCATTGGCAGGTGGATTCTTTACCACTGAGCCACTTGGAGCTTCGTAATAAGTTTTGAATCAGAAACTGTAAATGCTGTAACTGATTTACTTTCATTGTTTTAACTCGTTGGTTAAGGCATTGCCAGAATAGAGGAGACTGTGACTGGACATGCGCCTTTCCACTGTTTCATCTTCCTGTTGATGAGAGCCACTTACTAGAGGAAAGTCTGTTTTCTGACCCTAGTAACTGAAACAGTGTGTGGGGGAAAAAGTGTGTGAGTTAATGTCTTTCAAAACTATATCATAGAACAGGAAGGCATTGAGATAGAAACTAGGGATTGTGTCTGTGGAGGTGTGATTTCTACAGAGAGCCAACACTGTAAAAATTTGTTGTCACTAATTATTTTCCTTTTTTTGGTCATTATAATAATATTTATGTAGCATTTTGTAGCTTTTAAAGGATTTTTTGTGTATGATGCAGTTTAGTCTTCTCTCTGCGAGGCTTCTGGAATTAAGTAACTTGCTCAGGATTGCACGACTAGAAATGGTTGATTTGCATTTAAACCCAGGTTTTCTGATCATTCATCCTTTATTTTTCCAAATTTGTGAGTAGAGAAATACATTAAACATTACATTTGTGGCTAGGTACGTGTGGTTTAGTTAAGGAGAAAAAATCAACATGCAAGGCAATCCAATATATTGTAGGTACTGTGCTTGATTTAAATTTCTGAATTCCATGAAACAGTAATTAGTTGGAACACTCTGAAAAGTAATTACTTGAGTAGTGTGATTCCTGTGAAACTCTTATGTTGTGTGTGTGTTTGTATGGGTGTATATGTTTGTGTATGTTGTCACTGGCCATGAGCCAGGTAAAGGATTTTTTTACATTTGGATAGTTTGCAATTCCGCATCTGCAATTTTAATGCCAAATTGTTTTTCCCTGTTCCTCAGCCTGAGTGTCCATCATGTTCCCCTACACCTCAGTATTCACTGAGGGCTTCCTGTTAGATCTGTGGTAGGAAAATGCAAGTTGCAAGAAGGTGATCAGACGTAGTTCCTAATCCTGTAGATATGGTTAAAACTAACTGAGAGAGAAAACACAAAATGCTTAAAGGACCAAGACCAGGGAAATGATGATGCTGTTGGCAGAGACTGCCAGTGTCTGTAGACTGAGGCTCTTAAAAGGGGTCTGCTTCCCTCGTTACTCTGTGACCCTAAAGCTGATGGCCTTGTGTATTCTTCAGCGTTAGCAATTAGCTGCATTTGGTAGAAAACTGACCTTTGGTTCTGTTTTATTTTCTTACTCTTTTTTTCCACCTTATATCTTCTCATCATTTTGTACTTTTATACTGCGTGCTGCTGCTGCTGCGTTGCTTCAGTCGTGTCCAACTCTGTGCAACCCCATAGACGGCAGCCCGCCAGGCTCCCCCGTCCCTGGGATTCTCCAGGCAAGAACACTGGAGTGGGTTGCCATTTCCTTCTCCAGTGCATGAAAGTGATAAGTGAAAGTGAAGTCGCTCAGTCATGTCCGACTCTTCACAACCCCATGGAATGCAGCCTACCAGGCTCCTCCGAGTACTGGAAAATCCCATGGATGGAGGAACCTGGCAGGCTGCAGTCCATGGGGTCTTGAAGAGTCGGACACGACTGAGCGACTTCGTACGTTTTTTTTAAAAGCCACCTCAGTCTTTTTGGAGCAAGGCAGGTTATTAGTAAATGAACAGTCTGGATAACTGAAAGGTGATGTGAATGCCTTTTTGTGAGCAGAATGCTGGAACACCTTTTCTGAGGAGTCATTGTGTGCTTAGTCACTCATTCATGTCCGACTCTGTGACCCTGTGGGCTGTAGCCCGCCAAACTCCTCTGTGCATGGGATTCTCCAGGCAGGAATACCGGAGTGGGTTACCATGCCCTCCTCCAGGGGATCTTCCCAACCCAGGGATTGAAACCAGGTCTCCCACGTAGCAGGTGGATTCTTTACCATCTGAGCCACCAGGGAAGCAGAATGCTGGAGTGCCTCTTATGAGGAGTCATTAACATGATAAAATTTAAGTATATGTCGAGTCCCTGTGTTACGTAGGATGCTGAATTTTTCATATCCACGTCTCCTTTCTTTAGTGGAGATAATTGAGGACTATTTTTCATTCACTTCTTTGAGTTCTTGACTCCGTGGCTGCAGTGTTGAGTGGTTTTGCATAGACTTTCCGAGGACAAAAGTCTTTCCCGAAGTCTGGGTTGCCGGAAGTGCTCAGGACCCTGGAGCGCGCGGCCTGCGGGCCAGGGGGCGCCGGGAGCGCTGCAGCCCCGTGGAGCACAGTCAGCCCGGACCTTCCTTTGGCAGAGCTGGGTTTCGGGAACTTCACGCCTGTTTGTGTTCTTGTTTCTGTACCTTCTTTGACACTCGCGGTGTGCTCTTGCATTACCACCGAGAGTGTGTGTGTGGTTTTCTTTTCGCTTCACCTCAAGGCTGACTTTTCACCCGGGACACAACCAGCACGGCCACAAGGGGCCCTCAGTGCAGACGGGGCGGTCCCGGTGCAGTCGTGTGCTGTCCGTACCTTCACTGTAAAACTGGGCTTGGGGAAGATGGCACTGTCTCGATGAAACCACCGGAAAAGTTCCTTACTTTCTTACTCCAAGAGGTTATTTTTTTAGCATCTGCCTTTACCCATAGATTTTTTAAATATTTATTTCGTAGTAAGGGAAAATGTTGAGTGATGAAGTGAGTTTTGTGCCCATTATTTGTGGCTTCTGATTTTTTCTTTTTTCCTAATCTTTGCTGCTTTAAGAATGGTATAAGAATGTCTGTTCGATGCACGATACTGGATGCTTGGGGCTGGTGCACTGGGACGACCCAGAGGGATGGTATGGGGAGGGAGGAGGGAGGAGGGTTCAGGATGGGGAACACATGTATACCTGTGGCGGATTCATTTTGATATTTGGCAAAACTAATACAATTATGTAAAATTTAAAAATAAAAAAATTACAGACAAAGGAAAAAAAAAAGAATGTCTGAAAAAACATGCATTAACTGATCACAAAGGGATTACACTTTATAACAGCAATAGAACATTTTATCACTTATTTTAGTTTGCCCGGTTTTATAACTGGTTATTATTTCAGATTTATTACTTAAGCACTTTTGATAGGAAGTGTCATGTTACTGTCTAGCAGGTAATATTTCAGTTCCCACAGCTGTTCTGTCTTTAAGATGTCCTGAAAGAAAATCTTTCGTGTGCCCAAAGCATTTTCTTTACAGTGATTATTACTATTCATTGGTTTCAATATCTTTTATCAACTAAGCATTATTGCAAGTAGCAAGTCAAACAATATTTATTAGTATTTTTTATTTTAAGAGCAGTGTTTGATTTTTTAATGTTACCACCGTTAGCTTTCTGACTATGCTTTTTGTAAATGTTCATTTAGAACTGTTTACTTAGAATGTCTGTATATTTTAAGTTAGGGACTTAATAGGATCCTTTAAAGGTATAATGAATTCCATAGTTGGGTGAAGTGAAAGTTGCTCAGTTGTATCCGAGTCTTTGCGACCCCATGGACTATACAGTTCATGGGATTCTCCAGGCAAGAATACTGGACTGGGTAGCCTTTCCTTCTCCAGGGGACCTTCCCAACCCAGGGATCAAACTGGGGTCTCCTGCATTGCAGGCGGATTCTTTACCAACTGAGCCGTCAGGGGAGCCCTTATTTGGGTAGAAGCAGCATATTATTCTGGGCTTTTCCTGGTGGCTCAGCCGTCAGAGCATCTGCCTGCAATGCAGGAGACGCAGGAGACATGGGTTTGATCCCTGGGTCAGGAAGATGATACCTGGGTCAGGAAGGCATGGCAGCCCACTCCAGTCTTCTTGCCTGGAGAATCCCTTGGACAGAGGAGCCTGGCGGGCTGCAGTCCATGGGTCGCAAAGAGTCAGACACGACTGAAGCGACTGAGCGTGTGTGCACACTGTGTGCCTTCTTGCACTCTCTGCACGTGGAAGAGGAGGCCTGGCAATGATTCAGAACCATCTGCAGGAGGAGGGGCCCTGGTGCCCGTGCCAGTCTCTGCCTTGTTTCCCCTCCCGCACCCCACTGCTCTCAGGTCTCCTGATGTTAAAACTCCTTTATCTGACTTACCCAGTTGGCTGAGAGTTTTTTCTTTAGTCTCTAGACTTCACATCTTTGCAGTCACTTGACGTTCGGTGGCCCCGTGAGGGAACGGATACACTTGCTGTGCTTGGAAGCTGGCGTCTGTGCACACTCCAGTGTTGGCGGCAGTGTCCTGAGGTCTGTAGTTCCCAGCGTTGCCTCATTTAATCTTCCTGACTCTGCAGGAGGGAGGCACTGGTTTTAGATAGTATTTTACAGATGGGAAGACAGGCTCAGACAGGTTAACTCACTTGTTCAAGGTTACACAGCAGTACGGTGCAGAACGGAGATTTCAGGCTCCAGAGCCCAGGTGATTTGAGCCTTTGCTGTGCTGACTTCGTTTTGCAGAACAGACACAGGAGAGTTGTCTAGAAGAGCACTGACCCACAGAACTTTCTGTTAGGATGGAAGTGGTCTGTATCTGGCATCCAGCACAGTAGCTACTTAGCACTTGAACGACAGCTAATCTGAGTAAATTAATTTATAATTTTACTAAAATTTAATTTAAATTTAGGAGACCACAGATGACTAGGAACTACTGTGTCACATAGTACAGACTTAGAAACATGAACATGTCTCACACTCACATTTATGCTTCACTTAATGCTAGGTGAGACTAAACGAGCCGGTCATTTTGAGTTTGTGAAAGGGTACTTAAAGTTATGCGTTTGGCTTTCCCCACCCTTCCTACCAACCACCATTATTTTCTAAGAGCCAGCGACCCTTAATGAATTTTTTAGAGCATCACACAGAATGCCCTTAATTAAGTAAAAGACCCATATAAATATTAATATTATATAGTATGGTTAACATTTTTTAATTTTTTTTTAACAAAGTGAAAGTGACATCGAAAGCATTTTTAGGTGGACTCATAGGATTTTGAAACAGGAAAGCGTATGGTCTGGTGTCCCTCCAACCAGAGAGAAGTCAGCACTCTGATGAGGACACAGTTTCATGACAGAGCCCAGTCCAGCATTCAGTTCTGATAGTCTATGTGTTGCTGATTTCACTGACAGAATGGATATGTTTTACACACTTAGAAAATGTAGATACCATTAATGTAAACAAGGAAAATTGGAAGTCTTATCTTCGATCAGAAAGGACATTGGAAAGGAACTGGAGTTACCTCGTCTGGGGGAGTGAGGGGCACCTTAGCTGTGTTTAACTGTTTTCAGAGCCAGAAAATGGAAGAGAGACTCGCCTCCCTCCATGGGGTTTCAGGGTGTGGAACTAGCGCTGCTGTGTTAAATCAGAAGGAAACCGTTTCCTTCTTGATACAAAGTCTTCATCTTCGTCCAGAGCCTTCCAGAGAGATGATGGACAGCTCAGGAGGTAGGTAGTGTGTGCCCCTTCTCTGGAGGAATTAAGAATGACTCCGTCTGCTTATTTCAGAGGCGTTTTCAGGTCTCAGATGCAAGGCAGCGCTGGGACGTGTTTCCAGCCACTGGACTCGGCTTCATCTCCCTCATCCGTGGATCGCGAGTCGGTTTCTCCCTCTCCTTTGCCTTCTTGGAGCCTGTGGTTCATAATTTGTATAGTTTATTGGCCTGGCTGTTTTATTTAAAACAGCTAGTTTATTTGTTATAAGTTCTATATATGAGTTAGTAAGTGAGGCTTTTATTTCTTTGTCTATTTATAACTTTCAAATATATAAGAAAAGGATGATACATGAAGAATATTTGTGTAGCAGACCTATTCCATTCTTAATTACATACATTAATGGGAAATTAATAATTTCCTATGTCATCTAAGGTGAAAATACAGCATTTAAGAACCATGGCATATGGATTATAGATAGTATTTGGAATAATGTATAAAATGTTTTAAGTAATAAATTCAGGGTAACCTCCCCAAATATGTAAATGTGGGTGTGGTGACTGTCTAAACAAGTGGTAGCTGTCTCATTGATTGTTTCTCCTTTTTCACATTACAAGGCAGATGTGTCTAAAGCAAGGAAAGATCGTTGAACAGTTCTTCCTGTTTTTGCGCTCACCAGAGGTGTGGGTCTGTGGACTGGTGACTGATGGAGAAGTAGAGCTATGCGTGGTTCTGAC
The DNA here is from genome assembly GCF_019923935.1 of Bubalus bubalis. NCBI lineage: Eukaryota > Metazoa > Chordata > Mammalia > Artiodactyla > Bovidae > Bubalus > Bubalus bubalis. The sequence continues at coordinate 2,937,550 of NC_059157.1, forward strand.
GTCATCGTTCTCCATACTGGGAATATTCTGTTACTCTCCTGTTTGCCATCTTTTTAGGAAGTAGGGGTTTGCCTGGAGACATGACCAAATTTCATATAGCTTTGTAATCAGTCAACTGGGGACTCCCGACAGTGGATTTTGGAGATGGTAAACTTAGGTTGAGCAGATTTCTACTCTTCTGTGCGGAAGGTAGTCAGATGGATGTTCAGTTGGACACACAAATGTAAATGCACCCAGTGACCTTCCGATCCTCCATGGTCAGACCCCATGAGCTGGGAGGTCCAGCTGGGGAGTTTTGACTAGTCTGCAAGGCAGAGATTGAATTTGAGTCAGCACGCTTGTCCAGGTAGGAGATCGGGCAGGCTTACATGGATGTTTGTGTGCTTGCAACATTCACTTCATAAGGTGGACGGAGTCAGGGACTGGCGTATTGATTGATGCCCTGTGGTCTGCTGGAGGCTTGGGAGAGGGGGTCTCCTCACAGCCTGATCCCTGCAGCTTTGGATAAGTGCTTACTGAGATGAGGGAAGAGAGAGCAGACATGCACACTGCCCTGTTGTTAAAGAGTAAGAATTTGTCACAGGGATAAGAATAACCTTCATGTTTGATAAAGCACCCAGCCAGAGATTAATAGGGAAGCCTTTGAATAGGCTCAGAATGGTATCGGTGCCTGAGAAACAGCAAAATAAAATTATGTTCTTGAATAAGAGTGTGTAAGGCGCTATTGTATTCCAAAAATAGCTATTATTAGGTTAAGTGAGTAAGAAAATAAGCTAAGTAGGGTGTATTTTGAAATTAATAGTCGCTCAGTCGTCTCTGACTCTTTGCGACCTGGTGGACTGTAGCCCACCAGGCTCCTCTGTCCATGGGATTCTCCAGGCAAGAATCCTGGAGTGGGCTGCCACGTCCTCCTCCAGGAATAGCCGTTTAACACCAAACAAATGTTTCCTAAGAGCCGGTTGTGTGGTCGGCACCATGCTGGGGTGCAGTTCGCCCCAACGAGGCGAAGGGGCGTGCAGCCTGGGCAGCGTGGAGGCGCTTCTGGGAAGGCAGACTGGGAGGTCACTGCAGAAATCCAGGACTGCCCTGGGAGGGAGGGGGCAGGGAACAGATGAGACAACACGCAGGTGCCGGATTTTAGTGTGGGACCTACCTGTCCTCTGGGTTGGGAAGGCTCTTCTAAGGAGGTGACATCTAAACCGAGAGCGGAAGGGGATGCGGTGAGAGTTCCCGAGGTGAGGAGGCCCCTGGCCGAGGACTGTGTCGCTCTGCCGGGGAGCGGCAGGGGTCCCCGGGCGCTGGGGAGCCTGCCTGGGATGGGGGGGCCCAAGGTGCAAGTGCAAAGTGAGGCTGGCCCGAGTCGAGCCGGTTTGGTTCTCATGAGGCTTCTGGGCTGGAGGCCGGCTGCTTGTCGCCGGGGAGGCAGGAGGGCGTTCTGGACGGGCTGGACTGGGACGCGTCTTACAGGAGAAGTGGTGGGGCTTGGGGTGATGGCAGAGGTGGGGATGTGGGAGGAGTCTGGTCGCAATTGAGGCTGTTGGGGAGAGGGGGGCTCCTGTTCCTGCGAGGACTGCGGAGGGAGCGGGCTCGCAGGCCTCTCTGGCCGTGTTAACTGGGAGTGGCTTAGCACTTCCAGGTGGAAACGTCAGACAGGCGGCCGGTCATGAGCTGGAGTTCGCGGAGAGCTGGAAATACCAGTTCAAAGTTGTCATCGTAAAGACATGGAAAGGGTGTGTGGGGAAAGAAGGGGACCCAAGGCGAGGCCGTCTGGAACCACGGGTTTGGAGTCGGGAGGAGGGGCCTGAAGGAGGCGGAGGAGCCGGTCTGCGGGGAGGTGGGGGGGGGGTTGTGTGTGTGTGTGTGTGTGCGTGCGCGCGTGCAGGGGGAGGTGTGCGAGGCCGGGGTGGGGGGTGGCGGGGGGAGAGGGGGGCGGGCCTCGGTTCCTGGTGGTCCTGGGGGCTTCCCAGTGGTCAGGATGCCACGTCCATTGCCAGGATCACGGGTTTGGTCCTGGGTCGGGGAACTAGGATCCTACATGTGACTCAGCCAGAAGGAAAAAATTAAATTGATTATGAATGAAAATTTTAAGTGAATGAAAAGTGGAGTAACACTGTAATTGTTGGCTGATGGCTCAGAGGTAAAGAACCCTCCTGCTGGTGCAGGAGACGCAGGAGACACGGGTTCGACAGCTGGGTCGACAAGATCCCCTGCAGAAGAAAATGGCAGCCCACTCCAGTATTTTTGCCTGGAAAATTCCGTGGACAGAGGCGCCTGGTGGGCTGCAGTCCATGGGGTCACAGAGAGTCTGACAGACTTAGTGACCAAACAGCAACAGTGAAGATTGTAATTACTTTTCCCAGCAGGAAAGTGATAAGTGAGTAAAGACCATCACGTTGCATTGAGATTTCCAGAGGAGTCCTTTTATAATTTCCCAAGATGATTCACATTACCTTTTTAGGCAGACTCCATAATTGGGCTCAGCAAGGCATGCCTTTTCCCTTTGGGGTGCGAGGTCCTGCCCATCTGAACGCTGCCCGGTCATGCTCAAGGACCACTTCATTAGGGAGACTTTTGAGAACTCGCAGCCCGCGTGACTGCGGCTGACCGCAGCGGGGTGTGCCCCTGTCGTCGTCTGTTCTTAACCGGGTGCCTCCTCCTGGAGAAGCCACTGCTGGTGGCCTGTGCGTTTGCATGTGGCTGGCTCCCATCCTCTGGGAGCACAGAGTGCGTGTGGTCAGCACGCCCTGGTCTTCGCTTCTGGCGCCGAGAAAGGGCCGTCAGGGCTGCTGTACGAGGGGACCAGCACAGGCTGCTCTTGGAACGCGGGTGGCGCCGCTGTCCTCACGGACGCTTCCTGTGGGTGTGCGGCTGGGCTGGCCTGGCCTATGGCCGTGCCTGCCTGCATCCAGGTATGCAGGGGTCAGACACAGCAGCAGAGCAGGAGAGCCGTTCCCTCCCCGGCACCCGGGCGTAGCCTTTTCCCACATCTTCTACCAGGACCTCAGGGCCTCGCTCAGACGTCGCTTCGTTTGCTGACTCTCTGCCCCCCGCACGCCCGCAGCACGCGCACCCCCGGCACCCGGGTGTAGCCTTTTCCCACGTCTTCTACCGGGACCTCGGGGCCTCGCTCAGAAGTCCCTTCGTTCGCTGACTCCCCCCACCCCCGCCGTCCTCGCACGCCCTCAGCACGCGCTGCACAGCCGTTTCCGCCGCAGGGAACGCCTAGGTTTTACACGTTTATCCTCTTGGTCTAGTTCCGTGGTTTCTCTCAGTTCCCTTACCTGTAAAATGCCATGAGTCTGTGAGGATTGCGTGAGTTGTGTGTGTAAAGGACTCAAGAGCAGGCCCCGGCTCATAGGGCTCAGGAGTTGTTAGCCGTTGTGCAGTTATCATTATTTATAAGGGTTATATGCATTTACTGTCTTCATTTGTTTTGAGGATGGTGAAGGCATGTGACATGTAATTCACTATCTTCTCAACATGGTATATTACATGTAAGAGGCACTCAATATTTTTTGCATTCGTAAATTATTGAGGCAGAGAACTAAATGTTTTGTTTTTCTCTAAAAGGCTAGGCATACACATGGATGTCTTATGTGTGACCCTAGATGCTTGGTGGTCAGTATCTCTTCAACACGATGCAGTTAATAAACAGAATCGTAATGCATTTGTTAAATATATATATATATATATAATTTTTATAATATGAACCCAAGCTTGGTTTTAAGCACTCATACAGTTTCCTGTGAGGAGAGGGGGAATTTTTTTTAAGATAAAAAATTTTCAGTGTTTTCCAGTTTGTCTTTTCTCATGATAAGCTCAACAGCCGTGTCTATATGACTAAATTCAGTGTACACGGGCAGCTTGGCATTTTAATCACCTCATTTCCAAGGGCTCAGTGCTCTGGGGATGTGGGATTCTTAACTTTCAGAGATTAGAATCTTAACTGTTGAAATAAGACCGACTCACTCGAAATAGAGAAAAATATCAAATGGTATACAAAGGAAGTGTGATGTTATTAAAATAGTAAGATAATTAATCTAGCAGTCTTGTTTGTTATTCACCAAAAGCCTTTTGAGCACCTCTTTCTCATTGGATTCAGAACCTCTGAATTTTAATCCAAGATCTGCCATTGAGAAATTGAACAAGTCCTTTATCTTTACTTGCTCTACTTACTCATAGGCTGATAAAAAGATCAAATATAATGATGTGTAGGAGCGCTTCTAGGACACTAAAGCGTCCTGCAAATATGAAGAGTTGTATGGTGTTCAATTGTGGGAGGCAGCCGTGTGTGTGGTGACAGTTAAATGCCAGTGGCGGCTGGTAGTCAGGGTGAGCCTTGGGGGCGGGTCTGATTGTCCCCCAGAAAACATCAGGGGAAAGAGTGTTTTTAAAAGCTAATACCCAGGTGGGAGGGGACATGGGTAAACCTATGGCTGATTCATGTTGATATTTGGTAGAAACCAACATAATACTGTAAAGCAATTATCCATCAATTACAAATAAATAATTTTTTTAAAAAAGCCAATACCCAGGATTGGTGAAGTAGTTAGGAAAAGAAGAGTACGTTGGAAAATTGTCCAGTTGTGTTTTATTGAACATGAAGTGTACTGCATGACTGAATTCGTTGAGCAACTGGAATATCCTTTCATATTTTCAATTTTTTCTATTTCTAAAATGGGTTTTGCATTTTCCTCCCCTCTGAAACAGGATATAACAAGTTTAATATTTTCTTATTAGTTTAGGGCCTTCCTCTGCAATGCAGGGATTGGTAAAGAACTGCTGAGTTAGTGAGGTGTGTTGGGCTTATACCTAATGCCTTCAGAGGATCTTTGGATACTATCTTTTGTTAAATTGACATATGCACCCTTTTGGAGAGCGTAATCCAGTGGTTTAGTGTATTCACCGGAGTCGGGCAGCCTCAGCCCTTAGACCACTCCCAGAGCGTTTTTATCGCCCACAAGAAACCCAAATCCCGAGAACCATCATCCCCTATCCTCGCCGCCGCCAGGCCCTGGCAGCCACGGACTGGCTTTGTCTGTGGCTTGTCTGCGGACATTTCACCCAAATGGGATCCTACAAGCTGTGGCCTTTTGTGTCTAGCTTCTTTCACGGAAAACATTCAGTTTTAGAATAAAAAAAAGCTAGTCAAATTAATTGAGTGTGGTTGGAAGGAGATTTAAGAGAGCCCGTGAGAGGAGGAAGGTAAACTAAGAGGGAAAAGGATGAGATCATTGGAAGTTCAGATTCTGCGAAGTGCCTGTGAGCTTGGCACTGGGCCGTTACTGGGTGATGAAGCAGAGGCGGTTCTGAAAGGTATGCTGATACTTCCTGCCTGGTTGATGATAATTAGATTTTGAAGAAAGAAGTAATATCCTCTTCATGTGTAGAAGTGCTAAATGAGCCCTTTGGAAAGGAGTTGGAAAGCAGATTATTACTACAATCAACCTTTGATTAGTATGATTTCAGCTTTTATTCCTCTTTTAAAGTATAATTCCCACGAATTTTCCCCAGTTTCCATTTCTTGAAGTAGATAGGGTTCTTGCTCCATGATGCCAACCTTATCCTTGGTTTATATATATATATATATATATATATATATATAGTGTGTGTGGGGGGCTATAAATTAATGGTAGAGCAACCAGTTAAGTTTTGCAAATATTGACTGAGAGAGTAGGCATCAGTATTTCCCTTTATACCTTATTGCTTAATATTTAAGGTTGGGATAATTGGCTAAATATTCATATTTTATTAATTGGTGAAAGTGAAAGTCACTCAGTTGTGTCCGACTCTTTGCTACCCCATGGACCGAAGCCCACCAGGCTCCTCTGTCCATGGAATTCTCCAGGCCAGAATACTGGAGTGGGTAGCCGTTCCTTTCTCCAGGTGATTTTCCCAACCCAGGGGTCAAACCCAAGTCTCCTGCGTTGTGGGTGGATTCTTTACCAGCGAAGCCAACATGGAAGCCCAAGAATACTGGAGTGCCCACTCCAGCCTATCCTGTCTCCAGGGGATCTTCCTGACCTAGGAATCGAACCGGGGTCCCATGCATTGCAAGCAGATTCTTTACTGGCTGAGCCTCCAGGGAAGCCCTTATTAATTGATAATTCCCATTTTTCATTTACTTCATTGACAGTCTTACAATCTCCCCATGTCAGTTAACTTAGTGATTCTTACAGGGTTTAATTTTTTGTTTTGTTTTAAAGTTGTGCAAATGCATTCGCCTTTATAACCAAAAAAAATCTTGTTAGGTAAATGGCTGACTTGGGTAATGCCTGAATATGGCAGTGTGTATAGCTGCGTGGCAATATTCTTATTTAACATCAGTACTCAGTTCTGATTGTACCATGTTATCCTTAATAAACAGGCATGATCCAGTGGTTTTGTTTAGGGAGGAAACCTATCATTAAATAGTTTTGTTTCTTTGGTGCACAATAGCGCTGTTTACGACACCATTAGAAATCTGCCAGGCTTACTGTGTCTGCAGTGAAAGATATGGACAAAGCCTGACAGAGTCTTTGGGCATTTTCACCTCTAAGCATTATACATCTGCTCGAGGGCCGAATTAAGCCTTCTGTATTGTTGAGCTGTGATTATTTAAGCTGACTGGATAGCCTAAGTATTTTCTCCGTTTGCCCACATTCACTTTTCATGTAATCTTTATTGATGGAGCATTACTTGGAGGTACTAAATGAAGATTAGTAATAGTGAAAATTTATTATATTGATTAGTCAAGTTGATGTTAATAGTTAAGATTTAATCTTGTTTAAAATTTATTTTTGCTTAGCTGCCTCTAAAATAAACTCTGTCACTTAAATTTTAACCTCTATGTCTAGCTGCCTGTTCAGTGTTCCATTTGAATATTTCTTAGTTATCTCAAAAGAGGAACAGGTCCAACACTGAACCCGTTTTCCAGTCCAAGTCCAGCTCACCCACAGTCTTCATCTCAGTTAAAGGCAGCTCGCCATTCCAGTTAGCAGGAAACCCTGGAGTCATCCTAGATTTCTTTCTTCCTCTCTCCGTCTACATTCATCCTGTCCACACATTCTCTTAGCCCTGCCTTCAGAATGAATATGTCTAGAGTTTAACCACTGCTCCTTTCCTCGTCATCCGAGCCATCTCCTTTCTTGCCTGAATTAATTGCCATGGCTTCCCACCAGCTCTCCCCACTTCTGTCTGTCCTGTGCAGTCTGTTCTTCGTACGAGAGAACGGTCCTTTTAAGGTGGAGGTCAGAGCGTTTTCCTGCCGGGACTCCCATCACAGCGGCCTGTGACATGGTTGGTGGTCAGGCCCCGCTCCTCTCCCTGACCTCGCTGCCTCTTGCCTCCGGTGCTCCTGTTGCAGGGGCCCTTTCCTGTTCTTCAGACGCGCCAGGCGTGCTCCCCCCGGGTCTCTGCGAGCCTCTGTCCTTTGCCTGGATGGCTCTTCTTTCAGAAGCTGCCTGACTGGCTCCCTGATCTTCGTTCTTTTCTCAGCTGCCAGCGCACTGAGCTGCTCTGACCACTCTGCCGCAGCTCGCCCAATCTCCTTTACCCAATCTCCAACAGTGACTTCTGTGATTTGCCTGTGATCCCTGCTTTCCCATCAACATGTTAGTGTCCTGAGGGCACTAATGGTTGGCGTGTTCAGGAGAGTGTATGTTGCCGGCAGGACATTACTGGCACCCTAGGAGCCGCCGCTGTGTACCCTTCCATCACTCTGCTCCCCAAGTCTGATGGCCTTTAGCATTGTTTTAGTTTACTGGGTGTCATCTCCCACGAAGACAGCGCAGCTGCAGATGAGTGGTCTGTGTGCAGAGCTCTGTCCCTCAGGGGAGGCCAGGGTGGCAGCTTGCTCTTGCCTTGTCTTGTCTGGTATCTCATGAGCGGTCCACAGAGCTGAGGTGTCCTTTGCAACACCGAGATTATTTTTTCGAGTTTATGGAAATGCGTTTTAAACTGTTCTTTACAGTCCTCTTTGCTTATGAATGTAAATGTCACAGGAACAACAGCCTTCACCACTTTACTAGATCTCTGTGATTTAGCTGATGGTAATTTTATTCTGTTGACAGTATGGAGCACTTTGCAGGTGAATATCAAGGTTAATTGTCATATTGAAAAGTGAAGCAGTACATTATACATCTTTCTGCTGAGAAGAATGGAATTGTTACCATTAAAATGATATTAGTTTAATAAGTTGGTTAATAAAAGCAATTAAAACCTGATTTTCTTACAACTTGCCATAAGTGCTTTGCTTGAAAATAGTTATCACTGAATGGATCTATAAAAAAAGATCAAATGACTGGTGAAATTAAAAAAAAAAAAAGAACTACAATACTTTGGTGGACACTATTTTGATTTGGGTTTTTGGTGAACAAAATTATTCTTCACGTGCTGCACAAGATCCAGTAATACGAACAAACAATTTAATATTATCATTTGTTGAGCACTTATTATGTATTGGTTCTCATGTTTATTTTTTATGCTTCCAACAGTTTTATAATGGCAGATACTATAATTTCACTTTTCTAAATATGTTTCATTCAATTTCCAAGCCTCAGTTTTCTTAACAGACCTCAAATAATGGGCTCCTTACCCTACATCCTGTTTCCCCTCCCCCAGCTTCTACCTAGTTCTTTATTTTGTATTTGATACTCTGAATTTCCTCTAAAGAGCAGCGTATACTCATTTTGAAGTTAATGGCTTTTTTTAAGGAAATAGTTTATTTAATGTTAATTTTAACATCGTTCTCTGGCTCAGCAAAAACATTATTCTACTATTCAGGCATAATTATTTTGGCAAGATTATAGCATCTTTTTAGGCATTGGTTAGGCTAATTGAACATCTGAATACCTTTATGGTATTAAAATTTTTTTTGGTTCTCTATAACTGATGCTTCTTTTTCTTGTCCCTGAAGGCTTTCTTGGAGCTTCCCAGGTGGCACTAGCAGCAAAAGAACCCACCTGCCAAGCAGGAGACGTAAGAAAGTCGGGTTTGACCCCTGGGTTGGGAAGATCCCCTGCAGTAGGAGATGGCCACGCACTCCAGGATTCTTGCCTGGAGAGTCCCATGGACAGAGGAGCCTGGCGGGCCACAGTCCCTGGGGTCACAGAGAATCGGACACGACTGAGCGACTTAGCCCAGCATGGCAAGGCTTTCTTACCAAATAGTTCTCTTCAGAATACTTAAATATAATAAGATGCAGCAGATTTTCTTCCACCTAATGCCAGTTTAGAGAATGTGTATGTTTCTGTGAACACTGTGTTGCGTCAGGACTTTTCCTCAGGCCGTGTCTGTCCGTTTTCATTTTTGCTGCTTTAGGTGCTGCTGTGTGTTTGTGGTGCGGCCTTGGCAGCTCCCTCTCCAGCCAGGCTTTTTCTTTTAAACTTGTGCCGCTTTCATTCTCATTATTATTATATTTATTAAGGGTGATTTCATAGAAAACAAATACTCTCAGTTTTATATGGGAAAAAAAAGTATATTGTTACAGGAAAAAGTTTTAAGTATGCTTATTTGTTTTTTGATTTTATGGAGACATACTTAGGAGAAACTTAAGAGTATGCCTTATGCAGAAACTTTAAGACTAAATGATCTTTAGTAATGGATTCTCACCGTATGTTGCCAAGTTCATATTTGCATATTTGTATAATCTATTCTGATTTCAGATATTCCTCCTTATTTTCTCTTTATTAAAGACATTTATAAATGAAAATACCCTTTGGGCCTACGTATTATGGTCTAGTAATGTGCTTAGCCAATATTTAAGGCACTGTGGAGATACTCACAAAGAAAGTTAAGATAGTGAAAGATATTGAGTTCACAGGTCTATTTACATGAGAATGGAGGGTCCTAAATGAAGAAAAAAACCTACAGAGTATTTGCTGTTGGTAAAAGAGGATGTATAACTGATGATGATAAATAGTTTATACATTGTTCTGTTAGTCTTTAGCTTTGTGGAAATTTTATTTTCTAATACACGTTCTCCCTTTTAACAAGTCACGTGACCGTGTAGTCTACTTCTCAGAATTAGTGTTCATTAGCTTCCTTAATATTGGAGGAGGAAATGGCAACCCACTCCAGTGTTCTTGCCTGGAGAATCCCAGGGACGGGGGAGCCTGGTGGGCTGCCATCTGTGGGGTCGCACAGAGTCGGACACGACTGACGCGACTTAGCAGCAGCAGCAGCAGCTTCCTTAATGGAGATTTTTACAGTCAGCGTGGAAGAGGGCCGGGCCCACGTTTTGTTGCTGGTGCGCCAGCATGGTTACCCACGCAAGGTTCGTCTGTCACAGCTGACTGAGTACGAGAACAGTGCTTCAGAGAGGGGAGCATGCAGAAGGCAAGTGCAGGGCAGCGGCGTGGAGGCCGCCCGGCTGCATAGTGCCTTCAGTGGGCAGTTTGTAAATGCATGAGCACCTGCTTACATTTTTCAGGTAATAGGAGCTAAAATGTCTGATTTTAATTGCCATTTCTGTTACACTGTTGCAAGGAAATAATGGAAATTTTGCTTGGAGAAATGATTGTATTGGAGAAGTGTTGTGTATACTTCAGTTCTGAAAGCCTGAGCTCTTTTTACAAATGGGTAATGATAGAAAGGTAATGAAATTCACTCAAAGGCACGTTTTTTTTTTTGGGAGGGGGGCGGTTTCTGATTTTATTGAATTAGACCTAAATAAAAATGATACATTCCAATAACTAAATAATAATACATTTGCAATAGATAGTGTGCAGAGAATTTAGGGTTTTGCTCAGTCTACGTCTTCTGGGGAAGTCCAGATTTCAGACACTCTGCCTTATTTTTTCTTTATTAAATACATTTACAAATGAAAATACCCTTTGGGCCTACTTATTATGGTCTGTTAAGTGTGCTTAGCCAATATCCCCACAAGGCACTGTGGGGATACACACAAAGAAAGTTAAGATAGTGAAAGATACTGAGATCACAGTTCTATTTACATGAGAATGGAGGGTCCTAAATGAAAGCATAACAAAAAGCCCTACAGCGTATTTACTGTAGCGTATTTACTGTCTGGTAACGGAGGAAATATAACTGATAATGCTAAATAGGTTGTACATTATTCTAAAATAGGTACAAGGGAAATGCGGAGTTCTCACATGTGACTGCGCTGAACACTGTGTTCTTTCTCAGGTAATCCGCGTGCGTCTGTCTCGGGGTGTCTGCACCCTGTTTGTGCTGTTGTGGAGACTGAGTCCCAGAGAGCTTACGTTGTTGAAACTCACATGAAGCCAGAATTCAAATCCTAACTTTAAATCCCATTTTCTTTCCACTAAACCATAATAAATGGCTAGAAACCCTCAAAGGACATAATTTCTTCAAACTTGAGTAGATTGGCACGGTGTTGGATGTCGTCAGTGAAATGCTCACAACTGAACTTATCAAAGAAGGAATTGGATAAGCGATGGTGACTGCAGCCATGAAATTAAAAGACACTTACTCCTTGGAAGGAAAGTTATGACCAACCTAGATAGCATATTCAAAAGCAGAGACATCACTTTGCCAACAAAGGCTCGTCTAGTCAAGGCTATGGTTTTTCCTATGGTCATGTATGGTTGTGAGAGTTGGACTGTGAAGAAGGCTGAGCGCCGAAGAATTGATGCTTTTGAAGTGTGGTGTTGGAGAAGACTCTTGAGAGTCCCATGGACTGCAAGGAGATCCAACCAGTCCATTCTGAAGATCAGCCCTGGGATTTCTTTGGAAGGAATGATGCTAAAGCTGAAACTCCAGTACTTTGGCCACCTCATGCGAAGAGTTGACTCATTGGAAAAGACTCTGATGCTGGGAGGGATTGTGGGCAGGAGGAGAAGGGGACGACAGAGGATGAGATGGCTGGATGGCATAACTGACTCGATGGACGTGAGTCTGAGTGAACTCCGGGGGTTGGTGATGGACATGGAGGCCTGGCGTGCTGCGATTCATGGAGTTGCAAAGAGTTGGACACGACTGAGCAGTCAGACTGATCTGATCTGATCTATTTGGTTCCTGAAAGTAGCAATCCAGGTTAGTAAGGGACCCTTGATATTCATAATAATAGCATGAGAGATTAAAGTCATTAGAGGAAGCAAGTAGTTTTGTTCAGTAATAATACATTGCATTAGGCACTTTATAGTTTTAAAGGACGCTTCCATATCTGTTACCTGAGCACCTTAAACTTTTCTTTAGATCTGCCAAATGATTGGTTTTGTTCCCTCTTGAACCTTTCTCAGGTAAGGAAGAACCATGCTGCTTTAAGTACAGAAACTGTCTTTGAGAATTTACATACATAGATCTTGTTGGGCAGTTATGGATAAATGGATGGCTCAATGAATAAACAAAAGGACAGGACTCAAAAGGAGTAACGAGACTCTTCCAGTTGCTGAAAATAGACAATAAAATATATTTTGAGCATAGACTACCTGGTCATATAATCAGTTAAAGATGAGGCACTTTATTAAATCTTCTCAAAGCCTAGTGGCATGTATCTTCCCCAAGAATTACATGAGGGGGCGTGACAGCGCGCCTGGGTGCCTGCCTGGCACGTGGTAGGTGTTCAGTCACTGCTGTTAAGTGAGGAGGTAACCACAGTGGACTTTCTGGTCTTACTCTTTTTTCCATTTTTCAAAAAGCCACTTCCCAAAGAATGCAAACAAAAAAAAAGAATTTTTTAATTGCTGAAATAGTATAAAACTAGACTAGTTTTCTTGTAGGAAAGGGGGCCCCTTCCAGGGCCTAAAACTGGGCTCTTGTCTAACACTTGGAAATCAATTGTCCAAGGAGACACACGTGCTGACAAAACAAGAGATTTTATTGGGAAGGGCACCCGGTGGAAAGCAGGAGGGTGAGGGAACCCAGGAGAACTGCTCTGTCTCATGGCTTGTAGTCTCGGGCTGGTGCCTGCCTCGTTCAGCCAAGATGACGCCAGAGAGAAGGATTCTGGGAGGTGGTCTGACAGGTGGTGTCTCCTTTTGACCTTTCCTGAACTCTTCTGGTTGGTGGAGGCTTATTAGTTCCCTGTTCCTCACCAGGACCTCCTGTCGTAAAACAGCTCGTGCAGATGGTTACTATGGTGTCTGGCCAGGGTGGGCGGTTTCAGTCAGTGTGCCTCACAGTTCTACATGTTACTGTTCTGCTGTTGTATTATCTTGTTCTTTATTGTCTGATGTTTAAATCAGGAAATAACCTGGTTATGTATTACTTATATCTATGAGTCTGTCAACTTTTAGGCAGAGATGTTTGGGCCTGAAGAGGAAGAATTCTTTCAGGGTGTTGGAAAGGCATCTTCACGACAGTGAGTTGAGCATAGAGGCTCCTTTGCAAAGGCACTTCCCATCTCAGCTCTCTCCCAGAAATTAGCTAATAAAACAATTCTGCTGACATTTACTCCTCCCCCCCACCCCTTTACGAAGAGAAACAATAACTTGTGAAAAGTCACTAGTAAATTCAGTTTGGTTTTCCATTGTGCCCAAATAGCAACCCTAAAACTGCAAGTTGTGAGAGTCTTAGTGTTGCATTTTAAAAGAACGGTATTGCTGTGCAAAGCGTTTGATCAATGTAAAGCTTCAGAAGGGTCTATTGCCTGTGCCAGGCAAGTGTGTTTTTCTCCGGTGCCCAATTCTTACAGACTTGGTTCTTATTTCTCTCTGTTGCAGAAGCGCAGATCATGTTGCCGTGTGTGTGTGTGTGTGTGTGTGTGTGTGTGTGTTTAAACACATTCTCTTTCGTCAGCAGGGCAATCACTGACTGACCTGATGCGGCCTGCCGTCACACGTTGCTGTAGATGATTCCATCAGGTGACAGCCTGAATGACAGGCATCCGATTCCATTTTTAGACGTGGGAATACACACCAGGCAGTGTGATCCGAATTACCCCACATCCTCACTGGTGTTCCTCTCATTTTTATAGAAAGGAAAGGAATTTCTGTGGCATTTCCTTAAGACTTCAGCTTAATTTTATACTATAATCCGTGACTGAAGGAAGGGTTAAGGGGACCAGGTGAAATTTGAAATTGTCCCTCAGAATCTGAATTCTGTCAGCTAAGTGGAATATTGAAAGTTTAGAACATTCAGCGCAAAAACATCTCCTGACCAGTTTGTATATGGAAACCATAAAAAAAAAGTGCCACATTATATGGCTAAGTTAGAAACATTGAGGTTGTATGGCATCAGAACTGTTGATACTTTTAGAATTTTTAGGCAAACATTATCTCACATCACTGTGTCATATTTAACTTTTGTAGATTGAGGTGTTCATACTTAATCTCCCTTGAAGAAAGGAGAGCATGCGTGGGGGAAATGCTGTTTAAGGAGAGCAGGTGTGAGCAGCTGGGCCCTCGCTGCCTTCTCGTGGTGCGTGTGTCCCTCAGCGGGAGACGAGAGATGCTCCCCTTCATCCGTTCTCAGCAGGATGAGCGGGAGACGAGAGATGCTCCCCTTCACCCGTTCTCAGCAGGATGAGCGGTGCCCCAGCAGCACTGGAGGAAGGCGGGCTGTGCTGGCCCAGCTGGCGGATGGCACTGTGCTGGCTGCTTTAAGGAGGTGGTGGTGGTGGTTTAGTTGCTCAGTTGTGTCTGACTCTCTGCGGCCCCATGGACTGTAGCCCACCAGGCTCCTCTGTCCATGGGATTTTCCAGGCAAGAATACTGGAGTGGGTTTCCATTTCTTTCTGGTTTAAGGAGGTACTCAGAGGTAATTTTTTGACTGTGTGCAATTTTTTCCTTTTATGGTGACTTTAGAATCTAATTCTGGAGTAAGGTGTGATTTTGCTGTAATTTTACGTGAATGAAAGATTAACTCACCAACAGAGCTGAAGCCAAATGGAGGCATTTGAGAGCAAATGGCTTTGAAAAATCCTGGACATTCAGTGAGATACTCATAGAGAAATAAGTCTTTAATCAATCTGTTTTCTTTAAAGACTGCTTAGTATATTTTCCCTGATGCTGGGAAAGATTGAAGACAGGAGGAGAAGGGGACAACAGAGGATGAGATGGTTGGATGGCATCATTGACTCAGTGGACATGAGTTTGAGCAAGGTCTGGGAGTTGGTCATGGACAGGGAACCCTGGTGTGCTGCAGTTCGTGGGGTCACAAAAAGTTGGATATGACTGAGTGACTGAACTGAACTGAGTATATTTTCCAACTCCTTAAAACTTTGACCAGAGAGAAAAAGTGGGAAGCAAGAGATTGATTCAGGATAGATATAGATAAATTAGCTAAGATTAGGGATTGTAGTGACGTTAACAGTAAATGTCTACATTAAGTAAAAATCAGATCATTTTAATTAAACCTGGCTTAAGTTAAAAAAGCTTCTATAGTAACCTAAAGTTTTAAATATATGTATTCTTTTTTTAATGTAAAGTATTGTTTTCAGTTTTTAATTACTTTTTCATCAACATAACATTTCTAAACCATTTCAGACTTACGGCCCATATTTATAGTTACATCTACCGCCTGTCATGTTAAATAAATTGTAAATGTGTATATTCTTGAAGGATTATATAATAGCTGATAAGACACAATTGTCAGACCCTGCCAACCCTGTCTAATCTTCACAGTTCTGAGTGGGTCAAGAGACCCCGTTTGGGAGCTTGTATGTATTAACTTAAGGTCTCAAATGTCCACTTCAGTGCGTGGGAAGTGCCTGCTTTTAGGAGTCTAGACTAGGTCTTGTTGTTGTTGTTCAGTTGCTCAGTTTTGTCCGACTCTCTGTGACCCCATGGACTGCAGCACGCCAGGCTTCCCTGTCCTTCACCATCTCCTGGAGCTTGCTCAAACTCATGACCATTTAATCAGAGATGCCATCCAACCATCTCATCCTCTGTCGTCCCCTTCTCCTCTCACCTTCAGTCTTTCCCAGCATCAGGGTCTTTTCCAATGAGTCAGCTCTTTGCATCAGGTGGCCAAAATATTGAAGCTTCAGCTCCAGCATCAGTCCTTCCAATGAATTTTCAGGACTGATTTCCTTTAGGATGGACTGGTTGGATCTCCATGCAGTCCAAGGGACTCTCAAGAGTCTTCTCCAACACCACAGTTCAAAAGCATCAATCCTTTGGCGCTCAGCCTTCTTCACAGTCCAACTCTCACATCCATACACGACCACTGGAAAAACCATCGCTTTGACTAGACGGACCTTTGTTGGCAAAGTAATGTCTCTGCTTTTTAATATGCTGTCTAGACTAGATCTAGACTCAGTGAAAATTTTCTCATTTTGTATCAGAGGCTCTAATGAACATGAGGCTGGAGAGTGGTGACATCACCTCATTTCTACCTTATATCAAACTGGATTATCAGAAAGCTGGTTAGGTCTATATTTTAGTACCATTCCCTAATATCTTACCAGTCTTTTTAAATGCAGTTATATGGTAAATATTTCTTCATCTGCATCTCCCGTGACCCTGTCTGTTCAGATGTTTGACCATCCTTTTATAAGAACTCACATGACAGATTTTTCAGGGGTTTGGTTTCAGAGTGAAGTTTTCTTGCAGACTGGCACGTTCCTTCTGTCGGCCGCTGAGAATTATTTAGCCTGTTGTGCTTTCTATTAATATTTGCTTTGGCTGCAAGGGAGCTTGGAGTTACAGTTCATATAATCACAGTACCTTTATTAACCTGGGCTTTTGATGGGGTAAATTTCTCCTCTAGCTCACTGTGGCTGGAGGTTTTAAACCATCCTCTATGTATCAGCTTCAGGGAGTGCATGAACTCCTTTGAAATGATAGGAAAAATTATTTGTGTGTTCACCTGGGAACTTGGGGAGTTTCCTTGGCTTTTATCAAAATTTTAGTGACTTCTACCTGCCCCTCAAAGGTGAGGAACCATTGTTCTCTGGACTGGCTGTTCATTTTATATTTTAATGGTCTCACAAAGTCTCTTGTTATAATCTGCTTGTAACCTTTTTGGCAATAGGTTGATTGTAAATCATACCTATACATTCAAATCATTATCCGTTTCTCAATTTTGTCAGAAAATTCTCTGACAAGTAAGTTAATTTTATCAACCAGTTCTCTGTAATTTTAAGTCTTAAGAGCTTAAAGAATAGTTGATGTATTCATGCAAATCATGTACCTACTACATTTATTTTCTTTTAAAGGAGCTTTTGCCTCTTAAATTTATTGCCTTAAATGTTGTTGTTCAGTAGCCCAGTCGTGTCCAACTCTTTGTGACCCCATGGACTGTAGCACGCCAGGCCTCCCTGTCCCTTACCATCTTCTGAAGTTTGCCCAAGTTCACGTCCACTGCATCAGTGATGACATCCAGCCATCTCACCCTCTGATGTCCTCTTCTTCTGCCCTCAATCTTTTCCAGCATCAGGGATTTTTCCAGTGAGTCGCCTCTTCACATCAGATGACTAAAACACTGGAGCTTCGGCTTCAGCATCAGTCTTTCTAACTATTCAGGGTTAATTTCCCTTAAGATTGTCTGGTTTGGTCTCCTTGCTCTCCGAGGGACTCTCAGGAGTCTCCTCCAGCACCACGGTTTGAAGGCATCAGTTCTTTGGTGCTCTGCCTTCTTTACCATCCAGCTCTCACAACCGTACGTGACCACTGGGAAGACCACAGCCTTCACTGTACGGATCTTTGTTGGCAGAGTAGATTCTCTGCTTTTCAACACGCTGTCCGGGTTTGTCATCGATTTCCTGCAAGAAGCAGTCGTCTTCTGACTCCACGGCTGCCGTCACCGTCTGCAGTGATTCTGAGCCCAAGGAGAGGAGCTCTGTCACTGCTTCCACCTCTTGCCCTTCTATCTGCCGTGAAGTGATGGGGCTGATGCCAGGGTCTTAGATTTTTTATTTAGTCTTAAGCCGGCCCTTTCACTCGCCTCCTTCACCCTCATCAGGAGGCTCTTTAGTTCCTCTTCACTTTCTGCCATTAGAGTGGTATCATCTGCACATCTGAGGTTGTTGATGTTTCTCCCGCCTATCTTGGTTCCAGCTTGTAACTCACCCAGCCCGGCATTTCTCATGATGTGCTCAGTGTATAGATTAAACGGACAGGATGACAGCAGACAGCCCTGTCGTGCTGCCTTTAATATTCCCTTAAACAGGGAATAGTAAATTATTTGTAAAATGATGAATTAATTTATATTTTGACTTAACATTTTAAGCCATTACATGTATAGAAACAGTCCAGAAAAATTATTAGAATGGCTAGAATCTTTTCTGTTTACCCACCAAACAAAGGAAGAAGATGAAGGAATATTGTTTACATGTATATATATTACATGTATAGCCAAACTCTATACATGTAAACAATATTCCTTCATCTTCTTCCTTTGTTTGGTGGGTAAACAGAAAAGATTCTAGCCATTCTAATAATTTTTCCGGACTGTTTCTATTTTAGGAGAAACAACTCCCAAAATACATAGGGTAGGGTTACCAGCCATTTTTAGCTAGACCCGTACATTTATAGGTAAAAGTTATACCCATTGCAGGAAAATGAAGCCTGTGCTGCCAACCTCACTACTCAGATTAATTTCCATGGCTGTCATTTTAAGTGTTTTTTATAGTTTTTCAAATGCAAATTATACTGACAGGTACTCTACAGAAATGTGCTATAATCTAAGGGGCACATGTATTATGTCTTTGATTATAGAGGCTTTTTGGTCTAATTGAGTGTTCTTTTGCAACAAAATAAAATTACTCAAGTTGGAAAAAAGGAGTAAAGCCATCTGCTTTTCACTAGGCGATGTCTTGGTTGTTTAAATCGATAAGTTGTATGTAAATACATATTTTTCTCCTGAAGAGTTGATGACTGACAAAAAAAATACCACTACCAAAGTGTCATTATAATAAAAGCGATTGTGTCTGTGAATTACACAGCAGTGTGAGTTATGGTGTGGATTATAACAAATTACTCCTGGTTATAGAACCCTGTGAGTAACAGAGATCCAAGACTGAAGACTGAGGAAAATGAATCCCACGCTACTGTCCAGCTTGCTACTCTGCAGGCTTGGTATGTGGAAAAAGAATTTGTATGACTTAACCACACACATTAAAATTTGGTGTGCCAAGAAAAACAGATTTTCTTAAACGATATGATTTATATTCCCACAATAGCAAGAACAGATCTGCAGCATTGTCTTGTCCTTCTTTATAAAGTGTATTTTACTTTTATATTCATATTGATTGAATAGCCTATAAAGACGCTGGTAAGATTATAATAATGGGTAATATTTTCCACATTTTATCTCTTAGTGAGGAGTATTTGAACATTTATTGAATGTGAATGGCATGTGAATGGTTCTGAAGTAGGTTTGTGGGAGCTGGCAGAGATGACATGTACTTCTTACCCATTGGCTCAAGGGTTAAATATAAAAGAAAATGAAACTAAGAGGAAGATGTAGCTCTAACTGAAAACATGTTGGTTGTGCGTCAGCAGCAAGAGAAATGTTCATAACCTTTGATTCAGTAATTTAACACAAGGGACCCTCGCTTATGGAAAATAATTAAAAATAAGGACTGTGATGTATGACAGTGAAATGTGAAAGTAAACAATATTATGTGACTAGAAATGGCTAAAGTTAATCCTTTGGATGGTTATGTATCTAATAAAAACCAATGGGCAAACTATATAACACTATGAAAAGATGCATGTAAAAGGGAGTAGATGATACTATATATCAAAATTATAAGTTTATAAAATATACATATTTTAAATATTTGAAAGGAAAATAAGAAAATTTATTTTCTAATAAATTAATTAATCTGGGTTCAAGTAATGAGGTTACAGATGCTCTCCTTTCCTCCCTTCTTGCTTCTCTGAAATAGTGTTATACTAATTTAAAAAGTTAAATGTAGATTTATATTTTTAAGACAGTTTAGTTTCTTTTTTTTTAATAGAAATTTGTTTGGATGCTTGGGGCTGATGCACTGGGATGATCCAGAGGGACAGTTTAGTTCTTGTTCTCGAGGAACTGCTAGTCTACTGGGATAAAACTACGATAAAAAGAAATACGTTATTCGCATGAGAGAAACTTCAGTGCTCTGGGAAGACCCTTGAAATTCAGTTTTCTACATACTGGATTCTTGTAAAGTCAGATGAACCTTAAAAGTTAATATTTCTTAATGAAATAAACTGAATTTTTAAAGGCACTGAAAATGTCTACTAATCTAAAACTGTTAATGAGATGCTGTTTTTTATTCACATCTTGATGGTAGAACCATAAATTTACATCCTGTACTGTTGTGCTGGGAATAGTCAGCTAGGCATTTATTTAAATACATTTGTGGAACGCTTATAAACCCTCCTAGGCATGCATCTGGGGGTGAGGATGAATGAAGAATGTGGTTTCAGCTCCATGGGAGCTTTGTATCTGATTAGACCCTGCGCTCAGTCACGCTTTATTAAATGCTTCCACCAGTGTTTACATCAAGAATGACTTGAAACCATGGGAAAGAGGGAATTTTGACTGAGGGATGCAGGGAAGACTTCCCAAAGGTTAAGACAGGCTGTGAGCCTTGGAGGATGATAAAAGGTCACGAAATAAGCAGTATTTTTTTCATGGATCCCTGGAAGGTGGCCGAGGATCCATGAAATAAATGAAAGGAAGGAACGTGGAATAACATGAGTAAAGGCACAGAAATATCCTGGGTTTAAGGGACATCCAGGTTGCTGTGCGTTTCTGGAGCTGTAGATAAGTAGGTGCGTGGGCCAGTGAAAGGAGAGTTGGTAGCCAGTATTCGAGAAGCCGGCCCCTGCTAGTCTGTGCAGGTGACGTAGAGCACAGAGGTGAAGGTGGTTCTGTCCTCAGGGAACACGTAGTCCAGTGTGGGGAACGAGAGTTAACTAAAGTCCAGTATATTGGTTTAAATTTGTTCATCAGGATTTTGGGGAGCTTTATTAAAATTCCTTTCACGAAGTCCTGACTCCAGACAGTGTGGTGTTTGTTGTTCTAAAGGAAACCATCAGATGTTGTAGGACTACAGGAGGGGAAGGGGCTCTGATTATGCCTGGAAAGGCGGCCGGAAGAGTGACCCAGAGGACTTGCTGTAGGAGGCTGTGTGTGAGCCTGGCTCGAGGGGTGAGTGCCAGTTAGGGGCAGGTGGGAGCGAGGAGAAGAGCAGTCTGAAAACGCAGGTGTAGCCGGATCATTAAAGGGACGCGGGCGGCTCTGTTGGTTTCTTTAAGGCATTTTGCATGTGCATCATGTGTCAGTAAACGTATGACCACGTTTAAAAGAAGTTTGGTGATGAGAGGGTTAAGCCAGTGCTGCCTAGGTGGTCTGTGATCTCACATGACTTGGCCAGCTTCGACACATCTAGAGCAGTTTATCGGGAGATTGTAAGGACAATTTAAGCAGTGGTTTTTATTTAATTTTAAAACAAACAGCACAGTTTAAAAGGTAAAAGTTTCCTATTTATTAATGATATGCTGTATGAGCAGAAAGCAAAAATTCAGGAATTCAGGGAGGCAACTAAGAGAGTTGAGAAATACAGATAAACAAAGAGCTACAATAGGGAGAAATGACGCTCCCAAATAATGGATACTGTCTTGGTGGGAAGTGGTGGGTAGGTCTTGGAGCTCTCCGTTTTCTGTCTCACAGAAGTATGAGCTTCTGAATCCTTTGCCTTTTTTTTTTTTTAATCACAAATATGGTCTTTGTTTTCACTTTCAGCAGATTTAGCTTCTTTTAATCTAAACTGTTTTAGTGTTGGGTAAATTTCCAGGAGCTGTGGATGAGATACTAAAGCACAGCAGCTTTTGAGAGTACTTGTTAATAAACTTACTTTCCCAGACCAGGCTTTGAAGTTAATTCAGGAAAAGCCAGAGACACTGCCCATCCTTACCCTGTGAGGCAGCCGTGGAGGTCCTTCTGTTTGTCTGCTCTTAGGAACAAAACCGGCATGGGAATCATGCCACCTGAGTTTTCTTTTGTTCTTATAAATTTTAGATTACGAAGTTCTGTTTGTATATGTGTACTTGCCATGTGTATGGTAAGTGAAGTGAAAGGCACTCAGTTGTGTCCAACTCTTTACCACCCCATGGACTATATACAGTCCACGGAATTCTCCAGGCCAGAATACTGGAGTGGTTAGCCTTTCCCTTCTCCAGGGGATCTTCCCAACCCAGGGTTCGAACTCAGGTCTCCTGCATTGCAGGAGGATTTTTTACCAGCTGAGCCACAAGGGAAGCCCAAGTATGGTAAATACTTTGCTAAAATGAATAGGATTGCATTTATAATCATTTCTAATTAATATGATAATTGTTTATTTTAGCTATTTAAATATCTCATGTTGAATGCTTTGAGACTTATATTACTGCTTTTATTAGTCTTTTATTTTAAAAGATATTCCATAACTGGATGTATATGCCTCTGTGCATTTTTATTAGTAATATACACTAAAATAACTTCTTGGACAAGAAACAAGTTAGTTTAAACTATATTCCTGAAGGATATGCTATTTTATCCAAGAGCATTTTGGTTCTTAGTTACAAACTCCAAAAAGTGAGAAAAGTATGATTTATTGAGGTTAACATCAATTTCTTTTAAAGCAGTTAACAAACTCCTTTTGGAATTAGTGGTGTATGTAAATTCTTCATAATAATGTTATTACTAAATTAGGTCAGTGCCTGGCTGCCTGTTTTGATCTGAGTTCTTTCTACTTTTTAATGCAGTGCATTAGATATTGCTTTGATATTTAGTTGTTTACTTAGAATCTTTATATACTTGTTCTAAGGCTCATACATGTAAACACACAAACACTCTCAGACTCTGACACCACTTTATTCCTCCAGAGGTTGCTAGCATGGCATCTGGTCTAGCCTGAGTAATATGAAGCTTATTTCAGTTCTAACGCATCTGCATGTTTTGATAGAACATCAGGCATTTAAAAAAGAGTAGAAATCTATCTGGCAGCTGTGAATCAAGTAGAAAGTGGCATCGAGTTAGTTGTTTCTCCGTTTCCCTCGGGGGTTTGGGGGATGGGTGTTTGGCTGGGCCGTTCCTTCGAGCGGACAGGGCCGCGGGAGAGCTGTGGGTGAGTCCTGAGCCACGGCTCCTCTGTGCGTCTGCATCTTTCAGGAGAGGCCGGGCCAGAGCTCTCCTGGTCTCACTGTCCATCCCTGGGGTGGACGCAGTGGCAGCACTGCACGCGGCTCCGGCCAAGACCCATCGTGGTGGCCGTCCACGCAGCCCCTCAGTGCCGGCGCTGCACGCCCTGCCCCCCACCCCTGCCCCAGAGGCGAGCCGGCCCGAGCCCAGGTCCCCTGCTGCAGCTCCTGTCTGAGCGCCCGGCTCCTGAGGGGGGTTCTGGACGGCACAGCGCTGCTGCTTAGCTGCATGCCTTACCCTGCTAAAGGGAAGGAAAGTTTTTAGGACTCTCTCTGGCTTCTTACTTTTTGTTTTTAGCTTCAAGGTACATTTGAAGCCACAAAATACTCAGTCAGATCAGATCAGATCAGTCCCTCAGTCGTGTCCGACTCTTTGCGACCCCATGAATCGCAGCACGCCAGGCCTCCCTGCCCATCACCAACACCCGGAGTTCACCCAGACTCACGTCCATCGAGTCAGTGATGCCATCCAGCCATCTCATCCTCTGTCGTCCCCTTCTCCTCCTGCCCCCAATCCCTCCCAGCATCAGGGTCTTTTCCAGTGAATCAGCTCTTCACATGAGGTGGCCAAAGTACTGGAGTTTCAGCTTTAGCATCATTCCTTCCAAAGAAATCCCAGGGCTGATCTCCTTCACAATGGACTGGTTAGATCTCCTTGCAGTCCATGGGACTCTCAAGAGTCTTCTCCAACACCACACTTCAAAAGCATCAATTCTTCGGCGCTCAGCCTTCTTCACAGTCCAACTCTCACATCCATACATGACCACAGGAAAAACCATAGCCTTGACTAGACGGACCTTTGTTGGCAAAGTGATGTCTCTGCTTTTCAATATGCTGTCTAGGTTGGTCATAACTTTCCTTCCAACGAGTAAGCGTCTTTTAATTTCATGGCTGCAGCCACCATCTGTAGTGATTTTGGAGCCCAGAAAAATAAAGTCTGACACTGTTTCCACTGTTTCCCCATCTATTTCCCATGAAGTGGTGGGACCGGATGCCATGATCTTCGTTTTCTGAATGTTCAGCTTTCAGCCAACTTTTTCACTCTCCACTTTCACTTTCATCAAGAGGCTTTTTAATTCCTCTTCACTTTCTGCCATAAGGGTGGTGTCATCTGCATATCTAAGGTGATTGATATTTCTCCCGGCAATCTTGATTCCAGCTTGTGTTTCTTCCAGCCCAGCGTTTCTCATGATGTACTCTGCATATAAGTTAAATAAACAGGGTGACAATATACAGCCTTGATGAACTCCTTTTCCTATTTGGAACCAGTCTGTTGTTCCATGTCCAGTTCTAACTCTTGCTTCCTGACCTGCATACAAATTTCTCAAGAGGCAGATCAGGTGGTCTGGTATTCCCATCTCTTGAAGAATTTTCCACAGTTTATTGTGATCCACACAGTCAAAGGCTTTGGCATAGTCAATAAAGCAGAAATAGATGTTTTTCTGGAACTCTCTTGATTTTTCTATGATCCAGTGGATGTTGGCAATTTGATCTCTGGTTCCTCTGCCTTTTCTAAAACCAGCTTGAACATCAGGAAGTTCACGGTTCACGTATTGCTGAAGCCTGGCTTGGAGAATTTTGAGCATTACTTCACTAGCGTGTGAGATGAGTGCAATGGTGCGATAGTTTGAGCATTCTTTGGCATTGCCTTTCTTTGGGATTGGAATGAAAACTGACCTTTTCCAGTCCTGTGGCCACTGCTGAGTTTTCCAAATTTGCTGGCATATTGAGTGCAGCACCTTCACAGCATCATCTTTCAGGATTTGGAATAGCTCAACTGGAATTCCATCACCTCCACTAGCTTTGTTCATAGTGATGCTTTCTAAGGCCCACTTGACTTCACATTCCAGGATGTCTGGCTCTAGGTGAGTGATCACACCATCGTGATTATCTGGGTCGTGAAGATCTTTTTTGTACAGTTCTTCTGTGTATTCTTGCCATCTCTTCTTAATATCTTCTGCTTCTGTTAGGACCATACCATTTCTGTCCTTTATCGAGCTCATCTTTGCATGAAATGTTCCTTTGGTATCTCTGATTTTCTTGAAGAGATCCCTAGTCTTTCCCATTCTGTTGTTTTCCTCTATTTCTTTGCGTTGATCGCTGAAGAAGGCTTTCTTATCTCTTCTTGCTATTTTTTGGAACTCTGCATTCAGATGTTTATATCTTTCCTTTTCTCCTTTGCTTTTCGCTTCTCTTCTTTTCACAGCTATTTGTAAGGCCTACCCAGACAGCCATTTTGCTTTTTTGCATTTCTTTTCTATGGGAATAGTCTTGATCCCTGTCTCCTGTGCAATGTCACGAACCTCATTCCATAGTTCATCAGGCACTCTTATCTATCAGATCTAGGCCCTTAAATCTATTTCTCACTTCCACTGTACTAAACATGTCACTCTCACTTTCATCTCTCCGTTTTTAATTTGGAGAAAGTATCAGTATTTTGTAGAAAATGTATAGTATACACACTGGCATTCACCTCATCTTTCTTCATCCTCCAGGACTATAAGACTGATAATCAGAAAGACATCTACCCCTGATATAACACCTTATATTCTGTGTTTTTGCTTTTCTTTATTCAGATTCAGCCACTGCCCTTAAAAACAAAAATCCCTTCCAAGGAGAAATGAGTGTTAGAAATGGATTTAAAAAGAAAAGATTAATGAGAAGAGCTGACAGTACATATATAACCATGTGATTGCTCTGTAAATTATGCATTAATTACGCTGATAAAGGAGGCTGAGCCAGCACAGGGACAGACGGGTGTCGGCAGGACAGGGCGGCAACTGCACGTGAGAGATGAGAGCGTGTACTCGAACACCCTGCAGATAAGGCAGCGGCTGACACGTGAACAGGCGCAGGGCCAAGTGCTCGGTGCCGCACCGGGGGAGCAGAGGCGATGACGGGTAGACGAGAGGGAGAGACGTCACCACAGGGTAGGCTGGAGCACGAGAGAGGATGAGTCACGGCACTGGAAATGCTCTTGCTGTGAGTGGGGTGAGTAGAGATAGTAAAAAGGAGAAAAACAAGGTGATTCATGGTCTATCGAAAAAAGTCACCTATTAATGTACTGCTTTTGAATGGCCATTTTTAAAGAACTTTGCCTTTCTACAGTATTTTTGTTTTATTAATAATGACAGTAAAGCTACCAAGACCCAGATGCTTATGTTGATTTTAACGATCACATTTCTTTTGGTGGTGGTCTTCTAAAAATGGATGTAACCTTCCGTAAGGACAATGTTTTTGACTTACATGCAGTAAAAGACTTACCCTGAAATACGGAAAATCTTTGGCAACTTTAAGGTACCATTTTAATACAAATGAAGTCTAGGGTGCTGTTTGGTACATGCAAATTATTTTTTGAATGCGCCTTATTTTTAGAGCCGCTTTCGCGGAGATCTCCGCGTACTCCCACACTGGCGGACCGCGGCCGGTGGTACCGTTGTCGCAGCTGGCGAGCTCGTGCTGACACATGCTCCCGCTCTGAGCCCGTGGTCCACTGCAGGGGGCTCGCCCAGATGCTGGGGCAGACGGGCGTGTCCACCGGACAGGTTTGTTCGCAGTGCGTCTCCCTGAGGCGGGCGTCGGGGAGGCGGAGGCGGGCGCCCTCTCTCCCGGTGGGCGTCCCCCGCCGCCCCCTCTGCAGAGCCCAGGATGGTGGCCGGGCAGCCTCCCCGCGCCGCCTCCTCCCTTGGCGCCGTCCCTCCTGGGGAGCTGCCGTGCCGCGCTCTGCAGAGGCTGCCCGGGGACGGCAGCCTGACACGCAGCCTCGTCTGAGAGCGGGTGTACAGTTCCATCATGAAGTCGCTCCGTTAAAAAGACATGTTTATTTTAAAGGAAAGTAACTTTACTGAGACTAAGGCCAGAGGTGGATGGCCTCCCCGTGGTGGAGGGGGCTCCTGCCTGACGGGCTGCCCCACGGCCATCTGTGAACCGGCGGAGGCGAGCACGTGACTCTCCCTGCTGGACGCCTGCCCACCTCCGCACCCAGCTCTGCAGCTTGTCACTGGGTGCCGCACCTCCAGCTCCCATCGGCTGTCCTGTGCATACGGCCATGTGTGTGTTTCAGCACTCTTCTCTCCAGTCATCCCACCGTCTCCTCCGACTGTGTCTGAAGTCTGTTCTTTACATCTGTGTCTCCTTTGCTCCCCTATGTGGACATAGGATCGTTGGTACCATCTTTATAGATCCCATATATGTGTGCTGCTGCTGCTAAGTTGCTTCAGTCGTGTCCGACTCGGTGCGACCCCATAGACGGCAGCCCACCAGGCTCCCCCGTCCCTGGGATTCTCCAGGCAAGAACACTGGAGTGGGTTGCCATTTCCTTCTAATATGCGATATTTGTCTTTCTCTTTCTGACTGACTTCACTCTGTATGATAGGCACTAGGTTCAAACACTTTATTAGAACTGACTCAAATGCATTCCTTTTTATAGCTGAGTAATATTCCATTGTGTATGTGTACCACAACTTCATTATCGATTCATCTACTGTTGGACATCAAGGTTGCTTCCATGTCCTACCTGTTGTTCTTAGACTATTTAATGATGGCCATTCTGTGAGATGATACCTCATTGTAGTTTTGATTTGCATTTGACATCTGTTTTTAAAATGAGCTTTGCAGTGGGCACAGAGTCACGAAAAGGCACTTTAGATTATGGGAAATATGTAGAACATGAATGTTATCAACCAGTACCTCTGTGGGGTTTTAGGAGTAATGGCTGGCCCCCTGAAGGGCCGTCTCCTCTCTCCTAAAAGCACAAGGCTCTAGATCCCCAGACCACTGTCCGTGGGGAGCTGTGTGTGTTTGGGGGGGGCACACACACATGCGTGTGCACAGACTGTCTCCTTGTGATACTTGCAAGTGTGTGTGTGTTCACGTGTGATCCCAAGATCTGCTCATTTTTGTAAAATTTAAGTAATTTTGGAGGCATCATTTTCTAAGATATTAGTTTTTTTCTCTTTTCTCTAAATAGTGAAAATGCTGCATTGTTACTATATTATTTCTGCTCATGAAAGAACAGTATTATAAAAAAAAAAATCACTCAAATGCTAAAATGTTTTTTTTAGAGTAGAATTTGATGACCAAAGCTTATTGCATGTGTATGGTTGCATGCAGAAAAATTACCTTACATCATAGCTACCCTGTGGAAATTGCTTGTTGAATAATTTAGCATATTTGAAGAGATTCATGGTGATCCAGTTTCTTAAAGGGAAGATTTCTGTGAAAGATTTCAGGTAAAGTTGTCTAGAGAACTTTCCCAATTCAGAAATAAAATTCACTGATTTTGTTTACCTTTTTCTGCTTTATAGTATCAACAAGAGTTACAGGTAGAAAATATATGGAACTAGATGGATAGATTGCAAAATCCAACTTACGTTCATTAAAGATAATACTTGCTTTGAATTCTCTTTTATTTCATAAGTATTCCCTAGACTTCTTTTTGTAGAAACAAGTTGTCAAAAGGAGAAAAGAACTAGGGCCCAGAGGACACAGAGATTGAAGGAGAATTTAAATTTCTTTATGAAAAGCAATTCACTGCTACACAAAAGTAAAAAAAAATTTTTTTTTAATTAAAATGTTATTCTTTCCTTTATATCATTTGAAATAGAATCTGCGTCCTTGAAAGCATCTGACTTGTGAAGGTGATTTCTGCTCTATTAGTCCTGTTTTGTTTGGAAGCCCTTGTTTTGTTGAATGAATCATAAAACATATGGTAAGCTCAATGGGTATCGGAGAAGGCAATGGCACCCCACTCCAGTACTCTTGCCTGGAAAATCCCATGGACGAAGGAGCCTGGTGGGCTGCAGTCCATGGGGTCGCTAAGAGTCGGACATGACTGAGCGACTTCCCTTTCACTTTTCACTTTCATGCATTGGAGAAGGAAATGGCAACCCACTCCAGTGTTCTTTCCTGGAGAATCCCAGGGACAGGCCAGCCTAGCGGGCTGCCGCCGTCTATGGGGTCGCACAGAGTTGGACACGACTGAAGTGACTTAGCAGCAGCAGCAGCAGCAGCAAGCTCAATGGGTCTATTATAAAATTTGAAGACACTGTTATTTAATCCACATATTACATATGTTTATAATGCTCTTTTTTTTAAGAATTAGAAAACAAAAAATATTTAGAAAACAGTTGTAAATTATAAACCTGTACCAAATTGTTGTCTGTGCCAACAATTTCATAGTGTAGTTTTAATTTAAAAAACAATATCCCCAAGTCGGCGGTTTGCCTTAACTTCTACATAGACAGAAGACTTTTCTAATATCATACTTTAAAAGGGACTTTCAATGATGATTTCTAAAGTTTTTAAAGGATTCTAAAACACCCTTACATTGCTTGCTGCTGCTAAGTCGCTTCAGTTGTGTCCGGCTCTGCGACCCCAGAGGCGGCAGCCCACCAGGCTCCCCCATCAAATTCCAGTTCCAGTGAATTGTAGCACTTTATCACATATGAAATATGATCTTTTTCTAAAAAGTCAATTCTTATACATAATGATGAAAGAACTCAAACATTTTCACATCTTTAGAAAGCCACCAGGACGGTCACACTGTTTAGACCTTAGCGCAGTCTTAAGTTTCAGTTTATGACATCTTGTCTCAGAAAGACATGAAACAGCACAGAGTCATGCTGGCGTGCTTTCTAAGTGTGCAGAGGACAAGAGCTCCCTTCTGATGAGTACAGCGGGTGTGACGCAGGTGTTGTGAAACAGAGCTGCACCTCCTGGGCTAGTGTCTCCCCTTCCGTGATGAGGACGGGAGCAGAAATAGTTGACTTGTCGGGAGAGGACACGTCAGCAGTCTGTTGGTGCCACACATCCTGGCCACTGGCACAGCTGGGGTGTTCTGTCCGAACCATGGGGTGTTAGGTGACCGAACCATGGATTTCCATCTTTCCATCTTTTACTCATTTTCCTCAGGCGTTAGTTCATAAAGTCTAATGTTTATGAGAGCTAGACAGAAAGATACCATTTACACAAAGATCTTTTGTGTGTTTAAGTTCAGCTTCTTAAGTAAATGAGTTAACATGTGAAATAGAGTTTCCGAGGAGCATCTGCCAGTTACAGTGGTGGTATTGGCTTTGGGAGGATTGATATTTGGCTGTTCTGACAGTAATAAGCTAACAGATCAGCTGCTTCTTGAGTCTCTCTTTGGAACATGCTAATAGGGTCATCTCAACATAGTGGAGGATGCTTAGCTTTTGAAAAGTTTATAGTTGGGAAGGGGTCTTTTGTTGAAAAGCTGTAATGATATGGGAGGTATATGTTTAAAAGGGTGTTTGGAACACAGCTTTGTTCAATTTTAAGTCGTGTAATTGCCTTAACAAAAGACCATTTCAGTCATTTTGATTTTTATAGTATTTTGATGAAGACTTAAAAGGAACACTAAAAGACTGGACTTTATACTAATATTATAAAGTTTGGTCTAGAGATTTAGGACTCAGGGTAAGTTTTTAAAAAATATATATCTACATTTTGTAAAATATACATATATATAAACAATACCAAACTAGTGGTGTATTTAATAATCCTTTTCTATTAAAGTTTTGGTGAAACAGCATAGGCCAGTAATAACTTAGGATAGATAGGCTTAAGCCTCCCACCTCCCTGTTTTGCTTGTTTTCTTCTTCAGTAACAAGCCTCTAGATTGGGCAAGCCAGACTGTAGCGTATTTGCGCATCTGTACTCGCGTCTCTGCAACAGCAACCACAGCGGTAGCGTAGTTAGCGTGTATCGGGCGCCTGCTGTGAGCTAGGTGTGTGTTTCTTATACCACCTGTATGTGTGGGGACTACGGTTCCCTGTGTTTTGCACTTGAGAAAGTGACACTTACAGGAATTGAGTAACTTGCCAACATGTAACATTCTGGGAGATGGAGGCAGGATGCTAACCTCGGAAATCGAACCTTTGCTCCCGATCTCTACAGAATCAGTAGGGGTAGAGGAAGAAGAAGGAAACATTGAATGCTCATGTCTTCAAGTCCCACAATTCTTGGGACTCAACCATGAATTTGACTCTAAATTTCCTAGAGCAAAAGAAAAAAAAGTGGGAAGGGTAAAAGGGAGAGTACCATCTAAAATCTTTTTTTGGGGACTTAATCCTCAAATAGAGCCCCTTTATGGGAGCCTCCAAGGAAGACTCACTGGGATCAGATAGTGGAAATGGTTTCTTCATAACACCCCCTACAGTATATTGGTAATGGGTTTAATAGGATTTTTTTTTTTTAATCCCACAACAAACCATGAGGCCAGAATGCCCACGCATGACCTGGGCACTGAGGTGCCATGTTGTTGTGGCCCGCTTCCCTGGTAGCTCACTGGTAAAAAACCCGCCTGCAATGCAGGAGACACGGTTCAATTCCTAGGTTGGGAAGATCCCCTGGAGAAGGGATAGGCTACTCACTCCGGTATTCTTGGGCTTCCCTTGTGGCTCAGCTGGTAAAGAATCCGCCTTCAATGGGGGAGACAGGGATTTGATCCCTGGGTTGGGAAGATCCCCAGGAGAAGGGAAAGGCTACCCACTCCAATATTCTGGCCTGGAGAATTCCATGGAGTGTATAGTCCATGGGGTTGCAAAGAGTCAGACACGACTGAGAGACTTTCACTTTCACGCTTGCATGGGGTGGCTTGATCCATTTGTAAAATCCAGCCTACTCCCTCAGAATGGAAGAATATACTTGCAAACAAAACAACACATAAGGGATTATCTCCAGAATATACAAATAACTCATGCAGCTAAGTATCAAAGAAACAAACAACCCAATCAAAAATGGGTGGCAGATCTAAATAGACATTTCTCCAAAGAAGACATGTGTATGGCTAAAAAAACATGAAAAGATGTTCAACATCATTAATTATTGTGTCTGGGTGTTCAGTCATGTTCAACTCTTTGCGACCCCATGGATCGTACCTGCCAGGCTCCCCTGTCCATAGAATTTTCCAGGCAAGAATACTGGAGTGGGTTGCCATTTCCTGCTCTAGGGGATCTTCCCAGTCCAGGGATCAAACCTGCATTTTCTGCATTGGCAGATGGATTCTTTACCACTGTGCCAACTGGGAAGCCCTAATTATTATAGAAATACAAATCAAAGTACAGTGAGGTATTGCCAGTTAGAATAACCATCATCAAAAAATCTATAAATGATAAATGCTAGAGGGGGTGTGGAGAAAAGAGAACCTTCCTTCACTGTTGGTGGGAATGTAAATTGGTATAGACTCTATTGTGGACAGTATGGAGGTTCCTTAAAAAGCTAACATAGAGCTATTATATGATCCCACTCCTGGGCTTATATCCTTAAGAAAACTATAATTTGGAAGGATGTATGCTAGCCACATTATTTACAGTAGCTTGGACATGGAAGCAACCTAAATATCTATTGGCTGAGGAAAGGATCAAGAAGTGGTGTGCATATACAGTGGAGTATTACTCAGCCGTAGATCCCCGTTACTGGTGGCAGGCGTCTGAGCACTTCAGTGCAAGTGTGCACACGTGCCAGGAGGCCGAGGCCCCGGCCGGTGCTCAGGAGGACTCCCGACGTGAAGGCACTGGGTGGGGGGTCCTCACTGAGCCCCCCGCCGTTCTGCCATCAGCCGTAGAAAGGATGAACTCACTCCATTCGTGGTGACATGGATGGGCCTGCAGATTGCGATACAGGTCAAGTACGTCAAAAAGAGAGAGATGCCATGTAATGTTGCTTATACGTGGAGCCCAGGGAAATAGTACAGGTGAACTTACCTGCAAACAGAAATAGTCACGGACTTAGAAAACAAACTTATGGACACAAGGGGGGAAGTGGGGGTGGGGTGAACTGGGAGGTTGGGATTGGCGCACAGCGCACACACACTGCTGATCCTCTGGGTGAAATCGGTAGCTGATGCGGACCCGCTGCACAGCCAGGGACTCTGCTCAGGGCTCCGTGGTGACCTAAATGGGAAGGAAATCCAAAACAGAATGGATGTATGTGTGTGTATTCCTGATTGACTTT
Organism: Bubalus bubalis; assembly: GCF_019923935.1. Lineage (NCBI taxonomy): Eukaryota > Metazoa > Chordata > Mammalia > Artiodactyla > Bovidae > Bubalus > Bubalus bubalis. Next base: position 2,970,546 of record NC_059157.1, read on the forward strand.
GCTGGGCAGTAGAAAGTAACACAACATTGTAAAGCAACTGGAGTTCAGTAAAAAAATTTTTTAAATCTGGAATACAGAGAGGAATGAAATAGATGGCTGCATATTTGCCACTTAATCCCGTCTATGTGTCTACTTCAGAAATACCAGAGTATACTTTGTGTGTACTTCAAATGAGCAGATCCTGGGTAACATCTCTGTTTTGAAAATTGAGAAGTATAAACAAGAAACATCATGACAGTTGTTCATTTGATTAAGCTCACCCTTGAGTGGGTGATTCTCTCAGGCCAGGGACTGGCATGGAAGCCAAGAAGTTGAATTTCCAGTAAGAAAGCGTTTTTCAGGTCTGTAGAGTGAGCAGAGAAGTGCCACGTCAGAGAGGACTGAAGTGCCCAGTGTGCTGCAGGGACAGACCCTCGGTGCCTTAGCAGGGCAGCGTCAGTTCAGTTCAGTTCGTGTCTGACTCTTGTGACCCCATGAATTGCAGCACGCCAGGCCTCCCTGTCCATCACCATCTCCCGGAGTTTACTCAAACTCACGTCCATCGAGTCAGTGATGCCATCCAGCCATCTCATCCTCTGTTGTCCCCTTCTCCTCCTGCCCCCAATCTCTCCCAGCATCAGAGTCTTTTCCAATGAGTCAACTCTTTGCATGAGGTGGCCAATGTACTGGAGTTTCAGCTTTAGCATCATTCCTTCCAAAGAAATCCAGGGCTGATCTCCTTCAGAATGGACTCTTTGGATCTCCTTGGAGTCCAAGGGACTCTCAAGAGTCTTCTCCAACACCACAGTTCAAAAGCATCAATTTTTCAGTGCTCAGCTATCTTCACAGTCCAACTCTCACACCCATACATGACCATTGGAAGAACCATACCCTTGACTAGACAGACCTTTGTTGGCAAAGTAAATGTCTCTGCTTTTGAATATGCTGTCTAGGTTGGTCATAACTTTTCTTCCAAGGAGTAAACATCTTTTAATTTCATGGCTGCAGTCACCATCTGCAGTGATTTTGGAGCCCAAAAAATAAAAAGTCTGACACTGTTTCCACAGTTTCCCCATCTATTTCCCATGAAGTGATGGGACCGGATGCCATGATCTTTGTTTTCTGAATGTTGAGCTTTAAGCCCACGTTTTCACTCTCATCTTTCACCTTCATCAAGAGGCTTTTGAGTTCCTCCTCACTTTCTGCCATAAGGGTGGTGTCATCTGCAGTGTCAGGGGTTTAGTAAACCTCAGTGCTCTGGGCTGGGAAGGAACGCAGGGCGGACACCGGCAGCTCCTTGTATAGCCTGCGCCTTAGGCGCACGCTGTCCTGGGGAGAAGAAGAGACCCGGGGTTGAAGGAAGAACTTTGTATAAGGACTTGAGGAAGCCTGAGGCCGTTTACATGCCTAGGGGAGGGAACCAGCAAGGAAGGGAAGGTGAAGGTGAAACGCAGACAGGGTTGCACCCGTGCATCTGGGGTGCAGGTGATGCGGCTTGGAGGGGCTGGGCTCAGTGTGCCGTGCATCCGGGGCGCGGGTGAGGGGACTCAGTGCGCCGTGCATCTGAGGTGTAGGGGATGGGGCCTGGAGGGGCTGGGGCTCAGGTCGCGGCCGCAGACGGTGGCCAACAGACCGGCCCTCCGAGAGGTGCAGGGCTCTCCCAGCCACTGCCCACCCTCCCCAGTCATGCAGCACCGCACACATGCGGATGAGGTCTAGGAAAGCGGGGTGAAGGCTGGGGGCCAGTCACGAGTGGTGACCCGCCTGGAAAGGTACCTGGGCCCAGCAGCGGCTCTCTCCTAACCCTGGAGATGGAGCTGTTGTGGGAGGGGAGTTAGGCGAGCCAGCCGGGAAGGTGGAATAGGCTGGAGGGTGGCGCAGAAGCGGGCATGCTGGTGAAAATGCGAGTGCTTCCTTTCGCTCTCCTCCCAGCAGCTGACTCTGCTGCTGCCCTGGGCCCTGGGGCTTCCTCATCCAGGGAGGTGCATGTGAAGGGGGCTGGGAGCCTCCCCCAAGGAAGCTGTGTGCTCCTCTCTTACAGGGTGTTGGTGTGGGGTGGGCCATGCCTGGGAAACCCACTTAAGGTTGGCAGGGAGAGTTAAAAGTGAAAGACCAAAGGCCTTAGGGGCCACGGTGCCTTTGGGACACATTGAAATAAAGAAATACTGATGATGCTCAGAGATGGTACTGGAGAGGGCCCGCCTGCCCAGATCAGAGCTCACCCTCCAAAGGGAGAGGGTTTGGGGGCTGGATGAGGGGCACAGGACAGAGGGAGATGCTCACTGCCCTGCAGGGGCCTTCAGTAGAGCATCATCTGTTCTGGGCGCCAAGCCCAGTATTCCAGCAGTGGCTGAGGTGGATTGTACGTGACGCTAGAGCGCTCCGTGGGCAGAAAGCCGAAAGCCCGTGTCATTGGACGTGGTTGGAGAGAAAAGTCGTAGACGGAGGAACACGGCATGTAGCTTAACATGGCAGGGGCCCAGCAGGAGGGTGGGGTGCATTCTTGAACCTGCTTTATACATGAACGGCATGTTTTTTTGGGCCCTGGTGGCCTGGTAAGAGTCAGGAGTCATGACACAGGGCCATGGGAACCCCAGGAACCAGGTGGGGTCTCCATGTGGAGCCCCTTGTGTACGGCTGGGGCTCCGGAAGGGCCCTCTCCAGGTGCCGGCCCGGTGGCTGCTGCTCGTCCGGCTTGGTAGCTGCCAGCAGCAGAGGCTAGAGAGGCCCTTCCTGCTGGGCCCCGTCTCTGCGGTCAGGACTCCTCGCCTTTTCTGCCACTTCCCCTCTGGGGAACAAGCTAGGGTAACCTTATATCTAGTGGGCTCCCCTGCCACTGCTTTTCCACATCCAGGCAGAGGGGCAGTGGACGGGGGATGGCACCACAAGAGGGAGCTTTCTGACCCTCACCCTGGCTGAGGCTTCCTGCGGCCCTGAGCCTGGTTCCAGCCCCAGGTGCACACCAGGCGCAGCCTCGACAGCAGTGCAGGGGAGCCCCAGGCTGGGCGTGCCCCTCGTCTGCACAGACCCGTGCCCAGGAGTAATGTCTGTGTGGCGGAGTCGTCCTGACCCGCCAGCAGTGTTCAGCAGGCTGTCCCTGACCGGGTCCACGTGTGTCCTCCAGCGGTGAGCGCCCTGGAGGAGCAGATCGCACTGTCTCCACGCCTCTGTCACCCGTGCCTCATCGCACACAGCGGCATTCCAGAGGAGACTGGGCAGTCAGGACGGGAGACGTGCGCCTTGAGTCTCTGGAACTTGCCTTCTGATGGGCCTGCGGGGGATACAAGGGTGAGTGTTGGGGCTGGTGTGTGTGGGAGGACTGTGAAGTGGGGGCGTTGTGGATCCAGGGAAACAAAGCCAGCAGGATACGTACATGTCTGCATGCGTACACACACGCACACACACACACACCCTCACCCTCGTTTGTCATCAGGAATCGGCTCACTTGCCTGATGACGGAGGCTGAGAGGTCCCAGATCCGTGATCCCAGCAGAGCTGTTTCAGTCCAAAAGCTGGCGGGCTCTGGAGCCAGAAAGAGCTGATGCTTCAGTGGAGTTGAAGGCAGAAGACTCATGTCTTCGGTGACACCGTCATGCAGGAAGGGTTCCCTCTTACCCAGGAGGGCTCAGCCTTTTTATTCTGTTCAGGTTTGAGTGAGAACCACCCGCATTAGGGAAGGCAGTCTGCTTTACCGGCCAGGGCTGCAAATGTTAATGTGATTCAAAAACACCCTGCGGGCCCCTCAGAATAGCATTTGACTAAACGTCTGCCCCCTCCCACCCAAGTCAAGGTGATATGTAAAAGTAGCCATCAGTGATGGTTTGCATGACTAGAACAATTTTATAGTATACAATGCAGTGTGATAATTCTACAGCATCATGACATAAGTGAATGAACTTCTGAAATTGCTAAATTAGGAATGTTTTCCCACTTTCTGGAATCATTTTCATTTGAAGTTGACATAGTACGTGCTATTAAGAGTGCGTGAGATATTGATAAACTTGACTATTGTTAGTGCTTAACTCATTCTTGTGTAGAAATCCTGTGATGTAATGGGAAAAGTACTTTGATGAAAGAAGGAGAGTCAAATATTACATACAGGACAGGGGTTTATCTTTTGGAAGTGTAGCGGCAATGAGTTGCTAGGTTGCTGTATTTTTTCTTCCTACATGTAGCGCTAATTTCTGGTCTTGGCTTGTGTTTAACATCAACTGCAGTTTGGAATGTAAAAAACTAGTCTGTTGTGGTAGTCTTTTAAGTTATAAAGACTCATTGTTGAGGAAATGCCTAGATTCATTAAGAAAATGGTTTTCAAAGTCCACATATTCTTTGTATGTTTCACAATTTGCCTTTATGACTGCAATTCTTTACTTAAAAATGATGCAATGGATATTCTTTTAGATAAGTATTCTGCATAGCTCTCGTTTTTTTACAATACATACTGGAGAGTTAGTAAGGAAGGGAGTGGAGCTGTCTCGGTGTCCACTTTTTGAATAGTTTTAATAAGTGTTCCTAGTTGCCCTTATTTATTCACTCTTATAAAAATAAATGTTGATAAGAACAGCTGACTTGCACTGAGTGCTGGTCTGAACCTGGGCTTCCAGTGGGTTGTTTGATTTCATCCTCAGAACAACCTTGTGAGACAGGGATTGATGTTGCTGTAGGGAGGCTGGCGACGCGCGCCTCCTGTGTGCAGAGCTCTGTGCTAGGCAGGGGCTGCAGGGATCTCAAGACTGACTTCCTTAGTTCCCACAGGCAGGGGCTGCAGGGATCTCAAGACTAACTTTCTTAGTTCCCACAGGCAGGGACTGCAGTGATCTCAAGACTGACTACCTTGGTACCCACAGGCAGGGGCTGCAGGGATCTCAAGACTGACTTCCTTTGTACCCACATTCCCGAGGAAAAGACTTGGGGCGCAGGCGGCAACAGTTCCTCTCCATTTATGAATGATCACTGTGAGAAAGGCTCTGAGAGAGTTCTTGGGGCTACTTTGAAAGTGTATCACATGGGGTGTGGGAAGAGGTGGTAGGGAAGAAATTTTCTTTGAAAAAACACTTTTGCAGCTAACTTGAACTGCAGAGTGGGGCAGGAGGGTTTTAGGCTGAGGGGGCAGCATGTGGATGGAAGGTGCCAGAATAGATCCGCATGACTAGGGTTCTGAGGCGTCTGGTGTGGAGGGGCTCAGACTGAGCCTGGACTAGATCACACTGGGTCTCTCTGGGTTTGTGAAAGAGTTTGTTCTTTTTCCTGAAAGCAGCGGACAGCCTTTGCGTGTTTTATGTGGAGGGGTCCCAAGAGGATTTACTTTTTAAAAAGGACACTTTGACTGCTGTGTGGACAATGGATTTGTAATATATGACATCTTCTATTGCCTTATAATTTCCAGCAACCCTTTATCAATCAGTTTGATAGATAGAGGTGCTTAAATTTCTTAAACAGAAACCAGACACTTAAGAAATCCCCAGTCACAGGACTGGGGGCAGGTGTTGAAGGGATGGCTTTCCAGAGAGGGAAGGGATGGTTCAAGGTCTAGACGTCAGAGAACTCCCATTTCCCTTTGTCACAGTGTCCAGAAGACTGAGTTTGCATTTGAAACAGAATAGGTTGTCCACCAGACCCAGATTCATTAAAAATCTGAACTGAGCTTCTTTCAGTTCATTGTAATGTTTGCTTCCGTCCCCTCAGACCCCCCACAGACCGCCTGAGACGGGATGGCACGTGAGGGGCTCACTGAAGGATACAGAAGGCTTGGGAGGTGGGCGAGACCTGGCGTGGGGAAGGCAAGCAGGGATGCGCGTAGTTTTGCTTTATTTTAGTTTTCCCCTTTCTCTGTTGTTTACTTCACGATGCCGGTGGGAGGAAGGCGGCCGCCTGGCCTGCCTCGGGTTGGTGGTTGCAGCGCCTCCGTGACTCAGGCGCTGGTCTCCTTTAGAAGCTCCTTCAGTGCTTGCCTGCCCAAGACACGCGCGCAAGTTACAACCCAGTTCTTAGGATTGTAGTTCTGCAGAAAGCACATGCTTTCTAGTTTTTTTGTTTCAATTTGTTTCAAGAAACGAACTTTTAAAATCTGAATATCAGAAAACTGTTCTGCTCTGAAGTGAGTTAAAAATAATTAACTGAAAATTCTTAGTATAAAGTAATGAGAGGTTGGGCTTCCCTGGTGGTAAAGAATCTGCCTGCCAATGCAAGAGAAATGGATTCGATCCCTGAGTCGGGAAGATTCCCTGGAGGAGGACATGGCAACCCACCCCAGTGTCCTTGCCGGGGCAATTCTATGGACAGAGGAGCCTGGCGGGCTACAGTCCATGCAGTAACAAGAGTTGGACAGACTTAGTGGCCGAACAGCAGCAAACAACAGCAGCAACAAAGAGGTTACTTTCTGTTAGCACTGGTCTCCTTCGTTCTCCTTCTTTGACTCTTTTCATGGCCTCAAGAAAATCAGAGATACCAAAGGAACATTTCATGCAAAGATGGGCTCGATAAAGGACAGAAATGCTATGGACCTAACAGAAACAGAAGATATTAAGAAGAGATGGCAAGAATACACAGAAGAACTATACAAAAAAGATCTTCACAACCCAGATAATCATGATGCTGTGATCACTGATCTAGAGCCAGACATCCTGGAATGTGAAGTCAAGTGGGCCTTAGAGAGCATCACTATGAACAAAGCTAGTGGAGGTGATGGAATTCCAGCTGAGCTATTTCAAATCCTGAAAGATGATGCTGTGAAAGTGCTGCACTCAATGTGCCAGCAAATTTGGAAAACTCAGCAGTGGCCACAGGACTGGAAAAGGTCAGTTTTCATTCCAATCCCAAAGAAAGGCAATGCCAAAGAATGCTCAAACTACCGCACCATTGCACTCATCTCACACGCTAGTGAAGTAATGCTCAAAATTCTCCAAGCCAGGCTTCAGCAATATGTGAACCATGAACTTCTTGATGTTCAAGCTGGTTTTAGAAAAGGCAGAGGAACCAGAGATCAAATTGCCAACATCCGCTGGATCATGGAAAAAGCAAGAGAGTTCCAGAAAAGCATCTATTTCTGCTTTATTGACTATGCCAAAGCCTTTGACTGTGTGGATCACAATAAACTGTGGAAAATTCTTCAAGAGATGGGAATACCAGATCACCTGATCTGCCTCTTGAGAAATTTGTATGCAGGTCAGGAAGGAACAGTTAGAACTGGACATGGAACAACAGACTGGTTCCAAATAGGAAAAGGAGTTCATCAAGGCTGTATATTGTCACCCTGTTTATTTAACTTATATGCAGAGTACATCATGAGAAACGCTGGACTGGAAGAAACACAAGCTGGAATCAAGATTGCCGGGAGAAATATCAATCACCTCAGATATGCAGATGACACCACCCTTATGGCAGAAAGTGAAGAGGAACTAAAAAGCCTCTTGATGAAAGTGAAAGTGGAGAGTGCAAAAGTGGGCTTAAAGCTCAACATTCAGAAAACAAAGATCATGGCATCTGGTCCCATCACTTCATGGGAAATAGATGGGGAAACAGTGGAAACAGTGTCAGACTTTATTTTTCTGGGCTCCAAAATCACTGCAGATGGTGACTGCAGCCATGAAATTAGAAGGCGCTTACTCGTTGGAAGGAAAGTTATGACCAACCTAGACAGCATATTGAAAAGCAGAGACATCACTTTGCCAACAAAGGTCCGTCTAGTCAAGGCTATGGTTTTTCCTGTGGTCATGTATGGATGTGAGAGTTGGACTGTGAAGAAGGCTGAGCGCCGAAGAATTGATGCTTTTGAAGTGTGGTGTTGGAGAAGACTCTTGAGAGTCCCTTGGACTGCAAGGAGATCCAACCAGTCCATTGTGAAGGAGATCAGCCCTGGGATTTCTTTGGAAGGAATGATGCTAAAGCTGAAACTCCAGTACTTTGGCCACCTCATGTGAAGAGTTGACTCATTGGGAAAGACTCTGATTCTGGGAGGGATTGGGGGCAGGAGGGGAAGGGGACAACAGAGGATGAGATGGCTGGATGGCATCACTGACTCGATGGACGTGAGTCTGAGTGAACTCTGGGAGTTGGTGATTGGACAGGGAGGCCTGGCGTGCTGCAATTCATGGGGTGGCAAAGAGTCGGACACGACTGAGCGACTGGACTGATCTGATCTGATCTGATCTGATGGCCTCAGAAGGAAAAACAAGGTAGGAAGCTTATACAACGCTGATGTGTCTCGTGCTGCTTTCTGCTGTAGCATGAATGAGTGAATGAGTGAATGAGTGAATGAATGGATGAATCCTGTGTCACAAGAGTCGTGACATATGACACATGTGGGTCGTGGCGCACTGTGTGATCAGATGATCACGCTCCTTTTCCTTTGACTGTGTGATTAAACCTGAGTGTAGCAACGCTATAAAAATCACAAGGAGGGAAAGTGGGTTGTGTTTTGAAGTAGTCTTTAATCATTGTGAACAAAAACAAAATAGAAAAATTTCTCAGGATATTATCGTGGGATACTATTTTACATTGTGAGCATTTATATTTTTGTTGGTCTTTATTTCTAATCGTGACTGTGATTTGGGGATTATTTCATTATATAAACACTGACAAAGAAAAAGTTAATCATGGTATTAATACTGTTACAGAATTATTTGTTTGTATTGACCTAAGGAAGAAATAGAGAAGTTTTGTTCTTTTAAAATTCTTTTCAAAACAAAGCAAAATAAGGCTAGGTTACTTTAAGCAGTTGCAGTGTTCTGGGAAAACAAAAGCTTTGGTCCACATGCTTTTGATAGTAGACATTGTGACCGTATTGTATGTGCTTTCTTAATGTCTGATGTTATCAAATTGATTAACTCAACGTGGGGCCTAATCAGATTTAACTATCGTTGGCCGCTGTACACCAGAAGAATAGTTAATATAGAAAGGGAATGAAATTAGCTTTTTAATCAGCTGTGTTAAATACAGAACTAAAAAATGTATCAAATGTGTTCATTATTTCACAGCAACGTGTGCAACTATGGCATTCACAACAGTAGCCTTCCCAGTATCCTTCCCGATAAAATCCTGACTGATGCTTTCAAAGATTGGCTACTGCCAAAAGCTGGACATGCTAATTAGATTTTCATCTGATAATTGATAGTGTGGGTTTCGGGCATTTATGATTTCCTGCAGGCTTCAAAAGTTAACATTTGTATGCATATATTATATTTACTGTGTAAACCTCAGACTAGTCAACCCATCTAAGAACTAGAACCGGAACCACTGTGACTCTTCCTCGGAGCAACATAAATATTTCTCTGAGAAATTAGTCCTTGCAAAAATAATTATTTTCCTTTTTGCTTTTAAAAATATAATCATGAAAAGTTAATAAATGATCCATAAGAAGGAGCCCTAAATTAAGGGGTTGTGATTAATTCTGATTCTGCTCGTAACTGTAGCTTGAGCCGCGGAATGTTTTAGGCAATGATTGCCTGCTTTGTCAGGCCATTCAGGACTCTACCGTTTTGACCAGAACAGCAAACATACCAGCTTCCTTGAAAACACTGTTTTGATGTGCTGAGAATCTCTCTTGAGGATAACAGTCATTAATTAAGCTTTAAGGACTAATTTTCAACTGTTCAGAAATAAGCATGACAAAAATAGTCTGAATTTCTGAATTGTGTAGCATAAAGTGTATGCACAGAATTTTCTATTCCGCTCGGTGTGACATCCAGCTTTTAGTCAGTTTTCTAAAGCTGTTGAGCTAGTAAAAACTTTGAGTATTCAAATCTTCTGCAGTCAAATGTTATCGTCTGGAATTAAGGTAACAAAATAGCTGATAAGTGAGTGAAAAGATATGCAGATTATGTGGGGCAATTTTCACCCTCTGGGTTAGAGATCAGTTTTCCAAATAAATGTACATTAAAGTATTCTTAGATGCCCTGTATGTTAACACATAATTATGTTAAATGCATGTATGAGAAATAGTGTATGTTAAATTTCTCATGTTGCTTAAGATTTCTAACTTAATTAATACAGTGTCATGACTAATTTTAATTCAGAGAGTTAAATATATTGAATTTAGGAAAAAGAAGCAATATGTGTCATTTAAAGAAGATGCAGTATCCCCAACAGGTCCCCACTGTGAGAGAATGTAAATTCTACAGGTTTGATAAGTCCCTAAATATGTTCAGTTAGATAACTTACTCAAATGTAATCTTAACTGTAATCTTGCAGGTGAGAGTAAACATATTCCAGGTTCAAGAGGGATTGTTCTGAGGAGCTTTGATGGCAGCAACAGGAGTTATTAGCGAGCACGTGTCCAGCTGTCGCTGCAGCTTTATTGTAATGTGTGTCGAGACCTGGAGGCACGCGGAGGCACTGGTTGAACTCTGTGTATGTTTCCTAGGTGTGACTTCCGAAAGATACTGAGCGGTTGCTTAGCTGCATTAAATTATAAATAGTAATGAGATGATCAATGATAATTTATGAAATCTGAAACTAATTTAAAATAAAAGGAATTGATTTGTGGTAGAATACAGCAATAACTTTTGCATAAATATACCATTAAAACCATAATTGCCAAAATCCTAGCAGTATAGAACCAGACATAGCAATATTAGACATGATTTATGACCTACTGATAGTTTAAGCAGATATTCACATGTTCATTTTGTGACTTTTTTGGATCATGGGGTGATAAATCATTCATTAGACTAAATTGTTACTTTTTAATGTTATTAGAATTTACATACACTTTGCCAATCAGATCTTGGGTAAGTTTTTAAAGATTGGAGGTTGGGTAGAAATAAATTCATCATTTAATTTATTCTCTATTAAAAGCATGGTTTTAAAACAACTGTCATTTTAAAAAAATGTATTATTCTTTACAGGTGATAAAGTGATATGTTCTGTTCAGTCGTTGGGGTGTGATTTCAGGAAATGCTTACCCTCTCTCCTCAGGATCTCTGTCACCACTTGCTCACTGATGCTTAAAATCAGTTAGTAGTCAGCAGTGCGTTTCATTCACCTATTAGGAAGCCATAAATGCAGATAAGTCTAGGAGAGAAAACAGGTTTGAATTATTGCTGTATTAAGACTGAAATGATTAATACCAAATTCCTTTTCTGAGGCAGCTTTGGTAGAGATCGCAGTGAGATAGGACGGAGCCTCTACACGATGGAGCACAGTGGGACAGGATGGGAGAGGATGGAGCTCCTACAGGATGGAGCACAGTGGGACAGGCTGGGATGGGATGGAGCTCCTACAGGACGGAGCACAGTGGGACAGGCTGGGATGGGATGAGCTCCTACAGGACGGAGCACAGTGGGACAGGCTGGGATGGGATGAGCTCCTACAGGACGGAGCACAGTGGGACAGGAGGGGAGAGGATGGAGCTCCTACAGGATGGAGCACCGTGGGACAGGAGGGGAGAGGATGGAGCTCCTACAGGATGGAGCACAGTAGGACAGGATGGGAGAGAATGGAGCTCCTACAGGACAGAGCACAGTGGGAGAGAATGGAACGCCTACAGGATGGAGCTCCTACAGGATGGAGCACAGTGGGACAGGCTGGGATGGGATGGAGCTCATAGCTAGGGAGGCCAAGGGACCAAAAGACTCACTGTAACCTGTTTAATCTCACCAGGGGCAGTCCCTGTGATTAAGTCCATTTGTAAAATGGTTCGGGGAGGTGTTTTGTTTTCTTCCTTTTTTCACTCTTGGCAGCTGCCTCTGGTAGTCAGTGCCACACCCCTGAGTGGAGTCTGTTCCCCGTGAGAGTTTTGCTGGTTTCCTCTGGGAAATGCCAGTGCCGTGGACACCCTGGAGCCCCCTCTCCCCTGCAGGAGGGGCTGGTGCAGACCAGGACCCCTCAGCGCCGCTTCAGCTCGGGAGCTCTGAGCAGCGTGAAGAGGCCAGACGTGGGCACGCGGCGTCTTTGGCCCTGCTTGGTTTCATTGCCTGCTCTTTGCCATCTCGTTAGCTCCTGTGCAGTGTGGTGTTGCCGTTTCCTCGGGAAGCCTCCTGACCTTGCGGCAGGCCTGACGACCTGACCGTCTTGTTCGCTCAGAAGTACAGCCTTCTTCCAGTGGCACCTGGCGTGACTGTCCTCACACACGCTGCCTGCCTTGTCACCCTCGGCTTGGGCTCAGTAATACTTGTTGAAAAAAGGAGATGCAGCTTCTCGGTCTGCTCCTTATTTTCCTTTTCTGTTTTGACTGATTCTGTTACCTTCTCTCATTTTACATTCAGAATTCCCATAGAGAGTCTGATGGGTCAGTTACCATCTAGCCCACAGTGACCAGATTCCCACACCGGCTGTCTCCTCAGCCTTGGGTTTCTCTTCCATTCACCCTCTGCTGGCTAGCTTTTGGCTAGGGTGTGGAGTCCTGATGACTGTGGCTTGCGTGAATGGCTGGCCTGATCCGGAGTTTAATAAGCCATCAATCCCTCATGGGCAGGCAGGGATTACTGCAGTTGGCCTCTAGTAGAGTGTGAATGGGGAAATGAATTTTATCTTCTAAAACATGCTATTTATTTATACATTAACGAGAAACATTAGTTTTTATGGGGGATATATTATATGGAAAGCATGTATTATGATGGTTGAATGTTAAAACTTCTAATGAAAAAGTTGTATCTTTGTCTAGAGGAAGAACTTCTGAAGATTTCATTTTTATTTTAAGTATATTTGCTTATATCCACTTACAGCTGTTTACATCCATATTATATTGTAGGTATACCTGTATGTCCACACTTAGGTAAATCTGCTTATAACCACCATGTCTTCCTAATATTAAAAATTACAATTGCGGCCCATCATTTATAGACCTAAACACTTTATGAAAATAGCATCTGCTTTTTTAAATTTTATATAATTTATTTTTAATCTTAAGAATAAATAACCAGAAAATCTTGTGAGTAGAAAACTGTAAATTTAAGAAAAGCTGTTTCTGAAAATTCCATTAATAATAACATGTCTGTTAAATCCTTAGAAATCTATGAAATACAGAGTAGTTTGAATTATTTTTACTGAAGAAGTAGATATGAGCCTGACTTCCAGCAGCGGGTTTACTGCTTACTAATGAAGTACGTCCTTTATTTTAGGTGCAGTGTTAGTTTGGTCTTCAAAGTGATCCTGGAAGCTTGGGGGAATTACCTAATTTTGCAGATAAAGCTCAGGATGTGGTCGCTTGTTCTCAAAGCTTTGTAACCAGCAAGGAAGAAACAGCAGAGGCTCAACCCACCTCCGTCTTACTCCAAAGCACAGCCTTCTCCTCTGCGCTGCACGAAGCATCTCCTGTCCTGTACACATTACTCCACTGCTGTGAATGGAATTTCTAAAAAAATATATCACTGTAGGAGCCTCTGAGAAATTACTTACTACAGTGCCCCTTACAACATTTCATCTAGGGTGTTCCATCATCCCAGTATAGCTGGTCAAGGATGAATGTTCATTGTAATGAATTAAGTATGAGCATTACTCACAGGCTTAGCTTCTAATGTAATTATGCATCAGCTTCTATCCTATTGTGAGCAATTTTCTTTGCTTTTCTCCCACCACACTTTGATATAAGCAAAAGCACACACATATAAAATTCTCATGTTGATAGCTGATAAATTATAGGGCTTTTTATAGGAGATAATACCCCCACAGAGTTTGAAATCACTTTATCTAAGTTGTAAATAAAATTTGCTTTGTATACTTAGCAGTAATTCTGTATTTGATCATCCCAAGCCTTGTATTCTGCAGTGTGAAATTTAGAGTTTTAGTCCTCCTTCAGGATAAAAATTCTATTTTTATATGCCAACAAATGTGATTTAAAAACTAGAGTGAAAAAAAAAAAAACGAGTGAAGTTAAAGAGTAGAGTCAGTGTATTGTCAAAGTAGTGAATATGAAAATAGGTTCAGCTTTTATTCTTCGTATTCCATAAACATTTATAGAAGCCTCAATTTAAAAAATGCAACAGTAAATTAATTTGATAATGAGCTAGGTTAGTTTGTAGGGGTGAAGGTTAGATCTGTAAGATAGTGATGTTAGTGTATTAGAGTAGGCAGAACTTGGATGGGGCTAAAATTCATGCTTTCTCAGATTAAATGGTAGCCTCATGATTCCAGAGGGGGGTCTAAATTGTCACGATAGTTTTAAAAAAGGCTGTTTTTTTGGTCGTTAAAACTCTTATATCAAGAGAAGTCAATAAATGCCACCCTCCTCTGTCCACTCTTGAGAATGCAGACTAATAGGTCATGGGTCCACAGTGCCCCCAAGACAACCAGTATAAGTTTATTTATTTTTTTTCTTTTTCTTTCTAGAAAGTTGAAACTGTTGTTGTAGATAAAACTCAGGCTTTGAAAAGGGTCACATGCTCTCAAAATTTGTAACTAGCAAGGGGGGAGAGCTGAGATGTGAACCCACCTTCATCTTCTGCCAGAACACCTGCTCTTTCCCTGTATTGTCTGACAAATTTTACAGATTTCACAGCCTTAGACCAATGGCTCTCCAGGTGTGGTCTCCAGACCCAGGCCTTGTTAGGAGGGCAGGTTATCAGGCCCCACCCATAGCCCCTGAACCAGAAACTCCTGGGTGCGGCCAGCACCCTGTTTCAGTAGGCCCTCCTGCTGTTTCCTGAGCAGGCCAGACGTTCAAGAATCGCAGCCCAAGGTATCTTTGCAATTAGAACCCTTAAGAGCACAGATACGAGGGGCTGTGTACAGTGTGGGGCAGTTTGTCCTTGGAGCGGTGTTAGGAATAAACCTGTTCTGTGACTGGTTGACTGTAATTCAGGTACAGTCTGAATTAATAATACTGTATTTCAGCTCCAATTCCCAGTAAGGGAAATTTTTTAAAAGCAATCCAAATAGTTCAGTTCAGTTCAGTTCAGTCGCTCAGTCGTGTCTGACTCTTTGCGACCCCATGAATTGCAGCACGCCAGGCCTCCCTGTCCATCACCAACTCCCGGAGTTCACCGAGACCCACGTCCATTGAGTCAGTGATGCCATCCAGCCATCTCATCCTCTGTCGTCCCCTTCTCCTCCTGCCCCCAATCCCTCCCAGCATCAGAGTCTTTTCCAATGAGTCAACTCTTCACATGAGGTGGCCAAAGTATGGAGTTTCAGCTTTAGCATCATTCCTTCCAAAGAACACCCAGGACTGATCTCCTTTAGAATGGACTGGTTGAATCTCCTTGCAGTCCATGGGAATCTCAAGAGTCTTCTCCAACACCACAGTTCAAAAGCATCAATTCTCCAGCGCTCAGCCTTCTTCACAGTCCAACTCTCACATCCATACATGATAACAGGAAAAACCATAGCCTTGACTAGATAGTAAGTTTGATCAAAATTTGGTTTACCTGGTTTGCTATTTTTAAAAGTAGCCATTAGGCATAATGTTTCTATTTTAGACTTAACTGTATTTAGAGAGTTAGAATTTGGGTAAGAACTACATAGTATTTATGTATTATGAAGCATAAATATAAAAAACAACTTTTTTTTACATTTAAGAGAAGTTATAATATTTAATTTTCATAAAATATATGTGACTTAACAATTATCTCTTATTGGCTTCACATGTGCTAATAAAATATTTGGACATTTTATCAAGAAATTTTGCTAAAATAGTGTAAGGTAATTTTATTATTTCCCAGCAAGTGCTTCAGTAAAGAATCTTTGAACTGATTTATTTGATGATATGAAGACGTTATTATTTGTGTTTGTATGTGTAAGAGAAGAGATGATACTTTGGGTATGTTCAGTAGGGGGCATGTTTGGTTTTTACAGATAAGGTATAATTTCACCTGTAAATATTTCAGTATGTATCTGGGATTTGCTTTAAAATAATTGGAATGGGGGTAATGAGAATTAATACATGGGGTAGGACAGAAACATGGTCAGTCGTGAACTGGTAATTGTTGGAGCTCAAGAAGGGGGTTATGGTCTGACTGTGTGTGTCCCCCAGCCCGCCCGCCAGTTCATGCGTTGAAATCCTAACGCCTGACATGAGGCATCAGTAGGTTGGGGCTTTTGGGAGGTGCTTCAGTCGTGAGGGTGGAGGTGTCACGAACGGGGTTAGTGATCATAAAAGTCCACCAGGGTCACGAACGGGGTTAGTGATCATAAATGTCCCATAGGGCCCCTTTGGCCCTTCCACCCCGCAGGGTGCAGCCGCTGCCCCGTGACTCCGGCTCTCACCAGAATGCCGCCATCCCGGTGCCTTGCTCTTGGGCTTTCCAGCATCCGGAACTGTGGCGAGTTAGCTTCTGTTGTTTGTAAGCCACCCAGTCTTCCTGAAGGGATGAAGGGTGTATAATAAGAGGATACGCTCTTACTCCTCCTGCGTTGGCAGGCAGGCCACTTGGGAATCCTGAAAGTCTGCCAGTGACCTCCTGCAATGTAAAATTGGAAAGGAAAAAACCCAGCATTGACAACTAGCTCAGCAGCCTTCCCACACAGTGAGAGTTTGTTGCTTTGATTGACTTTCTCAGAACACAGATGCTATTATAATGTTAATAGAAATTTTTTTCTGAGCAAAAAGCAGTTTTACACATTGCCACTTCCAGGTATAATTTTTCAAATGTGATGTGTGAATCAGGATGAAAAACTAATAAAACTGTCACTTTAAAATGCCATGCGATGCTGCCGTAAGTGATAAAACACAGGGCCCATTTCCAGACCCGATGTTTAGAACGGCGTTCTGATTATCTTTACATTTCTCCCTGTATGTTTTGAATATGCACATTAGCTGAAGATCGTGTCACTTTCAGTGCTTCCTATTTAGCTTTATTAGTATTTCTTTCCATTTCTAATAGAAATACTTCCTATTAGTATTTCTTACTATTTGGTTATAGTTACATTATTGCAGTTAAGACTTCTAGGAGATCAAACTAATCCATTCTACAGGAAATCAAGCCTGAATATTCATTGGAAGGACTGATGCTGAAGCTGAAGCTCCAATACTTTGGCCAGCTGATGTGAAGAAACCGTCTCAATGGAAAAGACCCTGATGCTGGGAAAGATTGAAGGCAGGAGGAGAAGGGGACAACAGAGGATGAGATGGTTGGGTAGCACCAGCGTCTCAATGGACATAAGTTTGAGCGAACTCCGGGAGATAGTGAAGGACTGGGAAGCCTGGCGTTCTGCTGTTCATGGGGTTGCAAAGATTCAAACACGACTTAACTGAACAACAACAAAGTTATGAAACTGTAAAGAAATGGCAGGTGCCAATGACCTTACAATTAAAGCCTTTTATTATCAAATTGTAATAAATTGTTTTAGTTAAAACTTCTACTTTAGGAACATAATAGTTCTCTAAAAGTGATTTGTCTTAATGTGATAAAAAATTTTTCCTTAAGATACGATTGTACTTTTTGCATAAAGATGATTGATAGACTTTAATTTCTCTTGTGTGTGTTTTCAGAATTGACTAAAGAGAATTCAGTTAAATCTCTCTAAAGGAAAATTTGAGTTCACAAAAGGGTGAATATAAAAGACATTTCAAGTCAATTAAATTACTCATGAAAGGTGGGTTTTAGAAAGCATGCATAAGAATTATTTTCAACCCCGTGGGCTGTAGCCTACCAAGCTCCTCTGTTCATGGGATTTTCCAGGCAATAGTCCTGGAGTGGATTGCCATTTCCTCCTCCAGGGGATCTTCCCAACCCAAGGATCGAACCCGGGTCTCCCGCATTGTAGACAGACAGACGCTTTACCGTCTGAGCCACCAGGGAAGACAACAGTATTTGTCACAGCAAAATTCAAGTATGTGTTTCCTTCACTGAGCAGATTGGGAGCTACCAGGTAGTAGCTGATGTGTCTTGTTAGGTCAGGACAGTAAGTGAGAGAGTATTAGTATTTAATTTAGATGGTAGGCCTGTTTTTGACTCCGTTCAGGACACGTGGTGTCCATGGCCTGGAACACTGTTTCGCACACTGAATGTGGGTGAGAATCATCTGGAGAGCTTGTTAAAAATGCAGATTTTGTTTCCAGTAGGTCTGAAATGGGACTAAGACACTGCATTCCTGGTGATTTCAGGGCAGGTCTGAAGACCACTCTACAGGAAAGGACAGGGTGATCATCGTTGTGATTTAGTATTGGAATCTCTTTGAAATATGGGGTTTAAAATAATTTTCTCAGGCTTGCAGAATACTGTTGGCTTACAACTGCTGCTTGCCTCTGCAGGATTTTTGCTGATTGGGTACAAATGCCCCTTGAGGTGGATACGGAGTTGAGCAAGCTGGGAGGCCTTTGTGAGTTAGGGAAAGATGCCAGGACTCTGCACGGCAGCCCAGAACCCGAGCCCTCTCTGGCTCCCTGGACTGACTGACGCGCTTTGCACGGGACACAGATTTGCAGGTTACTCTGGTGATTCTGCCTTGTTTGACGTCTGAGTACAAAGTTACAGAACAGTATGCAAAGACGTATAAAAATGATTGTTACATTCTATGATAATATATATTATATATTACCCATCAGTGATAATAAAGTCAACTGTTCAGAAAGTATAATAAGCAAAGCGGGAAGTCTTATCTTTTCATGTGTTGTAATGCTTTAAAAATTAGTATTGTGGTATGCAGCGCAGGTGAACTAAAATGTGGAGTGCATAGGCGTCTATAAGCAGCATCCTGCTGACCGTGCTCACTGAGACAGCAGCTACATCCACAGATTTGTGATGTAGGGAAGTGGCTCTCAAATGTATGGCATCAGGCAAGATGAGAAAAATACGGTGATGTGGTGAGGCTTTAATACTTAGAAGTTTATTTATGGGACTGTTCACTATTTGTTACTGTTTCTGACGTTGGAGTTGGCTTCTTTGTGAAACAGTGTTGGAAATATATTAGAAGTGTATTTCTGTGTGTGTGCTCGTGTGCAGGCGTACATACCCATGCTACCTCAGTTCCTGGGCTTTTTGTTTTTGTAAAGGGAGAAACAACTTCTCTTCCTGGCCTTTTAGAAAATACCAAGGAGTACCAAGGCTGAGACTGGTAGAATTTGGAGTGAGATAAAAGGATAGCCTTCTTTCACTTCCCTCACTGCTCAGAGGCCCTTTGCCTGTCTCCCAAGTGTCTCAAGCCCTGCCAGCTCTTTGTGGCAGGTGGTCATGAAGATTCCCGTGTCCTGGGAGCAGCCTCGGCCTTCGGAGCTCCTCGGAGGAGCCTGGTGGCCAAGCCCCTGCTCTGCTCTTGCTGCCGGTGTAGCCCTTACAAAGCCTCGACAGAGCTCTGCAACCTGTTTGTACCTCTTTGGAGTCATATTTAAAATCGGGATAATAGTTCACCCCTGGTGTGGTGCTTTCGTGAGCAGTAAACATCTGGCACGGTGCCAGTCACGTAATAAGCACTCAGCTGCTTTAGTGTCCTCGTCTATGCGGTAATTTCAGTTGTGTGGGAAGGAGCAGAACAGATTAAATAAAACAGGATTAAAGAAGAATTCACATTCCTACCCCAATTCTGCTTCAGTCCCTCTATGTTTGATCTGCTTTCCAGGTAATTCTTTCATTTAAGACGTTACCCTGTGTCACATTGAATACGTTATTCTAAAGATGCTCTCGCAGTGAACTTCATCTTGAGCCTGACTTAACCACTCAGATTGATTCTGGGTACTCACACACATGGAAGGGCAGAGATACGAAACTGTTCATTTTGTCTGACACTGTATCTGTAGTGCCTAACAGCACCTTCAGCATGGGGTCAGACCTCAGAGTTTCATGAAATAACACAGTCTTTTTAGAAAGATGGAGAGCAAACGTGTCCTAGGCCTGTTAGAGGGACCTTAACAATGAATTCACAAAAGTGAGAAATGAATCGTCTGTGAGTATTCTTCCCACAGCTTGGTAAAGAAAAAGTCAAATGAGCTGTATTTAAATCAGAATCTTATTCTCTGGTATAAAATTCTTTAATTCCACTTTAGAAGTCATATAATAATGATTCTTTTGAATAAGAAACTTAGTTTTTAGGCAGTGAGGATGCTCATAAGCATAATCTATAAAGTAGAAGCTTTTTTTTTTTTAACCTTGAATAATTTACTGCTG
Source organism: Bubalus bubalis (assembly GCF_019923935.1). Lineage (NCBI taxonomy): Eukaryota > Metazoa > Chordata > Mammalia > Artiodactyla > Bovidae > Bubalus > Bubalus bubalis. The sequence continues at coordinate 2,990,501 of NC_059157.1, forward strand.
CTACTGCTAAGTCGCTTCAGTCGTGTCCGACTCTGTGTGACCCCATAGATGGCAGCCCACCAGGCTCCCCCGTCCCTGGGATTCTCCAGGCAAGAACACTGGAGTGGGGTGCCATTTCCTTCTCCAGTGCATGCAAGTGAAAAGTGAAAGTGAAGTTGCTCAGTCGTGTCCGACCCTCAGCGACCCCATGGACTGCAGCCCACCAGGCTCCTCCGTCCATGGGATTTTCCAGGCAAGAGTACTGGAGTGGGGTGCCATTGCCTTAATTTACTAGGTCACTGAATACAAATGCTAAGAAACTAATAGTTCTGCAATAATTGTGCCGTGATCTTAATTCTGAGTGAGGCGTTTTCAACTGCATGTTAGTAGAAGAAAAAACTTAAATGTCCTTGGTAAAACATTATTCACAGCATAAAGATAGGTAAAAAGCAGGTCTTACTGAGTCATAATGAATAAATCAGTGTCCGGTGAAACTAGGAAAAGTACTAGTATTTATATGCTTTTTCCTGATGTAGTTTGTATGTGTGGTCAGCTGATTTTAAAATAATAGACTATTTGACATAGGTTTATTGATGAGAAACTTTGATTTTTCAATTGGGATGATGTTATCTTCTAACTTCCTTGATTATAATCTTAATTACTCTACCAGATAAGAAAAGATAATCAAGAAATGACTTATCTGATTTCCTTTGCTCTTTATCATCTGTCTGTTCAGTTCATAATATAGGGGTTTTGTTGTATCTTTTTATTTCATCATTATTTCTTATAAAGATATTCTATTCAAGTATGTTGTAGCTTAACTATAGCAAGGCAGGTAGTTATTGCCTCAGTCTAAAAGACACTTGCTCCTTGGAAGAAAAGCTATGACCAACCTAGACCACATATTAAAAAGCAGAGATATAGTTTGCCAACAAAGGTCTGTCTAGTCAAAGCTATGGTTTTTCTAGTAGTCAAGTATGGATATGAGAGTTGGGCTATAAAGAAAGCTGAGCGCTGAAGAATTGATGCTTTTGAACTGTGGTGTTGGAGAAGACTCTTGAGAGCCTTGAACTGCAAGGAGATCCAGCCAGTTCATCCTAAAGGAGATCAGTCCTGAATATTCATTGGAGGAACTGATGCTGAAGCTCCAATACCTTGGCCACCTGATGGGAAGAACTGACTGATTGGAAAAGACCCTGATGCTAGGAAAGATTAAAGGCAGGAGGAGAAGGGGATGACAGAGGATGAGATGGTTGGATGGCATCACCGACTCAATGGATTTGGGTTTGAGCAAGCTTTGGAAGTTGGTGATGGACAGGGAGGCCTGGTGTCCATGGGGTCGCACAGAGTCAGACAGGACTGAGCGACTGAACTGAACGGATTGACAAACTGCTCTGTGAAGTCACTCTACTGAATACAGAAACTTCCTTGTTTCCTTCTGCCTGAGACTGAGTCTAAGACCACTTCTCATAACTTCCTGTTCTTACTGTTTTCTATTCAAATGTATATGAATATCTGCAGTTAAACAATCATGTGTAAGCCTTTTACATGTAGTACCCGTCTCTCCTTTGCTGCTGGTGTCGTTTCCCGTCTCTGGTCCCGCTACCTTCACTCCCTGTGGGGTGGGCTACCGAGCAGCTGCGTCTCTGCGCGCAGGCCCTGCGCCTTCCTCCTTGCTGGACTGCAGTGTCTGCTGTGGCTCAGTGGAGTCACCTCCTGCCTCGATTTCTGCAGTGCTGTGCTGATCTCTGAAACAGGTTTTTTGGTCCCTTTGCTGGTTTCCTTTCATGCCCCAAAGTCTTTTTCTGAAGCTGAGGTTCTAATCCTCCACTTCTGTCTCTTTGAAGGTTGCAGATTCCCTCAAAGAGGTCTCTGTTAGTGATGTGAAGGAGTGAATGGTCCACGTTAGGGACAAGTGATGAGAAAGCAGATCCCTGCCAACGGAAACACTGCTGTTGGCTTCCTTTCACGTGGGGAGAAAAGGAGTTTGCTGTAATCAGACCTTCTAATTAAGGAAAGTGTGAGGACTCTAAACTTGTATATGAAATATTGCAGATTTTGAATGTTGGCAGTTAGCTGAAGTTCAGGAGTAGCCCAGGGAGAGGCAGTTGACGTGATATGCTGGTCGGAAGGGCTTCCACGTTGTGCTGGTGCTGAAGAACCTGCCCGCAATGCAGGAGGTGTACAGAGACGTGTGTTCGATCCCTGGGTTAGGAAGATCCCCTGGAGGAGGAAATGGCAACCCCCTCCAGTACTCTGGCCTGGAGTATCCCATGGACAGAGGAGCCTGGTGGGCTGTGGTCCATGGGGTCGCAAAGAGTCAGACATGACTGAAGCGACTTAGCATGCACACGCATGCTGGTTGGAAAGGGTGTTCGTAGCCGGTGTGCTGCACAGCCCTTGGGTATGTAGTCTACGTTATAATACGCACCACTGTGCTACACTGAGCAGTGGTCTTAGAGATTGCCTTCAAGCTGTATTTCACAGCAAGCGTATACCTTGTAATTTATTACATGAATATTGTTTGGGGGTGAATATTGCTGGAGATGGGAAATAAACGTCCCCTGCCACGCTGTTTCTTTCTTCTTCTACTATTTCTTCTACTACCTATTCTACTTTTTTTTCCAAAAAATCCAGTGGTTCTGATTAATTAGGAACCTACTAAATATGTTTCTCTTTCAGATTCTCAGAGACTCTATAATCTTATCCTTACCTTACCAAACTATATTTCCCACTAGGATAGAGGGAGAGAAATATGTCACTCTTCTGCCACAACTGTTTCATTCCTCTCTGTTTTTTTTTTTTTTTTTAATCACAGTCCAAGCAGACATGACTATGGACCTCCGACCTGTGACCCCTGCTCTGAATCTTGGACAGCTCATATATTCTCATGGCTTCAAACATTTCTAAATAGAAGGTGGAAAACTTAAGCTTGGGTTCCTTTTCAGGTTTTGGCTGGTGACCTGGGCATCGCAGTTCTTCGTCCATCTGTTGGCTGAACTTTGAAAAGGAGGCAGGCGCTCGTCTGCCCAGAATGATGGAGCCACTCGCGCAAGGGCCTTTCCACTCCGAAAGTGTCTGCCTCTCCTATTCCCAGTCTTTCCTGTCTGACCTCTCTCACACTCGGTCTCATGTGAAGTTTCTTTGGGACTTTTGGGCCATTTTGATACTTCAATATTTCTATTCTTAACCAGTTTAAAATTATCATGTCTGGAATTGAGCTTGCTTCTCTTCCCAATCTAGTTCTTTTTAATTTCCTTGACCTAATCCTTTTCCTGATAATTCAGACTTCTGAGAAGTTGCTGATTCATGTCATCCATACAGCAGGCCTCTGGCCCAGGAATGCCCGAGACTGCAGCCAGCATTTGCTCTGTAGCTTATCTCCGTGTAGCTTAGCTCCTCAAGTCCACGATGTGCCCTCCAGCCATTTCCAGTCGAGTGTCAACAAAACTACCCGTTCTACTTCTTTTTTCAAAAAATCCAGTGGGTCTGATGAGGTAGGAGCCTACCAAATATGTTTCTCTTTCAGATTCTCAGAGACTCTATAATCTTATCCTTACCTTACCAAACTATATTGCCCTCTAGGATAGTTACTGCTCCAACTTACTGTTGTTGTTCAGTCGCTAAGTCGTGTCTAACTCAGCGCAGTACCAAGAGCTGCAGTGCACCAGGCTTCCTTGTCCTTCATTATCTCCCTGAACTCGGTCAAACTCATGTCCTTCGAATCGGTGACGCCATCCAACCATCTCATCCTCTGTCTTCCCCTTCTCCTCCCCCCTTCAGTCTTTCCCAGCATCAGGGTCTTTGCCATTGAGTCAGCATCAGGTGGCCAAAAGTATTGGAGCTTCAGGTGGCCAAGGTATTGGAGCTTCAGCATCAACATCAGTCCTTCCAGTGAACACCCAGGACTGATTTCCTTTAGGATTGACTGGTTGGATCTCCTTGCAGTGCAAGGGACTCTTGAGTCTTCTCTAGCACCACAGTTCAAAAGCATGGATTCTTCAGTGCTCAGCCTTCTTTTTGGTCTAACTCTCACATCCATACATGACTACTTGAAAAATCATAGCTTTGAGTAGATGGACCTTTGTTGGCAAAGTGATGTCTCTGCTTTTTAATATGCTGTTTAAGTTGGTCATAACTTTTCTTCCAAGGAGCAAGAGTCTTTTAATTTCATGGCTGCAGTCACCGTCTATAGTGATTTTGGAGCCCAAGAAAATGAAGTCTGTCACTGTGTCCATTGTTTCCCCATCTCTTGCCATGAAGTGATGGGACCGGATGCCATGATCTTTGTTTTCTGAATGTTGAGCTCTAAGCCAGCTTTTTCACGCTCCTCTTTCACTTTCATCAAGAGGCTCTTTAGTTCCTCTAGCTTTCTTCTATTAGGGTCATATCATTTGCATGTCTGAGGCTGTTGGTATTTCTCCCAGCATTGTTGATTCCAGCTTGTGATTAAACCAGCCCTACATTCTGCTTGCAAATGGGCTTCCCAGGTGGCACTAGTGGTAAAGACCCCGTTTGCCAGTGAAGGAGATTTAAGAGACCTTGGTTTGATCCCTGGGTGGGCAGATCTTCTGGAGAAGGGCATGGCATCCCACTCCAGTATTCTTCCCTGGAGAATTGCAGACAGAGGAGCCTGGCGGGCTACAGTCCTTAGGGTCATGAAAGAGTCAGACACAACAGAAGTGACTTAGCACACACGTATGCACTCTGCACGTAAGTTAAATGAGCAGGTGACAATATACAGCCTTGATATATTCCTTTCCCTATTTTCAACCAATCCATTTTTCCGTATCTGGTTCTAACTCTTGTTTCTTGACCTGCATAAAGTTTTCTGAGGGGGCAGGTAAGGTGGTCTGTTATTCCCATCTCTAAGAATCCTCCACAGTTTGTTGTGATCTACAGTCAAAGGCTTTAGCATAGTCAATGAAACAGAAATAGATGTTTTTCCAGAATTCCTTTTCTTTCTCTACAGTCCAACAAATGTTGGCAACTTGATGTCTGGTTCCTCTGCCTTTTCTAAGTCCAGCTTATAGATCTGGAAGATCTTGGTTCATGTGCTGTTAAAGCTGAGCTTGGAAGATTTTGGGCATGACCTTGTGAGCATGTGAAATGAGTGCAGTTCTACAGTAGTTTGAACATTCTTTGACTGTATCCTTCTTTGAGATTGCAATGAAAATTGACCTGTTCCAGTTCTGTGACCATTGCTGAGTTTTCCAAATTTGCTGGCATATTGAGTGCAGCACTTTGATAGCATCATCTTGTAGGATTTGAAATAGCTCAGCTGGAATTCCATCACCTCCACTAACTTTGTTTGTAGTAATGTTTCTTAAGGCCCACTTGACTTCACACCCCAGAGTGTCTGACTCTAGGTGAGTAAACACCCCATTGTGGTTATCTGGTCATTGAGACCTGTTTTGTATAGTTCCTCCTTTGTGTATATTTTTGCCGCCTCTTCTTACTTGCTTCTGTTTCTGTTAGATCCTTGCCATTTCTGCCCTTCATTGTGCCCTTCTTTGGATGAAATGGTCCCTTGATATCTCCCTTTTTGGAGGTGCTTTATTACTGGTTGTGTCTCCTGTCCATGTCATTTTCTTTTCCTTTTCTAGCAACCCTCTCCCCTGCCCCAATCTTAATAGCCTAATTTCATGCTTTCCAGAAATTTTCTCTGGGGAAGATTTTTTTCCTTTTATGTTGGTTTTAGAACCAACACATTAAACACACACAGACACATTTTTAAACTCTTAACTTTTATTTGTATTGCCATCAGATAAAGAAGGAAGTGCAATTTATTTTTTATTATTAGGTACAAATTTCCGTATTTAATTCCGCTTCAGAAGTCATGCAGTGTGTTTCTTTCCAACTAGAAACATTGCCCTTAGGTGATGAGGAAGGTTTGAAGTATAATCTGTATGGTAGATCCATCATCTGCATAAATGCGGGGTGATGCCTTTCCAGTGACTAGTGCAGCATTTTAAATCTACAGAGTTGCTCTTCTTCTCAGGCTGCAGGCACTGGGAATAAAGCAGACGTCAGTCAGTGAGCCAGGGTCACAATAGCTTGTTCCAAGGGCTGGAAGCAGAGCTGAGTGACCTCATCTGCCGAAGCCTGTGGAGGGACAGTGGTCCCTCTTGGCCCTCGAGACCCCCGTGCTGCTCCTCACAGGAATCTTTAACCCTGCTGCTCTTGCCACGTTCTGGCCAGTGTAGTGGTTATGCTCTTAGTCTTAGCTGAGCTCCCGCTGTTGAATGTAATCCTATGAGCTGGTCTAGCCAGGGCACTGAGTTTATTGGCACCTCTACTCTGAAAGGGTCTCCTTATCTTTATTCCTTGACTGTGGAGCAATATCGTTTCTACTGCTCAGCAGTTAATACTATCCTCCATGGAAGAATTGACAGTTTATATTCAATGTAGGGTATATTTGACTTCACTGTTTACTTAAGAACAAAACTGACCTTGGACATGTCGATGTAAACATGATGACATTGTAGCAAAAGGGTTAAATATTTTCAAATAAAGATAATTGGGATCAACCTTAGAAACATAGAGACCTTTAAAATTTTTGACACTCAAAAACCACTGTTTTATGCCACGTTATAAATCAGCCGTTCTAAAGTTTATTTTTGTCTCAGGACGTTGCAGTCATAAAAGTTTTTGGATTATATCTGTCGATATTTGCTGAATTAGGAATTTAAACACATTTAAAATACACTTAATTTTTTAAAAGAGCAATAGTAAACCCATTCTATGTTAACATAGATTTTATGAGAAATATGTTAATTTAAACATATTTTTAAAAAATCCCTTGAAGAACAGCATTATTTCACATCTTTGCAAATGTCTTCAATGTCTCACTTACTAGACCACAGCTGCATTCTGGTTTTCTAGTCTGTTGTTATATGTTGTTTCATTTGAAGGTTATGAAGAAAATCCTCACACACGTATATAGTTGGAAAAAGGAAGAATGCGTTGACAGATTGTTCAGATAATTGTGGATATTCTTCTTTGATTGTATACCAAAAGTTGAAAAATCGTGATTTTTATGCATTAATTGCAGTGTAGAATCCAAAACCACATCAGTGAACTTTTCATACTATGTTACATGAAAATCCACTGATTGTCTTATACTTTGCATGCATACATTTATTCCCTTACTCACTGGGTGTGTGTTTGTGTGCAAACACGTTTAATCTCTGCTATTTTCTTGTATTTTCAACAATTCTCTTACCCTTGCATGATTTTGTGACATGAATTTTGGTCATTTGGGCATTACTGAGACTCTTGTGTTGTGCAGACTTTCCAAATGTTGATAGATTTCACTATGTAGCATCAACAACTGTTTGTTCTCTAACATCACCACTGACCACATCACCACTGACCACAGCAGGAGAATTGTTTAAGTACTGGCAGCAGATGTGGTTTCCAAAATTCTGATTTTTGCTGGGAGGGTCAAATTTTATTACTGGCAACCAGTACTTTAAGTTGATTTTCTTAATATGACAGGCTCATTCAGTTACTGTTTTAGATAATACCTGCTATATACCTAAGTCTGAATTAACATGATTTATCACTCAGTCATTCTTTCAAGGAAGAATGGTGTTCTGTGGAAAAAGTAGCTAATCCAGGTTGCAGCTCTACCAGATACACAAGTGCTTTGCTTCAACACAGCCGTCTTTCTGGGTATGCAGTAGAATGCATGCTTAAGGGCCAATGTTTAATACTTCTGATGGTTTTTATTGCTTTAACAAGAACAAATGGAGCTGATTTTTCTTTCTTACCTGCAGGTAGTACAGTTTGGGGCCATTGTTTAGATTTTGAGATAAGACACCAACAGTTTATCTGCTGTTGCGTTTGCATCCTCATTAATGTCAATGCAGCGAAAAAAGGCAAATGCTGTCTTAGTATTATTATGAGCTAGTTTTGACTTCATTAGCCCTCTGAAAGTGTCTCTGAGATGTTCAGAAGTCTGTGGACCACACTTTGAGAACTGCATTTATATCTCTTGTAGGAGACAGTATTTAATGTTTTCTTTTCTTTTGACTTATAAAATATAACCATTCTTTTACCTTGCTCATTTCATTTGCTTCGCTATTCTCTAAGAACATTAGTGTGAAAACCTTTGTCATTTTCTAACCCTAGGCCTTTGTTATTAGTTTGTTCAAAAGATAATACTATCATATTAATAACTATGCTTGGATGAGCCTTAAGAAATTAATGGTAGATGAAAAACAGAAGAGATTGAAAACGGAGTTTACAAGAACTAACACTAGAAACCTGCCAGACTACTGAAGGAGTTAAAATAAAGTTTTAAGTATTTTTCATTTTACTGAAATAATAACAATTGAGAATCAGCTGCTTTGTGTGCCCAAATCTAATTCCAAAGCTGTCTGTTCTGTTATCCTCAGCAAGTCATTTGAGCTTTCTATGCCTCCACTTCCTTAACAGCTGTTAATTCTGGGATGTACGTCGGAGAACAGAAGTGGACTTCCAGGGAAGGAAGCACAGTCCTTTCCTTAAACCCCCAACAGTGTAAGAGTTTTTCCTTAAACCCTTCCACGCCCCCACCCCTGGCCCAGGACATGTATTCATGTATTTTCAGAAATGAATGGTGTCTGTCTGAATGTTAAACGTCTATCAAAGAAGGTAAAAATGTTGTGGTTCAGATTATAGGTATCAATAAGATTCCAATCAAAACACATCAAAGAGGTGAATAAAGCATCTAGTTACAGTCCTTCCTTCTTGGCTGCAAATGTCGCTGTTGCTCAGCGTCTCTGATTTCTGATTTATGGCCAGACAGGTATATACATACTCTCTTCACTTCGCTACTCCTGGTTAACTTTCTCATGGCACTGCCATTCCATCTGGAATGACAAGCAATGAGCCAGTGGGTACTGCAGAGCAAGGGCCGCCAGCCCACCATGGACGCTGGGTTCTGAGCCCCGCTCAGCCATGCGTGACTGTGTGGAAGAGTTCTGTTTTCCCGTGAATCCAGATACGCTGTAGATACACGTTATTACATTTTAAATATTAGATTTTAGATATTCTTTAAACTAGATTCTATTATTAAACATTAATTCATCAAGAAAATTAAGCAAGTCTTAATTGTTTGACTTAACTAAGGAAAACTGACACTTTTTCTGTGCCTGTGTGGGAAGTCTGTTTAATAAAGAGGTGCTATGCTCTGAAATGCCGGAAAAGCATCAGAGAAGCTGGCCTTCAGGGGGTGTGCTAATCTGGAGATACTTGGGGTAGAAGTGGTGCTCGTATCTGATTAAATTTGTTCTGTAAGACGTGTAACGTTCTGTCCCCTCTTTCTATTTTGTGAATTAAAAAAATAGCATACTTATTATGTTGTGAATATCTTTTCTGAGTATATTAATAGTAGTTTCTCCTCTGTATATACAGTCTTTCTTCAAGTTGTTCCGTCTTTTTTGATGTCCAATGGTGGTTGTCACTTGTCTGTATTATGGGCTGGGTTTCTGAAATCTGCTAAATCACTGTTACCAGCTTATGTGCTTACCAGCTCCCCAAACGTAATGCTTTCACCTCTTTTCCCCTTACCTCCAGGCTGAGGGATTTATGCGTTTTTACAGGTTTTTCTCTGTCATTTTAATAGGACTTTGTAAGGGAACAAATATATCGATGTGTTTGTTCTCTTTCCGTCTTTACTTTGATGGAAATTTGTTTATTTAGATGAAGGAATTTATGCTGTTTTCATTTCAAACCAGAAGTTGAGTTCAGCAAGCAAGTACTAAACCATTACAGTGGTTTAAAAAATAGTTATAACAATCATATTTTTATACTTTACAGGTTCTATAAAATCATCTTATGGCTTCTGTAATATTGCTTATGGATTATCATGGGTTGTTTTTGTTAAAAGGTTACAAGATTTTTTTTAAAGATAAAAAAAAGGTTACAGGATTTTTTCATTGTTAGAATTATTTTTAAAACCACATTTTTATTTACAAAGTGAATCAGGGCATTCTCAGTGAATTAAATAGAAATGGATATCTTAACACTCTATACCTTAAGCCGTAAATCACAATTAGGAAAAGATTTGTAGAGCACAGAAGTAGTTTGGTTTTGAATATGTTTAATTTTGCATATGTGTACACTTCTCCTGACCTACTAATCAAGTGGCTCCTTCTAGGAAGGTGAGTTTCAAGAATAAAACTCACTTGAGATTTTTTACAGATTCCCCCAAGTACTAGTGGCCTGGGGATGAGTAGTGGCATGTCCATAGGTGCTGGAATCAGGACTTGGTTTGGACCCTAACCCCAGAACGTCTAGGCCGCATCTGCTTGACAGAGCAGAACATGGTGATGACACCTTGCCTTTAGATTGCCACCAGGACTGTGTGTTTAGTCGCTCAGTCGTGTCCAGCTCTGCGACCCCGGGGTCTGTGTAGCCCACCAGCCTCTGTCCACGGGGTTCTCCTGGCAGGAACCCTGGGTGGTCAGTGCCCTCTCCGGCCGTCAGTGCTAACGGAGGTGAGGCGTGCACAGAACCTGGAGTGAGCCAGGCGCTTTGATACGTGTTTGTCTCCCCAGTAAGCCTGCGGTCCAGCTTTCCTCTTTCAGGGTGGCAGATGCCGCCTCACCCGTCATTTTCTCGTTGTGCATGGTCTGTGCACATCGGTGTGATCGTCCCTCAGTGTGGAGAATCCATCCCATGCTATATTGTATTCAGCTAAATTAACAATTAAATCAGAAGGTGATTTTGTACAAGGGGGGTATTGTTTTTACACTAATAAATGTTAAGGTAATGCAATAGTTTTGCTATCATTGATAGTCATTATAAAAATTTTACCATGGCTTGTATTAAAAAAAAAAAAAAAGTTGAGTCTTTTTCATTTGAAGACAGAATTGTTCCCGTTAGACACATGACATGTGTTAGTCTCTCAAAATTTACTGTGATTTGGATAGATCATATTCACAAAAGGAACACAGATAGCTTAGGTGCTAGGTGAAATTTCAGATACCTCCTACTTCATCCTGTGGCAGCTGTGTCTTCAGCATGAAGTGCTGGAGCTGTGATGATGAAATGTGTGTTATTTATTGTTCTGCAACAAACTACTCCAAACGCTTATTATCTCCTAGTTTGTGTGAGTCAGGATTCGGGCGCAGCGGTTGGGCCAGGTCTGGTTTGGGGCTCGCTCACGGGTTGCTGACTGACCGTCACCTGAAGGTGTGACTGGGGCTCGAGGGTCTCCTTCCACGGCGGCTCAGTCATGCCTGCCGAGGCGGTGCTGGTTGCTGGCAAGAGGCCTCATTTTTCCACACGCGGGTGCCTCCACAGTTTCCGGAGTTGTCCCCAAGACACAGTGCTTGAATTCCCCCGGACAAGCTTTCAGGAGGGAGGTGCGGGCCGGGAGAGAGGCGGGTGGGGAGAGGGAAGGGGCCGTCTGAGCAGACTGCCTCCCCCGTCACGTCCTTTTCCCTGAAGCCAGGCGCTAAGCCTGGTCCGCCTGCAGCAGGAGGGCCGCCGTTAGACTCTAGCTCGGAAGTCATGGGCGTGTATTAAAGTCACCACAGGCAGGTAGCTTTTGCGTCAGGCACTCCGTCCCTCATGACTGGAGGCTGTAGGCGCGTGGGCAGCCGTGCCTCAGTGGGGTCTGCCTCAGTGGGGTCTGCCTTGGCCACGCTCGCTGCTGTCAGTACCAACATGAAGCAGGAACAGTGCCGTCAAGGGCGGCATGCACCAAGGCATGGCCTTTTTTGAAAACTGTTAATTCAGCATTTTGACTTGGGTGTCCTGCCTTTTCCTCAAATTCGAAAGATCTATAATCTGACCCACCAAACCCATCCTCAGAGCAGCTCTCTTCGCTTCCTGTTGTCACTGCTGAGGGTTTATCTCCCCGTCCCCTTGATCTGTGGCTGAGCCCCCTCGTAAGCAGGCCTCTCGAACGACTCACACCCGCCGTCTCGGTCTGCATTTCTCGTGTCCTGATCTCGTCCCGCCTGTCACTGCCCTGTGACTCAAGAGAGACTCTTAGTGCCCAGATATTGTAGGGTTCTGAGATCTGCTCCCAGCATCTCCAGTTGGTTTTTCTTTCTTTTTTCTTAACCTACTTCATTACTCCTTTCTGCCAGATTGGAGAGATTCTACCACAGAAAGATAGTAGTGAATGTTCCCAGTATGTTTCTCATCTTGTTTTATGGGATAAAAGTCAAGTCCTGTATCTAAAGAATTCTCTGAGACCTAAATGTCCGGAGAGAGAGGATAGTGCCACGTTGAGTCCTTTGTGGAGAGGCTGATGGAGGGAGAGTGGGGAGGGAGAGGAGGGAGACATGACTCTTCAGGTGATGGAGAGGGGCCCTCACTGACAGGAGGCGTGTAGGAGCACCACCGCAGAGTGAGGGGAGGGAGAGGAGGGAGACAGGACTCTTCAGGTGATGGAGAGGGGCCCTCACTGACAGGAGGGGCCTGGGAGCACCACCGCAGTGTGGGGAACTGGCTGGTAATGTCAGCGCTCCCTCGACTAGGTGGCGCGCTTTTCAGGAGGAGAGCATTGGGCTGTTAGTTAACATATATTTTAAAACATTTATTTATTTATTTTTATTTAAAAAAAAAAAAAAAACAGCTGGAGAAAGAGCACGGTTACCCAGTCCAGTGTGCTTGCCTGGGAAATCCCATGGTCAGAAACGCCTGGCGGGCTGCAGTCACGGGGTCACAAAGAGCCAGACACGGCTGAGCAACTAAGCATGCATGCTGTTTTATAAAAAATACATTCTCATCAGCTTATAACTTGAAAATGTTCATTAAAGAAACACTTTACAAACTAACAGGCAAGAAAGAGTTAAAATGGCCAATGTATCTGTGTTAACAATCTGCTTATACATTGTCTGGGTAAATTAATATTTCCTTCTGTAGTTTTGAGTATTATTTTAAGATTGCATTCCATTGTCCCAGTTGTTAAAAAGTATCTTCATGACAGAAAAGAACATACGTTAATTCTGAGAAGTCAGTGAACAGTAAATGGAGAGAAATTGATAGTCTGTTACTTTGTAGAGAATAAAGGATCTTCAAATCATGATTTCTTATTTTATAACTGTAAACCAAATTGATATTATGATTAATCTAAATTGACCGTGTTAACCAAAATTGATCGAAGCCTGGTTTTATGATCTTGTTAATCTTCCAGAATAAACAGGAAGGCATTGGGTGTGTTACTTTTGTTCTTTCCCAGCCTTAGCCCTGATGACCTTGCTGGTCTGAACCGGGCCTGGCCGTCCGGCCAGAGCTTGAGCTCTTGATGAGAAGACTTCCAGGTGAGCATGCCCTCCTCCTGTGCTGTGCTCTTGACCCTCCTCGAGACGTGTGTGCTGACCTCAGTACTGCGCTGTGATTCCTTCTGTTTCAGCTGACACCTGCAGAGTGCTGACCTCAGGACGGATGCCTGCTGGGCCCTTTTATGTGTTCTAACAGTGGGTTCTCAGAACAGCCCTGTGACAGAGGCGGCCCTTCACTTCTTTGCAGAGTGTCCTCCTGTGCCGAGACAGCTGGTCGGGACCCAGCTGCAGGCCCACACCTGGCCCGCAGACATGGCTTGTTCGGTGGTGGGCTCAGAGAAAGCAGGGTCCCCGCGTTTTACCTGGACTGCCGCGTGCCTGGTGCGGAGAGTCCCCGCGCTGCGGCCTGCGGCGCGTCTGCCCCAGCTGACCTGCTGCAGCCCTCACAGTCCCGAGGAGCCGTTCGCGCTGCCGGCACACGGCTCCCCTCTCCTCTGAGCTTGGCCATCGTCTCCCCGGGGCGGCCCCACACGGCTCTTCATGCCTTTTCAGGTGCGACTTCTCTCTAATTCTGGCAAGTTGCAGGCTGTAATAGTACAGTTTGGTTACAGCTTCATTAGGCTGCTCACTGGTCGAAAGTGTGGACATGAGCAGTAGTGCAGGCGGAGCTGAGCCGGCAGGAAGGAGGGACCCTGCTCTCACGCTCTCACCCCCGCTACCCCGACCCCCAGCCGGGGCATCCACGCACCCACCTTCGGCCCTGGGGATGGTCTGTCCCGGACGTTTCATGCAGTGGGACCGCGCGCGCTTTGTGCAGCTGGCGTCCTTGTTTAACCACGTCCTCGAGGCTCAGTGTTCAGGGAGGTTGCGTATCTGCCCTGCGGTCAGCCAGAGACTGGCAGCCCGGCCTGCCCTTCTCGAGTCTGCTCAGGAGGCATGGCTCTGGTCGTGTGCAGTGTTGAGGAGCAGCAGGAACCACTGTGGTTTCGGTGGGCTCTCTTCCTGCCCTGGTGTCCTGCCAACGCTGTGTCTGTCATCATCGCACTCAGCGGGTAGCGTCTTCGTTCCCGGCTGTTTAGCTTCTAGGGCTGCTGTAACCAGTCACCACAGACAGGGTGCCTGAACGGAAACGTGTTGTCTCGCAGTTCTGAAGTCCGGAAGTCCAGAACCCAGGGGCCCGCGGGGCCAGCCCGCCGGAGACCACAGGCAAGGGTGCTTCCTGGCCTCTGAGCGGGGGGTGCTGGCCGGCACCCTCGGCATGCGTCTGCGTGCACACGCCAGTCTCCACGTCTGCCATCACCGCTGTGCGTGTGTGTCCACCTTCTCTCTGCTTATGAGGACACCAGGCATAGTGGATTAGGGTCCACTCTAATGACCTTCTCTTTAACTTGGTTACATCTTCAAAGACTGTTTCCAGATGAGGTCCCATCGCAGATGCTTAGGACCTCAGCCCTTTGGAGGAAGAGGCCATTCTTTCTGTCCCAGGAACTGGTTGCTCTCTGTGGTCAGCACGCTCAGGGGCAGAGAGGACTGCGCATCCTGCGTCTGGCTCCGTGGCCAACATCAGGGTGCTGCCCATCTCTGCCGCTGGCCCGGACGCCCTCCTGGGCTCGTGGGGAGGGCTGGCCTTCACCAGCGTCCCACCCTCGGCTTCCCTGTAGGGCAGGAGGTGTGTGTGCTGGTGTGTGAAGGGGTAGACGCAGATCCTGCCGCCCAGCATGAATCCCCCGCAGCCCAGATCTAGTCGCAGGAACCAGGAGTGGCAGGACAGGTGCTGCCTCGTGCTGCCCGCTCCTCGTGGGTCTTCTGTAGCCCAGAACCGAGGCCGTGGGAGCTGCCTGTGTTCGCCGACTATCGCTTCCACAGGGCGGGGCTCTGCCACGCCAGGGACCTGCGTGGTCCGCCTGCTGGAACAGGTCTTCACAGCACAGGACTGGGGACGCAGTCTGGCTGGAAAGCTGTGGCCTTCCTCTGTTATTACCGAGCACTCATGGATTTTATTAAATAAATGCATTGCAGTTTGTGGCAAGCCTTTTGATTGATCTCCAGGGACTCTGAATCCTTGTCTTTGCTAATTTTTGCCAGATTAATAAATAGTGTGGAGGAAACGGACGAAGGTTCTGCCAGCTCTTCACACAGCCATTCTAGAAGATTTTGCCCGTTAACTACTTTTAAAGCAGCATCTTTGAGGGTGGGGTAGTGAGACAGACACAGGGTTGGATGGCAGGTCGCTGCTCAGGGAGCTTAGGCCGTAGAGGAATCATTTCCATTAGTGTTGGTGTAATTTTTCAACAAAATCAACCTTTGAAAACTTTTACAATCCCTTGTTAAAGGATTGAAGTCATTTCTTACTTGATTTAATAGCCTCCTTTTTCTACCTACAGAGAAAACATTTAGAAATAAATGGTTAGAAAGAATCCTCAATAATGTTTCATTTCAGCAAGTAAAGTTTTGCCTGGATTGTTTGATGGGCTAATTATATAGGTTAAGTCTTCATTTCACTGAAAGCTGGAAGTTTTCATAATGAACTTGTAGCACCTCTTTCGTGGTTATTTATTTGATGTAAATGTCACTATCCGGGCTGCAATTTTTTTATCTTATTCAGTTAGTTGAAAGGACCAGCAAGATATCCTGAAAGCTTTTTAAAAACTCTGAAAGTATTTGTTGGGTTAGCATTCTTGTAGTGATTAGTTTTAACTAAGCTGAGCCCTGGTTACTCAGGGGTAGAGAATCTGCCTGCCAAGCAGGAGACACGAGTTCGATTCCTGGGTTGGAAAGATCCCCTGGAGAAGGCAGTGGGAACCCACTCCAGTATTTTTACCTGGGAAATCCCGATGAACAAAGGAGCCTGGCGGGCTACAGTTCATGGGGCCGCAAAGACTCAACATGACTTAGCTACTAAACAGCAGTAGTAGCAAAGCTGAGCTCTGCACTTTAGGAGATGTCTAAAATTCAAAGCTGTTGTAAATCTGGGTTCTTTCTCCCAGACTGAAGTACTGGGAGATCACCCTGACACTTCATCAATAATGAGGAATAATCCCAAGGTACTGTTTAATGTTTTCTGTAAAGCTTTGTAGGCTTTGTGCCTTACTGTACATTTATAGGACTCTAACTGCCTCTTGATGAAAGTGAAAGAGGAGAGTGAAAAAGTTGGCTTAAAGTTCAACATTCAGAAAACTAAGATCATGTCATCTGGTCCCATCACTTCATGGGAAATAGATGGGGAAATAGTGTAAACAGTGTCAGACTTTATTTTTCTGGGCTCCAAAATCACTGCAGATGGTGACTGCAGCCATGAAATTAAAAGATGCTTACTCGTTGGAAGGAAAGTTATGACCAACCTAGATAGCATATTAAAAAGCAGAGACATTACTTCGCCAAAAAAGGTCCGCTAGTCAAGGCTATGGTTTTTCCTGTGGTTATGTATGGATGTGAGAGTTGGACTGTGAAGAAAGCTGAGCACCGGAGACTTGATGCTTTTGAACTGTGGTGTTGGAGAAGACTCTTGAGAGTCCCATGGACTGCAAGGAGATCCAACCAGTCCATTCTAAAGGAGATCAGCCCTGGGATTTCTTTGGAAGGAATGATGCTAAAGCTGAAACTCCAGTACTTTGGCCACCTGATGTGAAGAGCGGACTCATTGGAAAAGACTCTGATGCTGGGAGGGATTGGGGGCAGGAGGAGAAGGGGATGACAGAGGATGAGATGGCTGGATGGCATCACTGATTCGATGGACGTGAGTCTGAGTGAACTCCGGGAGTTGGTGATGGACAGGGAGGCCTGGCGTGCTGCAATTCATGGGGTCGCTAAGAGTCAGACACGACTGAACAACTGAACTGAACTGCCTCTCTGCATATGTTCATTTATTACTAATTCTTTTCATTGGAATTTTAGATGTTTGAAACTTAGATTTTGTTTAGTCCCACTCCATCATTTTGATGAAGTAATTGAAATACTTAGAGATTACTAAAGTATCTAAGCCTTAGAATTTAAGATTGCATATTTAACTATAGGGGTTAGAAGAAAACAGTAACACTTCCCAAAGCCAGGAAGCAATGTGTACTTATCCTTTTTCAGGAAGCTTAGTAGTCACGTACACATGTGAGAGTTGGACTATAAAGAAATCTGAGAGCCGAAGAATTGATGCTTTTGAATGGTGGTGTTGGAGAAGACTCCTGAGAGTCCCTTGGACTGCAAGGAGATCCAACCAGTCCATCCTAAAGGAGATCAGTCCTGAATATTCATTGGAAGGACTAATGCTGAAGCTGAAGCTCCAATACTTTGGCCACCTGATGCGAAGTGCTGACTCATTTGAAAAGACCCTGATGCTGGGAAAGATTGAAGGCGGGACGAGAAGGGGACGACAGAGGAAGAGATGGTTGGATGGCATCACCAAGGCAATGGATGTGGGTTTGAGCACGCTCTGGGAACTGGTGAAGGACAGAGAGGCCTGGCTGCTGCGATTCATGGGGTCACAAAGGGTCAGACACAGCTGAGCGGCTGAACTCAAGAACTGCTGTGTACTCTTCCTTAAAACAGAACAGACTAGAATACATAATACTCATTATTTTGTCACACATTGGAAGGAATGATGCTAAAGCTGAAACTCCAGCACTTTGGCCACTTCATGCGAAGAGTTGACTCATTGGAAAAGACTCTGATGCTGGGAGGGATTGGGGGCAGGAGGAGAAGGGGACGACAGAGGATGAGATGGCTGGATGGCATCACTGACTCGATGAACGTGAGTCTGAGTGAACTCCGGGAGATGGTGATGGACAGGGAGGCCTGGTGTGCTGCAATTCATGGGGTCGCAACGAGTCGGACACGATTCAGCGACTGATCTGATCTGAATGTGATTCTTAGGCTTAACTAAGCCAGAGTCCTGATTTTTTTTTTCCAGTGGAAAGCATTTCCTTGTCTTGCTCAACATTGTTGTTTCAGTAAATCATAAATAGCTGTCAATATAAACGTAAAATCTTATCTATGTATCTCATTTAAAGTATTTTAGGATTTGCAAATCAGAAATTAATTAACTCAAGATTTACTAGGTCTTAAAAATTACAGTTTGCTGTGCTTGTTGCTGTATATTGATAAAGAAACTTTCTGTGTGTTTTTATATTTGATCCTTATAGGCACTTGATGAAGGTAGGCTGGACAACCTTTATTATTTCCATTTTATAGATGGAGAAACTGAGCTTTGAAGTTTAACTTGCCTTAATTTTATGACCTTAATAATTGACTCCATGTCACTGATCATTCATGGTAGCATTCTTATTTCTTCCAATGACTGCAAGAGTCTTACTGATTATTATTTTAGTGAATTTAAGAGGAATAATCTGTGTTATTTGGCTGGACCCCAGAGCTCACCCAGGAGGGAGGCTTAGAAGTTCAACTCCCCTTCAGGCCGGGATTTCTTTCCTCTTCCTTTCAGTAGAGTTCCGCCCTTGTCGCAGTTTTAGCTCAGGCGCCCCCTTCTCCGTGCAGCCTGCCTTTCCTCAGAGGGGACGAAGGCTTGTGCTCCTCTGCGCTCTCTGCAGTGCTGGGTGCCTGCCCCATTCCATACAGTAGTATTTGTCGATACCATGAGTGAGCCTCCTTGAAGGCAAACGTTGTGATGAACTCAGCGCTTCTCCAGGACCTCAGTGAACCACAGTGTGAAGTGCAGTCGGTGTTTCCCTATGGGTGGACTTCCCGGCGGGCCAGTGGATAGGAGTCCGCCTGCCCGCGCCAGGGACATAGGCTCCATCCCTGGTCCAGAGAGATCCCACGCGCCTTGGGTCAACTACCCCCGTGCACCACAACTGCTGAGCCCGCGCTTCACAAGAGAAGCCACCGCGATGAAAAGCCCTCCTGTCGCAACCAGACAGCAGCCCGTGCTTGCCGAAACTAGAGAGAGCCTGCGTGCAGCAACGAAGACCCAGTGCAGCAAAAATAAATAAATTTGTAAAATAAATGGATGAATGAATGTGTGCCCATGGACTGTGCAAGCCCAGCGTGGCCCCTGGGACTCTGGACTAACCTGCAGTGTTAGGTGTTCGAGCGCTCACTGCCTGATGTGTCCTTGTGTTTTGATGCATCAGGACTGTGAAGTCCCCAGTTTTTGCTCGTTCAGTTTATTCCTGCTCTACTTCATCTCTTAGGGTTAATTGGGATGTGAATCAGACAGTTTCATTGTAATGTTGCCTTAGTTGAACCTGTGATTTTACTAAAAACATGAAGTATTGTTCAGGACATTTAATTTCCTACACATGAAGCTTTGTTGTTTGAAGTCTGTCATATTTGTCTAAATGTGTTTAAAAACAATTATCTTAGCTAAAGCCCAATTACCACACAAGTGAGTTCAAGAAAGAGCAGACAGAGTTCCTTGTGAAACATGAAGAGAATTAAAGGTGGATACATCCGGCAAGGTCTGGTTCGGGTCTGATGAACCAGTTCGTGTTCTGTGCCTTCCCACCCCTGCCTTCTGGCAGCAAACCAGTCCTGCTGTTTATAAGCTGCAGTACCAGACCATGGAAGAGGAGGCGAGGTTCCCATCCTTCAGTCTTGCCACTTATTAGCAGATTCTTTAAATTTTACGTGTGAAAAAGAATGAAAGTAATTAGGTTATTTGTGCCTCATCCCTATTATGTCTGCCTCCCATTATCATAGGTAACAATGACTTATCTGTAATTGACTAAAATTTCAAGAAAGAGAAGTAGTTAAGAAATGCTTTCTCAAGATTTTTTTTCACACTTCTCTTGGGAAAAGAATTAAAAAGAAAAAAAAGACTGAAGTGGATTCTGATGATTTTCTTTATGGTGTTTTGTTAAATTGTGTTTTCTATAATGAGTAGTAGAATTGGCTGTTTTGAATTACAGGAGGTGGCACATATGATAAAGACTGTGGTTTTATGTCTGTTCAACATTTCAAGGTGGAACTGAAATGAAACTGTAAATATTTTAACAACACCAATTGCTTCTGCCACTAACCAGGACTAGTCCTAATGAAAGCTAGATCTGCTGATACAAAGTTAATGTGAAGCAGGGTCCTTATTTAATAACAGGCAAACTTTAGCAATTTTGAGTCGGCTGGGCACACATTCATTTTGTTCCCTAAGAATACAAATATTAAAATACATAAATATTTACATTTAATAATAAAATGTGTTTTATGTTTAGTAAATATGCATGACGGAGAAGGCAGTGGCACCCCACTCCAGAACTCTTGCCTGGAAAATCCCATGGACGGAGAAGCCTGGTAGGCTGCAGTCCATGGGGTCGCTGAGGGTTGGACACGACTGAGCGACTTCACTTTCACTTTTCACGCATTGGGGAAGGAAATGGCAACCCATTCCAGTGTTCTTGCCTGGAGAATCCCAGGGACGGGGGAGCCTGGTGGGCTGCCGTCTATGGGGTCGCACAGAGTCGGACAAAACTTAGCAGCAGCAAATATGCATGAAACAGTAATATATTGAAAAGCAAAGGAAAACATTCAATTTGTATAATCATTCCACAGTTTACATACCAGTCTGATATTGGCTGAAGGAAGGAGGCCAGTTCTTCAGATATTAAACTGCCTGGAATACACCATGCTTTGTAGAAGCTTCTTGAATAGTGGTAGCTATTAAGATTTTACTGTTAGAATTTGAACACAGTTAGATCCTTTAGTAGTCTGTAGAGAACGTTAAAATATATTTTATAGGATAGCCTAAGTAATTTCCATTTTCATTCTTTTCTTGGATTTTTAAATCCAAAGCAATGGATTTACAAATTTAGCCTTCATCCAAAGGAGTCAGAGTGTTCCACTTACTTGAGGTTTCCTGAGCAGCTGTGAAGATTCTCTTGAGTTTATTTGTTCATTTTCCAGCGTGAAACTTGAATGGTCAGCCCATGCAAGATCATGTACTACTGTGGAAAATAATGCATTTCTGCCTCCCCTGTATCATTGAGCGAAAGTCTGATAGAGGAAGGAAGGGGATGGGGGAACCGAGTGCCCTGTTTTACACCTCCCCTCCCGTCCCAGAGTAATTATTAATCGTACCCCGCCTCTCACTTTCAGATGTCCTGCTTTGAAGGACAAGTTACATGGTCAAACTCTGAATAACTGTATAAACCTCAGGCTGAGGTCAAGCCCACTTCAGGTAAAGCATTAAGAAAATTTAGAGAGGGGCGCTGGAGTTGACCTCAGTGAGGGTGGGAAAGACCAAGCATCTTAAATCGGACACTTTGTTAGCTGATAAGCATCAGGTGGCAAAGGGTGGGCATCTGGTTCTTGGAAACTCCCCAACGTAAATAAAAGTTTACAGAGTCTCCTCTCGGGTTTTCACTTCTTACATGTTGTATAAACTGCAGCCTGAAAGGAGAAGAGAAGGGTGCCACGTCCAGAGTCTCCTCTCTGGTTTTCACTTCTCACACGTTTCATAAACTGCAGCCTGAAAGGAGAAGAGAAGAGAAGGGGGCCACGTCCAGCATTGTTGCTGTGTTCATCTTTGGTTAAAACTCTTTTAAGCAGCTGCTGGGATTTTTATGTTTTTAAGTCAGATAAAAGAGAAACATTTGAGTGGTTTCCATTGCTTGATTTTTCTAAATCACTTAATCTTACTAAAAATACTGATTATGAAGTAAGAGAAAGGTTATAATTAATGTCAGATAGCTTGAAAAAAGTTTGAAGTTGTGTAGTTTTGCGTTCAGAAATGTTCCTGCAGGCTTTAATGATATAAAATTTAATCTGCAATATGGAGTAATCTACTGCCCCTCTTTTCCTCCCACCACTGGTCACATCATTTCACTAATGAGAAACTCTTTAACCTTATGATCGAGAAATGCTTGTGTAAGGCCAGTACAGATAAGACTGTTACTCTGGAATTGCTATACCTATTCTTTAAGACAATGAAGGTATATGACTTCACCTTCTGTCTTTTCTTCCTGTTGACACGGCAGTCACGTATGCTTAGTAAAGCACTGATTGTCTCTCCTTGGCCATGTGCACCAGAAAAACAGCCTGAGTGCGCGGGGCAAGCCACACGCTATAGAATCGTTAGGCGGGCATCGTGTTGTGGACGGCGCTGCAGCTGGAATCAGTCCTGCCGGAATGAAAAACGATCACCCAAAATAGCAGGCTGTGCCCTGGTGAAGTAAGCCAGAATTCCTGCTCTATTTCATCTCATCAACCCTGGGGTGGCTGGACAAAATTTTACAAATGAGTGAAATCATACACAGGTCTGAAAAAAGCATGATAAGGTTCAGATAACACGTCTGTGTGCAGGTTAGGAGTTAGTGTGGTCTAGAAGCTTGTGAAGAGGACATTTTCCAGGCTTTGATGTCATGAAATGTCATTTCATATTTGTTTCATCTTAGTTGTGGGATGATAGGAATATGCTGATTTCTTATTTAACAGTGATTATTATATATAATAATTAACTCAGCTTGTTATTTATTATTGTAAGCATTGAACAGTGGTCATACTATAAATATTGAGGCTATCAAGTATTTTTTTGGTGACCTAATGTGAACAGTAATGAAGCATTTCAGAATCATCTGGTACAGTGAGAAAGAAAAAAGGCATGAAGCATGCTAGTCATCTTGACAGGCAGGTTTCCTGATCTGAGGGACAGAAGGTCAGATTACAGAATCTGTACAAGTGCCTTCTCCCTCTCTGCGTGTCTTTAAGTCTGTATAGTAGACTCCTATTTGTTATGACTGGAATCTCCTGGTCTCCGTGGTCTTTCTGCACATGTCCTGTTTAAACCAAGATGTTCATTCTTGGTCCTTCCCTCTTGCCCAGGATCTTGTTTGCTATATTAGATGTTGGTTTCTCGTGGGAATAACAAAAGGATAATTTTTGACATATACTTTAGTTTTTAATGATATGAAAATTAAGGTAGGAATATATAGATGGAGGTGCAGAAGGAAATGGCAACCCACTCCAGGATTCTTGTCTGGGAAATCCCATGGACAGAGGAGTCTGGCCAGGCTACAGTCCATGGGGTCGTGAGAGTCTTGGCGTCTAAACCGCCACATATAGATGTAAGAATTTTTTCCTACTAGATAATAGAGCATTCTGGTTATAGCTGGAAGTCAAAATCAAGTAGACAAATATTTATGAAGCTTCTAAATATGAACTTGGCTCCCCTCTGAGAATGGGCATCAAAAATTTTGCTTTGAATGAACAGTGGATACATTTTTACCAGGTGTTTTGGGAGATGAAATTGCATGTTTATTTTCTCTCTGTGTTTGCCTTGAAATTGACAGTTAAAGGCAAATGCAGTGCTTATATTTTTGCCAAAGTACAAGGCACAATAGAAGGCTGAAAATCGTTATGTTGGCGGGCAAGAGGGCAGATTCTCTGCCAAATGGCTCTAAATGAGTTGATACAAGGAATTCAAATATTAGGTTTTGATGAAAGATTGTTGAATTTACTCAATGTTGGTGTCTCCTTTGGTATGCAAGCTAATTAGACAACAACAACTAATTGGACCAGTGGCTTAGACAGCTTGCCTCTGTTGGCACAGATGCCAGAGGGCGGTGCAGTTGGCGTTACTGCCAGCCAGGAAGATGTCCATCAAGCCTTCTCTGTTAACGTCTTCAGATCTCTCCCGGCCCGCTCTTGGAGACCCTTGCCTTAAATGGCTGTTGGTAACAAGGGGTGTTCCAGGAGATCTCTACTTCTGTCACTGTCTATAATGTTGATGTTATTTGTACTCACCTGTCTTAATGTATTTCAGCAACCACAAGTTCTCCCACTCCAGAAAAATGGAGAAATCCCCTATTTGGGAAGAATAAAAATGATTACAGAGCATCCTGCTTCGTGTTGAGTGATAACTTGCCACAGAACGGATGATCACAGTCTTAACTGTGCATGGAAACACCCAGGACTCCTGTTAAAGGTTGGGACTCCTGGGGCACAACCCCGTCCACTCTAACGCAGCAGGTCTGGGAGGAAGCCGTGGAAGCCAGGCTTTCCCCGGCTTACCCGGCCTGGAGCCTGCCTCCATACTTAGTCGGAAGTCAGAGAGGACTGTAAGACCAAAGCGCTCATGAACAGTTTGAAACCGATTCGGCCTGTGATAGCACTTGAGAGGCCAGCAGTAGTCCTCTGTCGCAGTGACCGAGCCATGCTTGTTCGCACAGTTACTTCTGAGATCAAACCAAATTAGTGTCCTGGCCACAGAAAGCTTATTTGAGGTCACACCTTTTGTCTAAAGAGCTTATTTGTTGTTCCTCAAGAAGAATGCATAAGATTTACTGTTGACTGAAAAAGGTTAGGGCCACGTTGTTATACCGCTTAATTATTTTTAGTTATCCTTTTGCAATGCTGTAACACTTGGGTACTTTATTCACATAATTGATAGGTTGGTTGGCCACATGTAATAAAGGTGTGATTTTCAAAGCAGAACATGTTATCTTAAGGAAGTGTTTGGCAGGTATGTTTAGGTAGTGATTTCTTTGATATCATTCACAAGCTTAAATATCTTAATGATTTTTTAAAAAATCAATGCAATTAAATTCTTTCCAAACCTGTTTAAATGATGCTTGTTTAAAGGGAAGGGTTATCTTCTAGTTTCTTTTCAAACGATAGTGATAGGACTTAATAACGTTGATTACTTTGTGCCAGTTGCTGTCTTAAACCCTCATTGAATCCTTAACATTGATTCACTATGAAAAAAGTTAATGGTCCCTTAAGTATGTACCTTTCCATTTCATTATATTGGTTTTTTAAATTAAACTTTTTAGGTCCAGGTAACTGTAGATTCAACAATAGCCGGCTGTAAGACAAGATACACGGATTCCTTGGACTCTTTCCAGGTCTTTCTATCCTCGCAACAAGGTCTATCCCAGAACAGAAGTTTTCACTTTGGACGAGAATTAGCTAGCTTATCCGGAGAAAGCAATGGCACCCCACTCCAGTACTCTTGCCTGGAAAATCCCAAGGATGGAGGAACCTGGTAGGCTGTAGTCCATGGGATCGCTAGGAGTCGGACACGACTGAAGTGACTTAGCAGCAGCAGCTAGCTTATCAAGGTGTCCTTCAGTGGGTGATGCTTTTGGTGTCAAGTCTGAGAATTCTTTGCCTAGTCTTAGGTCACCAGGATTTGGGGGTGTGGGCCTGTGAGTTAGATTTTAAACTTCATTTCTTATTTGGCATGATCATTTATCACAGCCAGTGAACGAATGCTGATCCATCGTTGTTGAGTCGGGCTCATGTTTTGTTCGTGTTTTCTTAGTTTCGGGTGCCAGGACCTCATCTGGACGTCCTGTCACACCCTTCCATCCTGTGTCCAGGGTGTGTGTATTCAACACAACATCGCTGCTGGTGTTCCGTCTGATCACAGGGCTCGGGTCCTGCTTGCCAGGTGTCCCCTTCCACCCACCCTGTAATCGTCGGAAGTCTGTGCGGCTCACCTGAAGGGTGGGGTTATGTCCCACTCCCACATTTTCATTTTCATTCAGTTCTGTCTGTTTTATTCTTTGAGACATCCAGTTCGGCACATGGGTTATTTTATACCAATGTTGTTATCTAAAGGTTTGGGGATTTTCCTGTTGTGTGTTGTTGATTTCTAGTTTAAGTCCATTATAGTGAAAATATACTCTGATTGCAGTTCTTTTAAACTTTTTGAAATTTGTTTTATGACCCAGGATGTGGCCTGTCTTGGGGACTTGGGCTCATGCAATCTGCTCTTGTTGGGTGGAGTGTTCTACGTATGTTAATTATATGCTGATGGTTGATGATTTGTTCTGTTTTTCTATACCCATCTTGATTTTCTTTTATTTTTAGACAAGCCAGGTTTAGGTTTTAAATGTTTTCATGGTTTTTTTTTTAATTCTTTATACTAAGGTTGGGGTACTTGTGTGGATACCCCAACCACAGAGAAATTAGAAAATGGAATATTGGCATGAAGCAGCACAGAGAGCGCCTCATTTACCGAGTCAGCCTTTTGGTCATGAAACAAATATTTGTTGACTACCTCACATGTGCCAGGAATCGTTTAGGTGCTGGAGACATCAGTTCAGTTCAGTGCAGTTGCTCAGTTGTGTCCAACTCTTTGTAAGCCCGTGCACACCAGACCTCCCTGTCCATCACCAACTCCTGGAGCTTACCCAAACTCATGTGTATCACGTTGGTGATGCCATCCAACCATCTCATCCTCTGTCGTCCCCTTCTCCTCCTGCCTTCAATCTTTCCCAGCATCAGGGTCTTTTCCAATGAGTCAGTTCTTTGCATCAGGTGGCCACAGTATTGGAGTTTCAGCTTCAGCATCAGTCCTTCCAATGAATATTCAGGACTGATTTCCTTTAGGAGGACTGGTTGCATCTCCTTGCAGTCCAAGGGACTCTCAAGAGTCTTCTCCAACACCACAGTTCAAAAGCATCAATTCTTTGGCACTCAGCTTTCTTTATAGTCCAACTCTCACATCCATACATGACCACTGGAAAAACCATAGCCTTGACTAGATGGACCTTTGCTGGCAAAGTAATGTCTCTGCTTTTTAATATGCTGTCTAGGTTGGTAATGGACAAAACAGAAGGAAAACAAAACAAAACGTGACTGGCCTGGGGTTTGCATTCTGGTGGAGGAAGAAGCAAGTGAAACATTAAATGAATTATATTGGATTCAGAAGGGAATAAACGCTGTAGAGTAAAGTCAGTCTGGGAAGGGGGCAGACATGGGTGCCAGTGAAGGGTAACGGGTGGTGGGGTGTGGTTTTGTTCTGACAGGGTGATGGGAGAAGAGCTCTCTGAAGAGTTGACATTTGAGCAGAGACTTTAAGATGGTAAGAGATCAGGCTGTGTTGGTTTCGTTTCTCTGGGAGAGAAGATCTCAGGCAGAGGGTACGCTGGCATGCTAGACGAGGAGGCCGTGTGGACAGAGCGAGCGGTGGGGGCAGGTGGGGGGCGCAGGTCAGAGTGGAGCAGGGGACACCCTGAACCCCGAGGGCATCATGAAGACGTGAGCTTTGTGAGGTGGGAAGTCACCAGGGAGTTCTGAGCAGGGGGTAACATGGTTTAGCTTTCATGTCAAGAGAAACGTTTGGTCATTTGTGTATATTTACTTGATCTGTTTAATAAAAGACAGTGGAGAGGTGGGAATTAAATGAATGGATTAATTTTTTTTTTTTTTAAAGAGGAAGGCAGGCTAGATAATTTCAAAGTGTTTTTTCACTTCCCAAGCCCCTTTACTTCTTTACCTTTCATAAGTCTAAAGCAGTTGATTTTTAATTTAAGAAGTGTGAGGGGGGCTGTGGAGCAATTCTAAATGTGACCCTGGTAGTGACTTTAGGGGAACACCCTCTGGTTCCTTTTGGGCAGGTGACATGCCGTTGGACACGTTGAGGGATTAACTGGAGGCACCTCACCAAGAGTGACAGAGACTGGCCCCTGGGCCACGCCGGTGCTCTCTCGGCTTCAGCAGACTGCTGGGTGCATCACGCCCACTTGAGCTGAGTGCTGCGCATGGGCTGGCCACAGCAAGGACAGATGCACTCGCCAGGGCTGGCGCAGCAGAGGGGCCACAGGCCGCTGCCCACAGGGCCCCTGCGACCCGCTCTCAGACTGCCAGGGCCTAGCCACGGCTCTTTTTCTGACAGGCTGTTTCGTTTAAGTCTCAGTGAAATAAGGACAAGAAAAGACAAGCATGAGAAAATCGTGTCTGTGGATAAAGAAGGAAATGATGATCACAGTGACTACAGGCTACAGGAAATGTGCAAAGGTCGTTTTTCACGGATGCCATGAAAAGTGGATTTTGCAGAGGTTGAACGCAGAGGGTTTATATGAGGTATGATAAAAATCCAGTCCAGTTCACCTTTTTAAAGAATTAAATAATAAATACCAAGAATGGAAGAGTGCATACCTTGGGCCTTATGTGATGGTGGTCTCACAGCCTCTGTTAGAGTTTCCAAACTGTACCCTGCAGGGTCATCTGTGACCACAAGCTCCTCAAACCTTCATGAATTGTGCATGAACATCTCTCCAGAGTTAAACACCCTTCTAGGGACCTCTGCATATGCGTGTCTTACACTTTGTTTCAATTTGAACCCTGCCTCTACTGCTAAACCAAAAAGTCCTTGTAGGTATTAGCATGGAACAGATGACCTTCTCATAATTCTCCATAGATGCTTTCCATACAGCAGGGACTCTCCGGATGCTTTCTGATACAACAGCTTAGGTAAGCTGTAACTGATCAGAAAGTCAGACAGATCAGATCAGATCAGATCAGTCGCTCAGTCGTGTCCGACTCTTTGCGACCCCATGAATTGCAGCACGCCAGCCCTCCCTGTCCAACACCAACTCCCAGAGTTCACTGAGACTCACGTCCATCGAGTCAGTGATGCCATCCAGCCATCTCATCCTCTGTCGTCCCCTTCTCCTCCTGCCCCCAATCCCTCCCAGCATCAGAGTCTTTTCCAATGAGTCAACTCTTCGCACGAGGTGGCCAAAGTACTGGAGTTTCAGCTTCAGCATCATTCCTTCCAAAGAAATCCCAGGGCTGATCTCCTTCAGAATGGACTGGTTGGATCTCCTTGCAGTCCAAGGGACTTGCAAGAGTCTTCTCCAACACCACACTTCAAAAGCATCAATTCTTCGGCGCTCAGCCTTCTTCACAGTCCAACTCTCACAGCCATCCATGACCACAGGAAAAACCATAGCCTTGACTAGACGGACCTTTGTTGGCAAAGTAATGTCTCTGCTTTTGAATATGCTATCTAGGTTGGTCATAACTTTCCTTCCAAGGAGTAAGCATCTTTTAATTTCATGGCTGCAGTCACCATCTGCAGTGATTTTGGAGCCCCAAAAAATAAAGTCTGACACTGTTTCCACTGTTTCCCCATCTATTTCCCATAAAGTGGTGGGACCGGATGCCATGATCTTCGTTTTCTGAATGTTGAGCTTTAAGCCCACTTGTTCACTCTCCACTTTCACTTTCATCAAGAGGCATTTGAGTTCCTCTTCACTTTCTGCCATAAGGGTGGTGTCATCTGCATATCTGAGGTGATTGATATTTCTCCCGGCAATCTTGATTCCAGCTTGTGTTTCTTCCAGCCCAGCGTTTCTCATGATGTGCTCTGCATATAAGTTAAATAAACAGGGTGACAATATACAGCCTTGATGTACTCCTTTTCCTATTTGGAACCAGTCTGTTGTTCCATGTCCAGTTCTAACTGTTGCTTCCTGACCTGCATACAAATTTCTCAAGAGGCAGATCAGGTGGTCTGGTATTCCCATCTCTTGAAGAATTTTCCACAGTTTATTGTGATCCACACAGTCAAAGGCTTTGGCATAGACAATAAAGCAGAAATAGATGTTTTTCTGGAACTCTCTTGCTTTTTCCATGATCCAGCGGATGTTGGCAATTTGATCTCTGGTTCCTCTGCCTTTTCTAAATCCAGCTTGAACATTTGGAAGTTCACAGTTCACATATTGCTGAAGCCTGGCTTGGAGAATTTTGAGCATTACTTTACTAGCCTGTGAGATGAGTGCAATTGTGCGGTAGTTTGAGCATTCTTTGGCATTGCCTTTCTTTGGGATTGGAATGAAAACTGACCTTTTCCAGTCCTGTGGCCACTGCTGAGTTTTCCAAATTTGCTGGCATATTGAGTGCAGCACCTTCACAGCATCATCTTTCAGGATTTGGAATAGGTCAACTGGAATTCCATCACCTCCACTAGCTTTGTTCGTAGTGATGCTTCCTAAGGCCCACTTGACTTCACATTCCAGGATGTCTGGCTCTAGGTGAGTGATCACACCATCGTGATTATCTGGGTCTTGAAGATCTTTTTTGTACAGTTCTTCTGTGTATTCTTGCCATCTCTTCTTAATATCTTCTGCTTCTGTTAGGTCCATAGCATTTCTGTCCTTTATCGAGCCCATCTTTGCATGAAATGTTCCTTTGGTATCTCTGAGTTTCTTGAAGAGATCCCTAGTCTTTCCCATTCTGTTGTTTTCCTCTATTTCTTTGCATTGATCGCTGAAGAAGGCTTTCTTATCTCTTCTTGCTATTCTTTGGAACTCTGCATTCAGATGTTTATATCTTTCCTTGTCTCCTTTGCTTTTTGCTTCTCTTCTTTTCACAGCTATTTGTAAGGCCTCCCCAGACAGCCATTTTGCTTTTTTGCATTTCTTTTCCATGGGGATGGTCTTGATCCCTGTCTCCTGTGCAATGTCACGAACCTCATTCCATAGTTCATCAGGCACTCTATCTATCAGATCTAGTCCCTTAAATCTATTTCTCACTTCCACTGTATAATCATAAGGGATGTGATTTAGGTCATACCTGAATGGTCTAGTGGTTTTCCCTACTTTCTTCAATTTCAGTCTGAATTTGGCAATAAGGAGTTCATGGTCTGAGCCATAGTCAGCTCCTGGTCTTGTTTTTGCTGACTGTATAGAGCTTCTCCATCTTTGGCTGCAAAGAATATAATCAATCTGATTTCGGTGTTGACCATCTGGCGATGTCCATGTATAGAGTCTTCTCTTGTGTTGTTGGAAGAGGGTGTTTGTTATGACCAGTGCATTTTCTTGGCAAAACTCTATTAGTCTTTGCCCTGCTTCATTCCGTATTCCCAGGCCAAATTTGCCTGTTACTCCAGGTGTTTCTTGACTTCCTACTTTTGACAGCAGGACCATTAATAATAAGAATTAGAATTATATTTTCTGATCCAAATGTCAAAATAATGGGGTCTGACAGCATGTCAGAATCTTTGAAAATTGGGTGACCTGAGAATTCAAGTATAAGCTCTTTGTATCTACAGAAGAAAATACTTTTTCTCAGGTTTGAAATCCTATTCCCTAATCTGGGGGCTTCCCAGGAGGCACAGGGGTAAAATATCCGCATGCCAGTGCCAGGAGACACAAGAGATGCAAGTCTGATCCTGGTTGGGAAGGTCTCCTGGAGAAGGAAATGGCAGCCCACTCCAGGATTCGTGCCTGGAGAATCCCATGGACAGAGGAGCCTAGCAGGCTGCAGTCCCTGGGGCCAAGAGTAGAACACGACTGAGCACACACTTGCACACACGTCCTGATTCACTGTGTAAAATACTTGACCAATATGCACTGATTAGCCTATTTTGAGAAGTTATATCTGTATCGAAACTGTATGACAATGGCTCTTTTAAACGTGAAAACTCACGGAAGCCTGTCGCATATTAAAAATTTTATGATACATTGAAATAAGTCTGAAAATAAGTGCAGTGGCTGAACAGATCTGGTCTAATAATACCCATTAGACAAATCTATTTTATTATTTATCTACAAAATAGACTCATGCTTTCAAAGAATCAGTCTTTGTGTAAGCATCTTTATTTCTTTCTGTCCTCCCTATAGTTAAGATTAAAGGCAGTGTCAAGTAGTTTCAGAGTGGGAAGTAGCCCAGACATTCAGCCCTGACCCAGAGAGATAAACGTGTTAGTAATTCTATGTGATTGCAGTGAGCTAACTTTGTGCCAACAAGTGGGGGGGAAATCCGTTTATTTTAAAAACTCAAATTCCATCACACTAGCTTCCTTCCTAGTTTCTCCAATTCTGACAGTAATCCTAATAAAAACAAAATGATGCTACTGATGATGCTGCCACTTTGGGGCCAGGTTAAGCGGTTGCTCGGAATACCTTCCCTTCTGGCAGAACAGTGGCGCCCCACGTGCACACCGGGCTCGCGTGCTCCAGTGCCCTCTGCAGGAAGCCCTCTGACAGTGGAGGCCGTGCGGGTGATTTCTCGGGGTTCCTGTGGCCACTTTGTCTCCACCACACATTCTAGCAGCTCATCATGCGGGACTGGTGACGTCCTCTGACTGGTCTTCCGAATGTAATTCTGTTTGCCCCTGAAAATATAATGAGCTGGGTCGATGCCTTCTTCTCTTTCCCATGCCTGCATTTACAGATCTCAGTTCTAGAAATGCATACACTTAAATAGACTCCCCCATTTTGCTTTTAATGTGAATTAGGAGTCTTACTACTTTCATTTTCGGAAAAAGTTACCAAATGATTATCCTCCTTGTTCTTGACCTCAATGCTTTATCAGTAAGTCCCCCTAAAAGGGCCTCATTTAGAGACACAATGTTGAGGCTGTCCTTGACGAAAGAGCAGAATCTCTTTTAATGCACTGTTACATTTTAATGTAATAGAATTCCTGATAAGGTTGGACCAGGTGTTTTCAGTATAATTGTAACAGATTTATGTGACTTTTTAAGTAGTGAGCTCTCCTGTAGCTCTATAATTTTGAAAATCATGCTGAGCAGAATAACACTTCTTTAAATCTAACCAGAGCTGCCAAGATACTTTAAGAAATCTTTCTTGTTTACAACCAGGAAAGGTCTGGAGGAGGGGGTCATTTAATCCACTCCACAAATATGGGATCTAAAATACAGAAAGGTTAAATGGCACGTAATACACTCTCAGATCGTGTTGGATCTTGTTCACCAAAGTGCTAGGTAAATCTATAGACTCAAGATTAAATCTGAATCGTTCTGACCCTTCCTTTAAAAGCATCCTCAGTGAAGGAAGGCTCACATCAGGCCACGAGGTGGACACCCGCACAGCAAGTCAAGGAAAAGAGGTGCTTTCTTGCACGCTTTGGCACAAAAGATAACCATCTTTTCCTTTAACATTGTTCAGCTCCCCGCTCAAGCCATCTCTTCTACTGCAGAATTTAACTGTTTTGTGACTTCAGTAATAATGATGAAAATACATACTAAACCTCATTAATATAAAGCCTAAACTATTTGGGAAAGTTGGTTTAAATTATCTGCTGTTTATTAGAGAATTTAATCTCAGGGAGTGGGGAGGGAGCCTCCTGAGGGAGGGGTGTGTGTATGTGTGTGTGTGTGTGTGTATAATTATGACTGATTCGTGTTGATGTACGGCCGAAACTATTGTAAAGCAATTTTCCTCCAATTAAAGAAAAAGAATTTAATCTCTGAAGAGACAAAATTTGTTTTTCTTAAAGCAGCAATCTTAGTTTGTGATTCTTAACCCAGATTCTATGAGTGATTAATGAAAGGGCTTCTGCAGCATCCTTTAAAGGACTATCCTCATCTCTTAGAAAGTTTCTGATGGGCAACACTCAGAAACTGAACACATCAATTCGCAACAATGTTGATATTGACCTAAAAGTGGGAATCATTTAAAGACAGAGGCTCAAATACTCAGGGCCAGCAGCCACAGTAGATACATGTCCATGCCCTTGGTTTTCTTCTTTGCTGATAGCTTGTGCTAGAAAATAACGCGTTCTGTCTCAACAAGGTACAGATAAGATGTAATGAAATTAAAATTGGCTAATTTTGCTTTAGATAAGGACACTTTCAACAAGTATTGCAGATTTCATTAAATAGAAGGCCAGACTTTCTCATTCAGTTGCTTGTAGTGAAATGAGTGGGTGGGTCAGTCTTGTCGACCCTTTGGGACCCCGCGGACTGTACAGGTCGTGGGATAGTGGAGTGGGTGGCTGTTCCCTTCTCCACCGGTTGTTTGTAATGCTGTCCCTAACGGACACGTCTTGGCTTAGTAGTAACCCGAGTCAAGCCGCACCTGCGGCCCCTGCAGCTACGCTGGCGGTGTCTTCGCTGGGTGTGGCGTGTGCATGGAGCTGTGCCTTGATTGGCCCAGTTTCTTTCTTAGTAGTTTGTGGTGTTTGTGCTGGGTTTCCTGTAAGCAGGTCTTAATTAGCAAAGATTTGTAAGTCCCTGTTCCTGTCAAGACAGGCAGAAACCAGTCTTGGCATGTAAAGTTGGCAGGCTGGCCGATAAAAAAAGGACTATAATGTTGGGAATAATTTTTTTAAAGAAACTTTTACGAGGTCAGATCTTTATATTTTGATGTGTAATAACAACATATGCTGATGAAAGTGTGTGGATTAAATCACAAACCAGTTAAATTCTGTTTGTTTGGAGGGTACAGATATCACCTGAAATAACAGATCGGTAAATGTTTCTCAGGGATCAAAATATGAGAGAATGGATTGCTGAATGGAGAAGCTGTTAGACATTAAGGAATGATGCAGTTTTCTGAAATAGTGTTAGTGTTTGCCCTGACGTTGATCAAAACAAAACTTAACCCTGACTGTGAAAGTGCGGATAGGCTCTGCTAAAGATCGCGTCTGATTTCTGAAGCAGTTTCCTCCGTGTCAGCTGTGAGGTACCCGTTGCATGAAGTGGCAGGGCAGGATTACAGAGCGAGCCCTGGAATCCAGCCAGTTTATCATCCTTGAAGCTCTGTGGAATGCTGTTAGCACGATTGGAAATAGATGGCAGAAGGCTGTCCAAACAGCTGCTGCACGGGGATCTAAGCTGGGGGATCACAGCCCAGGCTGACGGAAGAAGTGCCTGAGGGCACGCCGAGCCCGGCACCAGAGGGCCAGACGGCTCAGGGCGGCCTGAACGGTCGTCTCTGGGAACGCAGTACTCAGAAGCGAAGGGGCTTTTTTACACCAAAGCCACTGACGACAGCGTGGCTCTAAAGCGATCACTTGCAAACAGGGGCAGAATACATGAATAATAGTTGCAGTTCAACTCAAAGGACAGTTTAATACAGGCATCATGAAAAGGATTAATTAAATACTTCCTTTAAAGCAGTTTAGAAGCCGTTAAAATTATCTTTCATTATCAAGGTAGCAGCAACCTTAACTACTTATCAAAGACAGAATTTTAAATTATGTTGGTTTGGGTAAAAAAATAATAACAAATGCCCAAATGTAGTTTTCTAGGGTAGAAATGACCCTCCTTCCTGCAGGATAAGACATCATTCTGCACATGTTCAGTGCTTAGATAAATTGTGGAGTCAATTTATTCATAGTTTTCTATGACATGAAGCCAAAATCTTTTTCATTAGAAATATTGTATTTTATTGATAGAGACATGGGCTGTTTGCCTGTCCATGTGCCTTTGAGTAAGTCATATTGGTATAATAATATAGAATAATTTAGTTTAAAAGTCTGTAGCATAAGAGTGTCACATCACACTTGAAGAAATGAGAAAAAAACTGAGCCAGATAATGATCCAGAGGAAAGTATATTTTCAGATATAGCCAGCCCCCTATCTTAAAGCAAGTTATATCCCTAAGTTTCCTCAAAATAAATAACAGAAACTTAGAATGACTTTTCCAAAGGATAATAAAAAGCAGATAGGTTCACAGACTGGCTCACAGGTGCCAATTTAACACATAAAGTACCTAAAATATACATTTACATTTAAAAACTAAGATAACCACTGTGAAAGTGTACATGCGTGCTCAGGTGTATCCAGCTCTTTTCTACCCCATGGATTGCAGCCCGCTGGGCTCCTCTGTCCATGGGATATTCCAGGCAAGAATATTGGAGTGGGTTGCCATTTTCCGTTCCAGGAGATCTTGCCAATTCAGGGATCAAACCCATGTCACCAGTTGCTGTTGTTCAGCCACTCAGTCATGTCCGACTCTTTGCGATCCCAGGGACTGCAGTGTGCCAGGCTTCCCTGTCCTTCACTGTCTCCCAGAGTTTGCTCAGACTCATGTCCATTGAGTATGCCATGAGTGATGCCATCCAACCATCTCATCCTCTGTCCCCCTTCTCTTCCTGCCCTCAATCTTTCCCAGCATCAGGGTCATTTCCAGTGAGTCAGCCCTTTGCATCAGGTGGCCAAAGTATTGGAGTTTCAGCTTCAGCATCAATCATTCAAATGAATATTCAGGCTTGATTTCCTCCCTGCCCACCAGAGCAAAAACCCAGTTTTACCCACAGCCAGTCCGTCCCTTTAGGAAGCTTGCACAAGCTTCTTAGCCTAATCCATCAGACGGTAAACAGAATAAAAACCACAGTCACAGAAAACTAACCAAAATGATGACACAGATCACAGCCTTGTGTAACCTAATGAAACCATGAGCCATGCCATGTGGGGTCACCCACGACGGATGGGTCATGGTGGAGACTTCTGACAAAACGCTGTCCACTGGAGAAGGGGATGGCAAACCACTTCAGCATTCTTGCCTTGAGAACCCCATGAACAGCATGAAAAGGCATGTCTCCAGAGTCTCCTGCATTGGCAGGCGATTCTTTACCACTAAGCCACTGGGGCACTCCAACCACTGAGAATACATACCATTAATTAAGCAAAATGGAAGAAATTGAAGAAATAAGGCAATAAAATAGTCAAGTATTAAATGATCCCTTTGCAGAAAAGCTGTTTAAAAGAAGGTGATTCTAAAACAGTCGCTTGTAAAAATGAACAGAGGGTACAGATAATGTCTGCCGCTAGAATCACAGGATGACGTGATCCAGCAGTGAGGAAAAGGCTAGTTCCCATTAAAGCAGATACGGAGTTGTTTGAACGTTTTGGACTCTATTTTGAAATTTGTATTGGAGAAGGGCAGGTATTTTATTAAAAGTCAGGATTAAGGGGAAACTAGAAGCCTTGATTTCTTCCTCTGCTTATCCCTCAAAAGCCAGTTGACCTCTTTCTCATTCTATATATTGATGCTCGTTGGTGATTTCAGCTACTTCTAGTGTTTAATCATCATCTATTTGCAGGACTTCCAAATCTATACTCCTAATATAGCTTTTCTCATATATTTGCTAGTGTGTATGTTCAACTATCTACTGAATATTTCCACACAGATGTTCCCCTGATACTTTAAATTCACTGTGTCCAAACCCCAAAATGTTACTGTACATAAAACTCTTCAACTGCTCTTTTTGGCCTTCAGATAAAGCATATGAAGTCTTTAACTTGAATTGCATACCTTTATGGTTTACACATGTCTATCCCAGTTACCTCTTACCTCCTGGCACAATGAAGGGCTGACCTTCTAGCAATTTAGTGGGGAAAAAAAAAAAAAAAAAGCACATGCCACATCTTCTCTTGTCTGGCCCTTCGCACATGCTTTTAAAAGTGTAAAGAAACTGTAGAAAAACACAATAAACGTATAACAGCTGTTTGTTTTAAAGTGTAAATTTCCTTGTGTTTGTAATCCTAAATGCTACTCAAGCCATGGATTTTAATTACGTGCGTTCGAGGAAACCCATGTTGACCTGAAACACACTGCCTGCCAGATATTTCCCCAGCAAAGAAGAGCTCATATGATTAGCAGAGAATTGCAGCTCGCAGTCCACAACCATAGCGAGCCACCAGCCACCTGCAAAGTCCCCGACTGCGGGAAGAAAATGCTCTGACAGAGGGAAAGACAGTTGCGAGGGCTGTAATAAAGAGAGCCCAGGGCTTTTATTGGCTGAGTCCTTGCCTGGAAAGAAGAGCAGCTTTCTCCTTCCTGCCGGCTCTGCCGTCTTCACAGGCTGTGATTCACTGCGCTCACAGCAAAGGCAGACACTTAGCTCTCTACAGTAGGAGTACCTGCAACATAATTTAAATTATGTTATCGTGTCAAACATTTTGTAAGCTGTAGATAATAAAGTTGTTAATCCCGGAGAATTATCAATAAGTAAAAAATCTCTGAAGACATAGCCACTGTTTTAAAAAATGGGTTATTGTACCTCCTACACTGTTTGTGGGGATGTAAACTGATGCAGCCACTATGGAAGACATTCTGGAAGTCCCCCCAAAACTAACGGTAGAGGCCTTCTGGTCTGACAGTACTCGTAGTTCAAAAAGATTCATGCACCCCCTGTTCACAGCAGCACTGTTTACAACAGCCAGGACGCGAGGCAACCGAAATGTCCACTGACAGAGGAGTGGATAA
This sequence comes from Bubalus bubalis, assembly GCF_019923935.1. Classification (NCBI taxonomy): domain Eukaryota; kingdom Metazoa; phylum Chordata; class Mammalia; order Artiodactyla; family Bovidae; genus Bubalus; species Bubalus bubalis. Next base: position 3,028,341 of record NC_059157.1, read on the forward strand.
AGAAGATGTGGGTGTGTGTACATACACACGTGTGTGTGCACGTATATACACGTGTGTGCATACACACGTGTACGTGTGTGTACATATACATGTGTGTGCACATATGCGCGCGCACACACACACAGTGAAATACTACTCAGCCATGAAAAGAATGAAATCATGCTCTTTGCAGCAACATGTGTGGACCTAGAGATGATCATACTGAGTGAAGTAAGACAGAGAAAGACATGGAACATGATACCATTTATATGCAGAATCTGAAATGACACAGATGAAGCTGTCTATAAATAGAGACAGACTCACAGAGAGAGAGAGCAGACTTTGGTTGCCAGAGGCCGCGGGGGTGGGGGATGGAGCGGAAGCCCTGGATTAGCAGATGCCGACTGTTACCCAGAGAAAGGACGAAAGTGAGGCCCTGCCCAGTTAGGCCTGGGGTGGGAGTGAGGAGGAGGACCGGGCCGTGCGGGGCCCTGTGGCTGGCAGCCGCCCGCCACCCTCCCACTCAGCCTGCGTCTTCCCTCAGCCTCCAGGTCACAGTGGCCTGAGACACTGGGAGACTGGTTCTAACATTGTTAATATAACAGGGTACCGAAGAAAGCGCCTTTATTTCCATCTAAAAGTCAGTCACTTACCTGAAACAGGACTTGATGAATCGAGCTCCCAAAAAGAATAAATTGGCTGTGAACTGAATTCTCATTGGAAGAAAAAAGTACCAACAGGCATTTCTAAGTGATACTTGTAAGGTGTTGTGTTTTGTAAGTAATCTGTCCCTTCCTGAACTGATCCTCCGTAATTCAGAAGGGCAAGAGCTGCTCTGCTACCAACCTTCCAGCCACAGGATCCTGGCAAGACAGTCCTCAGGAGCCGTGCAGAGCTTGGAAGGAGTGACTAACACAGACACACACCCACATCCACCACCAGCGTCACCACCTTTCAGATTTTTTTAAAAAATAAACTCAATCCTGGGCTTGCAAAAGTCCCCTTAACCTATTTTCTCTGAGACACTGGGCGTGAACTGATGGCTTATGATCACTTGCCATTTTCTGTTCGTGGACAGGAGGGTTTATAGATTTACTGAGGTATTGGATAGCTTTTCTCATTTCGCTAATGGGACATTTCTTTTCATGTTTACCTAGAAAGAAACGATATCTGATCATCTGATTTGAGCCCCGTGCTAGTCTGCATTGTAACCTAACCATGAACCTCTGAAACTAACATTGCTAATACCACCTTCAGACTGCTTTAAATGTGGGAAAATAAGAGATCAACAGGGAGATTATCTAAGTCTTCCTTAGAAAAGAAGAATGAAATAAAGTTCGCTTGCAGTGAGGAGGGCAGGGAGCACAGGCGCCTTCACAGACGCCGTCAGAGCGGCACAAGTGCTGTGTGGGCCTTCAGACGGGTCACAGGGCCGCTTCCTGACAGTGGAGACGCAGTTGAGTTCAAGAAGGTCCCAACTGCTACACTAGTTATGTATCACAGCTTGCTCTATCCAGCTAATTTTTTAGAGCCTGGAATTCACTTAGCAATTTAAGTATTTTGTATACTGTTCTTAAAGTCCTATGATTGTTCATTAAAAAAAAAAAGTAAGCCGCAGTATACCTGAAATATGGAACATCGTTAGCAATCCAATTCTGAATCAAGGGAAAGAGTACTCACAGGTGTAATTAAAACAAAGCAAGCAAACACCCATATGTCCATGTCGGTATGCCGAGGTCCCCTTAGATCCCCGTTACTGGCGGCGGACGTCTGAGCACTTCAGCGCAAGTGTGCACACGAGCCTGGAAGCCGAGGCCTGGGACGGTGCTCAGGAGGACTCCCGATGTGAAGGCACCGGGTGGGGGGTCCTCACCGAGCCCCTCGCTGTTCTGCCATCAGCAGGGTCCCGGCTCCGGGTCTCCCGCCGGGGTTTGGGGTGGACCTGGGACGTGGGCGCTGTGCCCGCAGCCGGCACACAGGGCAGAAGGGGGGTTCAGGAGCCCCGATGGGTCCCAAAGGGAGGCCCGCGGCCCTCTGCCTGCAGCGACCACGGTGACTCGGCCAGCAGAGCCTGCTCACAGAAATCTTAACAAGAGGACGTTTTGGTGGGATTTTTTATTCCCGGTAGAGAAGTTTCGTAGTGTTAACAGTTTCTTTTTTTTCATGGTACACCAGTTCTCTTAATATTTCTCCCCTTGAATTCAAGGTAGAGTAGCAGCTTTAGCCCTGCTCTGGTCTCGCTGTCCCCTCGCCCCGCAGACCCGCCGCACAGGCTGGCTCGGAGCTTGTCTGGCAGACCATAGTCCCTTCTGCCCCTGAGCTCTGCACGCTTTCCTTGTGGTCCCAACTCGCCCTCACCCCTTGCAGATTTTCAGCTGAGATGCCTCCTCCTCAGCAGGTGTGTTTAACTGTCTGCTGGCTGTCTCTCCCTTAGCTGAGTCGCTCAGGAGGGTAGGAACCATGCCATTGTGTTTCGTCTCTGTACCCAGAGTTTAGCGCTGTGCCTGAGATAATGAGAACTCCATGAGTACCCAGTCCTGGAGGATCAAGTGGGAATCTCTGTGGAACATTTCTTCAGGGGTGACGAGCTGCTTTATAACTGACACTTTAAAATCACCGATGCTTTACTAACTCCCCAGGCAGATGCCCAGTCTCATGACGAAATAGTATCAAAATACTTTCGAAAGGAGCCTCTCTCCCCAAAATACAAATACTTACATTGCAGCACTGTTACTGAAGAAGCACTTGTGTGTGTGAGAGGCACGGAGACCACAACACAGAGTTTGCACAGACGTTAGCAAACCACTGCTCCTGGAGGTGTAGGAGGGGGAGTCAGAGATTTGTCAAGCAGGATTAGCGTTGATACTGTTCTGTTAAGTAAATTTTAGGTCCGTCAAACAAATAATATTTTAAGTTACAATATCAGTTATCCACTTTTGTTCATTAGTTCAGTTTCCAGAGCTTCAGCCAAGTTGTGTAACTTCTGTACTTTTTCTCCTAGCCCTATACTAATTCTCTTGCAGGCTTTTAAAATCAACACACTTTTTAAATTTAAGTAAATACACTTACTACCCATTAATAAAAAATTTGAGAGCTACCTGCAAGCCTTTTGCTGCCGACAGCTGACCTAGTCTGAAAGACATGAGCTTGATCTGCTGGTCACTGCAGAGAAGGGGTTTGGTTACATAGCACACGTGCTATGAAGGTTGCGAAGGACGGACACCTCATATTCAGCTCTAGTGTCCATGATTGTAGGAGTAATCAGTACCACAGTGGCATTTTTCAGGTGCAGCACACACAGCTTTGAAACCTTAAAAATAATTCAAAAGCATTTTCAGTGAAATTTCTATATAGAGTAGTGAAAGTAAAGTGTGTATGATCTTAAGGTAAACTGTGGTGTTCTTTTACTCCTCGTTTGCGGTTAGCTTTGAGTATATTCTGCTTACTGGCTGACTTTCCTTTTTAGACAGGTGAATAAACATCATGGGTTTGAGCTCACTTTGTGTTCTTATTTTAAGAAACTTGTGTGGTTTCCTGTTCTGCTTTTAAATACCTCTCAGCTGTAGCCATAAATCTCACATTATAGCAGATTAAGAAAATACCATTGGAGGAATGGCCAACTTTAAGACGCCAGGCGTGGCTGTCCGGCATTGGCAAGGGCCGTGCGTGTCCTCCCTAGCAGAGTGCAGCCATACGTCCAGTTGCTTCTAGGGATAAAAATGCGATTAATTACAGGTCTTCATTTGCTACAGGCATACATATAAGAGGTGTGTAAACGCTGTTGAAAACTTGATATTTCAAATATTATTAAGATTTTTAAAATAACATGTAATTAAGCTAGTGGCTAAGTGGGTGAAGAATCCACCTGCAATGCAGAAGATGTGGGTTCAATCCCTGGGTCAGGAAGTTCCCTGAGCAGGAAATGGCAACCCACTCCAGTATTCTTGCCTGGAAAATCCCATGGACAGAGGAGCCTCGCAGGCTACACTCCATGGGGTCGCAGAGTCAGACATGACTTGGCTACTAACCAACAAACATACCAGGTGCTACACTAAGCACTTTATCTGTTATTTCATTTAATTGTCTCAAAACCCGAAGGGAGATAAGGAACTGAGGCTTGAAAAGTGTAAAGTAGCTTGCTAGAGGCCACCTGGCTAGTGAGGTGCGCAGGTGAAATTTCACACACAACTGTTGGATCCCAGAGCCTGAGCTCCATACACTTTCCATTTCAGATTCTAAGACCGTCTTTCAAACAGGCCCTCCCAGTATTCTGTGCAGTATCGTAGAATAGGATCCAGCAGATAAACGGGCCACGGACTGATCTAGCAGATGTGGAAATCATCCTCCTGGTTTCTCTCACATCCAGGGTTTTGCACATCTTCAAACTCTGGTCTCCTAAAGGTGGAAATAATATTGATCTCACTGTGAAAATAATCAGGCAGCAGTACCATAAACTGCCATTAATGATTGCCTAGATTTATTACAGCAAGCAAAACCACAGGGTAGATTGTTTAGACACAGACTGAAGTGTACATACTCGGCTGCTCCTGCTTCAGTGTGCTTGCTGAAGGAAGCGATCTCATCATTCCAGGTGTGTGGGTCCCCAGGTTCGCCGATGAGAACAGCACAGATCCCATCATGGTCAGGGGTTTGGTTCCCTGGGAGCTTGTCAGCTGTCCACCCTCAGAGACAGAAGGTGGGCTCAGTGCCAGCCAGCTACGTGGTATGTTTGGGTGAATCTAGTGATCGGAGAGAAGCATGGCTAACACCCAGGTCTCGAGGAAATGCTTGAGACTGAAGCTAGTAAGCATACACATGAAACGTCTAAAGTAAATTACATGCAGGAAATGCCTGCAAAAGCAGCACATCTGGCTTGTGATTTGAAAGACAAGTATCTCAGTGCACATTGTTAAGTAGCGGCCCACCTGAAATCTATTCAGTGGAAGAAATCTACAGATGTCGTGTTACAGCCGAGGGCATGCACCACGCATACAGGTATTAATAGTTGGCATATGTTCCTTTATATGTTTTAATCACAGTACTTTTGGATTATGTACTCCTTATTATATGATGTATTACTAAACAGTGTATTACTGATATTGTTTTATGAAACCTGCATGTACTCATGGGCTGTTTATGGAATCCTTAGTAAGAGTACTTTGACTCTGTGCAATCTTTGCCTTTTACACTAACTCTAGAATCAGCCTACACGTTAGCTTTGACTCTAGAGTACAGAAATAAGGAGATTGATATGGTAGTAACAGCTATCATAAGAAGTGGCGTTTCATGGATCTGGACATGTTACAGTTTAAAAAAATTTGAAGTGTGTTTGCAAATATCCAAGAGCAAAGATGTCCTAATTATACGTAGCTGGTCATGGTTCTTCATACAGAAACATGCAGAGAAAAGGGAAAGATACTTAATATTACTAATAATGGCATGAGAAGCACTCACTAAACTCCCATCTGAAGTGCACTTTGCCCGCTAGAGTCCCTGCAGCAGAGAGGAGGCCTCCTGTCTGCATGTACGATCGCTCCCTATTGCTCACGCAGTCGTCGTTGTCTGACGTGTGTGTGCTGCCGCCCACGCCCTCTTACCAGGTTATGAATGAATTACAGATCAGGTGTTTTTCACCTTGTAGCCACTGTAGTGCCTGAACCGAGGGTGCCAGCATCTCAAAGCCATCAGGTGAATGTTTCTGTTTCTTGGATTAGGTAGCATTCTTGTGGCAAATTAAAAAGTGATTTACTAGTTTGTAAATCAGTCTCTTGTGAGTTTGGAAAACACAGATTAAGTTCTCGGAGTTGATTCCCTTGGGTGAACTGGCAAAATCAGACTTCAGTGGAATGCACATGTGTCAGAAAGGGACGGGGGCAGAGCTCTCACGCGTTCCTGCGCGTGAAAGGCCTGGTTGCTTCTCCAGTGTGTATCCCTGGGGTTTCATGGTCAGCCAGCCTCTTCCTGTGCTGCGTCACATCTTGTGATGTCCAAGTCGGAGTAAGAGTGTAGATTTCTTTTTATTCTTTTTCTTTTTGTCTTCTATTATTATAGAAAAACATAACTCTCCACTTCTTAAATGGATTTTAATGTATATAAGCATAGTAAAGGAAGAAAATCTCTTTATATAATCTAGAGATTTAAACAGTCAGACTGACAAATGAACAAAAGTGGTAATTTTATTAGCAATCCATACAGGCAAGAGGCAGCAGTTTCTGTCTTGAAAGTCCCAGCAAATCTGATCTGTATACTGCGAGTGCAGTTCACAGGATGGTTTTTTAAGTCGCAAGACAATGGGTTTTACTCTGAAGCTACATCCTGAAAGGAGAAAAATGAACTTAAAGCCAGTATTAACAGGTGATAATTAAATTACGGGTTATGCATGCTTAATGTCATAGACGAAGGCAAGATGGGACACCTGGAGGCCTTTAGCTGTAATAACTGGAGTCAGTGTCCGAAGTAGGATTTTACGGGGGCTTCCCAGGAGGCGCTAGTGGTAGAGAGCACACTTGCCAATGCAGGAGATGTAAGATACACGGGTTCCATCCCTGGGTGATAAGATCCCTTGGAGGAGGGCATGACAGCCTGCTCCAGTACTCTTGCCTGGGAAATCACACGGGCAGAGGAGCCCGGTGGGCTGCCGTCCATGGGGTCTCAAAGACTGAGACACGACTGAAGCGACTTAGCACGCATGCACCGTAGCACGGTAATGATGTCAGTTAGTAGCAACTCAGAAAGCAAACTGTTTACTTACTAAAGCATGTTTTGCTAATTCAGATTCATACCTATACCTTTAAATGTATAGAATAATTTATAGCCAGTAATCTATCTTTTTAAAAAGATAAATAAAAAGAATATAAAACATTTGTCAGATTTTAAACTCAATAAGTTTGAAAGACCCATGATTGGTTACCTTCGTATTCTAAAGAACTGGGTACAAGAAAAATTAAACCATTTAATTTTATTATTAAAGATGAAAAATCCCCAGTTGAAATGTTTATTCTGTTACAAAGACTTTATGCATGTAAGTCTGACTTAATGTTTGCAGTACTAGATGGTTGTTCCACGTTAATGATGTAGCAGTACTATAGGCTTCATGTAGGAATGTATCACAGTACTAACAGTCCTCTTTGCAAAAACTTTTTTGTTTTGTTTCATAGAACATTTAGTGAACATCCACATTTACAGTGCTCTAAAACATAGTTATCACATTAACTTTGAAATACTTAATGTTCCTTACTTGTATTTTGGGCTTTTGTTAAATAATCCCAGCCTCTCCTAAGAGGTTCATACTGTTATGACTAGAGTGAGCATATTATTTATCAGCCAAACTTTTGGGAAGTGAGAGGGAACACTTATTCAAAATAAATCTGCCGGGACAGCCTGTACACCAGGAGGTGTGTCGCCCACTGTGATGGTAGACCGTTACCCATTAGGGTACAGCGCCTGCACCGTCGCGCACCTGACCATCAAAGCAGCGCATCTGTGGCCAAAGGCTTTCGGAGTCCCTGTGTGGGAGAACTGGGCCGCGCTGCTGTGAGGTCTGGGTCTTCCTCGCCTCCAGGTCTCTCCAGGACTTGCTCTTGTTGTCATTTTCACCAGGACGCGTCCAGCATCTCGTCCCAGCACGTGAGGATGAACTGGGTGGAACCTCGGGCCCCAGACTAGGAGAGTCGTGTGCTGGAGTTGTGTAAAGCCGTGGTGGGAATGAAGGGGCTTGGGGACCGTACAGGGAGGCCGGGCTCTCCTTCCTGGTTAAACTCCACGGGAGCGTCTCTCACGGGATGGCCAGAATTTGAAACACCGGTTTGGTGTTTTACTCAGTATCCACGGAGAGAAAGACAGAGACCATTAATGAGATACAACTGATAAGGGATTCATAATCCAACACATATACACAGCTCATACAACTCAGTATCAGGACAACAAACCACCTGTTTAAAAAATGGGCAGAAGAACTCAACAGACATCTTTCCAAAGAGGAACTGCAGATCGTCAGCAGCACAACACCCTTAATCATGTGGCAAATGCAAATCAGAGCCACAGTGAGATACCACTTCACAGCTGCCAGAACAACTGTTACCACAAAGAACACAAATGTTGATAAGATTGTGTCGAAAAAGAAATTCTTGTGCACTGTTGATGGGATATAAATTGGTGCAGAAACAGGATTGCAGATTTCTCAAAACACTAAAAATAGAAGTACCATGGCAGTGCCGAGTTGCTTCAACAGCTCTGACTCTGTGGCCCCGAGCCTGGCAGGCTCCTCAGGCATGGGATTCTCCAGGCAAGGGTACTGGAATGGGTTGCCATTCCCTCCTCCAGGGATCTTCCCAACCCAAAGATCAAACTCGGGTCTCTTATGCCTCCGGCACTGGCAGGCAAGCTCTATACTGCTGGCACCACCTGGGGAGCCCAGGTACCAAGGAACTCCACTGGGTACTTGGTATCCTGGACCCAGTAATTCCACTCCTGGGTACATATCCCCCAAACACAAAACACTGAATTTAAAAAGATACATGCATTCCCAGTGTTCATAGCAGCACTATTTATAGTAACCACGATATGGATGGAAACTGTCCACCGATGGATGAATGGATAAGAATGCAGCACATGTATATAATGGAGTATCACTCATCCAAAGGGAAGAACGAAGCAGTGTCGTTTGCAGCAACAAGGACGAACTTGAAGGGCATTGTGTTAAGTGAAATCAGTCAGAAAGACAAACACTATGATATCAGTTACATGTGAAATCTAAAATTACCACAAAGCAGTCAATACAACAAAAGAAGCAGACTCGGCAGATAGAACAAACTAGTGGTTACCCGAGGGGAGAAGGACGAGGGGAGGGGCAGTATAGGGCCGGGGCCAAGAGGGGCAAACTGCTGCTGCTGCTGCTGAGTCACGTCAGTCGTGTCCGACTCTGGGCGACCCCATAGACGGCAGCCCACCAGGCTCCCCCGTCCCTGGGATTCTCCAGGCAAGAACACTGGAGTGCGTTGCCATTTCCTTCTCCAATGCATGAATGTAAAAAGTGAAAGTGAAGTCACTCAGCCATGTCCGTCTCTTAGCAACCCCATGGACTGTAGCCCACCAGGCTCCTCCGTCCATGGGATTTTCCAGACAAGAGTACTGGAGTGGGGTGCCATCGCCTTCTCCAGAGGGACAAACTACTGAGTATCTAATAAGCTGTAAGCCTGCATCCCACACAGGGAGTATAACCAGCATTTTGTTGCTGTTGTTCAGTCGCTCAGTCGTGTCCAACTCTTTGCGACCCCATGGACCGCAGCACGCCAGGTCTCCCTGTCCATCACCAACTCCCAGAGTTCACTCAGACTCATGTCCATTGAGTCAGTGATGCCATCCAACCATCTCATCCTTTGTCATCCCCTTCTCCTCCCACCTTCAATCTTTACCAGCATCAGGGTCTTTTCCAATGAGTCTTCGCGTCAGGTGGCCAAAGTGTTGGAGTTTCAGCTTCAACATCAGTCCTTCCAAAGAACACCCAGGACTGATCTCCTTTAGGATGGACTGATTGGATCTCCTTGCAGTCCAAGGGACTCTCAAGAGTCTTCTCCAACACCACAGTTCAAAAGCATCAATTCTTCAGTGCTCAGCTTTCTTTATAGTCCAACTCTCAAATCCATACATGACTACTGGAAAAACCATAGCTTTGACTAGACATACCTTTGTTGGGAAAGTAATGTCTGCTTTTTAATATGCTGTCTAGATTGGTCATAACATTTCTTCCAAGGAGCAAGCGTCTTTTTATTTCATGGCTGCAGTCACCGTCTGCAGCGATTTTGGAGCCCAGAAAAATAGTCTGTCACTGTTTCCACTGTTTGCCCATCTATTTGCCATGAAGTGATGGGACCAGATGCCATGATCTTAGTTTTCTGAATGTTAAGTTTTAAGCCAACTTTTTCACTCTCCTCTTTCACTTTCATCAAGAGGCTCTTTAGTTCTTCTTCGCTTTCTGCCCTAAGGGTGGTGTCATCTGCATATCTGAGGTTATTGATATTTTTCCCAGCAGTCTCGATTCCAGCTTGTGCTTCATCCAGCCCGGTGTTTCTCCTGATGTACTCTGCATATAGATTAAATAAGCAGGGTGACAATATACAGCCTTGACGAATTCTGTTCCTGATTTGGAACCAGTCTGTTGTTTCATGTCTGGTTCTAACTGTTGCTTCCTGACTTACATACAGATTTCTCAAGAGGCAGGTCAGGTAGTCTGGTATTCTCATCTGTTTAAGAACTTTCCAGAGTTTGTTGTGGTCCACATAGTCAAAGGCTTTGCCTTTTTTGTTGATCCAGCAGATGTTGGCAATTTGATCTCTGGTTCCTCTGACTTTTATAAAACCAGCTTGAACATCTGGAAGTTCGCAGTTCATGTATTGTTGAAGCCTGGCTTGGAGAACTTTGAGCACTACTTTGCTAGCGTGTGAGATGAGTGCAGTTGTGTGGTAGTTTGAGCATTCTTTGGCATTGCCTTTCTTAGGGATTGGAATGAAAACTGACCTTTTCCAGTCCTGTGGCCACTGCTGAGTTTTCCAAATTTGCTGGCATATTGAGTGTAGCACTTTCACAGCATCATCTTTTAGGATTTGAAATAGCTCAGCTGGAATTCCATCACCTCCACTAGCTTTGTTTGTAGTGATGCTTTCTAAGGCCCACTTGACTTCACACTCCAGGAAGTCTGGCTCTATGTGAGTGATCACACCATTGTGATTATATGGGTCGTGAAGATCTTTTTTGTACAGTTCTTCTATGTGTTCTTGTCACCTTTTCTTAATATCTCTGCTTCTGTTAGGTCCATACCATTTCTGTCCTTTATTGTGCTCATCTGTGCATGAAATGTTCCCTTGGTGTCTCTGATTTTCTCAAAGTGATCTCTAGTTTTTCTCATTCTGTTGTTTTCCTCTATTTCTTGGGAAGGCTTTCTTATTTCTCCTTGCTATTCTTTGGAACTCTGCATTCAGATGGGTATATCTTTCCTTTTCTCCTTTGCCTTTTGCTTCTCTTCTTTTCTCAGCTATGTGTAAGGCCTTCTCAGACTACCATTTTAGTTTTTTGCGTTTCTTTTTCTTGGGGATGATTTTGATCACCACCTCCTATACAGTGTTATAAACCTTCATCCATAGTTCTTCAGACACTCTTTCAGATATAATCCCTTGAATCTATTTGTCACTTCCAATGTATAATAGTAAGGGATTTGATTTAGGTTATACCTGAATAGCCTAGTGGTTTTCCCTACTGTCTTCAATTTAAGTCTGAATTTTGCAATAAGAGAAAAAAAGATTTAAAAAAAACTCCAATATTTTATAATTATCAATGGAGTAAAACCTTTAAAAATTGTGGATCATTATTGTACACTTGTAACTCATGTAGTATTAGACAATAACTACATTTCAGTAACAAGTAAATAAAGAAAAGAAAAAAAAAAGACCACTAGAGTGGTGATTAAGTTCTCCAGGATTCTGGAGGCGGGAGAACGGGACCTGTCTAGCGTCCCTCTTCAGTTCACGCATTTTTCCTGCTGCTGGAGATGATGTTTTGAACAGGGAGGGCTCAACATTTACATGAATAAGGGGCCACAGAAGAGGGGCAGGTCAGGCAAGAGGGGAAGGGCCTCGGGAGCACATAGTGGGGTGGCCTCGGCCAGAGTAGGTGTGAGAACGCAGCATGCGGGAGAGAGGGCGTGCTTCCGGGGAGCAGCCCGTGGGCGCGGCCAGCTGCAGGCGGACAGTAAGAGGGGCACGTCTGTGTGGACACACGGCCTGGCACTAACCCCTGCCTGGCCAGTCCTCTCATGTGTTAAACAGGTCTGTCATCTTCTCAGAAAAATAGCAGCATGAGTAGAGTTGCTCTGTTTTTCCCTTGTTCCAGTGATTTTCACAGCAATGCCTCTGTGCTCCCAGGAAAAAAGAAAGGTCTCGTAGCTTCACATTATCTTTAAATGTGCTTTTGTTGCGTGCTTATCTGCACTGCGGACGTTCAGTGTACAGACCCCACAGTGCATGCTCCATTTTTAAAATGGGGAAACCACGTAAGGAAGTTAAATGAGGAAAGACGGAAAAACATCAAAACAGAGTGCAAATAGCAAGGTTAAATTGAGTGCCGTTAACCCCCTGCTGACAGCAACTAATAGTGTAGAAGCAGCAGCAGGAATCTGAAACACAGGTTACTGTTGGGAAATGGCAGCTCATGACAGTTATAAATGAAATACATTGGCCAGTTTTTCTTCCTAGGGTATCCCTTTAAAGAACATTTAAAAGGTAACATCAAAGATGCTACTGGTATATATGCAGTAGAAATAACACAAGCTAAAGTAATATCTTAGTCTGAAGTTAGAATTCAAGTGAGTTTTCTGCATGCCTGTAAAAAAGTAAGGTATAATTTATGTACCACAAAATATATAAACATGAAGTTTTATTTATCCATCATATAACTCTGACTTTTCAGATAGGAACAAACCCATGTAAACAGCAATCCGATCAAAGTTCTGAACCTTGTCACCACCCAAGGAAGTTCCATCATGCCTCTCAAAACCATGTCAATAATCATTCAGAGGTTTGGTTCACTAGTTATTCTCAGTTTACCTTCAGTTCTATATAAATGACCGTATCGGTTTCAAAATTACAGGCTTGTAGCATGTAGCCTTCTCCTCTCCCCAGTGTGTTTCCAGAACAGTTCTCTTCCACTTTGGGCCTTATTCTCTCATATTCAGCTAAATGGGAAACAGCTCTTATTTCACGGGTAAGTAGATAATTAAATAACAATGACATAGTCACCTTGGTTGAAAACTTGCTCTTTGAGAATATACGTAATTGAGAAAATCTGAGAACCAATCGATGACATTGAATGAAAAGTATAAAATATTCATAACGCTGTACATAGGGTATACATATTTAACAGCTTAAAACCCATCCCTTAGAAATATGTCCACAGCTGGTTGTGGATTTTATTACACAGGAGAAGTTCTAGTTGTGTTTTTGAAACTTCTCAAGTCCTGTAAGCGGCGGCTTGGTTCTTCTCTGCTCTGTCCCCCTTTCTGAGGAAGCCACCGTCAGGAAGGCTTGTTCGCCTATTTGTCTTCCTCCTGGTGTCTTCTGCTGGAGTTATTCTCTGCTTGCCTCCATCTCTTTTTCTTCCCATTTTCAGAGCTCACCACCGTCGTTTCTCTCTGTTTTCCTGTGAGTCCAGTAGTGCTGCGGCCACCCCTGCTGGAGCGTGGACTTCCTCACTCCGCGCCCAGGTCCCTGAAAACTGAAGGCTGCTCACAGCGCCGCGGCTCCTCAGCGTTGCACAGAACACGCCTGTCCATTCTTCGTTTGCACCGTTCCTAGGAAAGGACAGCCAGCACTCACTGAGAAAGCTTTTTAACTATCGGGCATTTTATCCTATCCTGTTTCTCTTAGAATACTTTTATATAGAAAAGCTATATACAAAATACCAGGGCAGTCTTTTCCTGGATTCCCGTTCCTGTATGAGGTTTGCTTCATTTTAAATTCAGAAACTGAATGTTTCTCTAATTATCTCAGAGACCGCTTGTTGCCGTAGTCCGTGCATCTCCAGGTTTTGTGCGGCGCCGTGAGCGGCCGGGCGCAGGGACAGGCGCCCCCTGCCGGCATGGCGACCCACTGCGGGGCGCGCGCAGCGAAGGCCTGGACTGCGGGGCGGGCCGACTTAGGACAGGGTCAGGACGGCGATCTGGTGGAGCAGTGACAGAGGACGAGAAAAGACAGAGCTTTACAAGGCGTGCAGACAGGGTAAGAGAGTGCAGTAAAGCTGCGGCATCGTTAGCTCCACTGAATCAAAGCAAAGCCAAACAAAGAAAACCCTCGCTTTTGAAAACTAAATATAGACTGGCCCTGTGATCCCGCCATCCCTGGGCATGCATCCAGACAGAGCTCGAACCCGAGGGATTCACGCTCCCCTGTGTTCACAGCAGCACTGTTCACAAGCTCCAAGAGAGCCTCCACGTCCACGGCAGAGGAAACGATAAAGACGACGTGGGGGGCGGGGGTGGGGGGGGTGTGTATATAATAGAATACTACTCGGCCATCAGAAAGAATGAAATGCTGCCATTTGCAGCAACATGGATGAAGCTAGAGATTATCATCCTAAATGAAGTAAGTCAGAGAAAACAAATACAATATGATATCATTTATATGTGGAACCTGAAATATGACATAAATGAACCTATTCATGAGGCAGAAACAGAATCATGGGCCTAGAGAACATACTGGTGCTTGCCAAGTGGGCTGGGGGTGGAGGAGGGAAAGACTGGGACTTTGGGATAAACAGATGCAAACTAGTGTGCATAGAATGCATGAAAATGAACAGGGTCGTGCCGTACAGCATAGGGAGCTATATTCAGTATCCTGTGATAAGCCATTTGTTGTTGTTGAGTCAGCAAGGCAAGTCCAACTCTTTGCCACCCCATTGACTGTAACCCGCAAGGCTCCTCTGTCCCTAGGATTTTCCAGGCAAGAATACTGGTTGGGATTGACATTTCTTTCTCCAGGGGATCTTCCTGACCTAGGAATCAAACCGGCATCTCCTGTTTTGCAGGCAGATTCTTTACCACTGAGTCACCAGGGAAGCCCATGATAAGTCATAATGGAAAAGAATGTATGTGTGTAGATAGATAACTAAATCACTTTGTTGTATGGCAGAAAGTAGCACAACATTGTAAATCAACTGTACTTTATTTAAAAAAAATTAAATTCAGGAAGTATCCTTCTTTTGGCTAAAAAAAAGGGGGGAACAAAACATGGAATAGAGCAGAAGTGTCTTCTTACGACTGAGTTGATCGAGCTTTGGAGAAATTTTCACAGCTGTAAAATAGTAATTAACAATGGAAAGAGCTTATATTTTACACTTCCTACATAGGGCTATTAGTGTCTAGAAAGGCAACAGATATGAAATATCTAAGAGATTTGAGAGGGTTTTTCCCCCATTAAACTTTGTTTTAATGGGTCTCAAAATCCTCTGAGGGTTTGGTCAGGTTGTTTCCATCAGAAAGTACTGATTTAAAAAACTAAGAAAGCCGCCCCATACGTGAACAAATGACCCACAAAGCACTCTGCACTCCTCTGAAGGCTTAGTGAGGCACTGTAATCATTAACTACTCTTTCACTATTAAACTTAAACGGCCAGTCGGGAGAAACAGCTCTGAGACCACTCTTCTATCACTGGTGAAGTCTGGGGGGCAAGTATTAGGGGTAATACTCATTTAGCCTTTCAAGTTTGGGGGCAGACTTGGTGACCTTACAGCTCCTGCTGCCGTCTTGTCCACTGCCTTGATGACACCCACAGGAACTGTTTGCCACATGTCATGAACAGCAGAATGGCCCAGAGGAAGATATTTAGAGAAGCTGTCAGCACACGTAGGCTTCCCAGGAACCGTATCAACCAGAGCAGCATCACCGGATTCCCAGAGTTTGGGGCTGTCCTCCAGCTTCTTCCCTGAACGGCAGTTAAGCTTCTCTTTGAGCTCAGCAAACGTACAAGCAGAGTGAGCTGTGTGACAGTCAGCACAGATGCCTGGCCATGGCTGATCGTCCCTGGGTGGCTCAGGATAACTCCCTGAGCCGTGAAGCCAGCTGCTCCATCGGTGGCTCCCTTTGCTGTTAACAGCCATGGTGCCTTTGCTGTGATGAACATCTTTGACAGACAAGTTCTTGGCATTGAAGCCCACGTTGTCCCCAGAAAAGAGCTTCACTCCAAGTTTCACGGTGCATTTTAACAGACTTTTTACTTACTAAATAAGACTTTAAGTAAGTAAGACTTTTTACTTTTTACTTACAAATGTTTTTAACAGACATTTTACTTACAAGGTTGATGGCAACACCATGCTGGATTTGAAAACACAGATCTCCATGGGGACAGCACCAGCCTCCCCACTAGTTTTGTGGCCGTCCCGGAGGAGCAGATGCAGGGGCTTGTCGGTGGGATGTGTGGTGGTGGGATGCAGACCAGAGCTTCAGGCAGGGTAGCCCCACCAGTGTCCCTGTCTTCACTGGTGG
The DNA here is from genome assembly GCF_019923935.1 of Bubalus bubalis. NCBI lineage: Eukaryota > Metazoa > Chordata > Mammalia > Artiodactyla > Bovidae > Bubalus > Bubalus bubalis. The sequence continues at coordinate 3,044,348 of NC_059157.1, forward strand.
GGCTTTCCATCTCCTGAACCACGGTCCATCCTTGACTCCAGCATGTCGTCACCATTCCAACCGGAAGTTGACACACATGCTGTGTCAGGGTTAAAGCCAGTTTTCTTAACGTGGGTGCTCACTTCCTTTTGATTTCCATGTTTTCTTCTGGCTGCAGGGTGGCTGCTGGAATCCACTTTGATAGCACTAACACTGAGTTGTTTGACACCCAGTGTGTGAGGGTGAAGAGCACGTTCATGGGGTCTGCCCGCTCTCCTGCTTTGCGTTCTGCAGGACTAGCACCAGCAGTAAGAGCAGCTCAGTCAGCCTGCGATGTGCCTGCTGTCCTGTGTTTGAGAGTCTCTGTGTCTGGAGGCATCGGTGATGGTCACATAACCCCTGCTGGTCTTGAATTGTCGCAGGGAGATGCCAGGTGATGCTGCACTTGGATTCAGCTCTCAATGTGTCTGAAGCTGAAATGGACTCGAAGGAGCCCTTTCCCATCTCCAGCAGCCTGGTTCTCTTCTCAGTGGCTCCCTTGTTGATCCCATCACATTTATAGATGTGATGGCCCATAATGGGAGGTTCGCCCAAATCTACGTGTCCAGGGATTCCCTGGTGGCTGAGATGATAAAGAGTCCACCTGCAACGCGGGAGACCTGTGTTCAGTTCCTGGGTGGGGAAGAGCCTCTGGAGAAGGAAATGGCAGCCCACTCCAGTGCTCTTGCCTGGAGAATCCCATGGACGGAGGAGCCTGGTGGGCTACAGGCCACGGGGTCGCAGAGAGTCGGACACGACTGAGCGACCTCACTTTCACATGTGTCCAGTAAAGGTGTTTATAGTTTTTTCTTTCCCGCTTTGGCTTAGATTTAGGAGTGGTTTTTTATGACACCTGTTGGGGCACTAAACCTGTTGCAGAAAAGTGAGAGGACCTTTCACTGTTTCTTCTTGAGAGAACTTTTTAAAGGTGATATAAAACGAATCTAAAATTGACCTGAAATTCTCAGTGCAGATGCTTGGTTTAGGGATTAGACCTAGAGAAGCATGACCTCTGCTGCAGTTACGCTAACTAGGCTCGAATGGGGATCGATCAGTCCTCAGGCTTCTACAGCGATGCCTGGATGCAGTGAAGTGAAACGTCTCCCTTCTGTACCTTACTTCCCAAGTAGGCAACTCGAGGGACCTTGATGCCTGCCTCTAACACAAGGCAGAACTTTATTCAGAGCAAAAAACCAGGCATGGTGGCTGGCTGACTTCAGTGTGGGAACGGTCATATTTCTAAGGACCTGTCCCCAACGTGTGCCTAATGCCTCAGCAGGCTTGGTGATTCATGCAGAGGGGGAAACAGCCACAGAGCTAGTCTCGGGGGATATATTATACCAACAATATGATGGTGTATATGTGAACCAGTAACTTGCAAGATTCTGACAGCTTTGAAGAGTGTAATCCCATGGTTTCTGTTAGGAGAGAATGTAAGAAACCAGTTCAGTGACGCACTGTGGCTGTATGTACGAAGTACATCCTTATTTGGTTATTCATGCTAGAGGACAACAGTTTTTTAAAAAATACAACCAACCAATGCAATAAAGTAGTAACTTCTGAAGTTTTACTCATCTGAAGAGGCATTTTTCTAGGAAGGCCATTATTCCTGGGACCCACACAGTTCTGTGTACGTGGCCTACCAGGCTAATTTTAGACTCCTTCCTCATACACTGTATGATGTTGAAGAGATTATTTTTTTAACAATAAAAACAGAATCTTTGACCAAAGGCCATGATCAAAGCTGCTCTTTGAAAGAGAAATAAAATATTCAAACAACTGAAAATTCACCGTATAAAATCCCAGATTCTGTTGTTATAAAAGACTATAAAATATCTGTATCTCCTCCTTCAGCTCATGACTATATCAAAACCAAATCCTGGTATTGTAGAGTAATGGGTTATAGAAAAATACACATTGTAAAATCATGGCAGTTCAATGCCAATCACAGGTTCCACTAAATAGACACTTTGAAAATATTAATAAGCTATTAGTAATAGTAGATTTACTTCATGAGGTCAGGTAGACTTTTTTCTTTTAGAAAAGTGAAAGTGAAGTCGCTCAGTCGTTTCTGACTCTTTGTGACCCCATGGACTGTAGCCTATCAGGCTCCTCCATCCATGGGATTCTCCAGGCAAGAGTACTGGAGGGGGTTGTCATTTCCCTCTCCGGGGGATCTTTCCGACCCAGGAATCGAACCCGGGTCTCCCACATTGCAGGCAGTCACTTTACCATCTGAGCCATGAGGTTTGTATTAGGAATCTAATTTCACTAACTCCATGGCTTTCCTTCTATTTTGACTCATGAGTCTGCTGAGATGAGTATGTATTTGTGGAATCTCTCCCAATAACAAACATTGAGAGAGTGCTTGAGCAGGAAACATTTTTACTAGACTCTGAATAGCCAACGTACAGAAAAATATAGAAATGTATTTTTACAGCATGGCCTGATGAAGTTTTTATGAATTTCATTTTATATGCACCAAGACCATGTTTAAACTCTGAAGTGAATGCTTCTTTATACGAAGGGAAAACATTGTCGTGCAGAGCACAAACTTGAGAGCTGGAATCGCTTGTCTTTAACTTTGAAGACCCTCACCAGCTGCCTAATTTTTCTGTCTCCTTCTTTGAGAAGTTGGGATGACAGACCCTGACCTTGGGGAGGACGGCTTCACACACTGTCCAATGGAGCGCGTGCACAGCAGGAGCTTCAGGAGTGGCCGCCGCCACCACCACTCATCTTCTGTCATAATCTAGGCGGTTTCTGTTAGGATTATAATTCTTATAGAGTTCTATATATAGTAATAAAGATAATTAAAAGAGATTAAGTGAAATGTTCTATTAAGTATTAAGAAATACACTATACCGGTTCCTACAGTTAAAAAAATATCTCCCCCCTCCAAAAAAACTGCATAGGCAAACAAAAGCCTTCACAGAATGAAGTGACCATTTACAAAATTCAGTTCATTTCAGTCCCTTGGTCATGTCCAGCTCTTTGCGACCCCATGGACTGCAGCACGCCAGGCCTCCCTGTCCATCACCAACTCCTGGAGCTTACTCAAACTCATGTTCATCGAGTCAGTGATGCCATCCAACCGTCTCATCCTCTGTTGTCCCCTTCTCCTCCTGCCTTCAATCTTTCCCAGCATTAGGGGCTTTTCCAGTGAGTCAGTTCTTCGCATCAGGTGGCCAAAATATTGGAGTTTCAGCTTCAGCATCAGTCCTTCCAGTGAATATTCAAGACTGATTTCCTTTAGGATTGACTGAGTTGGTCTCCTTGCAGTCCATGGGACTCTCAAGAAACACAACAGATTAAAACAACAACAACAACAACAAAAACTGCTTAGGCAAACAAGCCATCACAAAATGAAGTGACCACTTACAAAAATTAGTCCTGACAAAAACATTACTTCTGTTTAACACCAGTGCCTGTCTATATAGACACTCATCCTATCAAAGACTAGTTTCTCAGCAAATACACGGCAAGTTTAATTCGACTATAAAGTGAAACTGGAAATTTTTCAGAAGATTTCCTGAACTGAATTAAAGCGATGAAGAATCGCTGAGATCACGTTCCCAGCCACCAGGAAGCAGGAGAGTCAACAAGGACGACCACAGAATAGCTCTGCAGAGCGACCTGCCTGTCGGGGGACCGAGAGAAGCCCTGAAAAACGGTGAAGCGGTTTACTATTTCCTGTAAAAAATCGTGTGTTTTTCATCCTGTAGAAACCAAATACACAGTAAAAAGCCTCGTAATGTGTTACCAGACATATAAAAAATCATGACAATAAAACAATCAGTTTTCACTATTCTGCTAATTAGAACACTGTTTCAGTTTGGTAGAGGTTTTCTTAACTGAGTGAAAATCAACTTATTTTTCTATTCGTTTTTAGTTTATAATTATCACAGTTTACTGTGTTTTATCCTAGTTTTCAGTGATTTCACTTTAAGGAGCCTTTTCATGGACTTAGCCTCAGAAAATAAGTACCTACTCTATATGAAATAAAAGTTTGTATAAGAACTATTAAAAATTTCAGATTGCATAAAGTGATACAGATGGTTCTCTGTATTACCTTTGTTTCACACTCAAATAGGTGATTTTATGTAAAGTGGCCATGGTTATATAAAGAATATCCAGCAATATCTTCAACTTATAAAAAGGAATTTCTTCTGAGGAGTTCATATTACTTCCTACAAAATTTATAAATCGGTCCATCTTCAGCCTGAAATAGCTTTTTTTTTTCCTCTGGCGAAGAACAGGCTAGGATGCCATAGGAATGACCGTGGTAAACCCCGAGCTAGTGATCTTCCCAGATGCAGTCGCACCTCCTTCGTCTGAGCTCACTGGAGTTGACGTATTACCCGGAAAGCCTGCTGTGAGAGGCCTTCGCGGCTCCTCAGGGCGATTTCATTACTCTTGCTTCCGTGCTCCTCAGAGTGCCTGGAGCACAACCAGTCACATCCTCGGTGGGGTCTGTGTTCTTGGCCTGTGTGTGTCTTTGAACCACTCCACAGCAGACTCAGGACACAGACCACAGCTGACGACTCTTTGTCTGCACAGCATCCAGGCCAGGTCTGGCACGGTAGAAACGCGATTCATCTTTGTCACAGAGAGGAACAAGGTGGGAGGGAGGAGGAAACACTCAGACTGTCCTTTTTTAACAATTTCTTTTTAACAGAAATCTTTCTAGTCTACAGCACTCTCTCCTTTTTCTTACCATACAAAGTAAGTTAAACATGCTTGTGAAACTTTTTTGGATGGCTAAGGGCCAGAGTTTGGAACACTGAATTACACTCTGCTATATAATAAGGATGCTTTTCAGTACTATTTGGATTCCTAGGTTGATCTTTCCAGGAATTCATTACTGTGGTGCCTTTCCAGTGGGGTATGCCTCTTGTAATTTGCATGAGGAGCTGAAGACTGACAGGGAGAACCGGTTACAGGAGCCGGTAAGCCGGCAGCCTTCAGGAGCGTGGTCAGGCGGCAGCCTTCAGGAGCATGGTAGGCTGGCCACTTTCCTGGAGAACCGGTTACAGGAGCCGGTAAGCCGGGGCCGCCCTGGATCCAGGGCTGGCTCTGTGGCCGCTCACACTGTCCTCTGTGCTCCTAAGGACTCGGGGGTTTGTTCCCACCTTCATAGTTTAGAAAGTTAGTTCATATTTGGTTCCATTATCTCTGTTTTACGAAATTTCGCCTTCTAAATACATTAGAATTCCGAATTTTCAAAGTGCCCTCAGGATGCAAGTATAATATTTTAAGTAATTAAAAGGCTTAATTTTATAAAAACCAAAAACCTCTTACTGCTCAACCTGGAATTCCACAAAGATAAAAATGTATCATTTTGCAATGTCCAGAGAAAGACAAAAACGAAAAGTTCCGTGTCTTAACTCTTGGTTTTTAACAGCTGCAAGTGTTTATTTGTAGATCAGGGTCCATTTCAAATAATGCTGCCATCAGAGCAGTTTCCAGAGTCCGCACATCCCAGTAATAGATGTCGAGAGAAGTTGTTCAGAAATTGCTCTTCAAGTGATTCCAGCAGGAGGAATGGCTGGATGGTACTTTGTTTCCTTAGAGGCGGGGCTTGCACAGAAATCCTCCCTGGTCGGTTCATCTCTGACCGGGCCTGCGGGGCGGAGGCCGTCTCTTGGGGCGCGGTCAGTTCCATGCCTGCCTGTGTCTGTGCGTCCCCACCCGAGCAGGAATGCACTCGAGCCTGCAGGGCCAGCGCGCTGCCGCTCCCCGGAGCAGCACCACGATCCTGTAAGTGCAGGAAACGTGAGCAGAGACACAAAAGTAGTCACTTGTCTAGAGTCTGGGAGACGCAGCAGAGCGCGAGCTCCGAGAGAAGTGTGAGGCTGACGGTGCAGATGCTGACATGTGAGCTGCTGACCTGGTGACGGGGGCTGACGGCGGGGGCAGGTCTGGCTCCTTCACCCCAGTCACTCCATCCCTGGCACACACACCCCCGCACAGCACGTGAACAGCAGAGCGTGAGGAGAGCGCACACACGAGGGGCACGTCTGCTTCTGAGATGCGTGTTACTGCCCAGGTTACTGACTGTTTGAGTCTCGGTTTGCAGAGTTACAGGAGGATTAGCTGAGATGCCCTGTACAATCAACAGCTTACTGACACAGGCGAGCACTCAGGCCCGGATGGTTTGTGACACATTCATTTAAAGCTCAGAATGTGTTTTCCTGCTTTCCTTAGAGACAAATATTTAGGTATTTAAAGACCTCTTTTCAGTTCCCTTGTGATATTCTGACAGGTACTTTGAAATAAAAGGGATAGATACGAGCAGAACAAAAGCGATAGTTATAAGCAAGACGTGATTGTCTTTAACCATATAATTGAATAGATTACTTTGTAATTTATAGTTGTAGAACAAGTCTATCCGTTTGGTTCTGACATACTCAAATTCTCAAAAGAAATCCTAAAATGCAGGGCTCATCTATTAAGTTTTTTACAAAGGTACTTATTGACATCTTTGATTGAACTGTTCAAAACTCATTTCAACACTTCATTTAAAGATGGTTGTTATATAGAATATTTTATTGCAAGAAGCGTGTTAGATGTTTCTACACTAATTTTATTGGCAGAGCTTAATGAATTTTATGAACCACTGTAGACAAAATGTTTTTTTAAAACTGTGTTTATTTGGCCCTGATATTTTGATTCAACAGGGAGAGTAACTACACTGTTGTATACCGTATGGGCATTTTAACAGACCTTTCTATAAAAAGCAATTAGTAGCTAATTGAGAACTCTGACAAAACAACAAAAGCCTATGTGGAGTATATAGATATTTTTCCAAGTGGTTCTGCCATCAGTTTTCTCCTTCCTAAAGTAGATTTCCTTTGTCTTTGAAATGTAGCAGTTTCAGAGGAGGAATTTCTACCTAAAGATAGATGATACACATTTAGGAATCAAGAGCATCAGGCAGTGTCTAGAGTCAGATCTGGAGAGAAGGAAATGGCATCCCACTCCAGTATTCTTGCCTGGAGAATCCCGTGGACAGAGGAGCCTGGTGGGCTGCCATCTGTGGGGTCACAAAGAGTCAGACACAACTGAAGCGACTTAGCAGCAGCAGCAGCAGCAGCAGAGTCAGAACATCCCCAGAGATATAATCCTTTGGTTCCTCCAGTTCTTTTTAGTCCTCTCTCCATTAAGTATATTTTCTGAAAATCGTCTGTAGTGATTGAGAGCTCTCATGTAGAATTAATGGCTTTAATGGAAAGGCTATGCTCCCAGGGTCCTGAAATCCTGTTTGGAATGAAACTCCACATATAAAATTAAAACAGATAAAAAAAAATCCTAAAGCTGCCTGTTATAATGGCTACTGTTGGAAATTGAAAAGGAATCAGATGCTTAAATATTTTCAGTGGATATGCTTACAGTCATATCTGTGCGTGTGTGTGTGTGTGTTTGCACGTAAACACACTTCTCCAGGCACTGGCATTTTCAGGACTCGGTAGATGAAAGCTGGCCCTTTAGAAGAAGGAATAAAGTAAGTGATCAGACAGCAGGTAGGGAAAAAAGCACCTAGGGTGACAAACACCGTTACCACTTCTTGCTTCTCAGACATCAGTTTCCACACATCCACTCTCCATCGCCCAAGCCAAGTGTGCTGCTGACTGAGTAGTTCTCTGTTCTTGTTCCTTGTTCCCTGTCCCTTTTGGTCCATGGAAGCATTATACCGCCCCACTCCTTGCAGTCAAGCAAGACCAAGAGACAATTCTGGGCCGGGCGAAAGTGTTTAATGGCCCATTTGAGACTGACCACTCTCTCCGTTTCTGCTGCTGGCAGGAGGCTCTGAGCAGCCTGGGTGACTAAGCTGCTGACGTTGGAGTCAGAGCCCAGGGGAGCCACTCAGGTGCACCGTTGCTGTGTGGAGGGAGAAGTAAACTTTTGCTGTTTAAACACTGAAGTTGGGATATCATTTGTTACACAGCATAACTTAGCCTGTCCTGATTGATGACAGAGATTTAATGTTTGTTTTTCTTCCAAGGGCTAGTTCCCAGAGCTGCTTGGAGTTTGTGTGAGGTTTACTGAAAGGGGAGGATTGTGTCCCGCACAGATTTCAGAGTAAAGCGTCCTGATGCTGAGCAGAGGAAATCTTCGGGGGGAGTATTCCAAACAGATGAGAAGGTGAAGTCAAGGAGTACACTTGGGGGCTAGGAAGAGATGCAGTTATCAACAAAAGGGAATTCTGAAAAAGTGTTCAGAGAATGTATGAAAGGGAAGAATTTGTCTGCAGTGTCAGTCTGGTGAGGATGAAGCCTTAGTCCTAACCTCCCCTCTTTTGCTTACCTAACAGCACTGAACTGCAGGCTGAATCCGTGCAGTCCTTGGGATTCGTTTTTGAATGAGCAAGAATTATCTGTCCACTTCACAACCAGTATTTCTTCGTTATCAGTGACTGTTGTTCTGTAGGTGCCTGTCTGGCTCAAGCCCTTTGATCACCTGACCACACTGGATATGTTCCGTCCTGTTTCCTGACCGTCCTCCTAGGTTCTGACTCACTTTTCCCCTGGTTCCAAGGACAGTCCAGAGATTGTCTGAAAAAACTTTAAGAGATGGCAGAGTATCTAACAATAAAATTCAGAAAATATTAGATCATTCACATGAGAGCTAAAATTTTAAAAATACAGTTGTAGAGGGTATGTACATATTGCATATATACGGCTTTACATGGTCAGTGAGTGGTAGCATGGTGTTTTTTAATCCTTGAAGAATCGTGCGGGGCTTCCCAGGTTGCTCAGTGGGTGAAGAATCCGCCTGTTATACAGGAGATGAAGGCAGATGTGGGTTCGTTCCCCGGGAAGAGGGCATGGCAACCCACTCCAGTATTCTCTCCTGGAGAGTCCCATGGACAGAGGAGCCTGATGGGCCACAGTCCATGGGGTCGCATAGAGTCGGACACGAGTGAAATATCTGTGCACGCGCACAAGGATGGTGCTGTAGAAAAAGGAAGTCACATTAATGATTCAGTGCAGGTCTTGCAGATCAGGGATTTTAGTTTCTATGGGGGTCATGACAGTACTATTATAGTTTCAGCTTTTCTAGTGTAAGCGTTACACATAGGCCAGTCCCAATCTAGGGTGCGTAAGAAAAGCAGCTTTGTTTTCTAAAGTGATCTCTTTCTAGTTCTTAGCTGCCTTTCCAAATCATGGTATAAAATACTCAGCCTTGCCTTTGAAAAAGGTATCTCAGTGTTTTCTCACTTGAAATACTTTGTCTTGTCTGATAAATCAGTCCATCAAAATCTCGGCTCCTCTCAGGGGTCCCCCTCCCTCCTAATCGAGAGGGCGTTTGAGGACGGAGGATCACGGCTCCTCCCGCTGTGCTTCCGGTGAGAGCGCTGCCGGGATCACGGCTCCTCCCGCTGTGCTTCCGGTGAGAGCGCCGCCGGGATCACGGCTCCTCCCGCTGTGCTTCCGGTGAGAGCGCCGCCGGGGTCACGGCTCCTCCCGCTGTGCTTCCGGTGAGAGCGCCGCCGGGGTCACGGCTCCTCCCGCTGTGCTTCCGGTGAGAGCGCCGCCGGGGTCACGGCTCCTCCCGCTGTGCTTCCGGTGAGAGCGCCGACGGGGTCACAGCTCCTCCCGCTGTGCTTCCGGTGAGAGCGCTGCCGGGATCACGGCTCCTCCCGCTCTGCTTCCGGTGAGAGCGCCGACGGGGTCACGGCTCCTCCTGCTGTGCTTCCGGTGAGAGCGCCTGTGGGGTGGGCCCTGGGCCTCAGGCCGGTTCTCACCGCCTCCGCCCGGGCTGTGGGAGCCGTGCAGGAGGGACAGGCGTGCGGTTCTGGCCACGCACAGGCAGTCTGCCCTGCTGCCGTACCCTGGTTCTGGATACCAAGTCAGCTTTAGTCCTGTGATCCCCGCGGCACTTCAGATTCCTTATTGGAACCTGGAAACTCCCGGCTGCTTTCTCTGCACTCCCTGGAAATGTGTGGAACCCTGTAAAACTTGCCCTCTGTCCACGAGCTTGGGAAATCCTGCTGGGACTTCAGGCCTCTGTCCATTACCACTGTGCCACGGAGAACACAACACTTTGTCCCGGGCAGGGCTGTCTGAAAGGCTTACAGTTTCCACAGGCTCTTGGCTCAGAGAAGCAAGCATCAGCCTACAAGTTCGGGGAGTAGCCTCGAGCTTTCCTGAGAGTCCTGTCTTGTCCCCCCTCTTAGTGTGGAAGCTGAGAAGGATGAAGGGAACTTGGTCCCTCCTCAGGACCACCACAACCCTAGGCTCATCCACTCAGAATCTCTGTATATCCACCTACATTTCTAGACATTCTAGAAAAGAATGGTGTTTTCTCTGCAAGGTATTTGGAATTATTACTCTATGATTATAATATTGTTAATCCTCCAAATGCGTTTTTTCTTATGTAAACAAGAAATTTGGAAGTTCTCTAAAAACCTTTTTACCACATGAAAGTTTGGCTTACAAGCTTTGGACTTAGAAAAAAAAAATCTATGTTCAAACTCAAAGTTAAGCTTCCCGGTTTTAGGCGGCAATCCTGAGCAGTAAATTTCAGCTTCATGGGTGAATTGAGGGTAGTCCTAATGGCAGGTGTGGGGGTGGAGTAAGGAGAGGGGAGTGGCACGACTGAAAAAAGAAAGGGCACTGGATAACATTTAACATGCAGCTGTATTATCCTCAGTACTAACTGGCCATCAGACGATGGCGTCACTTCGCAGGAGTGGGGCCGCTGATTGCAATCCCTTAGTAACTATGGTACCCACTGTGGGCTCCTGTGTAACTTCGTTTTCTCCTTCAGAAAGCAGGTTGAGCCAGAAGTTTTCAGGAATGAACCAAGTTTTCCAGAATATAATAAGGAAATAATTGTGTTTTCTCCAAAACTGTCCATAAGCCAGGTGGCACTACTGGTAAAGAGCCCGCTGCCAATGCTGGAGATGTAGGAGACTCTGCATTCGACCCCGGATCCAGACCATCCCCTGGAAGAAGACATGGCAACCCACTCCAGTATTCTTGCCTGCAGAATTCCATGGACAGAGGAGCCTGGTGGGCTACCGTCCATAGGGTCCCAGAGAGTCAGATACGACCTGAAACGACTTAGCAAGCATGCACATCCATGACCCAGTGATAAGTAAAAAGTAAAAGAAACTTGCAGAAAACAGGGATGAATTTTGTATTTGTCTAGTGTTGAGAATCGGAGAAGGCAATGGCACCCCACTCTAGTACTCTTGCCTGGAAAATCCCATGGATGGAGGAGCCTGGAAGGCTGCAGTCCATGGGGTTGCTGAGGGTTGGACACAACTGAGCGACTTCATTTTCACTTTTCACTTGCATGCATTGGAGAAGGAAATGGCACCCCACTCCAGTGTTCTTGCCTGGAGAATCCAGGGACGGGGGAGCCTGTTGGGCTGCCGTCTGGGGTCACACAGAGTTGGACATGACTGAAGCGACTTAGCAGCAGCAGCAGTGTTGAGAATAAAATTTTATTGATGGTAGAAAAAAACAAAAAAAAACACTATACACAGTTTAGGGGTATTATTTATGCAAGAGAACATTTTATTAATGTGAAATACAGTGTAGTCTTTAGTGAAACAGTGAATGCCTTTATGAGTGTATACACTTTTGTAGCCAAAACTTCACTTGCAGTCAGTAAAAATAGTATCTTGTCTCTGCCAGTGGGCTGCTTGCAGATCTTTAATAGCTAAATACATTTCACTGAAAGTTATGCCTTGAGAGTTGGGAAAATGTCACTTTCAACCTACGTGTAATGATAGTATCTGAAAGCAAAATCTGGACTCAGTAGATTAATTATAAGGGAAAGGTACTAATCTTTTATTATTCTAGGATTTTAGCAACTCAAGGCATTTGGCAAATGTGGGACAAATTTTCACATAGCTGAGTGTTTTATTTTGGTCAAATAAAGAACTTTTTGTCTAACAAAAGACAACTTTTCCTGAAACTCAACAGGCTGCCAGTTTTATTTCACTATTAATTATTAGCTTTAAAATAAACACATAGTTAGAAAGTACCTTTTACGGAAAGGGAAACCCAGAGTTACCTAGGCGTAAAAATTACCGGGGAGTAGAATGCATTCCCACAGAACGACATTTGAATCGCATAGAACAGCCTTCTGTCACAGCGCCGTGATCAACGCAGTCAGCAATAGCTGGAAGCCGTCAGTTGCTGCTAGCTGCTCTGGGTGAGATGGGTTTTTTTCCTCCTCAGTATCCTAACCTCAGTTTATTGCGCTCCTACCCAAACAGCGCCTGGGGCTATGCTCAGGTTAAATAATTGAAAATAATGAAATATTTTAGTAATCAAAATGAGAACATGAGGATCTTGTTTAATCAAATGTGCAGCAGCAGTTGCTCAAAAAACGATTGCAAAGAAAGTTTTATTAAGGCAATTTAAATGTATAACGACAATAAAGAAAGTTTATTTTGTTTTTGTTGATATTCAGTCACCAAGTGACGTCTGACTCTCTGCGACCCCATGGACTGTAGCCTGCCAGGCTCCTCTGTCTAAGGAATTCTCCAGACAAGAATACTAGTCGGTTGCCATTTCCTTCTCCAGGGGATCTTCCGGACCCAGGGATCGAACCTGTATTTCCTGCGTTGGCAAGCAGATTCTTTACTACTGAGCCACCAGGGAAGCCCATTTATCAGTTTAGCAGACTCTAGTTTTTGATGCCTGTAGCTTTCATTTTTATTTTAATTTTATCTTATTTCATTTTATTTTCCACGCTATGCCAGGATCTTAATTCCCTGACCAAGGATTGAACCTGGGGCCATGGCAGTGAAAACACTGAATCTTAACCACTGGACCACCAGGAAACTCCATGTAACTTGAGTTTTAAAAATTTCAGTGACTAGTATTCTTCTAACCATTTTCTTGTATGACTATTAGTTTTGTGAGTAGTCAGTGCTATTAAAATGGAATTTAAGTTAATTTTTGAACTTTAATGAACTAGTTACATTAAGTATTGGTTTAGAAATGTGACGGATTTCTGTGTATTAATTTTGTATCCTGTAGCTTTGCTCACGTCATTGATGATCACTAGTAGTTCTCTGGTGACATCTTTAGGATTTTGTATCTATAGTATCATGTCCTCAGCAAACAGTGACAGTTTTATTGTTTCCTTTGCAATATGGGTTTCTTTTGTTTTTCTTCTCTGATTGCTGTGGCTAGGAAAACCACAACCATGTTTAATAAAAGAGTGGGCATCCTTGTTTCGTTCCTGATCTTAGAGGAAATGCTTTTAGCTTTTCACTGTTGAGTATATTAGTTATCAGTTCAGTTCAGTTGCTCAGCTGTGTCTGACTCTTTGCAACCCCATGAATCGCAGCACGCCAGGCCTCCCTGTCCATCACCAACTCCCGGAGTTCACTCAGACTCACGTCCATCGAGTCAGTGATGCCATCCAGCCATCTCATCCTCTGTCATCCCCATCTCCTCCTGCCCCCAATCCCTCCCAGCATGAGAGTCTTTTCCAATGAGTCAACTCTTCGCATGAGGTGGCCAAAGTACTGGAGTTTCAGCTTTAGCATCATTCCCTCCAAAGAAATCTCAGGGCTGATCTCCTTCAGAATGGACTGGTTGGATCTCCTTGTAGTCCAAGGGACTCTCAAGAGTCTTCTCCAACACCACAGTTCAAAAGCATCAATTCTTCGGCGCTCAGCTTTCTTTACAGTCCAACTCTCACATCCATACATGACCACTGGAAAAACCATATGTCATATATGGCCTTTATTATGCTGAGTTATGTTCCCTCTATTTTAGGTTTCTGGAGAGTTGTTATTATAAATGGGTGTTCAACTTTATCAAAAACTTTTTAGGCATCTTTTGAGATGATCATGCAGTTTTTAATTCTTTAGTTTGTTAATATGGTGTTATCACATTGATTGATTTGCAGACCACTGGAAAATCTTTGCATCCCTGGGATAAATACTACTTGATTTTGATGATGTTATTGTTCTTGTTTAGTCTCTAAGTCTGACTCTTGTGACCAAGTGGACTGTAGCCAGGTTCCTCTGTCCATGGGTTTTCCCAGGAAAAAATACTGGAGTGGGTTGCCCTTTCATTCTCTGGGGAATCTTCCCAATCCAGGGATCAAACCCACATTTCCTGCATTCCAGGTGGAATCTTTGCTGCTGGGCCACCAGGGAAGCTCGACATACAGTCTTTTTAATGTATTGCTGGATTTGGTTTCCGAGTATTTTGTTGAGGATTTTTGCATTTATGCTCATCGGTTATACTGGCCTGTGAAGTATCAGAAAGAGAAATTAACAAATCAATCCCATTTACCACTGCATCAAAAAGAATAAGATACCTAGGAATAAACCTACCTAAGGAGGCAAAAGACTTATACATTGAAAACTATGACACTGATGAAAGAAATCAAAGTTGACTCAAACATCTGGAGAGATACATCGTGTTCTTGGATTGAAAGAATTGATATTGTTAAAATGACCATACTACCCAAGGCAGTCTACAGATATAGTGCAATCCCTATAAAAATACCAATGGCATTTTTTATAGAACTAGAACAAAAATTTTTTTAATTTCTGTGAAAACACAAAAGACCCTGAATAGCCAAAACAATCTTGAGAAAGAAGAATGGAGTGAAAGGAATGACTGCCCTGACTTCACACGATCCTGCAAAACGACAGTAATGAAAACGGTACTAGCACAGAAACATGCACGTTTATCAGCGAGACGGGATGGCGAGCACGGAAGTAAACATGCACTCACGGTCAGTTCATCTGTGATAGGGGAGGCAGGAATATCCAGTGGGGAAAACACAGTTTTTCACTAAGTGGTGATGGGAAAATGGGACAGGTACATGTAGAAGAATGAAATTAGAGCATTCTCAAACACTATATACAGAACTCAACTCCATATGCATTAAGGACCTAAATGTAAGACTGCTGCTGCTGTTGCTGCTGCTGCTAAGTCGCTTCAGTCGTGTCTGACTCTGTGCGACCCCATAGATGGCAGCCCACCAGGCTCCCCCGTCCCTGGGATTCTCCAGGCAAGAACACTGGAGTGGGTTGCCATTTCCTTCTCCAGTGCATGAAAGTGAAAAGTGAAAGTGAAGTCGCTCAGTCGTGTCCGACTCTTCGTGACCCCATGGACTGCAGCCCACCAGGCTCCTCCGTCCATGGGATTTTCCAGGCAGGAGTACTGGAGTGGGGTGCCATTGCCTTCTCTGAAATGTAAGACTAGATACTACAAAACTCCCAGGGGAAATATAAATCACACTTATATATTTTTTGGATCTGTCTTCTAAAGGAAAGGAAATAAAAGCAGAAATAAGCAGATGAGAGCTAATTAAACTGAAAAGCTTTTGCACAGCAAAGGAAACCATCAACAAAATGAATAAAAAACGAAACTACTGAATGGGAGAAAATATTTGCAACTAATAAAGCCAGTAAGGGATTATTATCCAAAATACATGAACAGGTCATACAGCTTAACATTAAAAAAAACAACCTGACTGAAAAATGGGCAGAACTGAATAGACATTTTCCCCAGGGGGAAATGCAGCCAACAGGACATGAGAAGATGCTTGCCACTAATAATCATCAGGGAAATGCCAATCAAAGCCCACTGAGCTCGCCCCTCAGAATGGCTGTCAATGGAAAAGAGAAACCCACACGTAGCAGATGCTGATGAGAATGTGGAGAAAAGGGAACCCTTGTACATTGTTGATGGGAATGTAAATTGGTGCATATACTCTGGAAAACAGTATGGAGATTTTTCAAAAAACTAAAAATAGAACTGCTCTATGACCTAGCAATTCCACTCCTGGATATATAGCCCCCAAAGCACAAAGACACTCTTTAGAAAAGATACGTGTACCCCAGTGTTCATAGCAGCATTATTCACAGTTGCCAAGATACAGAAGCAATCTAAATACCCATCAACCAATGAATGGATAAAGAAAATGTGTAGTACCTATGTATGGAATACTACTCAGCATAAAAAAGAGTGAAATAATGCCATTTACAGCAAGATGGATGGACCTAGAGTTTATCAAACTAAGTGAAATAAGTCAGAAGAGAAAGACAAATATCATATGATGTTACTTAAATGTGGAATCTAAAAAAAATGATACAAATGAACTTATTTATGAAACAAAGATAGACTTACAGACTTAGAGAACAAATTTATAATGGTCATCAGGGAGGAAGGGTCGTGGGGAGGGATAGATTGGGAGTTTGGAATTGACATGTACACACCACTATATATAAAATAGATAACCATCAGGGCTTACTGTATAACTCAGAGGACCCTGCTCAATATTCTATAATAATTAAATGGGAAAATAAGTTGAAAAAGAATACCTGTTTATGTGTAACTGAGCCACTCTGCTGTACGCCTGAAAGTAGCACATTGTTAAGCAACTGTACTCCAAAAATATTAAATGTTTTAAAAATTAAACATTATTGCTTTTGTAATAGTTACTGTGATCAAAATTCTGAAGTACATTTTACCTTACTATTTCTTAAGCCACATAAAGTAAATGACACGTAACAAAATGATGAAGACAAAAAAATTGTATTGGATCTACTGTGCTGAGAGCCGCTAAACTCAGCATATTGTCTTCATAAACCTGTTTTATATTTTAATAACCAGTAGGAGTTTAATACAGGGCAGGGTATCCAGAAAACAAACAGCTCACAGTTAATCAAGAATCCACTGACGTAACCCTTCCCCGTGTGTAGCTAAGAGAGGCATTCAGTTTTCTATCTGCTGCAGCCACAGTTCTACTCAGTTTGCAAAGGTCAGTTGAAATGTAGTGCACAGTTTGGGAAGGGATCTGCAAATGCAAATTAATGGCAGCTGGTAGCTCTAGTCAGAGACAGAACTAGACCTGTGCAGACAAGTGCGTCAGTGTGGCCAAACACCCGTTAAAACTTCTCGGCGTCCAGGATCTTGTGAGAATGTTGTCTGCACCCTCCAGGACTGCAGAGTGGGGGATGGTCTGCAGTTGAAATCAGAGGAAGAAAACCTCACATAAGCAATGTTTTTTTCTCTCCCCACAGACTTTCTTTTTCAAAAAATTATTTTCTCATTTAATTAATTCATCATCTCATTCATTAACACTTATTAATCACAGAGGTGCTAGATTCTCTGCTATATGAAATTTAATATTGCACTGTCCACATTCATAGGAATGCAAGTCTGGAGGAAGACCCAGGCGTGTTAACAAACAATTGTAGAACAGTGTGATAAGACTACACGATTTGTGGATAAAGATCAAAGAGAATGACTTTTTATCTTTAAAGAGATGTCTTTGAGAAATATTTTTAACATGCCTAAATATTTTAATATTTTATGTAAATAACATTTAAATAATTTGCTTAAGATCCGATGTGAAGATTGTCTCCAATAAAGGATGCACAGGCTGACCTCACTCTGCATTTCTTCGCACTTTATCACTTGACTCACCCGTGCTGTCTCACTAACATCCATGCTTTCACTCTCCATTTTTCGCCCATTCACTTCTTGCCGTGGGATCCTGCAGGAAAGCCACTCAGAGACAGTGGGAAGTGATGGTAGGAACGGATGTGATTATGCTCACTCGTGTTAAGACAAAAAATGTCCTCAGACCTTAGCTTGCTTCTCAGAGTATGCCCAGGTTCACCTTAAAGACTTAAGCACAGAGTTTTGTGGCTCTGAGGCTTTTTATGGGCTTTCCCTGGTGGCTCAGAAGGTAAAGAATCTGCCTCCAATGTGGGAGACTGGCGTACCATCCCTGAGTCCAGAAGATCCAGTTTCTTAATTACAGAGAGCAGGCATTGCCCAATACATGACCTCAGGAAAATTTTTCTGGAATGTTTTGTGACAAGTTAAGTGTCTCTGAAGTTGAAAAGGGAGAGTAAGCTGGTGCCTCTATTGTGAAATGTCAAGGACCATTAAGAGGGAATAAAAATCTCTGAACCAGATAAATCAAAGCACTTCTGTTTGAAGAAAAACAGATTGAGCGTAACCTATGACATGGTTAGACACCCCCAAATCTGCAGATTCCTGATAAATCAGAACTGGAAACAAAGTATAAGAAAGAAAACTTGTCGAGTATTTATTTAGCGTAGTAAATTATTTGCCTGTCTTGAAAGCCGGTTTTGGCTGGTATTTTTGGTTTTTAGAGCCACTGTTGTGTAAAAGTAAAACGATGTCATAAGCCCAAATTGAAACCTACTCAAGCACCACCGAGACTGAATGGATAACTTATGATAGACTCGCACAATGGCTTACTACAGCAGTGGATTAAGGATGAATAAACTACAGCTACGCAAACATGGAACCTCACAGTGTTGAGCAACAGAATTTGGGCTCGAGAGCACACAGGCTATATGATTCCAGCCACATATGGTCCCAGGCGGTCCAGAGTCCTCAGTGTTGTTGGAAGTCCAGATGGTGACCATTTGGAAGAGGCAGGACTCGGTAACTGAAAGGGAGCCTAAGATGTTGGCAATGTTCTATTCATGATCTGGGGACATTCCTGACCTGGGGACAGGTTCCGCAGGTGTTCCCTTTAGGAGAGTTCTTCACACGGTATGCTTACAGTCAGGCCCTTTCCTGTGTGCAGGCTGTACTTGACAAAAGTACACCTACAAAGTAACAGACTTGTTCACTTCAGAAGACTTTTGGAAAAACGGAATATATTGCCTATTTAATCGCCCATTGTGCTTTTATCTTCATTTGATACTGGTCATAAGCTACTCCCATGTCATGCAGTATGTTTCATTGAAGGAATTTTAATACCTTCATTACCTTAAGATATTTTTGACAATAAGGGAATATTCATTATGTAGGTATTCATTCACACATATACAGTAGAAAATAATGATGGGAGAAAAGTTCTCCCAAGGAAATGCTTCTTTCTATAATTTGTCCAGAAACACCAGTTCTTTCAACTGTAAGGCTAGAGTTGCTTTAGTTTTCCACAATTATGAAGTAGGGCAAATAACATAAAATCTATTCTTGGCCTTAAAGTTTATTAAAGGAAGTTTCCCCTTTCTTTTCTGTCAAATTCACCTCATCAACTCAGGCTGATGCTAAATATTAATTTACTTTCCATAGTATTTACAATAGAAAAATATGAACATGTATTTTTTGCATCAGGAACAAGTCAGAAATTAAAAATAAACATGTATGAATAAATATCAAAGTTTAATATAAATAAATACATTGGTACACTACAGAATGCTCTGCATTCTGCATCCAGAGGCATGATTTACATAATGTTAAAATTCAGTTTATGACCATGGGCTAGTTCACAAAATCTCACAGAGATTAAAATAAATGTTTATAAAGCAACAGAGAATATTCTATGTAATCTAATCAGCTAAGACAAATACTTCATAATGCCTTGATTCCCCTTTCAGTCTAGAGAAATGTAAATAGTGTTACATCAACACTTTTCCTCCCTTACCGATCTAGCCATATTTGACGTTTCAAAGTCTCTCTTGTGAACAATAAATTTAAAAAAAAAATCTAGGCAGGAAGTCAACAAATGTTTTTCCCTTTTCACTTCCCTGCTGTCAGTCATTAGGTCTGTTTTATGGGACTGTATACACATAATTTTTTAGTCTTTAATCTTTGGGTTTTTTTCTTTCTCATACTTTTACCGCATCTCATTGCTTCTTTTTGAGAATTAGGATAAAGTGATATACAGCGGAATGCTGTTTACTTTTTGTAGGGAGGAAATGTGGCCAGATGTGTTTCCAAATAAAGAGTTTGATCAATGATATACTACTAAAATTATTGAGACATTTTTAGGAAAGAAGAAAGGGAAGGAAGGAAAGGGGAAAAGTCATGATCTATTTATTTATTTTTTTATCATCACATCTTACTTGTTCACTTGCATTTTATTTACCCACTTTTGGTCGGGCTTCCTCTGCGGCGCGCGGGGCTGCTCCCCGGTAGGGAGCGCAGGCTTCCCATCGCAGTGGCTCCGCTTGTGGAGGAGCACCGGCTCTGGGCGCACGCGCTTCCGTAGTTGAGGCGCACAGGCCTAGTGCTCCATGGCGTGTGGGATCATCCTGGACCAGGGACTGAACACGGGTCCCCTGCGTTGGCAGGTGGATTTTTATCCGGTGGACCACCAGGGAAGCCCCAAAGGTCATGATGTAGAATGTAGCGTATGCAAGTAAGTGTCATTGTGGGGGTATAGTTTTAGCTGTTTGCAGCTGCCAGCTGATTTAGATGCTAATAAAATGTAGGCTTATACCTAAACTTTTGTTGTTGTTTTCTTGCCAAGTCGTGTCCAACACAGGGATTGAACGTGTACTTCCTGCACTGCCAGGTGGCTTCTTTACCGCTGAGCCACCAGAGAAGCCCCATACCTAAACTTAGATACGCCCAAATGTTTACTTGTGGTCTTTTACATTGAAGGTAAAGGGCACAAGTATAAAAATGTGTGTATCACAAGTAAACGGCCAGGGCTCCTAAGTGAAATAAGACCTACACTGCTGTGCATGAGAATCTCAGTAGTATAGCTCTGAATAATTATATCTCAGTTTCCTTATCCAGAAAATGGGTATAGGGTTTTTACCTAAAATTATAAAGATTAAATGAGTTTATACATATCAATCGCTTAAAATAGTGTCTGTCACCCAGGAAGTCCTTTATAGACGTTCACCATAATTTCTACAATTAACATCACGACCAATAAGATAATCTGTGGCTTCCTAGTATGCGTGTGGTCCGACCACCAATATTCAACGTTACCACCTATTGGAGAAGTGGAACCTTGCGTTGCTGGCAAGACTTAGATCCACATATGCCATGCCAGGCCTCTGATGCTGTGAGCGTATTATTCTTGAGATCATGGTCTGTATTTCAGAAGGAGCACTCATCATTTCATGATAAAGATACATTGACCTCTTCATGTGTCCAGTCAGAGGGGTTTCCAGAGAAGCTAAGTGGGGTCTCCCTGGGTGTTCCTGGGGGTGCAGGCCACAGTGAGAGGTCGGGAAGCACAGAAGCGGAGGCGGTGAGGGGAGCAGGGGGAGGAGCGCAGGGCTGCTTAGGCGCGCACGCGGGATCCAGGCCGTGCAAAGGGCCGTGGACCTGGGCGTGCTCCTCCCCAGCCCGGCTACCTGGTGCTCACAGGGCCGCGCGTCCAGGGCCCCCAGCGTGTGTTCCTCCCTGCTTTGACTCATTTGCAGGCTAAGGGAGAAAAGTAATTTCCAATGCAGGCCAACAAGGGTTTTCAGGACTTGAGATTTTGTGTTGTTTTTTCTTGAAAATTCTCACCATGCACCCATCTAGGATCATTCCTCAGAAAAACAGTATTTTCCATGTGTCGGTTTTTTTCTAACATTTTGAAACATGTATTTTAGTTTGTTTTAAGGAGGATTTATTTTAAGGAGGATTAGGTGTGATTATGTACTTAATGATGATAACCTGTAATTATTTTTATGATCATCAGCTATTAAGATTTCCTATTTGTTTTTGAAGAGCATGACAGGCGTTTGTAGTTACCTTCTAAGAAGAAAAGATTACAGTTATGTAGTAGATGCAGATTATTTTTGCTCACTCGTCAAAAACCAGCTTACACTCTATATTTTAGCTAACAACTCAAAGTAAGTAAATGTTGACAGTTTTGAACTCTGAAAACCTGATTACTAAATAGACAAAATCTTTTTAAGAGTAATGGCTCTTGAGAAATTGAGCACAGTTCTTTACTCATTGCAGTGCTGTAGAAAAATTGGGGCCCAGCAGAGCTGGGTTCACATGCAGTCTGCTGTATGTTGATTGTACAGCCGTTTGCAAAACAGTGAAGCTTGTGGACCTCAGCTTATCCACCTGCGAAGTGGTAAATGCCTGAAACCCACAGTACTATCCAAATGTTGAAAGATTTTGAATGCTTCCCTTCGTTTTGTCCTAACCCCTTTTCTGTAAATATTGCTGCTGCTGCTAAGTCGCTTCAGTCATGTCCGACTCTGTGTGACCCCGTAGACGGCAGCCCACCAGGCTTCCCCGTCCCTGGGATTCTCCAGGCAAGAACACTGGAGTGGGTGTAAATATTGCAGTGTACTTAATTATCCCGGATAATTAAGAATGACTAAAACAGACACAAAATTAATCATGCTGACCTCTTTGATTATTTTAACTCAAGTTGAAAATAATTTGAGAAAGCACAGTTACTATGTTTTCTTAAAGTAGTTTAAAGATACATGGTGATAACATAATAAAAGTATACCTGTTTCCAAGATACTATTGAAGAAGAGCTTGGGAAGACTGAAATAACCCTCCAGTCAGGTAAACAGTCAGGGGCAGAGCCAAGAAAAGGCACGAACGTGTCAAAAGCAGAGAGCTTGTCACCAGCAGTGCCTTATGATGACATCTGAAATGTGTACGTGTGTGTGCGAGCCCAGCCGCAGCCGATTCTTTGTGACACCACGGATTGTAGCCCATCGCGCTCCTGTGTCCTGGCATTTTCCAGGCAATAGAATGAGCTAAATTGAACAAAACCAGCCTCAACTGTATCATCTTTTCTCACCTATTAAATGGAAGAAAACTTTAAATTGGGGCCTCTGTGTGTCTTTTAAATTTTTTATTTAATTTTTAAATTTTGAAGTAGTTTTTTTTTAAACTTGTGAAACCAAAGTTTCTTCACAAAGAATGCTCGTGTGCCCTTATCTCAGCTTCATCAAGTGTTAATGTCCTATATATAACCACAATGCAAGTATCAAAATCAGAAAAAAATGAACATTGATATTACTCTGTTACCCGATCGACAGGCCTTCATTCTCATCTTGTTAATCTTCCTAGTAATGCCCTTCCTGTCTAGGTTCTAATCCAGGACCCCCCGTTGCACTGACTCATCAAGTCGCCTTAGCTCCCTTTAATCTGCCTAGTTCCTCTGTTTCTTGGTAACCTTGACACTTCTGGAGAGTACTGTCACGGTACATGTGTACCGTGGCCCCTGGAAAGCCGTGATGTGTCCTCCTCAGCACAGCAGGCCCGGGAGCACACGACTCCATGTGCCTCATTCGGGTGAGTCTGCTTTGGCCACGTGGTGGAGGAGACGTCCGCTTCCTCCGCTGTAGAGCTGCTCTTTTCCTTTGTGATTGGAATCTTGCTTTGTGACTGTAAATACCATGTTTACAATCGCAGTCTTCACTAACGGCTGGGTCTTCCCTGACTGTTTGTTTCTCAGTGCTGATTTCCCATGTCCACCCTTTCTTCTACATGTTTCATCGGAGTTCTGTGGCAAGGAGGAGTTTTCTTTTCTCCCTTACATGCTTAGTTGTAGCTGGTATCTATTTTTACTCCGTGGATTAAAAGTCATTACTATCCTTGTTTAAATTGTTCCCGGTTTGGCCGCTGAGAGCTCACGAAAGTCAACTCCTCTGTCCTGTGATGCGCTTCCGTCGTTTTTTGAACATTTTCTTATTTTCTGGCACTCAAGTCCTTCCTGGCTTATCCCATACTTCCTCCGCCTCCCCTTCCAGTCCGTTTCTCCAGGGAGCCCTGATTCCTTTGTTCATTGTTTTAGTGCTTAGAAACCAGGACCTGAGCACTAGATGGTGTTCGCTGGTGACGTGATAACACTGCTTCCAGGCCCTCTCATGAGCAGACCTAGGGGAGGTATAATGTATACACATACATATCCTATTTTTATATCAATGTCCAGTCTAAAACTAGTGGCTTCTCCAGTTTCAGTTCAATATTACAAGGTTGATCATAGCTTCCCCTACAAATAAAGAATTATTTGGAGCTCTTTTCTCTGACAAAAGAGACTTGTTTCTTAATATCCACAATATGTTTATTTGCCCAAGCTTTGATGTACATAGTTGTTTCAGAATTGCTAACTCACACTTTAGATTTTGCTGAGTTTTAATAAGAGCATAGTTGTTGTTGTTCAGTCGCTCAGTCGTGTCCGACTCTCTGCGACCCCATGAACCGCAGCAAGCCAGACCACCCTGTCCATCGCCAACTCCCCGAGTTCACTCAGACTCACGTCCATCGAATCAGCGATGCCATCCAGGTATCTCGTCCTCTGTCGTCCCCTTCTCCTCCTGCCTCCAATCCCTCCCAGCGTCAGAGTCTTTTCCAATGAGTCAACTCTTCGCATGAAGTGGCCAAAGTACTGGAGTTTCAGCTTTAGCATCATTCCTTCCAAAGAATACCCAGGGCTGATCTCCTTCAGAATGGACTGGTTGGATCTCCTTGCAGTCCAAGGGACTCTCAAGAGTCTTCTCCAACACCACAGTTCAAAAGCATCAATTCTTCAGCACTCAGCCTTCTTCATAGTCCAACTCTCAGATCCATACATGACCACAGGAAAAACCATAGCCTTGACTAGACGAACCTTTGTTGGCAAAGTAATGCCTCTGCTTTTGAATATGCTATCTAGGTTGGTCATAACTTTCCTTCCAAGGAGTAGGCGTCTTTTAATTTCATGGCTGCAGTCACCATTTGTAGTGATTTTGGAGCCCAGAAAAATAAAATCTGACACTGTTTCCCCATCTATTTCCCATGAAGTGGTGGGACGGGATGCCATGATCTTCGTTTTCTGAATGTTGAGCTCTCAAAAGTCTTCTCCAACATGACAGTTCAAAAGCATCAATTCTTTCACACTCAGCTTTCTTCTTTCTTTATGGTCCACCTCTCACATCCATACTTGACTACATAGTTTTCACGATACGGACTTGGGTTGGCAAAGTTATGTCTCTGCTTTTTAATATGATGTCTAGGTTTGTTTTTTAATACAATGTCTAGGTTTGAGCATAGTTAGGAATTTTAAATGAACATAGTTAGACTGGCACGTTTTTATTCTAAAATGCATGGAAGACATGTCCAATTATGTAGTGAACTAGTGGAAGTATACCAAAAAACATTGCTTCCAGTCTCTTTTTTTCCTTCAACTTCATTGAAACATAATTGACATTCAGCACTCAATAAGTTTAAGGTTGACTTACATATGGCGATGAAAATGGTCAATAAACAGTTTATAATAGGAATAGAAAAGAGTTTCATTTAAGCCAAACTGAGGACTCTAGCCTGGAACAGAGCCTCCTAAATGACCATGGAGAGGAAGAGTTTTCATCAGTTTTCTGTCTTGTCAGAACAAAGAGCATCAACACGACAGGGAGACATTCCTTCAGGATTTCCAAACTAAGTCAGTATGTACTTGGTGAGTCAGTATGGCTCAGCAGCTGGGAAGGGAGTCCTCTCATCAAAGGAGGACCAACGTTGGTATCCCAGGTAAAGAGTCATTTATTCTTTTTTTTTAACATAGACGTTCTTTTCTTCTGGTGAATGTTGCCTTTTCCTTTAATAATTAAAGCAGATGTATGGTGTATGTTTGATAGGCCACCAATAGGCTGTTTCATTTAGCATAAAATTCAAGTTAACTCCTGCGTAAGACAGAATGATTCCGCATAACTCAGTATGTGAAAGTTTCTCTTATCCCGTATATATGGAAATGATGAGCACAGTAATTTTAGTGAACATCCATCATCTCATATAGATATGAGATTTACTATAAATTAAAGACATAGAAAAACAAGTGTTTGCCTTGCAGTGAGAACTCTTTTAAGATTTGCCGTCCGCAGCGTTCACGTGTGGCACTCAGCTGTGTTAATTGTGGTCATGGTGTTGTGCGTTACACCCCCAGTACTTGTTTGTCTTACAGCTGAACGTCTGGTGCCTTTTGACCACCCTCCACTCCCACGTGTGGAAGTCCCAAGTCTCATCTCCTTTTCTATGAATTTGTTTGACCTTCAATACTAAGTTAATTCCTGGCGCACAGATGGTAATGCCGTGTTTCTGCGCATTCGGAAGGATCCCTGTGACGTCTCTAGTTACAGTAAGTCACCGAACAAAGAGGTAACAGAGGCGCTGACTGCTCCCCACTGAGCACCTCACGCCCACGGCTCATGGACTACGTAACTGAAAGCTGCTCCTCCTGGTTTCCCTCGCCTCGCTCCTCCCCCGCTGCAGTCCCCTCTGGCAGCCACCTGTTTGTTCTCGCTATCTGTAACTCTGTTTCTGCTCTGCTGTGTTTATTTGCTTTTTAGATTCTACACAGAAGTGAAACCATACAGTATTTGTCTTCCCCAGTCTGACTGATTTAGCATAATACCCACTAGGTCCATCTGTGTTGCTATAAATGGCAAGATTTCATTCTTTTTTGTGACTGAGTAAAAAACAACCAAAAAAAAGCAATATTCCACTGTGTATATCTACCACATCTTCTTTATCTGTTATTTTGTTGATAGGCATTTAGGTTGCGTCCATGTCTTGGCTTTTGTAAACATTTCTGTGGTGTGCATAGCGTACGTGTATATTTTTGAATCAGTGTTCTTGTTTTCTTCTGACAAATACCCAGGCGTGGAATTTCTGGATCTTACAGTAGTTCTATTTTTAATTTTCTGAGATACCCCAGGTTGTTTTTCATAGAGACCGCACCAGTTTAGATTCTTACCAATGGTGCATGAGGGTTTGCTTCTCTCCACATCCTTGGCCATATGTATGATTTGTTGTCTTTTTGATAACAGTCATTCTGATAGATGTGAGCTGACATCCAGTTGTGGTTTTGGATTTTATTTCTCTGATAGTTCATAACATTGAGCACCTTTTCGTGTGGCTACTGGCCACCCGTACGTATTCTTAGGGGAAAATGTTGATTTCTAATCGTCTGCCCAGTTAAAGGATATTTATCCATCTGTGGCTGCCCTGGGCCTCTGTTGCTGCCCCGACCACTCTCCAGGTGTGCGTGGGCTGCTCCTCGCTGTGGCTTCTCTTGTGGAGCATTGCTCCAGGGCGCTCGCGCTCAGTAGTGGTGGGAACAGGCTTAGTTGCTCCACCTCCTGTGGGGTCTTTCTGAACCAGGAATCAAACCCGGGTCCCTGCATTGGCAGGCAGATTCTTAACCAGGGACCACCAGGGACGTCGTCCTCTACCCAGTTTGTATCTGTTTGCTTTTTTGGTGTTGAGTTCAGTTTGGGATATATAGATGCACCCTTACATGCTGTATCATTTGCAAATATATTATTCCATTCAGTCGGGGACCTTTTTGCCTCGTTAATATTTTGTTCACTGTGCACATTCGCTTTTACTTTTGTTTCGCTTGCCTGAAGGGATGTATTCAAAAAATATTACTAATAAGACTGATGTCAAATTGCATATTGCCTATGCTTCCTTCTAGGACTTTATGGTTTCGGGCCATACATTGAAGTCTTGAGTCCTTTTTACATTTACTTTTGGGCATGGTGTAAAAGAGGAGTTTGACACTTTTGCAAGTAGCTGTGCAGTTTTCTCAACACCATCTACTGAAGAGGCTGTTTTCCCCTGTTGCGTACTCGTGCCCCCTTTTCGTGGACTAGCCGCCCGGTAAGTGCGGGTTATTCTGGGCTCTCTTCCGCCCCTCTGACCTGCGTATCTGTTTTCCCCTGTTGCGCACTCTCGCCCCCTTTTCGTGGACTACCGCCCGGTAAGTGCGGGTTACTCTGGGCTCTCTCCCGCCCCTCTGATCCGCGCATCTGTTGTTGAGCCCGTGCTCTACTGTGTGCATTGCTGTAGCTTTGAAGTGCAGTCTGACGTCAGGGAGTGTGATTCCTCAGCTTTGTTTATTCTTTCTTAAGACTGTTTTGTCTATTCAGGGTCTTTTGTGTTTCCATACAAATTTTAGAATTGTCTGTTCTAGTTTTGTGAAAAATGCCATTGGTATTTTGATAAGGATTGCATTGAATCTGCCAATTGCCTTGGGAAGTATGCCAATATTAATAATACAAATTCCTTCAATCCATTAACATGCTATTAAAAAAATGAAAAGAATCTGTAGTTGTATTATCTTTTATTTCTTTCATCAGTGTTGTACAGTTTTCCAATTACAGGTCTTTTTATCTCCTTAGATAATTTTATTTCTGGGTATTTTATTCTCTTTGACATGATTATAAATGGGATTGTTTTCTTAATTTTTCTTGCTGATTCTTTGTTGTTAGTGTGTAGATATGCGACAGATTTCTGTAGATTAGTTTTGTATCCTAGAACTTTACAGAATTCATTGACTAGTAGGTTTTTGGAGATGTCTGGAGGATTTTCTATGCATAGTATCATGGCATCTGCAAACATTAACAGTTTTACTTCTTCCTTTCTAATTTGGATCCCTTTTATTTCTGTCTCTTGCCTGATTGCTATGGTTAGGACTTCCAATACTGTGTTGAATAAAAGTGGCCAAAATGGGTACTTTTGTCTTATTCGTGACTCAGAGGAAATGCTTCAGCTTTTCACACTTGAGTTGTGAATATGATGTTAGCTGTGGACTAATGGTCTTTATTACGCTGAAGAATTTCCCTATATACCCATTTTGTGGAGAGTTTTTATCATGAATGAATTTTAAATTTTGTACAAAGATTTTACCTGCATCTATTGAGATGATTACGTGACTTTTATTTTTCAACTTCAAGTCAATCATTGATTGATTTGCAGATATTGAACCACCCTGGCATCCCTGGAATAAATCCTGCTGATCACCCTTTAAATGTCTTTTTGTAACAAAATAATTTAATCAGTCTTTAGGAATTGGTGAAAGTTTGTGCCTTTTATTCCTATAGATCCTTAAAAAGTCAGAATCTAGTTTTATTTCTCAGGAAGTGACATGAGAAGAACTCCTTTTTGCAACTGTTGTTCTTTTCTCCCTTTCTTCTCCTTTCTTTTTTCTTTTGGTACAATTATTTCTCTGCAACTTGTGTTACTTAAACATATTAGCAAACTAGTGATTTCAAAACCATAATATAAAAGCTAAACAATCTCAGTTCTTTTAGAAGTAAAAAACCATATTGCTCTCTCATTTTAGAAAATGAGATGGTCTTGCTCAAGAGCAGACTATGTATCATAAAAGGATGAACCAACCTCTCGCGTCAGTGACTGATGGCTGAGGATGGTGAAGTATTTGATATATTGAGGCATCAGGGATGTTTACACTACCTCCTGTGTCACCAGACTGTGGAGCAGAGTTCAGTTCAGTTCAGTTCAGCCGCTCAGTTGTGTCCAACTCTTTGCGACCCCATGAATCACAGCACGCCAGGCCTCCCTGTCCATCACCAACTCCCAGAGTTCACTCAAACTCACGTCCATCAAGTCGGTGATGCCATCCAGTCATCTCATCCTCTGTCGTCCCTTCCTCCTCCTGCCCCCAATCCCTCCCAGCATCAGAGTCTTTTCCAATGAGTCAACTCTTTGCATGAGGTGGCCAAAGTACTGGAGTTTCAGCTTAAGCATCAGTCCTTCCAAAGAACACCCAGGGCTGATCTCCTTCAGAATGGACTGGTTGGATCTCCTTGCAGTCCAAGGGACTCTCAAGAGTCTTCTCCAACACCACAGTTCAAAAGCATCAATTCTTTGGTGCTCAGCTTTCTTCACAGTCCAACTCTCACATCCCTACATGACCACTGGAAAAACCATAGCCTTGACTAGATGGACCTTTGTTGGCAAAGTAATGTCTCTGCTTTTCAATATGCTATCTAGGTTGGTCATAACTTTCCTTCCAAGGAGTAAGCGTCTTTTAATTTCATGGCTGCAGTCACCATCTGCAGTGATTTTGGAGCCCAGAAAAATAAAGTCTGACACTGTTTCCACTGTTTCCCCATCCACTTCCCATAAAGTGATGGGACCAGATGCCATGATCTTCGTTTTCTGAATGTTCAGCTTTCAGCCAACTTTTTCACTCTCCTCTTTCACTTTCATCAAGAGGCTTTTGAGTTCCTCTTCACTTTCTGCCATAAGGGTGGTGTCATCTGCATATCTGAGGTGATTGATATTTCTCCCGGCAATCTTGATTCCAGCTTGTGCTTCTTCCAGCCCAGCGTTTCTCATGATGTACTCTGCATAGAAGTTAAATAAGCAGGGTGACAGTATACAGCCTTGACGTACTCCTTTTCCTATTTGGAACCAGTCTGTTGTTCCATGTCCAGTTCTAACTGTTGCTTCCTGACCTGCATGTTGGTTTCTCAAGAGGTAGGTCAGGTGGTCTGGTATTCCCATCTCTTTCAGAATTTTCCACAATTTATTATGATCCACACAGCAGAGTAGCTAAGTCAAAAACTGTACCTTTTACCCTGTTCATAATAATTATTGTGACTTTTGAATAAACCATTGTTTATAACACTTAATTTTACTATACTGCATAATGTTTTAAATGAATTAATATATACTTTGCTTTCTTAGAAATAAACTAAGCATTCACTTTTATTTCACCCAAATGTAAAACAAGGAAAAGTAATGAGCTTCCAGGGACGGCATTTTACTCTTCTTGACGTTGTTACTCTGGATACTTACAGTGGATTAATGCTAAGCTTGAAGTATAAGTTGAAAGCAAGCCTATGAGCTCTAAATATTTTTAAAAACCTTGAAAGATTATTTTAAATGTATAAAGCATATGTATAATTACTAAAACAAGTACAATTAAAACTGGAAGTCTAGCCCATCAAATTGTTTACCTTTTGAGTTTTCTATGGTAGCTATCTTGAGTTTTTCACTATGTTCTAAATCTTCTGTAATAAAAATTTACTTTTATAACAAGATACTTTTAAATTTAATTTTTAAATTGTGATTATATGTATATACACATATAGCATAAATTTGCCATTTGAATAATTTTAAATGTGCGCTGCAGAGGCATTAAGTACATTCAATTTTTATACAGCCATCACCCCATCAGCCTCTAGATTCAGATAATTTTTCAAATGAACATTATTTTCTAAGTCATCCATAATTTTTTTTTCTTCAAAACTAACCATGTTTCTTGGGATTTCCCTGGTGGTCCAGCAGTTAAGACAACTTGCTCCCAATGAGGGGGTCCCAGGTTTGATTCCTGGTCAGGGAACTAGATCCCACATGCCGAAACTAAAGGATCTCTCACACCGCAACGAAGATCTTGAGTGCTGCAACCAAGACTCAGCACAGCCAAATAAACAAATGGATAAAAAGAAATATATATTTAAAAGATCCTGTTTCCTGTATTGCCACAGGATAGTTAAGGCAAAGCTGACTTGCCTTCTTTTAATGAAATAAAATGTAAATTACAGCAGTGCTAAAGATAAAAATACTTAAAAGAGCCTACAAACAAAATCCAGCTTTAGTGTTTTATGAAGAAGCTTTATTTCAAATATATGTGACTACTACATATGTGGGCATTTGTTTAAAATAAAATCAAATGTTCATTTCATTTAAAAGAATTCGCCTTCTAAGCCAATGTTTTGAATAAAACTATTAGCAAACTTACCTGGTTTAAATAAAAATACTTCATATAGATTCAAAATAAAAAGATTTGTTAAATTTGTGAAAATTTTCTACTTTCCCCCACTTAAGGTATTTAATTCACCTACCATCACCCGCGCCCCCCAGACACACACTGTATTCTGTGATGTGTTATCCTTTTGTGAGTGCTAGTTAATTTCATAGATTATAAGTCATGGACAAGTGAACTAATGCATTTTAAAGAAATGCACTGCTTTCCACAAACATTATATAAAATACATACACACAGTGTTGGTTTTGTGTTTTAAGCTTCGTTTGTAAACTTTACATAAAACTTTTTCTTGATGTTTAGGTGTATTCTCTCAGTGAGCTGACTTGCAGTTGGGCCTGTACAGACTATTTTTAATATACCCTTCAAATACAAAGTTTATAAATTTGAGATAGTCTCAATCAGTGATTTATATTTCAGACACTTAGTTTAGGGTTTTATAGCATGGTTGGTTTTTAAATTTAATTTAGAATTTAGTGTTTTCCTAATCTGTGAGAAGTTAGTACATACTCCATTAAAAGGATTCCATGGTGAAGTGAATTTCCAACAAATGCTTTCTTCCATATCCCTTTCTTTGAACATTTTTAACAAATATGTTTCTATGACACCCAGTAGTAAAGACATCTATTTCAATTTAACCTCCTGTGTCTCAGCTTTTTAAAGCTGGACTCATATTTGCATATGACATCTGCTAACATTCCCAAGAAATGATGGTCTGTATTAATCTACTGATCCAAGAAATAATAATATTTATATTATTTCAAAAATTTACCCCATTCCCTCCCCAAAATGGCTTCCCCAGTGGCTCAGTGGTAGAGAATCCACCTGCCAATGCAGGAGATGTGGGTTTGATCCCTGGATCAAGAAGATCCCCTAGAGAAGGGAATGGCAATCCACTCCAGTATTCTTGGCTGGAAAATCCCATGGGCAGAGAAGACTGGCGGGCTACAGTCCCCAGGGTTGCAAAGAATTGGACACTACTTAGCAACTCCATAGACTTCCCTGGTAGCTCAGCTGGTAAAGAATCCTCCTGCCATGCTGGAGACCCCGGTTTGATTCCTGGGTCAGGAAGATCCGCTGAAGAAGGGATAGGCTACCCACTCTGGTATTTTGGGGCTTCCCTGGCGGCTCAGACGGGAGAGAATCTGCCTGCAATACAGGAGACCTGAGTTTGATCCCTGGATTGGGATGATCCCCTGGAGAAGGCAAAGGCTACCCACTCCAGTATTCTGGCCTGGGGAATTCCATGGACAGAGGAACCTGGCAGGCTACAGTCCATGGGGTGGCAAAGAGTCAGACACAACTGAGCAAGCGACTTTCACTAGCAACTAAACAGCCAACAACCCCCTCCCCCCAATAAAGCCTAACATTTCTATGATTTGGTCAAAATAAACCAATAGAAAGGGTGAAAATAGACTAGACCATTGAAAGCCAGACTCAGTCTTGCCCCATTATTTTTCTCCCTGCATAATCGATGGCCTAATTCTTTTGTCTTTGAACTCCAAGGATTCAGCAAACCGTTAGAGAAATAAATATATTTGAGAGCCACAAAATGACTACTGATTCAAAGCATCACAGAGGGAAAAAAGTGCCTGGATCATTCACACAACCAGAAAACTAGTTTGGAAACTTCGGCTTAGTACTCATTTGTGTGCATATTTGCTAGAACTCAAGCACCAAAGCCTTATTTCTCTCAAATTTGCACACAGTAAAAGTCCTGATTGAATCATAAATGTAAAGATCTTTATAGAAAACCAATGAGAAATTTGACAAATTAGCTAAATTTTAAGCAGAAGAGACAGCTAATCTGGATTATTCGTGTCTCAATAGCAGTTCTCCTGGCTTAATCTCACAGCCAGTTGCCTCTCTCCAGAGCGTGTGGCTGACTGCATTCTCATCCAGAAAAAAAACATTAGAAGGACTGCTCCTGGAGACTTCAAAACAGCACAGCAGCAGAGAGCAAGAAGTATCCAGCTTTTAGTCAGCACAAAATATGCGAGCATAGTTTTCTGACTGTTTGTCATAAATTTCTTGTCTTCTTGTCTGAAACATATGCCTGTTGTTCAAAATCCACTCTAGATGATCTGAAAGAAACTCAAGTTATAATTTCTTCAGTTATGTTTTGTTTTGAAAATTTCAGTCATTAAAACAGGATGAAATGAATATGTTGTCTGTTTTTGTGCGTCCTGTAAGTAAGTACCAGTGACACTCAGCTGTAGAGTGTTTACATCACAGCGACTGTTGCCCCCGTCATTCGTGACGGAGAAAGGGGTCCTGAGGGCTCAGATCACATAGCAGGATGAAGAGACTTCTGAGAAGCTTTCAAAACCACAGAAACCAAAAACAACAAAAAAAAATCACTGTAAAAATATTAGTAAGTTTTATTGGAGTCAAGAAGATGAACTGTTAAAGTGTATTTTTTAAAAGGAAAATCATATACTGTTTTTTTTTTACTGAAATGGCTTGTTAGTAACGTTAGTGTATATTGTAAGCCTTGCGTAAGGCTAATAGTTGTTTCTTTTCTAAATAATAAGAAAAATCAAGTTAATGTTGCTCTTTCTGAGCAGACAAAATGCACCAGCAACTGAAATGTTTAATTAACACATGAGGCTGTTGGAAGAACATGAGCTTTGCAAAGTTACAGGAAGTGAACCTGAGTCTTAGATTATAGTACGTATGTTATCAGAGGCTGCTTAACCTGTGTAAGCCTTGATTTATTCATCTGTTAAACTGACTGGTAGAAATATATCTGTATTTCTCAGAATTATTATGAGTACTAAGGGACGCACACAAGGGGCCAAGTGTAGATTCTTGTAAAGTGTAAACTCCCTACTCACCAGATGCTACTTGGTTCTACCATTGCTTGCTACTGTTGCTACTAATCATAAGACACAGAGTTATAAATACTTCCAAGTAATCTTAATACTGTTAGTCACCACTCTGACTGCTCTAATCAAGACAAATGAATTTGAAGGAAGCTTTGTGGAGAGTCTTCTTAATTTTTTCTCTTGCAGGTGAAAAAAAGAAAAGTGAAGTAGGCAGGTGCTTTTGTTTTGTGCCAGAAAACTTATCCTAAGGTTCTTCTGCCTCCTCATCGCTGATCTGATTCATCAGCATCTCTTTTTAGCCCTCATAACTCTCGCAGTTCTCCAAGAAAGGTATTTAATATGCATGCAAGGCTGGTCACTCATATGTCAGTACCTTATTCCCTCAAGGCAGCCTTCCAAGGGACTGGCGTAAACATCATTTTGGATGAGCTTGTTAATAACTGAAAGAGGTTTTAGGTGTGGGAGTTTAAACACATTTAAACTGAAAAAGAGCTTTTCCTTTAAAACCCTGGAAGCTCAGGACCCGCTGCATTTGGTAGCCTTCCAAGACCCCCGGGACCAGTGTGAGACCACTAATCTCAGAGAGCCTCCCAGGCTGTTACTACTTCAGACTAAGGCTGAAGCTGGAATCTGTTCGGTGTTCAAGAGCAGCTCCAGCACCGAGGTAAGGGTGGGCCTTGCAGGTGGGGCAGGGAAGCAACAGGCAGGAGTTGGTCACAAGCCTCCTCTCCGCTGAGCGTTCTCATCACCTGTGTCGGGAAGTGCGCAGCTGGATTTTCCAGCACTGGCAGCGCGCACCCCTGTCACCGCTCCTCTCTGAGTGTCTACCGAGCGCAGGCGCTTTACAGCGTCCTGTAAGTTTCTGCGGTACGGCAGGGTGAAGTGCGCGTGTACTCACATCCCCTCACTTCCGGTCCCTGCCCACTGAGGTCACCGCAGAGCACTGAGCAGAGTGCCCCGTGCTGCAGTGGGTCCCCGTCAGTTACCTCTTCTATGCATGGAATCGACAGTGTGTGCTCGTCACTCCTTGTCATCCCTCTTTGAAAGTGCCAGAGGAGTCTTTGTAAAGTGTAAAGTGACTTAAAGCGCTAGTGGAAAACATTTGCTTGGCACCCAGAAGTGGCTTCCTGGGGACCTAAATACTACGCTTTCTGCCAGTAAAAACGCCGCCTGATAAAGTTCCCGGGCAGAAGTACGCACATCTGCCAACAGCGCCGGCCGCCAGGAAGCGCGCGGCTGAGGCGCGGAAGCAGCCTTTTCCTTCGCCCGGTGTTTGTCTGGGGCTGTTGTTCCTCCTTGGTTAGGTAGGTCCCATTCCCTTTCCTTCTTTCAGTGGTCTTGTTACATACAGCTTTCAGATTGTAATGACCACATGATTTTTAATGGGATTTTCAATGATTTACCTTTAATGACTGTCACGTATTGCGTTTCCTTTACAGAAGTAACAAGATACAAATAAATAACAAGATTAATATAACACAAAACGGGCATTTGGACAAAAATTACCATTATTTCCTTTACAATGACTGCTTCTGGGAAGGATAGTTAATAAAGAGGACAAAGAATGAAAACTTGAAACTGAGCTTCAAATGGATGGAATGTGACATTATACACATGTATTCTGAACTACCTGATAATCTTCAGCTACCTGAGAAAAACTGCCAGCGGTTTTTCAAAGAAATTAAGGCTGTAGGAACCTGCATTTCGTTGCCATTCTTTGCAATCTTGATTCATGATCATTTGTGGAGTACTATAGAACTATTGGTAAATAAGGACCAGTCACACTGTCTAAACAGTATTTCTCAGCATTTGCCTGCTTCTGTAATTACACTGTGAATATTTTTTATTGTTGACAGTAAAATATGTAGCATATTTCACAAGTGGAATTCTCACTGCCAGTCTCTTAAAGTACTGTTGATATTCTATATGCTAATTAACATTGTTGTATTATACTTTTGGTCATAGAAAGCTGTTCTCTTTAGGACCTTCAGGGAGAAGAGATCTCACTAAAAGCTTTATGGCATTATGGTGGTCTATTTACAAACACATTCTTACTGAAATGTAAGTTACTTTTAAAATATCTGAGGAATTTAAAGCTTTTAATAATAATGCTTTAAAATACATGTAATATTTCATCATTTAGTGAAGAGCTACATATTAATACTCTGACATTAATAAAATATTTTATATATTAGAAAATGTAATACTTTGACTTTGTCATCTCCCATCCTACTTAAATACTAAGCTGGCATTTTTGAAAGAAGATGGAAACACACTACGAAGGCAAACATCTGCGGTGGTGGATTATTTTCATAATTGGTTTTGATGTCTGTTATTTTATTGCCCCGTATTAAACTGACTCGTTGCAAAACTTAGAAAAGTTTTTTTTATAAAGAATTGTGTCATCTCCTTGTGCAATCATTTTGCTGGTTTCTTTATGCCATTTTGTAACACTAAACAAAGCTATCTTTATTAATTCTCTCAAATAAATCACTTCTTTCAGGAAAGCTATTCAAGGGATACTTGCTGAATTTCTCTCCGAATTTGTTGATGGTATTCTTTGCATTCAGCTTACTTTGAAAGCTCTTTGTATTTTAAACTCTGCTCCAGGATAAACAAAAGCAAATTTTGCTCCTCCTAAGTAGTTCCTATCTGAACTTTGATTAAAAAAAAAAAATGAAAACAATACACGAATTTTTATAGTTTACAGAAGTGAAATTTTCATATATATAAAGTACTGTATTTGATTGAATTGGATGCCTAATTCATACTTTTCAGTTTCAAGTCTTCCCAAAACTTTAAGATTATTTCTCCTTTGCAACTTTAAACCAAAACTTGGAAGTTTTAAGTGTCTTCCTTTGCCAGAGTGTGAACTGGAAAATGAATGAACAACTGAAAGAAAAGAAGCTGTTCGAGGCTTTTCTATCAGAAACTGTGTCTGCTGTTCCCCACATTCAGTTAGGGATTCACTTGATTTATCACATACCTATTAAGATTCAGTTATCCCTGGACAGAAGAATGGATCAGAATAGAACAGAATATAAAATCTTAGAGTATACCAAGAACGTGTGGGAATTTGGTATATGAAAAAGTGAGAAATCTTTAGTGAGTTACATTTTAAGGACATGAAACTTCACAGAAATCTTGAACTTTGTTCAGTAATTTCGTTGTTACTAATAATAGCAGTATTGCAACTTTAAAAATTTTTAATGTTTATGTATAAAAACAGATAAGCATGTTATTAGAACTCAAGATATTCAGCATAACAGAAAGTTACAAATGAAATAAAAGTTATAAAATGAAAGAAGTTAGGGAAAAATCCTACAATGTCCAGTTTGAATGGTTACCATCAATATGAGCTCATGATATTTCAGTTCCTGTTCCATCCACATAAAAGGAAGTTCCCACAGCATTGAGTATACCTATGCCCAGATCTTGCTGTTACCTTTCCCCAGTGAAAGACAGCAGTTCCCTGGAGAAGAGGCCGATTCCAGGTGTAGGGAGAGAAAGTGTAAAATGAGCCTGAGATCATATTAAAAGATGCTCAGCGTCACTATTCATAATGGAAATGCAAATCAAAACCACAATCACCTTACATCTGTCAAAATGGCTATCATCAAAAGGGCACATAACAAATGTTGGAAAGAATGTGGAGAAAAGGGAACCCTCTTACCCTGTTGGTGGGAATGTAAATGGGTGCTGCCACTATGGAGAACAGTATGGAGGCGCCTCATAAAACTAATAATAGAGCTACTATATGACACAGCAGTTCCACTCCTATGTGTATATAAATATTTAAAAAACCCACCCCACTAATTTGAAGCGGTACATGCACCCCAATATTCATAATAGTGATATTTCCAATAGGCAAGATGTGGAAGCAACCTAAATGTCCATCCACAGATGAATGGATAAAGAAGATGCGGTGTATGTATGCACACGAGGGAATACTACTCAGCCATGAAAAGAACAAAATTTTGCCATTTGCAGCAACATGGATGGACTTGGAGGGTTTTATGCTAAGTGAAATAAGTCAGAGAAAGGCATGTACTATATGATATCATTGATATGTGGAATCTGAAAAATACCACAAACGAGTGAATGAAACAAAAGAAACAAACTCACAGATACAGAGAACAAGCCGGTGGTTACCGGTGGGAAGGGGGCAAGGGCAGTAAGGGGTTGGGGAGTGGCAGGTATAACCTACTGGGTATAAGGTATTCTCAAGGATATATTGTACAAATGGGGAACATAGCCTATGTTTTGAAATAACTGTAAATGGAAAGTAGCCTTTAAACACTGTATAAAAAAATTTTTTTAAGAAAAGATAGTCTATGAGTCAGATCTGCCAAATTTTTACAATTTTTATAAACCAAATTCCTGGCACAGGATCTGAAATACACTGAGACCTTGAAAAGTACTGAAAGAATTCATTGTGTTTTATTGTATTTTTCATTTCTTTACAATCTTTTTAAAAATTAATTCTGATGTTAACTGACCTTCTTAGTTCTGTGGCATGTGTAAATTTCTCGTTTTTGTTCTTCCGTGAAAATTACCCGATAAGTGTTAAAAGAGACTGGGCAAGGTCCAAAGCATGTCACACTTTACAAGTTGCAACTTGATCTCAAACTATTAATTAGTACTGTTTGAGTTTGGTCCTTCAATTAACTAAAGATCCACCTACTTCTGTATCTTGAATATCATAGGATAGCTTAGCAAATGTCTTGCAAATCTTGGTATACCACGTTCTTAGAATTCTTTCAGTCCTGTTAGACTATTAAGAGAAGAAAATAAAGATCTTTTAGTAAGACTTATTTAATCACTGTTCTTTTTCTCATAGGTGGGCAAAAATACATACTTTTGAAAGCGGAAGCATTTTGCTTAATTTGCTATATACTGGCACCCTGATTTTTTCTGTAATTCTTTACATAGTACCTTGGTTCCTATATAAATGTTTTCAGTCTTATGGGAATCATTTTAATTAAAATGCGTTTTTAAACTGCCATGCCAGAGTCGACTAGCTGAGAACTAAAAGCCTCTTATAAAAAAGTAGTTGTCAAGCCGGTGGGGTGACTTGCTTAGGCACTGAGAGATTTTGCGGATTCTGTGAGCTGTGTAGGTGTTGGGGGGTCACCGTACGATGAGAGGGAGCTGAATAATAAGACAGGAAGCACTAAGCTCACCTATTTCTAATTCTGATAGGCCAGTGTGGGGTATGTGCAGGTGTCTTGCTGGTTTCAGCGTTAGGCATATAGACTCCCTACCATCCCTTCACGTAGAGTCAGCCTAGGCGGAAAGGAAGGGAAGGCACGAGCTGGCAAAGGGGAGCAGTTTATCAAAAGCATCACGGAGTGTGTGTCATGCCTCAGAAATTATCCTGTCTTGAATCATTCCAAATACCGTATGTCTGTCATAACAGTTTATCAAAGCCTGCTAGGTTTTTGGCTGAGGCTGAATGGGTGTCATGGCTGAAATAATCTAATAGTCATCCATCTGTGAAAACAGTGAAAGTGTTAGCTGCTCAGTCGTGTCCGACTCTTTGTGACCCCGTGGACTGTAGCCCGCCAGGCTCCTCTGTCCCTTGGATTCTCCAGGCCAGAATACTGGAGTGGGTTGCCATTCCCTTCTCCAGGGGATTTTCCCAACCCAGGGATCGAACCTGGGTCTCCTGCATTGCAGGCAGATGATTTACCAACTGAGGTCCACAGGTGTGGACCCTTATACATTTGCAATGTTAGTTGACCCATTCAACTATATTTTTCTAAAACTTAAATTTATTTCAAAGCCATGCTAAGCATAGCATTTTTCTTCTGTGAAATTGGTGAAGCCTCTCCTGCTTTTCAGTTTTTCTCTTAGTATTTCCAGTTGTCAGCAGCTCCAGACACCCTAGAGGGCTCTGCAAAACACTCCTTGTGGGAATGGTTTCCTCACACTCTTCAAATTCGTTTTTGGAGAAATTGTTCATGTAAAACTGATTGAGTATTACTTACTTTGTACCGGATAATATTTACTAAGAATATGGAGGTTATATTCACATGGATATATTTTTCTTTAGTTTGTTGTTGTGGTTTTTTTTTTTTTTTTTTTTGGAGTATATGATTTAGCAGACTCCCAGCAAGGTTATTTATTTTAATCCTGTCTTTTAAAAATCTCTTTCTGGTTTATCTTTGTAGATGCTTTCCACTTTGAACAAGCTTGCATTGAAAGGGTAGTAAACTCAGATTCACTGTTACTGTGGTTTTCATATGTTCTATATTAATAAAAATATCATTATATCTTTGCTTTTGGCATTCACACTTATTTATATCTGAATCACAAGTCATTATCACATTTTAATAAATAAGTAATATAAGTATACGTTTGTATTTGTACATATGAAAAAGTGAAAAGTGTGAAAGTGCGGTTGCTCAGTCGCGTCTGACTCTTTGCAGCCCATAGACTGTAGTAGTCGTGGAGGACAGGGGAGCCTGGCACGCGGCAGCCCATGGGGTCGCAGAGAGTTGGACCTGACTTAGCAACTGAGCAAAAACAACGGGAATTATATTCAGTATACTGTAACAACCTGGAGTGGAGTATAATCTGAAGAGTATCTGAATCACGGTGCTGTATACCTGAAAATAACACAATATTATAAATCAACTATAATTCATTTAAAAAAACTTTGGTTATTTGGGTTCCAGGGGTTACTTGCAGGACACTGGTCATTTTATTTCTTTTAATTTATATTTTCCCTTTTTTGGCTTTTTATTTTGAAATAATTTCAGGGTTATGGGAAGTTGCAGGAATAGGAAAAATAATTTTTATGTACCCTTTGGTCACATTCCCCAAATGTTGAAGCTTTACCATGTTTACTTAATTATTCTTTCTCTCTGTCTAGAAACACATGGACAAACTTGTTTTGTTTCGCTTTGTTTTTTTGGCTGGTCTGTTTGAAATCTAGTTATAGATGTGGTGCCTTTTTACCTCTAAATAAGTTGACCTATATTTCCTAAAAACCAAGGTATACTTTTATATAATCGGAGTACGTTTGTAATCATCAGAGTATTGCACTGATATCCGTATTACTGTCTAGTCTACAAACCTTGTGTCCATGTCATCAGTTGTCCCCATAGGAAGCACCGTGACGCCTCCTCTGACTTACTGCTGCCCAGACACGTAACACAGCTCTGACCACAAAGAAACGGCACGCACAGCCCTGTGGAGGGGGTTCTGCAAGGTGACTGGTCCACCTGTTACATAAATGCCACTGTTTTAAGAAGACTGAGGAACCGGCCAGATTAAGGAGACTAAAATGACAGAAAAGGAAAATAATGGCTTGTTGTCTTAGACTGGGCAGAGGAAGGGTCGTGTGTGTGTGTGTGTGTGTGTGTGTGTGTTCTGTAAACTGTAAATGTCATTATTGGGACAGCTATATTTTTTAAATACTAGTTTCATAATAGTCTAAAATAGATTTATAATGTACATGTAAACGAAACTTCAGGAATGAGAACTTTATCTTGGCTGTATTAACACATTAAGAGTTCATCAAAATTTTTATGGGATATCTATGAGGTGCTATGTCCAGGGATGATGAAAAGATTTAGAAATATGATCACTGTCCCAAGGAGACATAAAATCTCAGCTTTTTTTTTTTCAGCCTGTGCCTCTCTTGTACAACCAAAGCACATGCCCTCTTTAATTTAAAATCTCAAAATAAATTAAACTCAGGTATCTCTGCCATGTGAGTCTGTTTGCTTCCTGAGTTTGTGTAATGAAGGATGCCTCATTATTTATGAAATATGTTTGGTCCCTAGATTGTGGTTAGTGAATAGTAATAAGAGCTTGAATAGCGAAGGAAAAGAGCTCCACCTTAAAGAGTTTTTTATGTTTCTTGAGTCTGGATAGTGTGACTTTAGTTAGAATTTAGACTGTAAGGGATATGTGTATCACATCTTAAACTAGTAAAACTGTAACAGATGGAATGAAGTGGTAATTAAGACAATATTTTACCCCTCCATCACTGCTGTACCCTGTACCCTTTGAATATAAGGATACTCCACAAGAATATGTATTCCTCTCTAAAAATAATTGTCACAGAAATTTCATAACTAGATTATGGTAGTATCTCAGTGTTCTGTTTATGCTGACTTATACGGTGGTTTATATACATATGCACGTAGGTAAAACGGTTTAGCAAGTAGATTAAAATATGGGTATGAAAGGAAGTAAAGGCTCGAGCCACATAATGATGGTACTGCAGTTGCTAAAAGATAAGGTCTCTAACTGACTCTGCTAAGACTGCTGGCAGGGTAGAAAGCCCTTTTTTGAAATAAGCCTTAATAATGCAGACTAGTGAATAATAGATAATATTCTGCTAACATGTAATCAGTTCCTTCAACAACTTGTTTACCTAATAAATGCCCGACTCCGTGCGGACTGTGTCTGCGCGGGGCCTGGCCATGTGAACACTGGACTCTGGTGTAGTTCTCTGTGCTCAAGAGGCAGGGTTTATGGCTGGAGACAGGGCCTGAATGTGCATCTGGCTCTTGCACTTACTAGCCGCTTGAACTTGGGCAAACTGTTAAACTCTGTGTGCCCCGCTCCTCCATGTGGTTAATAAAGGAGAGAAGGCGGAGAATTCTGAGAGCATCTACCTTGTGGGGTTTTGTGAGGATTAAACAAACAAATGTATGAAGGGCTTGGAAAAATGCCTAGTATAATAAGCGTCAGTTATTTTTATTTTTTTAATGTGAAGACAGATAGTTAG
Organism: Bubalus bubalis; assembly: GCF_019923935.1. Classification (NCBI taxonomy): domain Eukaryota; kingdom Metazoa; phylum Chordata; class Mammalia; order Artiodactyla; family Bovidae; genus Bubalus; species Bubalus bubalis. Next base: position 3,087,185 of record NC_059157.1, read on the forward strand.
AAACAAGTACACATTAAAGGAAACTTGGCCTGGTCTGGAAGGTCAGTAAAGGCTTTCTTGGGGATGTCCCTTGCGGCCTGAGAAGTTCAGGTTGACTGCACAGGGAAAGAATCCCAGGCTGGGAACGGCAGGCGTGGCGGCCTGGAGGAAGCCTGGGCAGAGTAAGGCGGGGACCCGTCCCGGCTGAGTCTCCTATGGCCTCGGAGAGCTTTCAGAAGGGTGGTTTTAAGCAAGGAAGATTCTCATCTTAAAAGGATCGTTGTGCACGCGTTCTGAAAAGTGTTCGGAGCACACTGTTGACAAGTAGTAAGGTCGTAGCTGAGGTAAGGTGGGAGGCGGATAGAAGCGGGCACATCAAAATACGTGCAGGTCAGCAAATGACATGACTTCATGTTTTACTGGAGGTGAGGGTGAGGGAGGAGAAATGCCAGTGCAGACTCCCGAGATAGCGGATAGAAGGGCGATACGTGCAGGTGAGTTCAGAGAGCAGAGGGGTGTTCTGTTGTAAAGAGACTGAGGATGTCGTATAGAGTTTGCCGATAATATCGAGGAAGTTGGGAGCAGTGATTCTCCAGGTGTGGTCCCTGGGCCAGCAGCCTCACCTGGGCACTTGTTAGAAATATGAATTATCAGGCCCTACCCTGGACTGACTGAGTCAGAGACGCTGCATGTGAGACCCTCACCCTCAGATGGTTCACAGGGCTCTGCTGCCTGGGAAAAATGGAGAACACCATCCTCAGAGGCACAGTGGAAAAGGTTTAGGAAGAGGGACAAGTGTGTGTCAGAGCCAAGGACTTGATTGCTTTTGTGGAATGACAGTACTTCGGGGGCAGGGAGTCAGCAAACTACAGCCAATACAACAGATCTACTCCACCGCCAGTTTCGGGAGAACCCACCACCTAAGAATGCCTTTATTGGTTTCTGTGGTTGAAACGGGCTTCCCAGGTGGTGCTCGGGGTGCAGAACCCTCTTCCCAATGCCTGAGACATGGATTTGATCCCTGGGTCGGGAAGATCCCCTGGAGAAGGAGACGGCAACCCGCTCCAGTATTCTTGCCTGGAGAACCCCATGGATGGAGGAGCCTTGTGGGCTACAGTCCGTGGGAGTAAACGTGGGAAGTAGGGTTCCTCAGCACCGCCTGGCTTTTGCGGAAGTCATCGCTATGTTTGGGAATGTCCGAGCTTGTGGTCTTGGTCTTTGTGCTCTGTCCATTGGGGAATGGATGGCGCATCACCGAGAGCCTCAGAATACAGGCCTGAGGAGAGGCGTGGCAGTGACAGCGTCCGATGTGCGGAGTTCAGGACACTTTACGCTCACGGTGAACTTAAAGGGATGCGTGCTAAGTGAACGTTTTCGGCTCACCTCTATATTTTTGTCAAAATGACATTTGCCTAGTTTTATTTTTTTATGTCTTTACCAGTAGAGTAAATCTTCTGAAAATTATTATAAATGCCATCGTTTCTGCCAGGAGAATTCAAGAAATTCTGAAGGAAAAATAACGCCTTTACGTTGATGATGCATCTTATTTCTGGATTTAAACCTTGAAATCAGGTCTCAGAAACACAAACTTCATAGTAAATGCTTCATTGTTAGCATAATTATGAGAAAACTAGTAGAAGATTTACACTTTTTCTTCTTAGAAGTTACAGCTATATGTGATGAACTGAGAAATACAATCCAAACTAAAAATTTAGCAATGTAAAAGCCAATTCAAATTATTTACAAAATTCTGTCCACAATACATGGGCTTCCCTGGTAGCTCAGTGGTAAAGAATCTGCCTGCAATGCAGGAGACCCAGGTTCCATCCCTGAGTCAGGAAGATCCCTTGGAGAAGGAAATAGCAACCCACTCCAGTGTTCTTGCCTAGAGAATCCCATGGAGGAACCTGGTGGGCTGCAGTCCATGGGGTCACAAAGAGCTGGACACGACTGAGTGACTGACCTCGCAGGTGCACAGTTCAATTTTCTTCTCCCAAGCAGTGCCTTTACATCACACGCTAGTAAAGTAATGCTCAAAATTCTCCAAGCCAGGCTTCAGCAATACGTGAACCGTGAACTTCCTGATGTTCAAGCTGGTTTCACAAAAGGCAGAGGAACCAGAGATCAAATTGCCAACATCTGCTGGATCATCAAAAAAGCAAGAGAGTTCCAAAAAAAAAAAATCTATTTCTGCTTTATTGACTATGCCAAAGCCTTTGACTGTGTGGATCACAATAAACTGTGGAAAATTCTTCAAGAGATGGGAATACCAGACCACCTGACCTACCTCTTGAGAAACCTACATGCAAGTCAGGAAGCAACAGTTAGAACTGGACATGGAACAACAGACTGGTTCCAAGTAGGAAAAGGAGTACGTCAAGGCTGTATACTGTCACCCTGCTTATTTAACTTATCTGCAGAGTATGTCATGAGAAATGCTGGGCTGGAAGAAGCACAAGCTGGAATCAGGATTGCCAGGAGAAATATCAGTAACCTCAGATACGCAGATGACACCACCCTTATGGCAGAAAGTGAAGAAGAACTAAAAAGCCTCTTGATGAAAGTGAAAGAGGAGAGTGAAAAAGTGGGCTTAAAGCTCAACATTCAGAAAACGAAGATCATGGCATCTGGTCCCATCACTTCATGGGAAATAGATAGGGAAACAGTGGAAACAGTGTCAGACTTTATTTTTCTGGGCTCCAAAATCACTGCAGATGGTGACTGCAGCCATGAAATTAAAAGACGCTTACTCCTTGGAAGGAAAGTTATGACCAACCTAGATAGCATATTGAAAAGCAGACATTACTTTGCCAACAAAGGTCCATCTAGTCAAGGCTATGGTCTTTCCAATGGTTATGTATAGATGTGAGAGTTGGACTGTGAAGAAAGTTGAGCGCTGAAGAATTGATGCTTTTGAACTGTGGTGTTGGAGGAGACTCTTGAGAGTCCCTTGGACTGCAAGGAGATTCAACCAGTCCATCCTAAAGGAGATCAGTCCTGGGTGTTCATTGGAAGGACTGATGCTGAAGCTGAAACTCCAGTACTTTAGCCACCTCATGTGAAGAGTTAACTCATTGGAAAAGACCCTGATGCTGGGAGGGATTGGGGGCAGGTGGAGAAAGGGACGACAGAGGATGAGATGGCTGGATGGCATCACAGACTCAAAGGACATGAGTTTGAGTGAACTCCAGAAGTTGTTGATGGACAGGGAGGCCTGGCATGCTGCAATTCATGGGGTCGCAAAGAGTCGGACACGAGCGACTGAACTGAACTGATTTCCATTAGGGGCTTCCCTGGTGACTCAGCTGGTAAAGAATCTGCCTGCCATGCAAGAAACCCAGGTTCAGTCCCTGGTCAGGAAGATCCCCTGGAGGAGAGCATGGCAACCCACTCCAGTATTCTTGCCTGGAGAATCCCAGGGACAAAGGAGCATGGCAGACTATAGTCCAGGGGGTCGCACAGAGTCAGACATGACTTAGTGACTAACCATCACCATTTCCATTATGAAATGTATTTATTTATGTTAACATTTGCTAGTGTGAAAGTGGGGGAAAAAAATCCTGTATACACCATTTGTGGGCTCTTTCTCGCTTTGCTGAAGTACTTGCATCCTCCTTTGGCACCTGAGTTGAGAATTACGCTCCTTCCTCTACTGCACAGCAGGTTGCTTGATTACTCCCTTCTCTTGAACCTTCTAATATTTCAGAAAGTGAAAACGGCAACACATTCCTGTCTGAGCTATTATCATCCCATTGATCAAACAAAATGCTGCTGATGAGATTTTATGAAGCCCTGTTAGTGTAGTTTTGCAGATTTTATGAGCTTTTATTTTGCAAAATAGATTTGCCAGAATACCGAAGTCAGGAAACCCTATTTCTGTTACAAAGACATGCTAACCTTCCTACAGATTAGAATTCTTGGCTAATCTCTTCGCCTAATAAACCACATGTAGTCATAAAAGAAAACAGACAGAAAGCAATCCAGTGAGCCGTTTAATGTATAGATGAGGAGAAGCAGTGGGTGAGTTGATGTGTCCTGGGGGTGGGAGCCTGTGGCCAGCAGGCAGCTCGCGCTCAGAGTTCTTCCTGAAATCTGCAAGTGGACACACATGTCCGTGTGAGTGTGAGTGTGTGTGTACTTCCGAAACCCTTCTTCCATGGTCCCATGCCTTTCAGTACTGCAGTTAGGTACAAAAATTCACTTCCTGTCAACTCACATAGAAAACCAAATCCCATATCAAATTGTATCAAGTTGGCCAAGAAGCTTGTTCAGGTTTCCCTAAATTTTCTGGGAAAACCTAGAGGAACTTTTTGGCCAATCCAGTGTTGACCTTTAAACCCTCAGATTCCTTTTTCCACCATGAGATTTCCTTCCTTCGCTCTCTCCCTCCCTCCCCTTCTCCCTCCTTCTCTCCTCCTTCTTCTGGTACTTGGGACTCTTTCTGGGTGCAAGAGATGCAGCTGTGAACAACCGCTGAAGAATTCAGCCTGTGGTCTAATGTGGCAGGACAGGTGGTCCTCAAGGGACAACTGAGGAAGAGGAGCAGATGCCTTGTGCTCCATCGGCAAGTAAAACCTGGGCTTCTGCTGGAGAAGGGCTTGTGTGCCCACAGAGTGCGTGGCTAGGAGGCCTCTCGGGAGCTGATGGTGAAGCTGTGGCCTGGCGGTCTTAGAAGGACTATCATGTTAGTGTCTTGGGGAGGACGTTCTGTTTAGAGAGGCTCGTGCAGAGCCTAAGGCAGGAGCCAGGTCCCGGAAAGAAGGCCGGATGACTGGAAAGTGTGGTGAGAAGATGGTGCGAGGTGAGCCTGGGGCAGTGAGCCTGTGCTGTGTAGGCTGGGGAAGGAGTATGGGTGAAGTCCTCAAAGCAAGAAGAATGATGGTAGCAACCTCTGCACAGCGACTCATTTTGCTCTGTGCCAAGGACTCTGCTTGGCGTATTTTCGTGTATTATCCAATTTAATTCTCTAAATTCTATGAGATAAATAGAATTTATCTGTTATCCTCATTTTTCAGATGAGAATATGGAGGCTCAGAGAGAGTTCATTAAGATCAAGTGTCTGTGAAGTGGAGACAAAGGAGCGTTTTCTTTGCACCCTGGTCCAGTGGGTTGCAAAGCCTGTGCTCTCAGCTGCCCTGCTGTGGGGAATCTGTACTGTCCCTAGCTTTCCCCTTTTGTTCCCTTTATCCCTCAAAAAGGTTCTCCTTCGGCCATGCCAGTGCTGGGACGTGACGGAGAAGCCCTTGACACTCCCCTGAAGCTGGCTCCCCGCCTCCCTGTATTCTGTTTCTCCTACTGTCACTCTCAGCCCCTTCCTTGGTAACTTACCCTGTCTTTACTGGCAAAGAACATAAACTTAGAATAAGATGAGGGCGTTGTGCAACAGTTTCCAAGCAACGTCAGCCCCAGGACAGCGGTCCTACTTGGTGACCACTGCTGCTTCCAAATGAAGTGCAGCGGCGATGGGCTAAGAGACCCATCCAGCCAGAGCGATTTTCAGGTTTTTCTGGTTTCACTAAGGATCAGAATTGAGAAAGTTTAGAAAATGCCTCGAGAACTCTAATCTGGGAGCTGATATTTTGTATTTCAAGAATACAATTAGGGACGTCCCTGGCGGTCCCGTGGATAGGAATCCACCAGCCCGTGCAGGGGACACAGGTTCAATCCCTGACCCGGAGAGATCCCACATGCCGTGGAGCAGCTAAACCTGTGTGCCGCAACTTCCGAGCCTGTGCTCTGGAGCCCTTGAACCGCCAGACCAGACCGGCATGCTGTAGCGGCTGAAGCCCACGTGCTGGTAGCCCGCGCTCCACCCCACGGGAAGCCACTGCGGCCCACACCCCGCAAAGAGAGGAGCCCCCACACCCCGCAGTAGAGGGGAGCCCCGCACCCCGCAACGGAGGGGAGCCCCGCACCCCGCAGCGGAGGGGAGCCCCGCAGCATAGAGGAGCCCCACACCCCGCAATGGAGGGGAGCCCCACACCCCACAGCATAGAGGAGCCCCACACACCACAGCAGAGAGGAGCCCTGCACCCCACAGCAGAGAGGAGCCCTGCACCCCATAGCGGAGGAAAGCCCCGCACCCCACAGCAGAGGGGAGCCCCGCAGCATAGAGAAGCCCCCGCACCCCACAGCAGAGGGGAGCCCCCGCACCCCGCAGCAGAGGGGAGCCCCGTACCCCGCAGCATAGAGGAGTCCCGCACCCCGCAGCGGAGGGGAGCCCTAGCAGCACTGAAGACACACCCCTGCCAAAGATGAATGAATGAATAAAAAGTACGTTAGTGATTTTAGCCACAGCGTCGTGAAGATTTCGACCATATTATACAAACATATGTGTGTGTATGGCTTCCTAGCATTAGATACAAAATAGAAAAAACAACTTCATCTGACTTGTGTTTAGGTATATAGCTGCATTGTCATCAGAGTTACAGTATATGAAATAAAGTTCCTATTCTAGTTATGTGCTTTTAAATGGGCATCTATTAGCAGTAACACAAAGGCACGTTTTGATTTCAGTAATTTTCCAAGATACCTCCCTTCAGATGCAGCACTAGACGCCTCGCGGCTGTGACTCCGCTGAAGACCCAGAGGGGGCCTGCGGCCTCAAAGCGCTGCTGTTTGCCCCCCAGTCCGTGCTGTGGTTGAGCCCGGCCCCCCTCGCCCTGCCTGGGGCTGGATGGGCTGCAGGCTGCCTGGGGACTGGGACGTGGGGGCCACAGGTGCATGTCGGAGGCTGCTTTTAGAAGGGGAGGGGCAGTGGCCAGCTGATTGGCGGGGAGGGGTTGCTTATACTTAGAATTAATAAACAAAAATTCTTTCATAAAATGAGGCAAAGATTACAAAGCAGAACTTAATGAAACTAAAATGAATTTAACCTCTTGAGTCAACGTGATTATTCTTGTACAGTTATCACTTAAGGAAGTACTTGATCTGAGCATTCAGGGAAATACCCATAGGCAGGATTTCATGGTCCTTGCAGTGACGGTCAGAAGCAGATAAAAACTGCACCTCTCAAACATTTTCAGTTTCACTTTCCTGGGATCTAATAAAATGAGCCTTGAGCCGTTCACTGCCGAGGCCTGATTTTAAAATCCAGCCTTGTGTTTTGTTCTGCTGTTTGTCGATTGTGGACGTCAAGTGATCGACACTGTATGGAGAAGTTTTCTGTTGGCTCTGCACACGGGTTATAGGAGTAACGCTGCAGCCGTGCAGCAGGGCTCTGTCATCAGCGTGGTAAATCCCCCCGTGACTCCATGTGATGAGTGCCGTGGTGGAGTAGCAGTGACTTCAAAAACAGTCGGAGAACGAGCAAAAGCGCCCTGCTTACGGCAAGAGGAGACTCAACCCTGTCAATAACCAGAGAGTGGGCCGTCGGCGCGTCTCATGCGTGTCTCTGGATCTTTCTCTAGCCTCCCTCACCGCCGTCTCCTTTTCTCTGTGGTTCTGTGCAGGGACTAGAAGCAAAGTACTACTGACCGTATCTGAGAAACAACCTCTGCCTGTAATCTCTGGATTCCCCTCCTGTGACATTACTTTCTAAGAGAATGATGTTGGATTACACACAGCGAGACATAATACACTTGTTTCTTTATAATCTCAGTAATAATGAGATTCTGCATGTTGGAATAACATATGGTAAATATCTGTATTGGTGTCTATCGAACATTGGCTTTTTATGTGACTGCAGTAAGATTTGAACTGTATGAACTATTATTCTTCCCGCCCCTCCCTCTCCACTTAACTCTGCATTCATCAAAGTAAATGCCCAGATCAGTGGAGTGTTTCTGTAACAGGTGAGAATTACCTTAGACCTCCTCCGCATTGGATTCCCAGGTGGTGCTACTGGTAAAGAACCTGCCTGCCAAAGGCAGGCGATGAAGAGGCACGGCTGTGAGCCCTGGGTTGGGAAAATCCCCTGGAGAAGGGAATGGGAACCCCCTCCAGTATTCTTGCCTGGAGAATCCCATGGACAGAGGAGCCTGGCAGGCTACAGTCCGTGGGGTTGCAAAGAGTCTGGCGCGACTGAGCACACACGCTTACTCCCCATAACCCACAGGCTTATCGTCGTCATCACATAGACCGATTGCTCCTAAATTAAGCTCTGAGTCTGTTTTTCTTGTTATTTGATGAATAGATCACTTGAATGACTATTAGAAATATAGCATTTGGAATTGAACAGGTCATGAGTGACAACTGGCTACTGTTTTTCTCTTCTTCTTTTTTTTTTTAATTGTTTTATCCGTGTGTTCGTAGCAGTCCCAGCCAGGTACCTTGTTTTGCAAAGATTTTTTTGAGGTCAGCATTCTTGGCAGTTTAAGAAGCAGGTTTAATGCTCTGTGCTTAAGATAATGGCCAGCTGTAGCACTCAGTTCAGTTCAGCCGCTCAGCCGTGTCCGACTCTTTGCAGCCCCAAGGACAGCAGCGTTCGCGTTCCAGGATTTGTCAAACCTGTGAAGTCTGTGGTCAGGACTCCTTTGGCAACGGGCAGAGGCACTTTGCCTGTAAATTCCCATCAGTTTTCTGTGCTGTCTAATCGTATTAAATTGTGGGTATTTTGAGTGCAAGAGAACCTGAGATACAAGTAGTTCACCAGTCTGTTACCCATTGCTCTATTTAGTTCAGCCACCTTGTTAGTATTAGGAAGTCTGGCTTCTTTGACTCAGGTAGTTAGGTATTTCTCTGATGTGAAATAAAGTGTGGACAGAGTTGATGCTGCTTACAAGTCGGGTATTTTTGAGAAATACAGCAATGGATTTCTTTATAATATCCTTGGCTTTATTTTCATTAATTTTATAGATGGTAAGTCACACGGTATAGTATAACATGCTGGACAGGTTTCAGTTTGAATTCCAGATTTTTTTGCTTTGTAAACTTGGTCAGGTCTGCTAACTCCTTGAGCGTTTGTGTCTGTTTTTCAAAGCGTGAGTGATAACGCCCACCGCATTGAGCTGTGAGAATGGAGCAGGGCTACGGGAAGCGCCCAGCGCAGTGCTGGTGCCTTTCGTGGAGTTCTGAAGTTCCAGCGCTTGTAAGCGGCGCGTATCAGTCAAAAGTCAGGTCCTCTGACAGAAACGGGTTTTCAGTCACAGCATGTGTTACCAGCTGGTAGAAAGTCTGGGTTCTGGCAGATGGTCATGTAGATCTATAACATTTTTGGCTAGTTTTTCCCTGTAAAATTCTGTTAAGGACTTTTCTCAAGAATTCTAAACATCAGTAAGAATTGGCTGAAAAGGAAGGAGAGGCGCTGAGAGATGTGCAGGGCCTCACCCAGGGGTGTTGAGAACGCAGGTGAGCGTTGGTGAGACGCAGGATGGACAAGGAGGACGGGGCGGTCTGAGAGAGACTGCGCTGGGCAGACACCTTTAGTTTGGTTTTGGCTTTGCTTAGAATATTTGTAGTTCCCAAAATGACTCATTTTGTTGTTGTTTTGTCACTAAGTCATGCCTGACTCTTTTTCGACCTCATGGACGGGAGCCTGCCAGGCTCCTCTACCCATGGAATTCTCCAGGCAAGAATATTGGAGTGGGTAGCCATGGCCTCCTCCAGGGGATCTTCCCAAACCGGGGATTGAACTCCCATCTCCTACACTGGCAGGCAGATTCCTCACTGCTGAGCCACCAGGCAAACCCATTACTCATTTTAGGTATTCATAAATTTGCGTAAGCTGTCAGTTGGAGGCAGCCCTTTATCCTCAACTCAAATCTAGATCAAAATAACAGAAAATCATCACCGTACTGTTCCTGATGTCACTCAAAATAACTTTCTAAAGGATACTTTAGTCCATGAAGATCACTAATGCTTGTTCTAAAAAATGAATGATGACAGTAACTTGAGTATAAAACGGGATCACCTAGAAGTTTCATATCAGCTGCCGGAAGGTAGAACCAGAAAGTAAAAGCAGTGTTCGTCTCTCCAAGGCCATGCCGTTCATAAAGATCTGGCGATGTAGAGAACAGGGGGGGAAGTTCCTTAAGAATCTAAAAATAGAACCACCATGTGATCCAGCATCCCACCCCGAGCGTATATCCGGACAAACACATGGTTCAAAAGGGTGCCTGCAGCCCAGTGTTCACCGCAGCACTGTTACAGCAGCTGAGGTGTGGAAGTACCTAAACACAAAGGATGAGTGGATAAGGAAAATGCGCCCGTGTGTACAATGGGATATTCAGTTCACTTCAGTTCAGTCACTCAGTCATGTCCGACTCTTTGCGACCCCATGGATTGCAGCACGCCAGGCCTCCCTGTCCATCACCAACTCCTGGAGTTCACCCAGACTCACGTCCATCGAGTCGGTGATGCCATCCAGCCATCTCATCCTCTGTCGTCCCCTTCTCCTCCTGCCCCCAATCCCTCCCAGCATCAGAGTCTTTTCCAATGAGTCAACTCTTCGCATGAAGTGGCCGAAGTACTGGAGTTTCAGCTTTAGCATCATTCCTTCCAATGAACACCCAGGGCTGATCTCCTTTAGAATGGACTGGTTGGATCTCCTTGCAGTCTAAGGGACTCTCAAGAGTCTCCTCCAATACCACAGTTCAAAAGCATCAATTCTTCGGCGTTCAGCCTTCTTCACAGTCCAACTCTCAGATCCATACATGACCACAGGAAAAACCATAGCGTTGACTAGACGAACCTTTGTTGGCAAAGTAATGTCTCTGCTTTTGAATATGCTGTCTAGGTTGCTCATAATTTTCCTTCCGAGGAGCAAGCGTCTTTTAATTTCATGGCTTATTACTGAGCCATAAAAAAGAATGAATTAATACCACTTGCAGCAACATGAATGGACCTGGGGATTATCATACTAAGTGAAGTAAGACAGAGAAAGACAGTATCATATGATATTGCTTGTATGTGGAATCTTAAAAAATAAATGACACGAATGAACTTATTTACAAAACAAACTCACAGACTTGGAGAATGAACTTATGGTTACCAGGGGAGAAGGGTGGGGAGGGTGGGATAAACAGATACACACTTCTCTATTTAAAATAGATAACCAGTGAGGAGCTACTGAATAACACAAGGGATTCTGCCCAATATTCTGTAATAACCTAAATGGAGAAAGACTGGAAAAGAGCAGAGATATGCAGATGTGTAACTGGTTCACTTTGCTGCGCACCTAAAAATAAACTGCGTTGTTAACGACCACTGCTGCTGCTGCTGCTGCTAAGTCGCTCAGTCGTGTCCGACCCTCACGACCCCATGGACTGCAGCCCACCAGGCTCCTCGGTCCATGGGATTCTCCAGGCAAGAACACTGGAGTGGGTTGCCATTTCCTTCTCCAATGCATGAAAGTGAAAAGTGAAAGGGAAGTCGCTCAGTCGTGTCCGACTCTTTGCGACCCCATGGACTGCAGCCCATCAGGCTCCTCCATCCATGGGATTTTCCAGACGAGAGTACTGGAGTGGGGTGCCATTGCCTTCTCCTGGGTTAACAACTACAGTCCAGGATAAAATAGAGGGTTTGGCGGTTATTTTCCAGCTTCCTTCTCCTGTCTTCCTTCTGCTGCCTCCCTTTCCTGATCTCCATCCGTGTTCTTCCTTCTTTGTTGCAGTGAGGCGGCGTCCTGGGAAGGACAGGTCCTACGCCAGGTTCATATCCCGGCTCAGTCATTCACCCCTTGTCTGATCTCAGACTGATCTTGTTCATTCTCTGAGCACGGGTCCATTTCCATATCTGAAAACTGGAGAGAATCATGCCTAATTTATGAGGTTACTGGAAAAAACGAGGAAACAGGTTTCAGGAACTCATTTAGGAAGTAGGAGTTTTTAATATTATTATTAGGCCTCCGGTTGAAACTACAGAGGAACAAGGCATAATAAAGCACAGACAAATAAATGTGATGATTTATGGGTTGCTCAGAGCGTCCCAGGTGGCACTAGTGGTAAGGAACCTGCCTGCCAAGGCAGGAGCTACAACAGACGGGCTTCGATCCCTGGGTCGGGAAGATCCCCTGGAGGAGGAGACGGCAGCCCACTCCAGCGTTCTTGCCTGGAGAATCCTATGGACAGAGGAGCCTGGTGGGCTACAGTCCATGGGGTCACAAAGAGTCAGACACGACTGAAGCGACTTAGCACCCATGCTTGGGTTGCTAAATAAAAGATTTTGGTTAAAGAGGAGGTGGAAACTAACCATTAAAATGAGTTTTCTGAAAATTATCTGTGGAGTTATCCACTAACCCTGTCTTCTGACACTGTGATAATTGAGTTGACTGTAAGAAAGACGGAATAAGGAAGCAGTTCTCCTGCCAACTTAGAGAAAATGTGCGTGCCCAGAGGCAGGCTTGTCCAGCCTTATTGGAGGCAACGCTTTAAAACCCAGCCAGCAGTGCTCGAGACTTCACTGGTGATGGATTGCCTGCCAAACTCTGCCACCAAGCATCCCATTTAATTCACTTATCTCTCTTGGCATAGCTTCCTTACAAAGCCGGCGCCCTCACAGGGGGAGAAAGGTCAGCAGGAAAGCCCATTCTAAATCTTAAAGCAATACTACTTGTGATATTTTGAATTCACAGGCTATTTTCTCCCCACACTCCTCAGTCGTTTTGGAGACATAGTTTTCTTCAGTTTCATAAGCTAAAGATATTCTTCACAGGATGTCATCAAGATGGCATATTCTTTCTTTTTCTCGGGATAGCCCTGGCTGTCAGAATGGCCCCAAAAAGAGGACTTGCCACTGTGCACGAGGCCCATCCGCTCCCTCACACGCTTCTCCCGCCCTGGAGCCTGTGTCCAGAACCGCCTGTCAGGCGTCCGGGGAGAGAAGCTAAAGCCCCGGTGAGGCCCGAGACGGTCTGGCCTCACGCTAACAGCTCGCGTTCCCTGCGTGTCTTCTCTGTGTCCGTGACCACAGCTTGGGTCTCAGTGTCCACGGATGTCAAATTATGTCCTAATGTCTTGATGTCTTGATTAGCTGCAGGGATCTTTTTTGAAAAATTTTAAACTTGAAATTGTGAAAATGTTCAAACACACACAAAAGTGGGGAATTCAGACCGCAGGCACCTAAGTGACTTCCGCTACCATCAGTAACGGCTGGGCTATTGTGTCTTTCTCTCCTACACTTCTCCCACCTTGTGCGGTTGAGGGTTTTTGTGTGTGTGTGGGGAAGTGTTTTTGAAGAAAATGCCAGTCCTCGTATGATTAGACTCTTAAGTTTTCATTTTCCCACAGAAAACCTGAAACTTTAAAGTCTTTGACTTATGCCCGCCTTCACCTCCCCTCCCCACCTTGCAGAGAATTGCCAGTAGTACAGAAATGTAAAAAAATGTTTTCCAGAGATTTCTGACTTTATAATAATCTTGCATCAGCAGTGCTTTATTAGAAGTTTTTAAAACCCTAGGTGGGTATGGGAAGCTTCTGAAATTAATGCAGGTATTTGTATGTATGGGTATTTGTAGTGTTTTTTCATTTTTCATGGTGGGGGGAATCGGGTGATATATTTCATTAGAGTTCCGAAGCAGGCTCTGGCTGGGGGATTTGAGCCTGCGCAGGAAGTGTGCAGGTGAGCTCGTCGCCTGATTCCGGGGCCCTGCGTAAGTGCAAGCGCTCTGCAGTCTGAGCTTGGTAGAGGATCCGTTAAACACACTGGCACAGCATGATGCTGTCTCCCTAAGGTAACACTGAAATAATTCTGCTTACCATTCTGTATTTATGGAGACAGAGCCATTAGGAAAAGACTATAAAGAAATGCTTTCCACACATTTTTTGGAAAAGGATTATTTAAAGCTAGATAGGTTGTGTGTTTGCGGCCCCAAGATCAAGTGTCAGTCTCTTCCGGTGTCTGTAAGGAGATTCAGCTTTTTTCATTTTGTGCTCATGAAATGTTTTCGAAGGAAGGCCATTTAGTATTGATTTGGGCTGGACATGTCGTTTGTTAGGAAACGGGTGCAGTTCTTTAAGAGAAGCCCGCCTGCCAGGTCGCCGCAGGCATCGGAACCTCCCTTCCGCCCTTCACCCGGGGACGGTGGAGGCTCAGCTCTGAGGCCTCAGCTGAGGCCGCCTCCCCGGGGCTGTGTCCTTAGGGTGCGACGTGCAGAACCTGGATCAGAAATGCACTTCTCCCTGTTGAACCCCAGAACTGGAAATCAGAAGGCGTGTTTGATGACAGTGAAACCTGCCCACTGAAGCAGGACCAGCCTGGTCTCCGGGCCACGGTCCAGAGAGACGCCCCGAATTTTGACAGTACTGTAGTTTTGTCTTCTTTTCCTTTGAGGGTACACTTGCTGCTTGGAATACACTTGTCAGGTTTGTGGTTTTGCTTTACCTGGATGGAGTATCAAGCATGAGCGAAGGCATAGGGTTGTGTTGATTCGTGATGATTCTCTTCAGTTCAGTTCACTCAGTCGTATCCGACTCTTTGTGACCCCATGAACCGCAGCACGCCAGGCCTCCCTGTCCATCACCAACTCCTGGAGCTTGCTCAAACTCATGTCCATTGAGTCAGTGATGCCATCCAACCATATCATCCTCTGTCGTCCCCTTCTCTTCCTGTCCTCATACTTTCCCAGCATCAGGGTCTTTTGAAATGAGTCAGCTCTTCGCATCACGTGGCCAAAGTATTGGAGTTTCAGCTTCAACATAAGTCCTTCCAATGAGTATTCAGGGTTGATCTCCTTTAGGATGGACTGGTTGGATCTCCTTACAGTCCAAGGGACTCTCAAGAGTCTTCTCCAGCACCACGGTTCAAAATCATCAATTCTTTGGTGCTCAGCTTTCTTTGTAGTCCATCTCTCACATCCATAAATGACCACTGGAAAAACCATAGCCTTCACTCGACGGACCTTTGTTGAGAAAATAATGTCTCTGCTTTTTAATATGCTGTCTAGGTTGGTCATAACTTTCTTTCCAAGGAGTAAGCGTTTTTTAATTTCATGGCTGCAATCACCATCTGCAGTGATTTTGGAGCCCAGAAAAATAAAGTCATCCACTGTTTCCACTGTTTCCCCATCTATTTGCCATGAAGTGATGGGACCAGAAGCCATGATCTTAGTTTTCTGAATGTTGAGCTTTAAGCCAACTTTTGCACTCTGCTCTTTCACTTTCATCAAGAGGCTCTTTAGTTCTTCTTCACTTTCTGCCAGAAGAGTGGTGTCATCTGCATATCTGAGGTTATTGATATTTCTCCCAGCATTCTTGATTCCAGCTTGTGCTTCCTTCAGCCCAGCGTTTCTCATGATGTACTCAGCATATAAGTTAAATAAGCAGAGTGACCATATACAGCCTCGATGAACTCCTTTTCCTATTTGGAATCAGTCTGTTGTTCCATGTCCAGTTCTAACTATCGCTTCCTGACCTGCATACAGATTTCTCAAGAGGCAGATCAGGTGGTCTGGTATTCCCATCTCTTAAAGGATTTTCCACAGTTTATTGCGATCCACACAGTCAACGGGTTTGGCATAGTCAATAAAGCAGAAATAGATGTTTTTCTGGAAGTCTCTTGCTTTTTCCATGATCCAGCGGATGTTGGCAATTTGGTCTCTGGTTCCTCTGCCTTTTCTAAAACCAACTTGAACATCTGGAAGTTCCTGGTTCATGCACTGCTGAAGCCTGGCTTGGAGAATTTTGAGCATTACTTTACTAGCGTGTGAGATGAGTGCAATTGTGCGGTAGTTTGAGCATTCTTTGGCAT
Organism: Bubalus bubalis; assembly: GCF_019923935.1. Taxonomy (NCBI): domain Eukaryota; kingdom Metazoa; phylum Chordata; class Mammalia; order Artiodactyla; family Bovidae; genus Bubalus; species Bubalus bubalis. The sequence continues at coordinate 3,102,788 of NC_059157.1, forward strand.
TGCCTTTCTTAGGGGTTGGAATGAAAACTGACCTTTTCCAGTCCTGTGGCCACTGCCAGGGATTGTAAAGTAACACTTTCAGCAATCAGTGTGGGTTTTCCTGTGACTGAGAGCAGGCCGCTGTGGGTGGAGCAGTGCTTCGTCTCATCTTTGCAGGCAGTTGTTAGGTCTGAGAGCCGCAGTCCCAGGACAGAGCAGTGGGCAGCTCGCCGGCCTGAGTGTGGGCCTCACCAGGCCTCATGGCGCCCCCTGGTTAGGAAGGGTGGTTCTGCCAGGTTGGCCTGCTGGGCGGCTGTCCCCGGTGCTGGGTGTGCTTTCTCAAGGGTGATGGAAGATGTGCGCCCCTGCTGTGCCGGCCACACGCCTAAGGAAGAGTGCAGGCCGATGAGTGTGCAGGGACCAGGGCACGCGTATCTGCTGCACCTTTAAACACTCAGCGCAGCATCACTGATGCGGGGAAAGCGCATCAGTGAGTTACAGCGGTTGACCACTGGAAACCAGTGTGGATCTCGGAAGGAGAGGCCTCTGGGGCTGTGACGGAGTGCTCAGTTGTCTCAGTCGTGTCCGACTCTTTGCAACCCCAAGGACTGTAGCCTGCCAGGCTCCTCTGTCCTTGGAGGTTCTCCAGGCAAGAATACTGGAGTGGGTTGCCATGCCATCCTCCAGGGGACCTTCCCGACCCAGGGATCGAACCCAGGTCTCCTGCATTGCAGGCTGAATCTTGAGCTTAACTAAAGCTGCAAAGATGCTGTGTTAAAATAAGATCACATCTACGAGTTCCAGGGGCTACAACTTGAACATAAGCTCTTTCAAGGAGACAAGTTAACCCCAGTCCGTGATCCACGGGTAAGCAGAAGTGTTAGTTTTCAGTGTTAGATTAGGAGTTGTGGTTTTATTTCCTCTCGGTTCCATTATAAAATTTTTAATTGCAGAATTAAAAAGTAGACAGTGGTTTTCTGACACAGTGGGAACTCTTGTTAAGTGAAAGATGATTTTGCTTTGTAGAGAGTGCTTACTACTTTTTTTATTTTGTTTTTATTTTCTCTCTATAGCCCTTAAATAACAGTTTTAACCTTTACGGTATGATTTCTTGATTTTTCCTGTTATTTTCAGTTGCTCACATACTCGACACAGATTTCCGAAAGACATGTCAAGAGAGTAAATATAGGGTGGGAGTTAACTAGATGTCACCTCTTTTGTTTAGCACACACATAAAAATGAGGCGTGCGTATTCTGAATGTTCTAATAAACCTAGTCGATTGTGGGGATTCGAGTTGAAGACTGCTATGATTGAGGAAATGTGCAGGACGCTCAGTTTTTCTTTCCTACTGATTTTACCTTTACAGAAGTCCCATGAAGTAAGTTAGAATATGTGTTACGTACACTTAAACGATGGGAAAACGGAAGTATAGAGTTACTGTGAATCCTGGTGGTGTACCCAGTGAAGGGGGTCTGTGTGGATAACACGAACACAGGGCAGATCACAGGTCCCCTGCTCTCAGGACAGAGATCTAGTGTGAAGTGTAGACTAGCAACACGCAGTTCTGTTTAACGTTAGCCTGCCTGCTAGAGGTGTCTGTAAGCTGCTTTGGCAGCAAGTGGTGAGCTGTGACAAAAAAGAAGCGAAAATTCTTAAGGAAAAACAGACGGCAAACAGACCATTCCTTCCTTCCGTTGCCCCCCTTTTTTCCCATCTCGCCCCTCTTACCGCCCCTGGAACTCGCATACAATTTCTCAGTTTTAATAAGTTTGGTGAAAAATTAAAGAGAATGCTTGCAGCAGAATAATGTGTTCTCCAGGATCGAGTGCAGCTACATCACAGACCAGAAACTCAGGAGCAGGCAAACTGTCCCAGCTCGGGGAAACCCAGGAGTCAGGCAGCAGTGTTTCCTGCAGGTGAAGCCCGGAAGAAGGCACCTCAGCTTCTGCCCCGCACACGGCACGTGCCGTCAGCGCTGTCCACACCCCCCGAGGGGCGTCACCTGCGGCTGGGAGGACGGGGCCCAGCGGGGTCCAGCAGGCCCGGGCTCTGCTCCAGATGCACCGTGGCTGCTGGTCTCTGGCCCAGCGCTCCGGGGGAGGTGAGCCTTCCGCCCTCTTGTTCTCGAGGAGGAAGGTGAAGCTCTTCTGTTTTCTCCCTTGGAGATTCTGAGTGATCCTGGGCGTCACCAGCATGTCTGTTGGTTACTGAGGGCATCCTAGGAACAGTTGGGGGCTTCCCTGGTAGCTCAGCTGGTAAAGAATCTGCCTGCAATGCAGGAGATCCCAGTTCAATTCCTGGGTCAGGAAGATCCGCTGGAGAAGGGATAGGCTGCCCACTCCAGTATTCTTGGGCTTCCCTGGTGGGTCAGCTGGTAAAGAATCCGCCTGCAATGCGGGAAACCTGGGTTTGATCCCTGGGTTGGGAAGATCCCCTGGAGAAGGGAAAGGCGACCCACTCCATTATTTGGGCCTGGAGAATTCCATGGACTGTGTAGTCCATGGGGTCGCAGAGTCGGACACAACTGAGCGACTTTCACTTGACTTTCACTAGGAAGAGTTGGGAGGAAAAAAAGATTGAGGTCAAATTTATATTTGCTAAATTAAAAATTTTCAACATTACAACTTAAAAGTAGGCCAGTAGTTTCTTCTACATGAATGTCTGAAAAGCATGGTGGGACTGTCCTCGCTGTCTCCTTAATAGCAGTATTCTTTTAGGCAGGTTAAGTTCTCCGCTACACTTCCTTCCACCGGAAGACAGGCTGAGCATGAAGATTAGGCAGTTAGTTCATGCACGCTGCCTTCCAAGGAGTCAGTGAGTGTTAGCTGTTGTTATAATTAATGCAGAGTTTTAGTATTCATTAGTTTATAAAAAGCTTTAATGCATCTTTGTTAACCATGTGTTATTAAAATTAATAATTCTAATGAGAACAAAGTGAAATCACAGTTGTTTTTTTCTGTGTGTATATGAATAATTAAAACTGTGCAAGCAGCACATTTTCGTGACACCGTGGACCCCATACGTAGTTAACTTACATTCACGGAAGTGGCAGACCCTCCAGAGACAGTGTGGAATTACCAGTGATTATAATCACATATTTAATTAAGTGGGATAACTTTTAATGTATATAAATATCCCTAATGTATATAACTGTTTCTAATGTAGATAAATGGCCTTTGTTAATAAAATGCATTGCAATTGTTTATAATTTCCATTATATCATAAAATTTATTTTCAGTGTTTTTAAAGATTGTTGTTGTTATTAAAAATCCTTTATCTCCTAAAGGAGCTTTTTTGTACACTGGCTCATTTTGGAAGGATACAGTTTTATTTAGTAATAGTGGCAGCAGCAAGACTAAAGTGGTTTTAGAGAACTTTCAAAGGCAGAATGCTCTTCGCTGACATTTTTTTCCTGGACAGTTTTGACAAGGTTAAAGTATCTAACCACTCTAGGCAAAGTTAGAGGTAAACGATTAGTAGAATTCCTGCTGGGTAAATAGTTAATTCAAACAGGAAGATTGGGATATCGATTCCTCAAGATGTTTAGAAAATGCAGTTCAGTTAAGTTAAGTTTGGATGCCTGTTTCTACGATAGGAAAGACTCCAGACACCGTTCTTTCCCCTCATACCTTCATTCAAGTAGACTTAGAACATGGTATTCGGGTGCAGTGGTTCTCAAGGTGTGGTCCAGTCCCCAGAAGCAGCACCACTTGGGGGACTTGTTAGGAATATTCGACCTCCCGTCCCGCCCCTTACTTAGAGAATCAGAAACTCTGGTCTGGAAGCCCAGAAACCTGTGCTTTACCAGCCCTTCCAGGAAATTCTGATGCAAGGAAGCTTGAGTATCATTGCTCTTTATCACACTGGATACCTGACAAACTTCAGCTCATCACGTGATTAACTTTAAGCAAAAATTTCCCTTCAGCTTTGTAACAGAAACAAGTAAGTGTTTTAAGCCATTAATAAGAAGTTCATACCATACTGATTTCTGCAGTAGTATGGCTAATATCCCTTTGGTTGCAACTTTTCCTGACACTGTTTTAAGTCTCCACCTTTCTTTAGGGAAAAGACTGAAAGTATTAAATTTCAAGTTCCAGCTGTAGTCATTAAGGTCAGGCCAGCCTCATCATTTGTTAACCCCCCACCCCGCGCCCCCCAGCCCCCCGCTTGCCTCACCTCCCAGAGACTCAGTCAGTCTGAACGGATTGACTTTCCTCAACTTCTAATGGTCCTCCTTCACCTTCTGGCACAAGAGATGCAGTTACCTCTGTCTGGAAGCACCCTCTTCCCCAGCTCTTCACCGTGCCCTGCTCATTCTTTAGGTTGAGCTTAGACGTCTCCTGAGGCAGACCCCGCTTGCCTTCCCTCTGCTCACAGAGGTCTGCGCGCCGTGCGGCGCTGGCTCGTGTGTCGCCCTGAGCCCGTGATGCACCGGCACGCACCCCTCGGAGATCACGCGGGCTGGTTCCAGACCCCCACAGTAAAGCCAGTAACGATAAAGCAAGTCACATGAATTTTTTGGTTCCCGAGTGCGTATGAAAGTTACGTTTACACGATACGGCGTCTGTTAGGTATGCAATAGTGTTATATCTTTAAAAACAAATGTGAGTACCTAATTTTAAAGTACTTTATTGCTGAAAATGCTGAACGTGATGTTCAGTGACGTGAGTCTTCAGGGAGGTGTAATCTTTTTGCTGGTGGAAAGTCTTGCCTCCACGTTAGCGGTTGCTGGCTGATCAGGCTGTTCTGAAGGTTCAGGTGGCTGTGGCGATTTCTTAAAATGAGACGATTTACTCTTCCTTTTCTGAACGATCTCTCTGTAGCATAGAATGCTACTTGACAGCATTTTACCCACATTAGAACTTCCTTCAAAACTGAAGTCAATCCTCTCAAACCCTGCTGCTGCCTTATCACCTAAATTTGTGCAGTGGTTTAAATCCTTCGTCATTTCAACAGTCTTCACCGCATCTTCACCAACAGTTTCCATCTCAGGAAACCTTTTTGTTTGCTCACCCGTAAGAAGCCGTGCCTCATGGGTTCAAGTTCTAGCCTGAGACTTGAGCAGGTCAGCCACATCTTCAGGCTGCACTGCCCATTCTGGCTGTGCTGTTTGCACATTTGCAGCATCACCTGCGCCACTGCAGCCTCGTGCGCCTCAGTCACGCATGAGCGTTAGAGCAAGCTGCTTCCAAGCGCCTCTTCTCAAATGTCCTTAGCAGCATCTAGAATGGCGAGTCCTTTCTGCAGGTTTTCAGTTGACTTTGTTCACATCCATCCGGGGAATCACCGTCTATGGCAGCTGTAGCTTTATGAAATGTATTTCTTAAATAATAAGATTTGAAAGTCAAACTACTCCTTGATCCATGGGCTCCAGGATGGAAGTTGTCAGCCAGTGTGAACACAACTTGAATCTCCTACATCTCCATCAGAACTCTTGGGTGACCAGGTGCATTGTCAGTGAGCAGTGATGTTTTGAAAGGAATCTTTTTTCTGAGCAGTATGTCTCAACAGTGGGCTTAAAACATTCAGTAAACCATTTTGTGAACAGATGTATGTGCTGTCACCGGGCTTTGTTGTTCCATTTCTAGAGCACAGGCAGAGCAGATTTAGCATCATTCTTGAGGGCCCCAGGCTTCAACTTCAACTTAACCAGATGCATTAACACCTAACAAGAGACTCAGCCTGTCCTTTGAAGCTTTGAAACTGGACACTGACTTCTCCTCTATAGCTATGAAAGTCCTAGATGGCTTCTTGTTCAAATGTAAGGCTGTCTTATCTGCATTGAAAAATCTGTTGTTTAGTGTGGTCACCTTCATGACTTATCTCAGCTAGATATCCTGGATAACTTGCTGCAGCTTCTGTGTCAGCATTTGCTGCTTCACCCTGTACTTTTATTTTAAGGGGACAGCTTCCTTCCTTCAACCTCCTGAACCAACCTCTGCTAGCTTCAGACTTTTCTTCTACCACAGATCACTATCACAAAATAATAAGAAGAAACTTTAGACTATCACAAGAATTACCAAACTGTGACAGAGACATGAAGTGAGCAAATGCGGTTTGAAAAGCAGTGCTGATAGGCCGACTCAGTGCAGGGGGATCAGTGTGACAGCTGTCAAGGAAAGTATTCAAGTGCCGACTTGCGCTCAACTTCCAAGGGTTATGAGCTGCACGTTACCATGTATTTTCCAAGTTAAATTTCATAATGGGGATTTATTTTTATTGTGTTTGGCCAAAGAAAGGGGTTCAATGAATCAGTGTCAGTAGCTCAAGAAATAGTGGATTAGCCATTAAAAAAAAAACCTGCATCCAGGTAGATGACCCAAATAGGCAGGTGAATTCAATCATCACCTCATTACATTATGATTAAAGCTGATCTAAAGGTAACTGTTCTTATACAAATAATGATTATTGGATATATTCCTATAGGAATTTGGCATTTAGTCTTGGAAGGATAATATTTCACCTCTGCTGCTGTTATACCATAAATTTGGTTTATTTGTGTTTTAAACTTGAAATATTTTAAATTAACCAAAGTAACTACTGACAGAAGACCCAGAAAACCCCAATGTCCATATTTGGTTAGTCAGATTGACAGAGATTAAAAAGACAAAACGCAGCTTGTCAGGGATGTGGGGGTATAGGCAGCATCATATGCTGTTGGTGAAGCTGTAAATGTATATTTTTTATTTATATATATATATATATATACACACATATATATGTAGCTATGTGTATATATGTATGTACAGTCAGAGCTATGGGTTTTCCAGTAGTCATGTATGGATGTGAGAGTTGGACCATAAAGAAAGCTGAGCAGAATTGATGCTTTTGAACTGTTGAGAAGGCTCTTGAGAGTCCCTTGGACTGCAAGGAGATCAAACCAGTCAGTTCTAAAGGAAATCAGTCCTGAATATTCATTGGAAGGACTGATGCTGAAGCTGAAACTCCAATACTTTGGCCACTGATGCAAAGAACTGACTCATTTGAAAAGACCCTGATGCTGGGAAAGATTGAAGGCGGGAGGAGAAGGGGATGACAGAGGATGAGATGGTTGGATGGCATCACCAACTCGATGGACATAAGTTTGAGTAAAGTCTGTGAGTTGGTGATGGAAAGGGAGGCCTGGCATGCTGCAGTCCATGGCATCACAGAGAGTCGGACACAACTGAGCAATTGAACTGACTGGTGTGTGTGTGTGTGGGGGTGTGTGTGTGTGTGTGTGTGTGTAAGGACTTCCTTACTGTGTTAAGTAGATGGAGGGAAGTGATTACATAGCTATATATTACTTAAGGAAAGGAAACACTTCGGAAGGAAATACATTAAAATAACAACAGATTTCTGGGAAGTCATTGTGTGGAGTAGTATGTGAAAGTCACTCAGTCATGTCCGACTCTGCGACCCCATGGACTCTATAGTCCATGGGGTTCTCCAGGCCAGAATACTGGAGTGGGTAGCCTTTCCCTTCTCCAGGGGATCTTGCCAACCCAGGGATTGAACCCATGTCTTCTGATTTGCAGGCAGATTCTTTACCAGCTGAGCCATAAGGGAAGCCCTGTGGAGTAGTGTAAAACTCAAATATTTTGAATTTGTGTGTGTTTTCCACAGACTTCTAGTATAGTGGTTCTCAAACTTCGGTAACTCAGTAACTTGTCAGACTTCTTGTTAAATTCGTTAATAGCCCCAATCCCAAATAACCTAATTTTTTTAAAAAATTAATTTTTAAATGTTTTTTAACTTAATTTTTCACTGGAGGAGAAGTGCTTTGCAGTGTTGTGTTGGTTTCTGCCGTGCAGCATGAATGTGTAGCACACACGCATGCCCTCACTCCTGATGCTGCCCCCAGCCCGCCCCACCCCTCCGCTCCAGTTGCCGGGCGCCAGGCTGGGCTCGCTGTGGCGGCACCGTTCCACTCGCTGTCTGTCTCACACGTGGCAGGGTTCGTGTGTCAGTCCTTCTTTCTCAGTTCATCCCCGGCTCCTTCCCCACCATGTCCGAAAGTCCGTTCCCTACAGCTGTCTCTATTCCTGCTCCACAAATAGGTTCATCAGTACCTTTTCTAGATTCCATGTACCTGCGTTATGGCCACTGACAGATGATTAAAGATGTGTGTATATGCAGTGGAATATTACTCAGCCATAAAGAGGAAGCAGTGAGAGTTAGTTGAACTGAGGTGGATGAACCTAGAGCCTGTTACACAGAGTGAAGTCAGAGAGAGAATCTAACTTAGTGTGAGTCTGGAAACCACACTGTCAGCAACACTGCTGATTTGTTGTATAGTTTCTCTCCCTTCCCCCTAGCATCTATATATGATACTACTAGAAAATTATTAATAGCACAGTTCAATTCAGTCACTCAATTGTGTCTGACTCTTTGCAGCCCCATGAACCGCAGCACGCCAGGCCTCCCTGTCCCTCACCAACTCCCAGAGTCTACCCAAACCCATGTCCATTGAGTCAGTGATGCCATCCAGCCATCTCATCCTCTGTCATCCCTTCCTCCTCCTGCCCTCAATCTTTCCCAGCATCAGTGTCTTTTCAAATGAGTCAGCTCTTCGCATCAGGTGGCCAAAGTATTGCAGTTTCAGCTTCAGCATCAGTCCCTCCAATGAACACCCAGGACTGATCTCCTTTAGGATGGACTGGTTGAATCTCCTTGCAGTCGAAGGGACTCTCAAGAGTCTTCTCCAACACCACAGTTCAAAAGCATCAATTCTTCAGCGCTCAGCTTTCTTTGTAGTCCAACTCTCACATCCATACATGACCACTGGAAAAACCATAGCCTTGACTAGACGGACCTTTGTTGACAAAGTTATGTCTCTGCTTTTTAATATGCTGTCTACGTTGGTCATAACTTTCCTTCCAGAGAGTAAGTGTCTTTTAATTTCATGGCTGCAATCACCATCTGCAGTGATTTTGGAGCCCAGAAAAATAAAAGTCTGACACTGTTTCTACTGTTTCCCCATCTATTTCCCATGAAGTGATGGGACCGGATGCCATGACCTTAATTTTCTGAATGTTGAGCTTTAAGCCAACTTTTTCACTTCCCTCTTTCACTTTCATCAAGAGGCTCCTTAGTTCTTCTTCACTTTCTGCCACAATGGTGGTGTCATCTGCATATCTGAGGTTATTGATATTTCTCCCAGCAATCTTGATTCCAGCTTGTGCTTCTTCCAGTCCAGCATTTCTCATGATGTACTCTGCATATAAGTTAAATAGGCAGGGTGACAATATACAGCCTTGTTATACACTTTTTCCTATTTGGAACCATCTGTTGTTCCATGTCCAGTTCTAACTGTTGCTTCCTGACCTGCATACAGGTTTCTCAAGAAGCAGGTCAGGTGGTCTGGTATTCCCATCTCTTTCAGAATTTTCCACAGTTTATTGTGATCCACACAGTCAAAGGCTTTGGCATAGTCAATAAAGCAGAAATAGATGTTTTTCTGGAGCTCTCTTGCTTTTTCCATGATCCAGTGGATGTTGACAATTTGATCTCTGGTTCCTCTGCCTTTTGTAAAACCAGCTTGAACATCAGGAAGTTCACGGTTCACGTATTGCTGAAGCCTGGCTTGGAGAATTTTGAGCATTACTAACCGGAGAAGGCAATGGCAACCCACTCCAGTACACTTGCCTGGAAAATCCCATGGACAGAGGAGCCTGGTAGGCTGCAGTCCATCAGGTCGCGAAGAGTTGGCCACGACTGAGTGACTTCACTTTCACTTTTCACTTTCATGCATTGGAGAAGGAAATGGCAGCCCACTCCAGTGTTCTTGCCTGGAGAATCCCAGGGACAGGGGAGCCTGATGGGCTGCCTTCTATGGGGTCACACAGAGTCGGACACGACTGAAGCGGCTTAGCAGCAGCATGTGAGATGAATACAATGGCACGGTAGTTTGAGCATTCTTTGGCATTGCCTTTCTTTGACAGAATGTGGTCCACTGGAGAAGGGATTGGCAAACCACTTCAGTATTCTTACCTTGAGAACCCCATGAAGAGTATGAACATGTGATTGTTATATATGGTTGTGCATATAACTAAAAAGTATTTACGTGTATGTAAGGCCTAGCCTCAGAGAATGCTAGGACTCCCTGTATGCTTTAGGAATGACACAATGCACATTTTCTGCCAGATATAAACTGCTAGAAACTCAGTCATGGTGTTTAGATTCTTTTTAATAAAGACTTCTGTTATCTGGGGGAAAAAAAGATATGTTGAAAACAATAGAGCAATAAACAAAGATAAAGTAGAATATACTCTGTTTAATTCCATGAGAAGGTAAAAGTGATGTTTAAAGTCATATCTCACTTTAATAGTCCGCATTCTAATGTGATAAAGGGTGCACCTGTTTCATGTTATAAAACAAATACTAAACTCTGACTGGACAAACTGGAAGCTATTAAGACTCGAATTTATTACAGTTCCCACCGAGATTAGGTTTTTTGCCCTTGATAACATGAAGCTTTTCCTGACTCTTAATTGGCTGTTTCTTCTATCCTCCTTTTTTCTCTTCTCTGTGTCAAATTTTAGTTTAATACAGCATCTGACCTCTGTGGTTTGAAAAACCGAATTTGTATAAAACTATTTAGCATGTAGTAAAATCACGTATTACTTCCTTAAGGATTATTTGATACAGATCTTCTATAAATTAAAACATGTTGCAAAGAAGTCAAGTGTCTGATGAAATAATATGCTGTGTGTATTGTATGAGAATTGTATCGGCAACAGGTAGCGCTGAGGGACCTTTCTGTGTTACACATTTATCCGAGTCAGTTTGATGGTCCGTGTTTTTTCAGGTTCTTCCGGTGATCGTCGCAGCCTTGCTTCAGGTGAACTGAGAAACCTGCCCAAATGTTGCGCTACGTGCAAACCCATGCTGTCAAGCAGACACAAAAACAATCATAGAACCTTTTCAAGTAAAGTTCCTGCTTTGCCGTTTTAAACATGCACAGACAGCCCGAAGGCAGGGAAATACCATTCTCATGGTGGGATTAGCTAACTTTCTGGTCTGATCATGCCTCAGCAAACTGTACTGAGTTGAGAAAGGTGTTTGGTGCAGGAGCAAGGTGACCACGGCCACGCGTGCAACTCAGAAGGAGTTAGACTGTGGGACTCACCTGAGGAGCCACTCCATTCAGGCCGAGGTGGAGAAGCCTGGCTGCTCCTTCTGACAGTCATGTGTTTTGGACACTGTTTATTTCCCTGGTGAAATTTATTGCTGGCGTCTGTGGTGCACAGAGATGAGCCTCCAGTGGGGGTGCAGGCGAGATACTGGATGCGAGGAAAGACTGCCTCTGGAGTTAAAGTCCCCGAGCAAGCTAACCAAGCACTCTCAGAGTGGCAATTCCTGATGAGGTCCTTCACATGTTAACTTGCGTATACAGTTAATGCATGCATATCGTATGATCGTATTGATATTCCTCAGGTTTCAGATATGATCGGTGAGTGGTCTGAAAACTCGGTGGGCTCAGCAAGCTCGCTTCGCTGGGATTTGGGCTGAGACGGCGCAGAGGCGCACTGCACCTGCCAGTGCTACCCTGTGAGCCTTTTCTTTCGGTGACGGATGCAAATACCACTGGTGCTGATGCAAAATGTGTATCCTACTGTGAGTCACACACAAAAATGGTTGAAATCAGCAGTTAGTATTTTAAATTACAGGTGAGATACAACCGTAACTTCTGTAGATTTATAGGAGAATAGAATTTACTGGCTTCTTGAGGGTTATTTTAGTAACTAAAAATCTAAGCCTTTCCCTATTTTCAAAGTTAATGTTACTCTTACACAGAAATGGCAGCTAAGATAGTAACTGAAAAGAAAGCAGTGTTCTTTGTTGAAAAGCACATCTTATGCTAGGCATTCTATCAACAACAGACTCTTTCTGGAGGCGTTAAAATCACTGTTAGGATAGATCTTTCGTGTTAGCATATAGACAGACGCCCTGAATCTTCGGAACGACTGTAGAAGAAGACGTGATAGGATGAGCGGTCACCCCAGCGATGAGCTCAGTGCCTCACTTCAGTTCAGTTCAGTTCAGTTCAGTCGATCAATCGTGTCCGACTCTGTGTGACCCCATGAATCGCAGCACACCAGGCCTCCCTGTCCATCACCAACTCCCGGAGCTCACTCAGACTCATGTCCATCGAGTCAGTGATGCCATCCAGCCATCTCATCCTCTGTCGTCCCCTTCTCCTCCTGCCCCCAATCCCTCCCAGCCTCAGAGTCTTTTCCAATGAGTCAGCTCTTTGCAGTGCTTCAGTCCTGCTGTGGCTTTGCAGGTGATACTTTAATGCGGTTAAAATCCCCTCGGTGGGAAGGGGTAGAGGCCTCAGCGTCTGCCCTAGTCTTTCTCATCTCCTCTCTCACAAATGGTGCTTCTCAGCTGTGCCGTCTAACGCTGGGGCTCCCCCGTCTCTGGCTGCACCGAGGCTTCCAGTGTAAAAATAGAGCTGCCAGCCCTTCGCCCTCACAGTGCGCTGCTTTCCTTGTTCTGTGTGTGCAGATGGTTCTCCCGCCAGATCTTCCTCTGGAAGCTGCTCGGGCCTTGCGGGGGCTCTGGGAGGTGCCCCATCGGACTCGCCAGGGCAGGTGTGAGTGTGGCTGGAGGATTCGTGTTCCGTTCTGCAGGGCTCTGCAGAGCGGATTCCCGCTCACCTGGTGTGCATGGTCTTGAGAGACACCCGCGCTGGACGGGGAGCCTGTCCTTCCCCTTGCGGTCCCTGTGCCTGGTGTAGCATCTCACAGAAGCAGCCGCGTGCACAGTGGTCAGGGGACCAAATGGGCACCGATGTCACTGACGCCGTCTTCTCTGGAGCCCACTCAGCCCGTTTGAATTGCATGGCACCCACCCCCTGGACTGGGGACACTCTCCCTTCTCCCCAGTCTTGCTCAGGGCTGCCAAGCCTTAAAGACTCAGCCTCACTCCTCAACGAAGAGGTTTCAAAACTGGCCGTCAGACGTGCATGGATGCTGACAGAATGCTGGCTGATAGTCTGCTGAGTCTCAACATGCAGGCGTAAGGACGGATGAGCAGAGCGCTTACAAGGCATTTAAGAGGCGACAGATGCCCGTGATCAGTCATGAGAACAGGTAGCCCTCATCTGCTGTAGAACTCAGGATCTTCTAACAAGTTATGGTTTGTTAGGTTCAATCGCCTACTGAACGTGAGCTCATTGAGGACATGAGATATGTCTGTCCATATGTATTTTTTATCATTCATTAATTTGATGCCTATGAATAAGATATAACTTTGCAATAAGAATACCAGTGATATTCTAAATACAATTTTCCTTTCATTATAAAAGAAAATGGGCCCCCTTACAGAGCCTTTGGAGATAAGAAAATCTGCAGAAAGGTGATGAAAACCATTTGTGATCTCACTATCCTGAGATGGTCAATATCAACTTGTTGATATCTTTTCAAGTTTGTATTCTATTTGTGCCTGTGTATAATTTTTATAAAACTTGGATAAAATTAATTCTGTAGTTTGCTTTTTATTTTCCACTGAGCAGTTTCCCCATATCATTAAAGAAGTCTCCAAACATATAATTTGTAAAGACTTCATATTCTCCTCTCTGACAGTGTTATAATTTATTTAACCACTTTTCTATTTTTAGATAAACGGTTTCCATTTAAAGTACCTAAGTGTCAGTACTCACCCTGTAACCTCTGCGGCCGCCCACATAGTGCATTTACTAGCAGGAGCCCAGGAAGCGCGTAAGTAAGTATGAGTGGGATGGATTTCCCAGAAGGAATGCTGTAACTGCCACTGAGCCCCACTCTTGAATAAAATGAAGGAGCCGACCAGAAAGCTTATATATGAGGTCTTTCTATCCTTAAAGTGTTATGATTATGTGAGTTGGATAAATCTTTCTAATCTACTTTTCCATGGTCAGAGCCGCATCTTATTCTTGAGACGTGTGTGTAAAGGGTGGACAAGGCTCTTCTGTGTGGGTGCCGAAGTGCAGGCGCTGGAGAACCGCGCAGGAGACCGGCAGCTCTGAGAAGCAGGGCCGTGCCGTCTGTGGCCCCCGCTGCATCTGCAGCCTGGGGACCATCGTGTTCCTCGTTCTAACTTCCCCGACAGCGCTTTACAGTTCTCTCCCCCGTCTGCACCAGAACCGCTTGCAAAGGGGCAAGAATCGTCACGAAGTGTTGAGTCATGATATATCCGTTGATATGTATATAGGCAACTGAGGTTAAAGCCTGCTTCTCCTATGAAGTCTTCTCCCAGACTCCCTTTCTTTCCAGGAAAGGAGTGGTCTTTACGTCTGCATCTGTCAGCCTTTTTTATTAGGCCCACAGATGCTCCAGATGCGGTGTTGGCTACTCAGGAACAGAGGAAGAGGATAAGGACTGTTCTCAGACGTGGAAAGAGAAGGTCATGTGGGTCAGATACAAGCAGTAGCGTCCTTGTTCCTGTCGCATTCTTTCAAATGAGGAAGCAAGAGTTTAGTTTATCAGGGAGAACTTTTCTGAAAGGTAACACTTTCCCAAGGGGCACGGTCTGCTTTATCCTGTGTAAACCAGTAGTGTCTGAGCATCCTACAGGATTGTCCACGGGACGTTTCTCTGTTAGCTTGAAGAATAATTCTCAGACCATTTAGACAGAAATGCAACAGATGATATTTTATACATGCTTGTGGTGACATAAATTCTCATGTAATCAGGTAACCAGCATGCTATTACAGTCTATTAAAACCTGGCCTGGGAGATGGTCTTATGCTTATCCAAAAGACGGAAGGTAACAGGAATAAATGCACTCACAAAATTTGGCTTTGATGGTAGGTTTGTTTACCAGGGTTGACTAAAAGACCAGGAGATTTGTCGGTCTGTGAGTCAGAACATTAATGGCATGGTATTTGCATAGCCTCCTATATCCTTTAAACCATCTCTAAATTACATATAATACTTACTATATTGCAGATGCTATGTAATCAGTGGTAAATACAATGTAAATACTATGTAAATAGTTGCTGGGCCCAACAAATTCAAGTTTTGCTCTTTGGAACTTCTTGGAATTTTTAATTCCAAATATTTTTGATCCATGGTAGGTTAATCCATGGATGCAGAACCCATGGATATGGAGGGCTGAATATATCGGCTGTTGGCTTGGAAAATACTGTTTCTAGAAGCTGGCATTCTACCCAGTAGTGAATGATTTGTCAGGAAGATACAACGAAGGTTTTAGACTAGATGACATTTCAAGTTTTTTCCTATCCTGAAATTCTTGAATCGCTAAGTTCTAGGTCCCTGTTTCTTAGCTATTCTGCAAATTCTCACCTGTATGTTTCACAGAGAGTGAATACCCGCCCTCCCCGCTACCCCCCATACTGGGCAAGTGAGTTCATTACTGTTAAGAAAAGTAGTACACACACACACACACACTTATTCTGCTGCATCAGGCCTTAGTCGCTACACTGGTATCTTCCATGGCAACGCCGGAACTCTGGTTTTGGCACACAGGCTCAGCAGTTGTGGGCGGGGCTTAATCGCCTTGTGACGCGTGGGATCTTCGCTCGCCAACCTGGGATCTAACCCACACCCCCTACGTTGCGAAGTGGATTCTTAACAACTAGACCACCCAAGAAGTCGCGAGTCCATTTCTCTTAAATATTGGTTTTCTCTTCTTGTCTACTTACAGTAGATGATGAAGAGTTTGCAGTTCTTGCTTAAAAGGTCCCTTCTGTGTTAAGGAATCGCAGTGTTCAGCGAAAGCTTGACAGTCTCTGAAGCTGTGATTGTTTTGTCCTCCTGAGCACGTCTAGAGCAGATGAGCGCACCTAGTGCTCTAACTGAAGTTTTCTCCAGTTCTCACGCCCCAGATAAGTATAGTTCGTTAGCAATGCAACGGGAAGTGAAGTAAAGATGCTTTTAAAAAATGCTTACCTGGAACTGTCTTACATTTTCAGTATCTTAATAGTGAGGATCTGAGAGTAAAGCCCTGCACTTTCATTTTTCTTTCCTCCATATACATAATCTTTTCCTGAAGATTTAATGTGGGAGTGAATGTCTATTTCTGGTCATAGCTCGTATCTTAATGTTTAACAGTTATTTTTCTCTTATCAGGATGGCAGTTAGTATATTGCCAGCCTAGATAAGAGTTCTTGGTCTTCTTTCGCTTAACTGCTTTTTATTACTTTATAACAAACTAACACTGTAACATGTAATAATGTTTTCATGACCAGTGCATTTATTCGTTTCTAAGTCAGTTATTGTTAGAGGTACCAGGTGCTTTAAACACATATCTTAAACTGAAATAAGGGCCATTGCACTTTTTGCAAAACGTGTGAAGTCTTTATAAGGACACTCATGAGTATTGTCAGTGGGAACAGAGTGTAAGCCTCACACACCTTCTTGAAGCTCATGATGGGAGTACAGAGCTCCTGCTGCTGCCCGTCTGTACAAGCAAGGGCCCTCAGCTGTGCGCTTCTGCAGGGACCACCCCCCCACTCCCCCGCGGTTCGTGTGCTCAGGAAGACTCCTTTTGCCCAGCTTAGTGCCTGAGTCTGGGGGTTGGCCTCTTTGAAGAGTGGTTGGGAGCACTCATGAGAATTTCGAGAATGAGTGGATAGCTTAAGAGTTTCTCTTCAAGCTCTTCCTCCCTTACTCATTGGGAAAGATAAGTACTGTTTGACAATTCTGTTTAATTTAGTGGGTATTTACTGTGCCGAGCTCTACAGGAAATACCAAATTAAATAAGATGGAAATCTATAGTCAACCAGAGAGATCTAAGAAATAAATAATTTGTAATACAGTATTAATGAAAAGATAGCAAAGACTTGCAGTTATCAGATTAAGGTACAAATGACTTCCTAACTGAATCCATTTATCTACAATCAGGCACGAAAGCAGCAGTCAGTGGACGGATCCCCTCTAATGGAGGAACGGGCAGCCTTTCTCTGTGGAGAGCAGATAGTAATGGACGAGAATACCTTTGTTCTTCCTGTGTTTGTCTTAATTAATACTGAATTTGATGGCTGCTTCTTCTAGTTTCTAAGGATAAAGTATGGAACATTTAATCCTACTGTTTGGATTAACGAGCATTCTTTTTACCATCTTGTGCACATTGTACCATTAATGAAAGGTCTGCTGCAGGCAAAATATTTGATTTGAGAATGAAAAAGTGAATTGAGATACAGTATTGTGTAAGAGGTTCTCAGTGCATGAAGTATTGTGTCAGCTTGATCTCAGCTGAGGCTAAGATACTCTGATAGCTGTGAGATGGTAAAGTAATGGGGAAGTTTAGAGAAGTGGGACTGATTTTTATGTAACTCAATCTGATTTATAGTTGGTGAAGTTTATTTTACCTCTATGATTTGGTAGATCTACTCAGCCAAGTAAGTATCAGCTTTCAAGCCATGTTTACTCACAAGCCTTCTAATAATAGCATCAATTCTGCTAGTAGTGTGAATGATGAAATCAAAATCAACACTTACTTCAATCTTTTTATACTTTACTGTGTTTTTGCCATTTGACTGTGGGACATTCCAGGCTTCCCTGGTGGCGTTAGTGTTAAATGACGTGCCTGCCAATGCAGAAGACATACGAGACGCGGGTTCGATCGCTGGGTCAGGAAGGTCCCCTGGAGGAGGGCCTGGCAGCCCAGTCCAGTGTTCTTGCCTGGAGAGTCCCATGGACAGAGGAGCCTGGCGGGCTGTAGTCCACGGGGTCCCAAGAGCCAGACACGACTGAAGCCCTTAGCACACACACGTACACGTGGGGCATTTCAGTCACATACAGAGCACAAGATTAGCACAATGAAGGCTGTTCCCATCACCTCTGTCAACACGTGGCCACACTGTACCCCCACCTCCCCCCACCTCACTTCTCATTTAAAGCAAATCCCAGGCGTCACATGATTTCCTTATACATATTTCAGTATGTGACTCTGTAAGTAAGAACCTTTTTATCTTGAAACATAATACTACTGGAAAAAAAAAAAAAAAAAACAACAGCTGTTTTCACACTCCAGTAGAAAGCAATGGCACCCCACTCCAGCACTCTTGCCTGGAAAATCCCATGGACGGAGGAGCCTGGTGGGCTGCAGTCCATGGGGTCACGAAGAGTCGGTCACAACTGAGCAACTTCACTTTCACTTTTCACTTTCATACATTGGAGAAGGAAATGGCAACCCACTCCAGTGTTCTTGCCTGGAGAATCCCAGGGACGGGGGAGCCTCGTGTGCTGCCGTCTCAGGGGTCGCACAGAGTCGGACACGACTGAAGCGACTTAGCAGCAGTAGCAGCAGCATTCTTTTCTGGAGAATTCCATGGACAGAGGACCCTGGCAGCCTACAGCCCATGGGGCTGCAAAGAGTCAGACAGGACTGGGTGACTAACACTTTCGCTTTCAGGAAGTAAAAAATGCTGGAGCCCAGCCAGGTTCCCATGACTTTAAGCAGCTCTAGGTGCTTGGACAAGCCCTTAAACCTTCCCCTCTCCATGCTTTCTTGTCTTTAAAAAGAGAAAGTTCAACAAGGTAGTCTCTAAACTCCCATCTGTCCCTCGCACTTGTAATTGGAGAAACGAGGACGCCTCCAGTGTCTTGTCCACTGTGGACGGGGCCTGCAGGGCATCCCTGTGTGCTAGCAGGTAAAAAGTCGAAGAAACTGAGAAGTCAGCAGCTGTCCTTAGATCTGTCAGAGACGTGGGGTCACAGAGCAGACTGCTGCCCCAACGCTGAAGAGACGAGACCGGCAAACACGGAGAATCACAGCCGACTGGAGTAGAAGTGTCCGGGGAGACCAGCACTGGGGTAAGAAGCCCTGAGCCGTAAGTGATGAATTGCCGGAGGTTCCCAGGGACAAGTCTGAGGGTTCAGAACCCCAGGGGGACCCCGGCGGAGAGGCTCCACAATATTGGAGGTTTCCTCCAGGAACTTGATGAGGTTCTGACAGTGAACCTCCTGCAGGGGGAGAGGAAAGAACCATGTTGAACTACTCCTGGGCGTTCTGTTTTTCATCACAAAGGATGTCCTCAGAGAAACTATCAGAGCCAAAACTGCTGGGGATTGATCAGAGCCTAAGAGACCCGGGGGAGGGAAGTACTCAACCCCAGCCCGCCGCGGTCATCCTGTGCTACCTAAGTCGGGGAACCGAGACGCACTGAAGGTCATGTTTCAGAGACAAAGGCTCACTGAAAGAATGATTTAATTTTGAGCAGACTCCGCAAGATAATGAAGGACAAGGAGATAGTGAAGGGCAGGGAAGCCTGGCTTGCTGCAGTCCATGGGGTCGCAAAGAGTTGGACACAGCTGAGCAACTGAACAACCAAAATTAACCATAGGACTCGAAAATGCTTCTTCTATTGCTGTACCTTACACTGCATCACACTCAGTACCTGCTTCAAGCAGTTCCCTTTGCCCAGCCTGTCACAGCCATCTGTCAAAAAGAAATCACCAGGCATTCCAGAAGACAAAACCATGGGTTGAAGAGACAGGGCGAGTAACAGAAGCAGGCTCCAATAGGGCAGGGTTGTTGGAATGATCAAACTGGGAGTTTAAAACAAATTGTGATTAAAATGCTAAGGACTCTGGTGACTAAAAGAGACAGGATGCAAGAACAGATGGGCATGTGAGCAGAGGATGGAAATTCTATGGAGGAATCAAAAAGGAATCCCAGAGATCAGAAACACCAACAGAAATGAAGACTGCCTTCAGTGGGCTCAGCAGGAGACTGGACATGGCTGAAGGGAGAGTCTCCGAGCAGGAGGGTATGTCAGTGAACCTTCTAAAAAGTAAAAGCAAAGAGAGCAAAGACGGAAAAACTGAACATCCAAGAACTGTGGGACCACTACAGGAGTATCCATAACGTTCACAGGAGGCAAATACCACTGAGGAGAACAGAAGGGAAGAAATATGTGAAGCAGTAAAGACTGACACTCCCCCAAGTTCATGTCGAACATGAAACTACAGATCCAGGGGGCTCAGAGAACACCGGGCAGGACTGGTGCCCCCTAAACTGCACCTCGGCATGCCATATTCACACTGCACCCCGCGACTGTCCTGGCGAGGTCCTTGTGCTGACGGTCTCAGGTATGTCTGTGCACCTACTATGCGTGTACATCTAACTCCGTTCTCTCCCCGGAGCTCCAGACCCACCCGCACCCCTGCCGACTTGACGTTTTCACTTGGATGCTTTACGGACACCTCGAACTGTACGTGTGAAAGGGGAGCAATCGATTTACTCTCCATCTTTGCCCAGCTCTCTGTGGTACACCATCCACCCAGTAACCGAGGCCAGAGCTCCAGAGATTGGTGCTCCCTGTCACTCATCCCCCCATGCTGTTCAGCACGGGGTCCTGCCCGCGGTGCCCGCCAGCGCATCCTCTCCGTAGCATCCTGTTCTCACTTGCACTCTTGGCCCTGCCCCCGTCAGTCTCTACAGAGTAGCCCAAGCAATTCTCATAATATAGAGGTGGGGACTTCGTCTCTCTAGGGACATCCCATAAGACTTGGAATAAAATCCGGGACATCCCATAAGGCTTGGAATAAAATCTGGCTCTGAGCTCCCGAGGTGCCCCTAAGCCCCTACGTGGCCTGGCCCTGCCGCCCTCACCCTCTGCCTCCTCCCTGTTATCTGAGGACCTCTCCCAGTCTTTCCCAGCTTACGGACCCGGTCCATTCTGCCTCCCTCCCACCTCCTGCTCACCACCTTCTCATGCTGTAGGTCTCAGCTTCAGTACCCCTGACTTGGGAGGCTTTTCTTACCACCACATAACCACAACAGCTCCCTCTCCAAGTTTGTTACTTTCCTAGCAACTCTCGCTTGGTCTGCTGTGTGGGTTTTGTCTGCTGCCTTACTGGGACGCAAGCTCTCCGAGGGAAGGGCTGTGTCTGCCAACCTCGCCGTTACAGCTCCGGGTCTCCAGGAGACTTCCCTGGTGGCTCAGACGGTAAAGCGTCTGTCTACAATGCAGGAGGCCCGGGTTCATTCCCTGGGTCGGGAAGACCTCCTGGAGAAGGAAATGGCACCCCACTCCAGTGTTCTTGCCTGGAAAATCCCATGGACGGAGGAGCCTGGTAGGCTACAGTCCATGGGGTCACAAAGAGTCGGACACAACTGAGCGACTTCTCCAGGAGAGGCCACCACATACCTGACACTCCAGACGTACTTGGTGGGTGGGTGGATGAATGGATGGATGGAGGGAGGGAAGGAGGGGACCCGTGAGGGCAGCAGAGAGGTGTGGAAAGCATGGCTAAGTCAGGAGGAATGGAGACCAGGAAGAAAGCAATGGGGAGGGGAATCTTCTAGACGGGAGCACAGTACGGACAGAGGTAGAGGAATGCACGAAGCGGGTATAACGGCTGACCCTGACATCCGCTGCACCCCACGAACTAGTCCAAGCCACTCATCGTTTCCCTCGTGTGGATGGGCCTGAGCAGCAGTGGGCCGAGCGAGGTCTGGGGATGTTTTCCTCATGTCCGTGAAGGAGCGGGCAGAAAGAGATGTGTCCTCCCCCTCCTTGGAGGCGGTCCTGTCCAGAGCAGAGGGCCCGAGCTCCTGCAGCTGTTTCGCTCCCCGACAGGAGAGGAGGCCCTCACAGAGAAGGAAGGGACCAGAGCTAGGGCTCTGCCCGGGCTCCGCACTCAGGTGTCTCTCTCCCGGATCTGCAGTAAGGCATGCAGTGGGTGCCCACTTTCCTCAGCTCATCTTCGTTTAGAGGTCTGACGGCCTCACTGAAACAGTGGAAATGTCAGTAGAGAAGGAAGCACATTCAACAGGGTACTTTGGCACCTGATGCGGAGAGCTGACTCTGGAGAAGACCCTGATGCTGGGAGAGATTGAAGGAGGATGAGAAGGGACAACAGAGGATGAGATGGTTGGATGGCATCACCGACTTGATGGACATGAGTTTGAGCAAGCCCAGGGAGATGGTGAAGGACAGGGTAGCCTGGCGTGCTGCAGTCCATGGGGTCACAAAGAGTCAGACAATCTAGCAACTGAAAAACAGCAAGGAATTCATTGTGAAAAGGTTAGGTTTTGAGACTCAAGGCCTTTGAAGGATAGATGGGAGTGGTCTATACGGTGCTGAAGAACAAAAACTCTGAGTGCAGACTGCCTGAACTTAATGTTTCCACTAGTTTCTGGCCGTGTGACCTAGGGCAAGTTCTTTAACCTTTCTCTGCCTTGTGCTTTTGCATCAGTAATGCCTGCCCCATAGGGGTGTTCAGAGGAGTAAACGAGTTCATCCATGGAAAGCTTGTTGGCTATGATTCCTAGTGGTGCTGAAATATATTTTAAAGTTAGTCCACAAGCATCTGTCCATAAGAACCCATTAGGAACTTTGTGGAATGCTGGGTCCCATTGCCAGAGCGTTTTCCCCGGTGGCTGGATTGGGCCAGCGCACCTGCCCATGTCCGGGTGAGTCCGCAGAACGCCCCAGAGCTCAGCAGAGAAACTGCAGAAACCCGTAGAGACGATGGGGCTTACAGCTGTGAAGCGAGGTCTGCTGGGAAATTCATCTTTAGGGTATCTTTGCTGGGAACTGGAGGCTGAAGAATCGAAATGAGACGTTGCATGAGATGTGGCAAAGGTAGTCTTGTCAGACTTTGGTATAAAACAGCACTTTGCGGTGTTGAGCCTGTGGCCCTCAAAGAACAAAGGTCCCACCGAAAAGACGAGAGACTGTCAGAAAGGCGAGGACGTGTGCCGGAATCCATCCATTCAATACGCTGGGGGCCCTCGGGGCCGTGCTCGCGGGCCGTGAGGAGATGCGGGCTGAAGGGGTCTCCGGAGGGGCCGGCAGCGGGGTGGGGGGTCTCTGAAGGAGCCGGACAGGCCTTGGGGAGCGCGGGTCCCACCCGCTGGCCGTCGGGAGCGCGGCTGGACGCGCGTCCGTTCAGTTTCTGAGACGCTAACATCGGGATTACGTTGCTTCAGATTCTGTATCGCTGTAACTACTTTTTTATGTTTACTGTACTTTGGATAACTTTTCCATAGTTTACAGTTCTCTTTTTATCTTCTTCTTTTTTTTAAGAGTCAGTTGACTAAAGACTGAATTTTGTCACCTATCCTACAACATGCCCCTACACTGGATACTTTACACACATTATTTATAATCCTCACAGCAGCTTTGCAAGGTAAACACATTTCCTTTGTAGGGGAGAAAAGTAAGGCTCAAAGAGGTTACATCACCCACCTCAAGTCATGCTAAGTGAGAACTCAAACTGAGGTCTGTCCAGGAGGTCCTTGCTCCAAGGTTTCCCCTGCTGTTTTCAGTCGTGCGCCTAACACTGAAGGCTTAACTGTGCTTAATCATTTGTTTGAAATCTCTGAAGGGACTTTTCATTGAGATGCTATCAGTCTGCTTTTTAATGATGAGTAGAACAGGTCGTGTTACTGATGAATAGTGACGAACAAACAGATCCTGAGGTGCCTAGTTTATCTTTTAAGGAAGAAAACTATCATTATTTGGATATTTTAACCTTCACATCCATATATCATGTTTTCATATGAGACATTAAATCTATTTACCCCGTTTTAGTGAATGATGTACTTTTCGCCTCTGGATTATTGCTCCAATTTCTCCTTCCTCTCTCTGTCCAAATAAATTACCATAAGGTTAAACCTATTTTTTGTGGAAGAACAGGAAAGGAAACTTCGGCTATTAATACTGAAAAAAAAAATGCCTTTGTGTCTGGGAAAAAAAAAATCTGGTTTTTTTGGAGATGGGAAGAAAAGTAGCTGAATACTCTACAGTTTGAGAATCATCCAGAAAATGTCTAGCTGAATTCCAGGTATTCAACAGATGTTTTAACATGGTAGCCAGCTTTTTTGTATCATTATAGGAATCAAATATATTGTCTCAACAGTGTGGGAAAGATGTTCAGTAGAGCCTTGTGAATTAATCGGACAGTTTCCCTGCTAGTAGAGCACTGATATATTTCTAGGAACTTGTGAGGCATCGAAAAAGCAAGTTGAAAACACTGTCCACTCTTCTGTGGCCCCACAAACTGTACCCAGACTCCTCTCTCCAGAAGATTTCCCAGGCAGGAATACTGGGGTGGGTTGCCATTTCCTTCACCAGAGAATCTTCCCGACTCAGGGATCGAACCCCCGTCTCTTATGTCTCCAACATTGGCAGACGGATTCTTTTACCACTGCACCCCCTGGGAAGCCCATTAATAGAATCAGGTTTTCTTTAAAATTTTTGCAAGAAAACACACTATAATGATACAGCTTCCTGTCACTCTAATCAGTTCACGATGGCTCTGGCATGTGACCCTGATAAGGACAGTAACCCCCCCAGCTTTCTAGAACCACCAGAGACCTGTCCCTGATGGTGCTCTTGTTACACACGTGTTGATGGAGCCCGTGGGGGCTCACACGACGCTGACGTGCACACGCGGCTCCTGGAAGTGGGCAGTGTCAGGTCTGAGCGCTGAGCCCGCTCAGTCTCACAAGGGTTGGTGCACTCTGAGCGTCTGCAGAATGCTTGCAGACGCTCTCCCGTGAATTTCACAGCAGCACCATCTCTGCCTTTTATTTCCCTAACCCCACTCCCCTCCTGCGCATCTCCCGTGAATTTCACAGCACCGTGAATTTCACAGCAGTGCGGTCTCCGCCTTTTATTTCCCTAACCCCCCCTCCCCTCCTGCCCTCAGTGGTTCACTTCCCACCCCTGCCCCCGTATCTGAAGGGTAGGAAACGTGAGTGTGTAAGGAATGGTGGGTCAGAGAACAAACAGAAGGAAGGAGAAGGAAATCAGCTTGTAAACTGGTTACAGTGGTTCTTGGTTTGGGTGGGGGTTTTGTTTTTAAGGAACAGTGGAATATTACTCGGCCATAAGGAACTCTTTGTTCAAACAGAATTCGACCCCAGACTCTAGAACACGTCACAGCTGGAGAGCTGCTGTAGGGGTGGACATACAAAGCTGAATCCTTCCTCACAGGCCCCTCCTCCTCTGAGAAGGGCACGGGACAAAGGGGAGTCTTTTAAATAACATACAAGGGCACTATTTGAAAATTACTGCTCTGCAACAGTGATCCCTGTTTTTTGGAGTATATTGAGTCCAAAGAGGGGAAAGATGGATTTTACTGCCTAAGAGGAAGTCAGCAAGCTTTGTGTGTGAGCTCAGTGTGTGAAAGGTATTGAATTGCATACCTTAATAGATTTTATAATGTGAATAAGCAGACTGCTGGTTTATCTTTTTGTAATTTTCCTGTTAAGACTGTCCCTTTTCTTAGTAAGAGATGTAGTCTCCAATTTTTGTTACTCTTCGGAAATGGTTCAAGTACAGTATAGTGTGATTACTACAGATGGATTGCAACCATTAAAAGCTCTCTGATTTTTCTTGAGCTGTTAATTGCACTGTCCTTTTCTTAGGTAACACATTACAGAGCTATCTTATGAGCTGCGTGGCGAGGTTTAGAGATTCATCACCATTCAGATGTATCTGAGGATCGCCTCTTAAATACAAAACAGAGCTTTGACGTGACAATAAAATAGTATAAACAGAATTTTACTCTCTGAAAGCCACTTTATTGGCAATAACCACTGTATAAAGAAAAACCTTCCTGTTCTCAAGTAATTTCCATTTTTTTGAAGTACCAAGCCTTGCAAACAGGAGGTGAAGAGCCTGAGTTTGGTTCTAAATGATGGCATAACAGAAATACATTTATGTGATGCTTAAGCCTCAATATTTGGGAATTAAAATCAATTAAAAATATTTTCAATAAGAATGTGGCCAGATTGGCTCACATACTACAGTGAAGCTGATAATCAGAAACTTCTGATGTACAATTGCTTATTTACAATTCTTCAAGCTGTTCATGTAAAACCATCTTTAAATCTAATACCTTAAACTGAAAAGCATGTAAGTAAACCCTACTAATCATGATCACTTGGAAATGTACAACTATTCCTCCAGAAGATGTGGATGAATGTTCTGCAGCCAAACCCAGAAAACAGTGTTTCGGTCATCTCTGTAAAATACTCTGTTTTATCAAATGCCGTAATCACATCACAAGCACTTTCAAATTCCAAACTGGTGCATCAAGAAAACAAGCAAGAGTCTTTGCCTTTCTTAATTCTGATTACCCTAATTTAGGATAAATAAGATAAATAATACCTCCTTAATTAATGCTTTCAGATGGTGGACTGAAAGGTGCCGTAAAGTGCCAATTACTGTTTGTTTGAACACTCTTTGTGTTTAGTAAGTAAAAGGTGGAATAAAAAGAAAAGCCAAAAATTGTGATAAATAGTACCAGCATTTAAACGCAAATTTCCAGAAATGATTCTCACATTAGACTGGAGACAGCCTTTTTTTCGTTGGGTGAGATGATTTTAATGGTTTGAGTATTCAGCAGGCTTTGTATCGTATGACCGCCCATCATCGGGTGCCTGCTCTACCGTTTGTGGCTGAGTTTCCGCCGTAAAGCTCTACACAATTCTAGCATGTTCCCATTTCCTCTCTGCTTCCTTTTCCCGACAAGTGTCAGAGAATAGTGCTTCCTACTGTTCTGTCCCCGTTTAGTAGTAGCTTTCTCGTTTTTTAATATTTCATATTCAATTAAAGATAACTTCAGTACTTTTAAAAGTTCCCCCGCTCCTCCCTAGAGTAATGTGTTTACATGTGGATTCATTTGAGATAACAGTAACATGCAGACTTATTTTCTGCTACTTTTTTTTTACAGTTCCTAATGAAATTGATAAGCTCTACATGTGGTCCTGTGAGAATAGAGATTGTTTGATTTTGTGATAAAAAGATTCCTGATTATGCTGCAGCTGGAAATTCTAAACACTCTATTTTCAGCTTTCAATGCCTTGAACAAGTCCTCTATTCATGTATGTGATGCGATGTTAATGAAAGCAAAAGTAAAAATTTATAGTAGAACACTTGTACCCGCGTGTTTATTCCTTCAGCAGACAACTGCTGAATGTCACTTTCTATATGCCTGGCACCTGGATTACTGCGGCATACCAAACAAAATCTTGTTCTCAACGACCGTATCTTTTCCACCAACTGAATTGCTATATTATTGTTTTTTTGCCCATGAAGAACTAGACTGGCTTCTCAACAGTAGACAAAAACATCGTGAGTTTGTACCTGTGAAAGTCAGCTGGTTAAACCCTGTGAAGCTGGAGTCCTGCGATGTGTGGTTTTAGGTAAATGGTGGTAGAGTTCTTGGTGTGTTTTAAAGAACGTTAATGCAGGTAAATGTTCTGGATTAATGTCAACAGTAAATGCAGATGGTTTTTGAGCATTTTTTGGCGCTATAAATTGGTTTAAATTTTTTTAA